>NC_064759.1:5767500-6367500 GCF_011397635.1 Epinephelus fuscoguttatus
CAAAGTTGTGTGTCTGTCATTCAAGAAATGATCTCACATCAGTTGCATGTACTAGCCAGATAGTAGCTGCATGTTTCAAATGGAGACCAAAACCAACTGATGTGTAGAATAAAGTGACAGTGCAGGTAACTTACTGACTCGTACTTGCAAAGCTGATCAAACGGACCAATCAGAGCTCTTCTTGTGTCCTGTAGTCCTGACACATCCTCTGTCTCTGTACTCTCTGCAGATCCCTCAGGTTGGTGGTTTGGTCGCTTGCGGGGCAGAGAGGGGATGTTCCCTGGTAACTACGTGGAGAAAATCTAGACCTCCTCTCCAGGGAGGTCAGAGGTCACCGACCTGCTGCTGCAGCTGGGGTCAGAGGTCACCAGAACTTTCAACGCATCAGCTGACAGGAAACAGGAAGCTGATTATTGAATATAACAAGTTAATTCATAAACAAACGCACATATGTTTCAGTCAGCATGACGACAGCTGTCAGTCATCCAGAGGTCAAAGGTCAGGGTCTGGTGCCACCACCTGCTGACTGCGAAGTGTCCCTGTAACGTTGTGTACAGTCAGGTCAAACGTCCCCATTGCGCTGTGTATAGTCAGGTTAAAGGTGCCCGTAAAGCTGAGCATTGTCCGATTAAATGTCCCCATGTCACTTCAGTCTCTTATCATCTCTGACGGTTTTCAAGCAGCAGACCGATCAAATTTTACATCAGTGTTACCATGGAAACCCAATAGGAATATCAGTATAGAGTTGTGGCAGCGCCCCCTGTAATCTCCAGTGTTTACTACAGCCATAATATGAAAGTGTTGACAGAACAAACACCATACTGAAAACATTAGCAAATATGTTCTAACAAGGAGAGAAATGAGAAGATGAGCAGAAAGAAAACGTCACTTTAAAATAAAAAATATATAATAAATCTTTTATTTTTCTGAACATGTAAAATGTGACTGAACGTCACTGCCAATGAATCTGCAGGTTTTATTTCTCTGATCCAAAGATAGAATAAACATTAGATAGAAAAATAAAGTTAAATAAATGAATGATGATTAGAATTAAATAATGTTCTATACTTACCAGCCTCACAGATTATTAACACGTCAGAGTCTGTGTGTTTTATGTTTTATAGAATTTAACTGTAATGTTTTAGCGCAGAGGATCATCCAGCTGAACCTGGAACAGCCAATAAACTGACATTTCAGTACAAACCTGTCTCAGTACCCGAATACTTCGAGTACCTGTTCACTATTTTCGGACATTTTATGAACCAACTCCTTGAAAAAATATAAATAAAAGACATTTCTAAAACTGAGACCTGTTTATTAAACTGTGCACTTCTTAATCGTTACTAACAATTGTGTTTTATCTAAAATGACCAGCTGGTGGTAATCGCTCACCACTCCCTCACACACACATTCACACAGAGGATGGGCTAAGGGGCAGGAATAGTAGAAACTACATTACCCAGAGTTCCTTTAGAGGGTCGTGCTGCTTTCAAACACTAAAGGAATTGTGGCAATTTTCACAATTTAAGAATGTGGTCTGGATTTATACAGCCTTCAATGTCTCTGCGTTTTTAATCTTTATTCTAAAATGTTTTGAATTATGGATTTGTTTGCCCTAAACACGTTAAGTCATAACATTTTGAGAAAAAATACCTGGTATGATATTATGACAAATGGTTGCATGGGAAAAAAATGTGTTGACAAGTAATCTGACAGGATTTTTCCTGCTCCCTCCAACCAAATATTGATATAAACATCTTGTAAAGTCCCGACTTCAATCCCGCAGTAATATGTTGTTATATTAAATTACAACTTTCTTTACAGTTTTACTTTGTTTTACAAAATTGCGACTTTACTCATAAATATTTGACTTTATTTTATATATTTGTTTTTTTCTCTGTGGTTGTCCTGGTACTCCGTCATATTTTACAGCACACGTTAATGTAGTTTAATGTTCAGAATCAGCTTCGTTGACTGTGTATATCTACATATGCAAGGAATTTAACTCCAGGATTTACCGTTTTTGGGTTTTTTCCTTTATCTCTTTTCTGCGTGTTTTTGGTTTGTGCTTGCTCTAAGTCCATGTACATGTTCGTGTAGGGCTGCAATTAATTTTAATGATGTGATCATCTGCCTAACTTCACTAAGCTACTAGTATTTGCAGCTCCGGCACTATGGTCTTTCCTTGTCAGGGTTTAAGTGATCAGAGGAAAGGGAACAAGGGAAATGAGGGGGGCAGAGAAATGTCAGATTTTGTCTTGTATTGTTCCACATCTGTGACTGCAACACTGCTTTTAAACAATAAACAATTGATCACGCAAAAAAGAAAGAGACGTAACAGCTAAAAACAAGGACAACAAAGCTGAACAATAAAGAATAGACAGGACTATTATGTATACAGGTATGCAAAGAAATTTGTGTTTATGTAAATATAAATTAAAAACACCAATGATTTGCTTATAGCCAAACTCTCTACATTTAACGTTACCCATAACGCCCCCAAGTGGACAGAATTATATCTACATAACAGAACCCAGTGTGTAAAGGTCCACAGCTACCAATCGGCCGCTCTTTCACTGGTGTCCCACAAGGGTCTGTACTGGGACCACTTCTGTTCAGTCTCTATATAAATGACTTGCCCTCTGTGTGCTCTGACGTGGAGACACAGCTATATGCTGATGATGCAGTGATTTATGCCAACAACAACACTAAAACCTCTCGAAGCACTGTACAAACAAACGCTCAAAGTTTTGGATCGCAGATTGAATAACTACCACCACTGCCTTATCGTAACAAAGTACAAACTTTTGAGCTGGGACAATTTAATCAAGTACACAAACCTTTGTCTTCTTTTCAAGATCATACATAACACTGCTCCCCCTCCACTTCAAACTTTCATCACACAGAGGTCAAGCAATAACCGGGCAACGAGAGGAGATTGTGTCATACCCATGAGGAAAAGTGCCTTTAGCCACTCAGCATTTTCAGTTAAGGTGTCGCAGGACTGGAATACAGTACCATCAGATAACTCAGTTCATACCATTTGTTCACAAAACAGTTGAAATTATGGCTCATCAATAATCAAACCTGTACACATTAATACTCAACTGCTGCCTCTGTCTGCTCTTCAACAACTGCCTGCCTGCCATATTCTTTTGCTTATGTCTGTCTTGCTGTTGTTTTTCGCAGTCTATGTTTGTTTCTTGTGAATTAGGCTGCTTTGTAATTGTTATTTGTAGAGTCTTGGCTTGCTCTGCTTTTATGTTTGTGTTGCTATGTTTACCTGTTACTATATTTTTTACTTAAACTGCATGCAATGATATTGTTTTAAACTTGTTCTAACTTTTTTATTACTTAGGCTGCCAACTCAGATCTGGCCAGGGACTGCGGATGAAAACTAGCCTTTTGGCTAATCCCAGTATATTTACAGTTCACTGTTCATTAATATGCATTGTCCCTGATAAATATACAAATAAATAAAATAAAATTAACGATTAAAAAGAAAAAAGCAAATAGTGCAAAGAATACTGAATGGATATACATGTAGGGGATTATTATGTACACTACAGTATGTATGAATTAACGGAGCATCTTTTCATCCTGCCCGCTGTCCTCTCTTCATCTACAGACAGAAAACTGTTTCTGGATCAGTTGAATATTCGCTACACAGCCACAAACAGAGACAGCTTGTATTTCCTACGTTTCCACTGCACCCTGAAGGCCTCCTGACCTTTTACCCAACACGTTAACGACGGTCATCCCGACAGTCATGCGTTTACAGTTAACGGTAACGTGTGTGTGTTACTAACAGCCCGCTGCTCGGTGAGCCGGCTGTCACCGTTTACTGAATCCGTTAACCGGTCAGAGGAGCAGCTAGCGGGTTAGCTAACGGTCGCAGCTAGCAGCTAGCAGAAGATGGAGGAGTTTCTGTCGAGCTGCCGCCGAGCCGTGAAGGTAACACACGAACACACACACACAGCAACTCACATATACAGATATGCACACACACACAGACACACACACACATTTAGCTCAATACTGTTTGTGTCAGTTAGCATTAGCCTCAATTAGCCTGACATGTTGACACCCTTTCAGAATAAACTTCCGATCTGAGAACAACAAGCATTTTTTAATATAAATTTCGAACATTTTCAAATTAGTATGAGAGGATAACGATAAAAGTCATTATTATCATTATTATTATTATTATTATTATTATTATTATTATTATCATCATCATCGTCGTCGTTTTCCTCTTAAATTGAAAATGTTTGAAATTTTGAAAAAAAAAATGCGTGTTTTCTGACCGGAAGTTTAAAATATTATTATTATTATTATTATTATTATTATTATTATAAACTTAAGGTCAGAGAACAACACGCATTTTTTTTATTACATTTATTATTATAACAACACATTAACAAGTAGGTATAAAATTGAATATATAATGGTTGTATGCAAACGTTTGGGCACCCCAAGATGAACTGGTCTTCAAAGGGCATGAAGCTTAAGATGAAATGCTTTTAATTTTAAGCAGGATTAGGGTATTATTTCTGTTGTGTACAATTTCTAGAGTGGGAAAAAAAGTAAAGGAGCACCATGTAAAAGTCTGGGCATCCCAAGACGTTTGAGCTCTCAGACAACTTTTCCCAGGGTCTCAGACCTTCATGAGCTTGTTAGGGCTCTGGCTTGTTCACGGTCGTCGTTAGGAAAGGCCAGGTGACACAAATTTCAAAGCTTTATAAATACTCTGACTCTTGAAACCTTGTCCCAACGACCAGCAGCCATTGGCTCCTCTAAACAGCTGCCTAACACTCTGAAAACTAAATTAACTGATTTCCACAAAGCAGGAGAAGACTATAAGAAGACAGCAAAGTGTTTTCAGGGAGCTGTTTCCTCAGTTTGTAATGTCATGAAGAAATGGCAGTTAACAGTAACTGTGGAGTTAAAACACTTATTTTATAACATTTCTGTCTGGAGGCCTGCAGCTAGTGATGATGTTGGTTACTGATTAATCTGTAGTTTATTTTAGCGATTAAGCATTTGGTCTACCACACATCAGTGCACTGTAGGAAAAACCTGTGACAATATCTTAGAGCAGAGGTGTCAAACTCAGTTCACAGGCCACATACAGCCCAACATGAAATTTAGTGTGAAGAAGCACATTCTGAAAACATTCATCTGTTTGCAAAACAGATGATTAACCAGCTGAGATATCTTAAGAAACATAAGTTTAGTTTCAAGAACATGTCTCAGGTTTTTCCACATTGAGTCAGTCCACTACTCACTGTCATGACATGTACATTTTTACATTTATTTCCACTCCTGTGTGGTAACGCTGGCGTCACCACACCACACTAAATTGGAAGCTATTGAGGAAGCAGGTTAAGTTTTCCCCTGCTTTACAAATGATTTACAAATCAACGTTTTGGCAGTGTCTTGGCAATAGAGTCCCAACAATCGTGTTTTAAGATAGAAGTCTGATACAGATTATTTTGTAATGAAGCTGCTGACTGACAGTATTTTGCACAGTGTTCAATATCTAAATATGACCACAATAAGTTTTTTCCAAGAACTGTATTTTGGTTGAGTTAAAAGCCTTTGAAGCAGCATTTTATTATCTTAATATATTTAACCTTTATTTAACCAGAAAGTCCCATTGAGATTGAAAATCTCTTTTCCAAGACAGACCTGACCGAGGTAGCAGCCAATCAGAACATATTAAAAATGCAACAAATACAACATATAATACAAAAATCCACAATAAAACTATTCAAACATAGTGGCCTCTCAAGGAAAACAGAAACATGTCTCTGTCACCACATTCTTTGTCATGCCCTTAAATTAATGGATGTAAGTGTTGCTAATTTTAGATATTTTTGAAAGCACTCTGTGTTTAACTGAAACGTGACACCGCTTAACCTTCACAAGTGCGTCATTATCAGGTGTGCAAAGTCATCCAGTGGGCTGGACTGGATCCTTTGGTGGGCCAGTGTGTTTGACGCCCTCGTCCTAGAGCCTAAAGTGACTTCATCAGATGTCTTGTTTTGTCCAACCAACATTTCCGAACCTCCAAATTGTTAAATCTACTATGAAATAAGACCCAGAAAAGCAGGAAATCCTCACATTTGACAACCTGGAAATATCACTGTGGCATTTTTGCTTAAAAAATGACATGAATTATTAATTGATTATCAAAATAGTTGCAGATTAATTTCCGTAGATGATTAGTTGGGAATTGGGTTTGTTTTAAGTTATGTTTTATATCATTATTAGCTCCCTGATGAGCTTCTGTCTCTCAGAACTTCAGTTCCTGTTTTATGATTCGATGTTTTAAAAAATAAAATTCAGGGGAATCTTGATCAGGCTGGTTCAGCGTTTCACGTGGTCCTGGGGAATGAAGCCTGTGACGTGGACTCTATGGTGTGTGCCCTGACCTACGCCTACTTCCTGTCCAAGGTGAGTCATTGACCGGTCAGTACAGGTGTTTTTCCTCAGAGCTGATGTTTACCTGAGCCTCTGTCTCTGTCTCAGACTGTACACAGTGAGATGCTCGTTCTCCCGCTGCTGAACATCCGCCAGTCAGACCTCGTGCTGCGTTCAGATAACGTCTTCCTGCTGCGACAGGTCGTTCTGTCTCCAGACCTCCTGCTGTTCAGAGACCAGCTGGACCTTAAAGCGCTTCACCGAGCCGGCCGCCTGCAGCTGACGCTGGTCGACCACAATGTCCTGCCCAGGTAACCACACCCACCTTACAGGTGACACCTGACAGGTGGCCACAAAGGCTGCTCAGGTAGTCAAGAGCTCCTGTACAGGTCAGTGGACAGGTAGCACATTGATCACCTGCCAGACAACATGATCACCAAACAGTCTGGTTCCTGAAGCGTGTGAACACACCTGTCTCATCAGCCTGTGTCCGTCCTGTAGTTCAGACAGCGACCTGGAGGGGGCAGTGGTGGAGGTGATCGACCATCACCAGCAGGAAAGAGAACCGTCCACCTCCTGTCCTGTTACCGTGGAGATGGTGGGATCCTGCACAACCTTGGTAACAGAACGCATCATCCAGAAAGCTCCAGAGATCCTGGACCAACAGATCGCTCAACTGCTCTACGGTAAACACCTGAACAGGTCCTCACGACACCTGAACAGGTCCTCAGGCCCTCACAACACCTGAACAGGTTCTCAGGTCCTCACAACACTTGAACAGGTCCTCAGGCCCTCACAACACCTGAACAGGTTCTCAGGCCCTCACAACACCTGAACAGGTCCTCAGGCCCTCACAACACCTGAACAGGTTCTCAGGTCCTCATGACACCTGAACAGGTCCTCACAACACTTGAACAGGTCCTCAGGTTCTCACGACACCTGAACAGGTCCTCACAACACCTAAACAGGTCCTCACAACACCTGATCAGGTCCTCATGACACCTGAACAGGTCCTCACAACACCTGAACAGGTCCTCAGGTCCTCACAACACCTGAACAGGTGCTCACAACACTTGAACAGGTCCTCAGGTCCTCACAACACCTGATTAGGTCCTCACGACACCTGAACAGGTCCTCACAACACCACGGCACCTGATCAGGTCCTCACAACACCTGAACAGGTCCTCACGACACCTGAACAGGTCCTCACGGCACCTGAACAGGTCCTCACGGCACCTGAACAGGTCCTCACAACACCACGGCATCTGATCAGGTCCTCACAACACCTCAACAGGTCCGCACACCACCTCAACAGGTCCTCACGGCACCTGAACAGGTCCTCACGACACCTGAACAGGTCCTCAGGTCCTCACAACACTTGAACAGGTCCCCAGGCCCTCACAACACCTGAACAGGTCCTCAGACCCTCACAACACTTGAACAGGTCCTCAGGTCCTCACAACACTTGAACAGGTCCTTACAACACCTGAACAGGTCCTCACGACACCTGATTAGGTCCTCACGACACCTGAACAGGTCCTCACAACACCTGAACAGGTCCTCAGGTCCTCACAACACCTGAACAGGTGCTCACAACACTTGAACAGGTCCTCAGGTCCTCACAACACCTGATTAGGTCCTCACGACACCTGAACAGGTCCTCACAACACCACGGCACCTGATCAGGTCCTCACAACACCTGAACAGGTCCTCACGACACCTGAACAGGTCCTCACGGCACCTGAACAGGTCCTCACGGCACCTGAACAGGTCCTCACAACACCACGGCATCTGATCAGGTCCTCACAACACCTCAACAGGTCCGCACAACACCTCAACAGGTCCTCACGGCACCTGAACAGGTCCTCACGACACCTGAACAGGTCCTCAGGTCCTCACAACACTTGAACAGGTCCCCAGGCCCTCACAACACCTGAACAGGTCCTCAGACCCTCACAACACTTGAACAGGTCCTCAGGTCCTCACAACACTTGAACAGGTCCTTACAACACCTGAACAGGTCCTCACGACACCTGATTAGGTCCTCACGACACCTGAACAGGTCCTCACAACACCTGAACAGGTCCTCAGGTCCTCACAGCACCTGATCAGGTCCTCACAACACCTGATCAGGTCCTCACAGCACCTGATCAGGTCCTCACAGCACCTGATCAGGTCCTCAGGTCCTCACAACACCTCAACAGGTTCTCACAACACCTCAACAGGTCCTCAGGTCCTCACAACACCTCAACAGGTCCTCACGACACCTCAACAGGTCCTCAGGTCCTCACGACACCTCAACAGGTCCTCACAACACTTGAACAGGTCCTCACGACACCTGAACAGGTCCTCACAACACCACGGCACCTGATCAGGTCCTCACAACACCTCAACAGGTCCGCACAACACCTCAACAGGTCCTCACGGCACCTGAACAGGTCCTCACGACACCTGAACAGGTCCTCAGGTCCTCACAACACTTGAACAGGTCCTCAGGTCCTCACAACACCTGATTAGGTCCTCACGACACCTGAACAGGTCCTCACAACACCACGGCACCTGATCAGGTCCTCACAACACCTCAACAGGTCCGCACAACACCTCAACAGGTCCTCACGGCACCTGAACAGGTCCTCACGACACCTGAACAGGTCCTCAGGTCCTCACAACACTTGAACAGGTCCTCAGGCCCTCACAACACCTGATTAGGTCCTCAGACCCTCACAACACCTGAACAGGTCCTCACAACACTTGAACAGGTCCTCAGGCCCTCACAACACCTGATTAGGTCCTCAGACCCTCACAACACCTGAACAGGTCCTCAGGTCCTCACAACACCTGAACAGGTCCTCACAACACTTGAACAGGTCCTCACAACACCTGAACAGGTCCTCACGACACCTGATTAGGTCCTCACGACACCTGAACAGGTCCTCACGACACCTGAACAGGTCCTCAGGTCCTCACAGCACCTGATCAGGTCCTCAGGTCCTCACAACACCTCAACAGGTTCTCACAACACCTCAACAGGTCCTCAGGTCCTCACAACACCTCAACAGGTCCTCACGACACCTCAACAGGTCCTCAGGTCCTCACGACACCTGAACAGGTCCTCACAACACTTGAACAGGTCCTCGCGACACCTGAACAGGTCCTCACGACACCTGAACAGGTCCTTACGACACCTGAACAGGTCCTCACAACACCTGATTAGGTCCTCAGGTCCTCACAGCACTTGATCAGGTCCTCAGGTCCTCACAACACCTCAACAGGTTCTCACAACACCTCAACAGGTCCTCAGGTCCTCACAACACCTCAACAGGTCCTCACGACACCTGAACAGGTCCTCAGGTCCTCACGACACCTGAACAGGTCCTCACGACACTTGAACAGGTCCTCACGACACCTGAACAGGTCCTCACGACACCTGATTAGGTCCTCACGACACCTGAACAGGTCCTCACAACACCTGAACAGGTTCTCACAACACCTCAACAGGTCCTCACAACACTTGAACACGTCCTCAGGTCCTCACGACACCTGAACAGGTCCTCACGACACCTGAACAGGTCCTCAGGTCCTCACAGCACCTGATCAGGTCCTCAGGTCCTCACAACACCTGAACAGGTTCTCACAACACCTCAACAGGTCCTCACAACACTTGAACACGTCCTCAGGTCCTCACAACACCTGATCAGGTCCCCACGACACCTGAACAGGTCTAATATGTATTATTTTATGTTTTACTGTATGTTAATGTGTATTAATGTGTGTTTTAATGTGTATTACTGTGTGTAGCGGCTGTGGTGTTGGACTGTGTCAACATGGCGCCCGCAGCGGGTAAAGTGACGCCTAAAGACAGTCAGATCGCTGCAGCGTTGGAGGCTCGTTTTCCTGCTCTGCCGCCGAGGGGCACTCTGTTTCAGACGCTGCAGGACGCCAAGTTTGACGTGTCAGGTCAGTCAGAAAACTGTTAGAATTAATTACTGCAGCACATGATGGAAGCACAGAGGGCCAAATGTGTACAGTCATCTATCACAATATTTTAATGTTCATAGTGTTATTTAACGTATTTTGTTCTCAGGTCTGAACACTGAACAGATGTTGTTGAAGGACATGAAAGCTGTTTCAGGAAGTTTGAATGTTGCTGTCTCTGTTCTCTACATTACACTGCAGGTCAGTCTGTAATACACACTCTACTGCATGCCGGACCACACGGTACTACAGTTAGTATATTGTGTGTGTGTGTGTGTGTGTGTGTGTGCGTGTGCGTGTGCGCGCGCACATGTGCCAGGACTTCCTGCAGGGGGCGGAGCTGGAGGCAGAGCTTTCAGATTTCTGTTTGAAGTTTGGATATGACCTCCTGCTGCTGATGACCATCTCCTTCACTGAGAGCAAAGAACCAATGAGAGAGCTCGCTGTGTTTAGCCACAGCGCCGCCTGCAGGCAACAGGTACACACTACAAGTACTCACAAACACACTGTAATTAAATACTGCAGTACTGCTGCCTCCTCCACAAACACTTACAGAAGTTGTTGACCTTTAGTTCTCAGTCAGTGATTCTGTTTAATGTGAGTCCTCCCTCCACAGGTGAGCCTCTACCTGGAACAGGCCCGTAACCCCGCCCTGAACCTCTGTCCATTCAGCAGCCCCCATTCACACGTCAAAGCCTATAAGCAAGGTAAACACCCCCACTTCTAATGCTTAACCTGAGAGAGCTCACTGCAGCCAATCAGCTTCTCTGTTCGATGATTTTCTGCCTCTGTGATACATTTATTTAGAAATAACAGAAAACATCAAACTTTGTTCATAAACTCATGCTCGGCTTCGCTAATATAAGAATATAGTACAGTATAATAATATACAGTATTGTATTGCAGTATAAAGTATTACACACTGTAATATATAATACTGTAGTATAACTATGTAATGTATCATAATACATGCTAGGGATGCACCGCTTCATCAGCCGAACATCAGTATTGCCTGACGTGCTCCTTGTTTACTGCCCCCAGCCTATCGGTAAATAAGATGACATTGATCGATGACAGTGGACGATGTTTTTCTGTTTCAGAAATTGTACGCAGCCTAAAAGCATCCTGGGGACTAGATATGAAAAATTCATATCCTGATACTCACAATATTTCGACTTGTTGACATATTGACGTCATACCGTTACCAACGGCAATAGAAAATGTGTTTGGAACAAACAGAGATCATTTCCGGGACACCTTCGTGACTAAAGGACGCAGTGTTATCTTAAACATCTGTATCAGTATCAGCCCTGATTTTCACTATCAGTGCATCCCTAATGAATACAGGGCAGCACGGTGGTGCAGTGTTTAGCATTGTCGCCTCACAGCAAGAGGGTTCCTGGTTCAAACCCCGGATTGGGGGAGCCCTTCTGTGCAGAGTTTGCATGTTCTCCCTGTGTCAGCGTGGGTTTCCTCCAGGTGCTCCAGCTTCCTCCCACAGTCCAAAGACATGCAGGTTAATTGGTGACTCTAAATTGTCCGTAGGTGTGAATGTGAGTGTGAATGGTTGTCTGTCTCTATGTGTCAGCCCTGTGATAGTCTGGCGACCTGTCCAGGGTGAACCCTGCCTCTCGCCCAGTGTCAGCTGGGATAGGCTCCAGCCCCCCCTGTGACCCCCAACAGGATAAGCAGTTATGGAAGTGAATGAATGAATGACATTATCATATAAGAATAGAGTATAATATAATGATATTGATATAATACAGTAGAATATGTGGTAAGAGGAGGTGACTTAAGATCATTATCAAATATTAAATATATTCTCTTTGTGTCTCTTTAAAGGAAACATGCTGGCGTCTCGAAAGAAGGTCCTCCCCATCATTAAGGACTTCCTGAAGGAGCGAGACGGAGACGGTTGTCTGGTAGACGGTCGCCTGGGAGACATGGAAGAGGAGGATGAGTCTCGGGTCCCTCCGACCCCAATGAACAGTCTGGTGGAGGGCTGTCCTCTGGATGGCGGCCTGCCGCACATAAGCGCACAGGCGCTGGAGGAGAAGTTCAGCAGCATGACTTCTGACCTCTGACCTGTCACCTGTCCATCATTAGGACGTCTGCCTGTCTGTCTGTCTGTCTGTCTGTCTGTCGGATGATCAAGGTACCACAGAGATGACATCACAAACATCATTACGAAGTTTTTTTATCCCCAGATCAAACACACGGACGACGTTAACACATCTGGGCTGAGGCCTGATTTTACCGACTGACTCAAACACACCGTTTCATTAAACCATCACTAACATCTGGAACACTCAGAGACCTGAACACATCTGGAACAACTTCCTCTTTCCTTCAAAACAAAATGCAAATGCATTCATGACGTCATGTATTTACGCAGAACCTTTTTGGATCAGAAATATTTGATTTAAATGTGTTTTCAGTGTAAAAAGTGATGTCTGATGTGATGGTGCTGCAGCAAATTATTATTATAATTATTATGATTATTATTATTATTATCATTATCAGTATTATTTATTGTTATTATTGTTATTATTATTATAACTATTAACAATTGTCTGAAAACAGTGAAAAATGCCAAAAACTCAGAGATTCAGTTTACTGAAATGTTAAATATAAAAAATAACCAAAAACATGATTTAGATTTAATGTTAGCAAAACTGCTAATTCTCACATTTAATTAAATTTGTCTTTGTTTGGAAAATAACTTCAGCGGTTAATCTGTCATCGACACCGTTGCAGATCAGTTTTCCTTCACTTGACTGAAACCTGATGAACAAGGAGCAGTGGATAAAATAGTCTTTGAATAAAGTTTAGAAAGTTGGTTTTACTCTCCCCAGAATATTTAATTATGTGTGCTTTTAAGTTTAATCAGCTTTGTCATGTTGTTTGGAGACTCAGTATTTGTATAAATGTCAAACTACAGTTATCAGTATTTTTACACCAAGTTTTTTGAACAAAAACACCAACCGGGGATTAAAAACAAATCAAAGCATAAAGTGATTCTTCGTCTAATACCCATTATTGTTTATATAAAATGAGACAATCCAGGTGAGAAGTCTGTGACCTCGTCCACACCTGGTTTGATCATGTGACCCGGATCACATGCTAAAGAGTTATATCAGTGTAACCATACCCAAAAGTGATGTCACAGTCTCCTGTGCATCACTGCAGCCAGGTGACATCACAGATGTCAAACACTATTATGGTACTACGAGTGAATTCTCAGTGGGCGTGGTCTAAAAACGTGTGTCACACCTGTACCCGTCTGCGGTCATGTGATCCTCTGATTTCATGCACGTTTTACCCTAAATCTAACCGAGAACAGCTGATTTCACTTTAATAAAACACTTCCTGTTGATGTTTCACAACAAGTGTTTTAGGGAAGAGGCTCTGAACCAGCAGAGGGATTTTATTGTGAAACAGACAGGATGTGATGCAGCAACAGGAAGTGGTAAGAGGAAGAAGTTTTATTTCAAATGACAGTTTTCATTGCTTGTGGGTTTTTTTCAGCTGTGTTGTTGCCTGCAGGCACGACAGCAGCTCTCAGCCTTAAAAGAGGACCTATTATTCTTTTCCTTATTTCCTGTCATTTCTGTAACGCTACAGTGTTCGATGTTCATATTAATCGTGGCCAAAGTGTTAAATAATGATTTACATGTACATAAAAGTATTTCCTGTGAACAAAAGCCTGAGGCTTCAGACCGCTCTGAATACTCTGTTTACAACAGGTTGTTTTTTTTTTCTACTTTCAAGACAAGCGGACGTCAGATCATGACAGGTTTCTTTATATGGTCGTCTGCACCAGGTACACTACTATATGTGTTTACTTTACATACACTGCTACATGTAGCCACATGCTAATGTCAGGGAAACATGTAATTTTGGTTGCTGATGTTGTAAATTACCGTGGACAGTGCGGCGATTCTCCGTCACAGTCATTCCCTCGCTGCAATGACAGTGCAGAAACACTAACCAATGGAAGACCCAGAAACATTGACCAAGCAGAGTAGACTTTTTCGGGAGGGTGCGCTTTAAGAAACAGACAATAAAACTAGGGCTGGGTGATACAGCAAAAAATATTATCATGCTAATTTTCCCAGTATTGATCAGTATCGATATTTGTGAGGATATATAATTTGATAATGCTGCGAGTTTGAAAAGTGTCCTGATAACGTCACACCTGAAGAAACCAAATGATTTTCCAGCTTCCTACGGCGCTCGTTGTAAAGCTGCGGCAGAGCAGAGAAAAATATTTCCCACCTGGCAGCTCATACCTGCAGTCTAGCTCTTTAATAAATTTCTCAAACCCGTCTTTCCCACGGTGCTCATGGGGGTCGTGTTTGGCTAGAAAATATGGCAACGTGTCTGTTATATCTTTGCTCCTGTTCGATCACTTCTCTTACGGCGTTATGGCAGCAAAAGACGACACTATTGATTGATGTTTTGGTGCAGCCCCAGTAGCGCTGCCCACAGCAGCAGAAGTGCTCGGCCCTTGAATGTGTAGTCGCTGGGATGCCTCCTTTTCAGGTGATGGAAATGGTTTGTTGTGCGTCCCGTCCTAGTTGGCACCAACCCACAACATATTTTGCAGACTGTAATCGTCCGTAGCCAAACCACTTCCAAATTATTGACGTTGTGTAACCTTTTTCAACCACAATTTCATCCATTTTTGAGGATGATGCGAGCTCTTCCTCAGCTTCACCGCCGCCTTTCTCCTCACTTCCACTCCCACTTTTCCCCTCTTTTCGTGACGTCCACGCTTCTTTCAGTTCCTCCTCACCTCAGCACACACTTTGCAGTGAAAAGTGGGCGTGTACAATGACGCTGATCCCAAAAACTGTAGATTGATTATAGTTTATTGTCGTCATTGACACACGTTTTATTACAATCCCGCTTCAAGATCATTTTATCACCCAGCCCTAGCTAAAACAGAGCGTCTCAATCAGAGGGTGGATGCAGGTGTTCCAGCACAGACAGTTTGAGGACAGTATAGTGCTTTCAAACATTTAAACATGTAATCGTCTTCTACAAGAGAAGAAGCCTAAAATATGAGTATGAACCTGTAAATGAGCACAATAGGTCCCCTTTAAACACATCCTGTTGACCTTTGACCCCAAACACCTCATCATGCCACATCAGACATCAACACCTGTTGTGTTTGTATCAACCTGTTTCCCTTCATAAAGGTACATTACAACAGTTCCTGTCAGGTGACTGCCACCTGCTGGTTACCTGCAGCATTGTGACATCAATGATCACCTCTTTTCAGACCTGTTTAAAACTGTTGATCGAAACAAATTTAACAACGAAACACAAACAGTATTAGATAAAATCAGCTGACGTGAACTGTTGAATCTGTGAACGACAATCATTAAAGTTTTGTGTTTGGAACTTCCTGTTGATTCATTTCTTTTTTCCAGATGATGTAAAGTTACAGGAGATCAGAGGTCACCTCGACTCACCTCGACTCCTGCTGAAGGGTCCGTTGTGTTTTTCTGTAGCAGGTGATTAATTGTGTTTATGTAAAGAATTAAAGGAACAGTCCACCTTGGTTTAAAGCGTTATATTGTTTTACATTGTTGCAGGGGTGGGCGATATGGCATAAGTCTTTAATCAATGTATATATAATGCTGGAGCGACCTCCAGCTCACCAGGTGGAGCGTGTGCTACATGTAGGCAGAGCCGTTAGCTGCGGCCTGGGTTCAGTTTCAGCTGTTGGCCGGTTGCTGCGTGTCATCTCCATACTCCCCCTCCTCCCTTTCCTGTCACTCTACAGCTGTTCTATCATAAATGTAAAAAAAACATAAAAAAAAATAAGAAGAGGAGCGAAAGTCAATTATAAGAAACTACATGAAATGTTTTGACTTCAGTTAAACAGGTTTTTTTTACGTCTGTGAGAAAAAATTACCATTTTACTTTGGGTCAAAATTCTTTTTTTTTTTTTTTTTTTGTCTGAACAAATAAAACCTCAGTAAACAGATTTCAAGCCAAATTTTTGACGTTTTATAAATAGACATCTGTATTGTTCACTCACATGGAAATTTGTCACTGGCTTCATACAAAACTTCCTCTGCCATGTGTTGGAGTACATGAGATAAAATCAATGAATAAGTCAGCCAAAACAAATGAGAGACAGTGCTTACAATTAATGCACATCTTAAACTTCTTCCTCTGGGCATTAAAATGTTTCTCTAACATTAATTGTTTGTGTTTGTGCAGCTGGACTTTTATAATAAATAATAATCAGAGGTTAAAGAAACAGACAGCAGGACCCTGAGGACGCCCAGCACTTCCTCCTGCTTTAAATAGCCTCAGCTGCTCATTTGTTAATATTAATAAAGTGAGAGTGAAGCTGACCTGCTGCCTCACCTGTCTGCACGGAGCAGGTGAGCGTCGACCAATAAGAGGGAGCCTCTGGTGTGAAATGCAGCTGAACCTGTCAGGCAGCGACACAGAGAGGGCGAGTCACATTCAGTCAGAGTAGGAACTCCCCCAGAGAGACACACACAGACACACACACACACACACAGAGGCGTCCAGACACTTACACATGCTGGTCAGAGACATCACTGTGACATCATGAGCTCCCCCGCCGGGCACACGGACAGGCCTGCTGATGACAGGTACGCCAAGGACAGGTACGTTTAATATTTAAAACTTGAACAATGACAGAACTTCAGGTTTCACAACCAGCTCTGTGTGTGTCTGTGTGTGTGTGCGTTTCCTGTACCAGCAGAAAGAGGAAGTTTAGTTTTGTGTTTTTGGAGCTGGCATTGGTTCCTCCAGATGGTCAGTGAAGGGGTCACTGTGGTGCATTCACTGCTCAGTGTGTCAGTGTTTCTCATCAGCAGGAAGTGATGTACTGACCGGTCATCCGTGACTCCTCAGGTGTCTCCTGGATCCATAAACTGGTCCAGTGTTAGCTTTGTGAACCATCCACACTGCTTTCATCTCTTCAGACTGAAAGCTGCTGTTACTATGACGACCACAGCAGTCAGAGTTTCCACTCTAAAGCTGAAGAGAGATTTGATTGATCTGATTGGCTGGTTTCACTCACGACGAGTTTCAGTCTTTCTGTTCAACAACAGAACTTAAACGAATAAACTCTGAACCCAGGTCAGTTTGTTCAGAGACAACTCTAATAAAGTTTATTCAAACAAGACAAACATCATGAACAGTGAA
Organism: Epinephelus fuscoguttatus; assembly: GCF_011397635.1. Lineage (NCBI taxonomy): Eukaryota > Metazoa > Chordata > Actinopteri > Perciformes > Serranidae > Epinephelus > Epinephelus fuscoguttatus. The sequence continues at coordinate 5,785,102 of NC_064759.1, forward strand.
ACAAGAGGAAGTGCTACTTAAAAAATATCATCATCAGTCGATCAGGTGATCAGATCAGAACACAAGTCCTGAATTTAGAGCTCCTCGTTTCTGTTGCTTCCACCTGAACACCCTTCATGGATCCTGGAACCTCTCGAACAACTGATGAACTAAACAAACTTTTTAAACCACCTCAGTCAACTCTGGACCCTCCTCAGGAACCCTGGACTCTTGTCTAGCACCCTGGGCCCTCCCAAAGAACCTCTCAGCCCCATGTAAGAGCCTGGACTCTTCTCAGGAACTGTAGAACCTGCACTCCTGGAACAACCTGCCCCCCTCAAGACTTTTGGAACCTTCTTAGGAACTCAAGAACATTTTCAAGGACCCTGGGATATCTTAAAAGAACATTAAACCTTGTCAAGAAGTCCTGGAACCTCCAAAAAAAACCTCTAAACCCTTCTCATGAACCCCAGAACCTATTAGATAACCTCTGAACCCTTCTCATTAACACTGGGATCTCCCCTGGTACTCTTTGAAAACCCCTCAAGAACCCTGGGTCCTCCTCTGGAACCTGCTGAAGTACTGTCACCTGGACAGGTAACAACACCTGTAACCCCCTAAACAACTGATAAATAAGCTCTTCCAGAACCCCTGGAATATTTTTCAAGAACTTTTAAACCACCTCAAGCCCCTCTTGACCCTCCTCAGGAAGTGTGGACTTTTGTCTAGCACGCTGAAACCTCCTGAAGAACCCCTGAGCCCCATGTAAGAATCTGGACTCTTATTGACAACTGTGAAGCCTCTTCAGGTACCTCTGGAACTCTTGGAACCTCCTACAAACCTCCCTCGGATCTCCTTAAAGGGAAAGTTATGTATTTTACTATGTTTCTGTGTCTAAGTGACTATCGGGAACAAACATTTTGAAACTGGTCCAGTAGTGAGTGAGAGGCCTGCAGCCTCAAAACAGGATTGTAAACACTCAGGGCGCGTTCGCACTGTCAATTCACATCCACTAAAAGTGCCTGTTTTTTGCCACTGACAGGCTCAGATCATTAATCAGTTACAGGGATAGAGATAGATCTGTTTGTTAAAGAGTAAGATCCTTTTTGTTTTACCAGAAACAGCCCTGAGATTGCTATCACCAAACCCACCAGACTCCATTTAAAAAAACAGTAATTTTATCAACGTAAAACACACTTAATTTCAAAGTTGACAGAAACAAATTAAACTCACAAAAGTCATCTTGGTTTGTCTTTCCACTGTTTGAACAATCACCCATTCTTGCACGGTCGAAATTAACCCTAAATTGACCCAGTTAAATGTGAAAATATGGTGGCTCTGTACACGCTAAAATTATGGTTTATTGAAATGGAGTCTGGTAGAATTGGCGATGGCAGTTACAGGGATGTTTCTAGTTAAACAAAAGGATCTTATTCTTTAACGAAAAGATCTGTCTCTGTAGGGTCTTTTCCATAATGTTGTTGGACACTTGGAATATTAATCTGAGCACACACTTTAAGTGGATGTAAATTAACGGTGCATAAATGCCCTGAGGGGTCACATTGCAGCCTGCCTCGCTGCTGCCAGCTGCAGCGCTCTCTCTCAATACTGGACTAGTTTAAAAAATTGTTCGTCACTAAATCACTAAACATGGGAGGATGGGTCCAGGTTAAAAAATGCAGAACTACCCTTTAAGGAACACTGAGTCACACTCAGGCACCCCTCTCCTGGAAACTTTTCAAGCACTCCTGGAATCTCTCTAACTCTGGAACCTGCTCTAGAAACTGCTAAACAACCATCACCTGGGCAGGTAAGAACACCTGTAAGAGCTCAGAGAACTCAGAACCCTGCTAAGAGTTAGATTTTTCCAGTCAGACCCTGAAGGCACCATAGTGGAAACCTAACCCCCTTATCTGAGGAGGATGTCCCACACCTGATCTCCTTTAGTGTGACCTGAACACACACACACACACACACACACACACACACACACACACACACACACACGTACATAGGTGTGGTTACCTGGGTGGGTGTATTTCATCCTTCTGCTTCAGTAACAACAAACAGAGGAACAAAAGAGCCCCACCCCTCCTTACCTGCTCTGGTGCCTTTCTGTGAACAATCAGAATCCGAGCAGTCAGGCAGGTTCGTTCAGTCCTGATCTGATTCAGATTTTATTGGAACGAGAAGCTGCTCGCTGGAGTTCATGCTGAATTAAAAGTGCGTTACCCGCTGACAGCTGACAGGTGAGTCACCTGGCTGCGTCATTATGTTCAACAGGAAAACCAGGAAGAAACTTAAAATGATAGAAAAGTGAATGGAGTCTGGTTTTAGAGAGAGAACAGGATGGAGCTCAGGAGTTCAGGGCTTTTGTGATATCTGTGTGTGTGTGAGAAAGGGAGAGGTGCATTCATGTTGTGGGGACTCACATCTGTTTCTACAGTCTCGGGACGCCACAGTCTCGTGTTAGTGTGTGAGTTACTGGTTGAGCTGATTCAGCAGCTTTTCCAGTTGAGAGCGTCGCTGAGAGTCTCTCAGTTTACCACAAACATCTCACAGCAGCAGAACGAGGACACTAACTCAGTACATTTACTCTAGTTCTCTACTTGAGAATACTTAAAGGTATTTTACTTGACTTTATTATTTCCACTTGTTGCTACTTTAAGTTTTATATGTAAAATGTTCCTCTGTAAAGTTGACGTACAGTTTCAGATAAAACTAACTGACTGTACAGTATTTATTATTACTCTTAATACACCAGTAATAGCACTCCAATAGGTACCTTTCCTGATATTACTCACAGGCTTGAATTAAAAACTTTTCTATTATTATTATTTTACTTGATTGCACAGTTTTGAAGTCTGCGTTTTAACCTCTGAGCCATCAGAACTTTATCTTATACAGTGCCCTCCAAAAGTATTGGAACAGTGAGGCCAATTCGTTTACTTTTGTTGTAGACTGAAAACATTTGGGTTTGACTTCAAAAGATGAATATGGGACAAGAGATCAACATTTCAGCTTTTATTTCCAGGTATTTACATCTGGATCTGATACACAACTTAGAAGATAGCATTATTTGTAATGGAACACAAAATTTTTAGGTGAGCAAAAGTATTGGAACATATAAACTTAAAATAGATTAAAGTGAATGAGACTTAATATTTAGTTGCAAATCCTTTGCTTTCAATAACTGCATCAAGCCTGTGACCCACTGACGTCACCAAACTTTTGCATTCTTCTTTTGTGATGCTTTTCCAGGAAAGTGCATGCTCTATTGGGTTTAAGTCTGGAGACTGACTTGGCCAGTCTAAAACCCTCCACTTCTTGCCCCTGATGAACTCCTTTGTTGTTTTGGCAGTGTGTTTTGGGTTGTTATCTTGCTGCATGATGAAGGATCTCCCAATCAGTTTGGTTGCATCTTTCTTTAAATTAGCAGACAAAATGTTTCTGTAGACTTCTGAGTTCATTTCGCTGCTGCCATCATGTGTTACATCATCAGTGAAGATGAAAGAGCCCGTCCCAGAAGAAGCCAGGCAAGCCCAAGCCATGACATTACCTGGTTGTTTTAGGGTCTTTCTTTACAGCTCTCACAATGTTTCTGTCATCAACTGCTGATGTTTTCCTTGGTCTACCTGTTCGACATCTGTTGCTTAGTACACCAGTGGTTTCTTTCTTCTTCAGGACATTCCAAATGGTTGTACTGGCTGTGGCCAATGTTTGTGCAATGGCTCTGATTGATTGTCCATCTTCTCTCAGATTCACAATTGCTTCTTTTTCACCCACAGACAGCTCTCTGGTTTTCATGTTGGTTCCACCTCTAAATGCAGTCTGCACAGGCAAAATCTATCGTACCCAATCTGAAACTGAGCTCAGACATTCAGTGCTATTTATTGTTTGAATAATCAATGTAATTGGGAAACACCTGGGCAACAAAACACACCTGTCAGTGACATGTTCCAATACTTTTGCTCTCATGAAAAATGGGTGGGTTCAAACAAAAGGTGCTATCTTCTAAGTTGCGTATCAGATCCAGATGTAAATGCCTGGAAATAAAAGCTGAAATGTTGATCTCTTGTCCTTTTGATGTCAAACCCAAATATTTTCAGTCTACAACAAAAATAAAGGAATTGGCCTCACTGTTCCAATACTTTTGGAGGGCACTGTATCTTAAATACTTTAAGTCTGTGGTAGTCAAGTGTCTGAATACTTCTTCAGAGATCTTCAGGAAACCTTATTGGCTACATCCACACTAATACCTTTTTGGCTTAAAACTTATAAATATTGTTGCGTATACGCTGGAAGTTATGCGTACTGTGGCGTTTTGGAACCCCTAAAATGGGGACCTTTGAAAATTCTGCTGACCCGTTTTAGTCTGAAAGCTATGGGGTTGCGTTTCAGTCTTGTCGGGCGGAAATGGAGACATTTGCTTCCTGATTGGGTCTTACCAGTCTTGACGTGTCAAGCTAAAACATTATATTTAGGTCTACACACCATTTGTGATTTCATCCTTCCTGTGTGGGTTCTCCTTTCCCATCGCCATGGCTTCCTTCAGTGATGGATAATGCTCCTAGTGCCGCTGTGCTATGTCACCATATTCGCTTTGCAACAACTCCCAGTCTGTTTTCAGACGTCTTGACCGCTTTATTATGTGTTACGTTCAGTAACAGTTTCACATTGTTGTCAGTCAAAGCATAGAAATCTCCGGTCTTACTTTTTGCCGTCTCCGTAGTATTTTCTGTAACTAAGCAACCAACCACAGAGCAGACATTCTGCTTCCTGTTTACATCAGCATGCACATGCCCAGTGTACATGAATAGTCATGGGATACGTGTTTTTAGGCATGTTAGTGTGGACAGAGATTATGGTACGATATGATATACTTTAGTGTCCCTGTAGGGAAATTAGTCTCGGACTCAGGAGCTGCTCAAGATTATTTCCGGTGTGGTGCTTAAATGCTCGTGTGTACGGAGATTGTTTTTGTTTTAAAACGCTGTCTCAAAATGAAGACGTCTCAGTGTGGATGTGGCCTCAGATGAAAAATCTGCAGCTTTAAGTCGTCACACCTGTTTGTTCACTACGTGTCTCTCTAACAGTTAAAGTCACTGACTTTAAATCAACCTGTGAAATGAATCTGTCAGTCACACTGTTTAAAATAAATAAGTCATGAAACCATGACATGGTCATCATCCTGTCAGACTGTTAGTGAGTCTCCATATTACTGTGTTTGTTCTTGCAGGGCTCCTGTAGGGGCCTCAGGCAACTCACACATCCAGGACATGGAGCTGAGGGAGGAGTGGCAGGACGACGGCTTCCCCAGGTCAGAGTTCACCGTCACACTGTGGACAGGAACTTTGCTTATTGTTATGCATCAAAACACCAAAGTTTATTTGTTGAATGTGAAAACCTGGTTCTTATTTTCACAGATGAAATAGTTTCAGATTGATGTGTGAAAGTGTTTCATAAAGAGAGACTGAAAGTTCAGATTTAAACCAACAGACTCTGTTTGTTCTTCTTATCTCGCGCTCTATAGCTGGAAGGTTAAAACAGTTTGTAACTGAAGGTTTCCTCTGTTGGGTCAGATCTGAACCTGTTCTGCAGCACTTCAGTGTTTGTTACTCTCATCTTCGTTATAAAAACCTGTTAATGGTGTCAAAATGGCTCTTTTGATTGTAAAGGTTACCGACCCCTGGTGTAGCTGTAGCTGACGCTTTTTCAATTTTCAGTTCATAAAAGTTATTGTAAAATTTTGGTGCCTAAAAAGTCTCATTCAGAGTTTGGTTGTACTAAAAGATCCTCTAATGAGTCAGATGTTTAGTTGTCCCAGTAAGTATGTTTTGTTTTAACGGTTTCAAGCCTGTTTTTTGCTAGCGAAAATGTGCGTTAGCATTATTAGCATTAGCATTATCACAGTTAACCATAGACTGTAAATTCACTGGGCTAACCAAGCTAACAAGTCACTGCCAGGCGATAACCTTGGTTAGGTAGCATAACCATGGCAGAGTATAGGCGTAGCCATAGCTGTCACCATTTCAGTTTTCAGTTGATGAAGACTCTTAAGGAGTCACAGGTTTTGGTTTTTCCAGTTTGTGCATTTTGTTTTAATGGTTTTAAGTTTTCACAATTAGCATTAGCATTAGCATTATCACAGTTATCCATCGACTGTAAATTCACTGTGATAACCAAGCTAGCCGCAACTAGCCGTGCTATCGTTATTTGAGTTGATGAAAGTTAATTGTTATGTCTTAATCGCCTAAAAAATGTCTTGTTTAACGTTTGGTTGTACTAAAGACTGCTAAGGATTCACAGGTTTGGATTTTCCAGTAAGTGCGTTTTGTTTTAATGGTTTTAAGTCCTATAAGTTTTTCACAATTAGCATTAGCACAGTTATCCATCAACTGTAAATTGACTGTGATAACCAAGCTAGCAGCAACTGTTGACAAGTTGCTGCTTGGTAAGGTAACATAACCATGGCAGAGTGAAGCTGTAGCCATAGCTGTCGCTATTTCAGTTTTCAGTTCAATAAAGTTAATTGTTACGACTAAGTCGCCTAAAGAAAAGTCTTATTCAGCATTTGGTTGTACTAAAAGACCCTTTAGTTTTTCCAGTAAGTACATTTTGTTTTAATGGATTTAAGTCTGTTTTTTACAGTTAGCATTAGCATTATCACGATTAACCATAGCTGTAAATGCACCGTTCTAACCAAGCTAACAGCTAGTGTTAGGGTTGGCTCCACCCTCTCATCCAAATACGGTCACTTCTGTCTCCAAAAATCCAAGATGGCAACGGCCAAAATGCCAGACTCAAGGCTTCAAAATGAGAGTCCACAAACCAGTGGGTGAGGTGACGGTGTTAATGTCCATTAGTCTACACAGTCAGTAACAACACCAAGTATGATTTTAGTTTCTTATAGTTTTTGGGTGTAAAATTGCTGCAGTACAGCACTGTGCTGTCACACACACTACAGTAGATACTGTAAATTAGTAAAGATGGAGCAGTGCAAGGACATTTTATAACTTTTTTTACACAAACTTCAGATCAGCGGGTTTTACAGACTGAGGATGATCCAGAAAGCTGATCCTCGTGTGAAATTAGTGGAATAACCCTTTAAAACATTTGTTTCAGCCCTTTCCCAGAGGACTGTGGGAGTCCAGAGGAGGCAGAGAGCCCGTCAGGTGGCGTGCAGCACCCAGGTGACCTGAAATCATCTTAACGTTTATTGTTTTGTACAAATCAAAGAATATACAGGAACACAAATATTTAAAGTAAAATCTTGTCTCATCATTCTGTCCTCTTGCTCCGCCCCCTCACCTCATCTCAGCTCCGCCCACTACCCTCGCCCTATCAGGAACAGTTGGGGGTGGGGCCAAGAAGCGCCTGGTAGCCCCATCACTCAGCCTCACTCTGGGCCGCCGTGATTCTCACGACCAGAGCAACGACGGCTTCTCTGCCGCTGCGCTGTCGACGACGCCAGATGAGACGCCGTCACTGGATATCAACTTGGAGGCTCTGGAGACGCCTTCAGGCAGCGAGACAGGAACGCTGCCAGACAGCCACCACGAGCTGGAGTGGGAGGGTGAGACACACAGACAGGCAGACAGGCAGAGAGACAGAGACAGATGACCTCTGAGCTCTCTCTGACCTCTGACCTCTCTCCAAGCAGATGACCTCCCTCGGATGTCGAGGGGCGGGGCCGTGGGCATGTCGAGGAGCCCGGTGGAGCAGTCAGAGGGTCTGATTGAGCTGGACAAGGTGGACAACGAGGGACGCCGCTGGAGGAGGTTCTGCATTGCTGGACATGAATACCACGTCAACATGAGCGTCCTGGAGCCGTACCTGCAGGTCCTCTCACATGGAGGTCAGAGGTCAAACACAAACACACCTGTAACACACCTGCAAGTCCTCTCACACAGATCACACACACACTCACCTGATGCACACCCCTAACACACCTGCAGGTCCTGTCACATGGAGGTCGGAGGTCACACACATTCACCTGTAACACACCTGTACCGAGCGTGTCACAATCCGTATATTTCTTTGTATTACTTAAAACGTTCCTTTTATCTGCGTCACATGAAGTCACACTGTGGCTCTGTGTCTCATTGGCTGTCAGGTTACTATGGAGAGGATATGAACGCCATCATCCTGTTCACCTCCTGCTACCTGCCAGAGAACACGGTGGAGGACTACGAGTATGTCATGGACAACCTGTTCAGGTGAGCTTACCGGAGCAGAGTTGATGTAGCAGTTAAGGTGTGAGGAAGTTTCAGTTGAAGTGTAAGAACAAATTCTACAGTGTGTGTATGTGTGTGTGTGTGTGTGTGTGTGTGTGTGTGTTCCTGCAGGTACATTGTGGGAACATTGGACCTGATGGTTTCAGAGAACTACATGCTGGTCTACCTGTGTGCCATGGCTCCCAGAAACAAACTACCGTCCATCAAATGGCTCCACCAGTGTTACACGTCCATTGACAGGAGGTACGCTGGTTTCACTCAGCAGGACAGCACTGCAGGGTGGAGCTGTCTTCACACAGTCTTTGTTTCCTGAGTGTGGTGTCTGGATTGCTGCTTTGAATAAATGTCAGAAGGAATTAAACTGTCAGCGGTGTTTATCAGTAAATGTCAGAGAGCGGACCTTGTTTCCATGACGACAGAGGTGTTATCTAAGTCTGTCTGTCTGTCTGTCCGTCCAGGCTGAAGAAGGACCTGAAGGGGCTGCTGGTCGTCCATCCTGCCTGGTACATCAGAGCTGTCCTCACACTGGTCAAACCCTTCATCAGGTCTGCGACATGCACGCGCACGCGCGCGCGCACACACACACACACACACACACACAAAACATAACATAATATAACGCAACAATTACCGTTAGATAACAGGTCTGTCTGTCTGTCTGTCGTCCACAGTGATAAGTTCAGCAGGAAGATTCGGTTCATTCACAGTCTGAGGGAACTGTCTCAGTTCATCCCCACAGAGAGACTACAGATCCCAGATGCTATACGGCAGTAAGAGCTCCAACTCTACTGTTACTCTACTGTAGTTCTACTAACCCTACTGTTATCCTGTTTTAGTTCTACTGACTCTGTTGTTACTCTACTGTGGTTTTAGACCCTATTGTTACTCTACTGTGGTTCTACTGACCTTACTGTTACTCTACTGTAGTTTTAGACCCTATTGTTACTCTACTGTGGTTCTACTGACCTTACTGTTACTCTACTGTAGTTTTAGACCCTATTGTTACTCTACTGTAGTTCTAGACTCTATTGTTACTCTACTGTAGTTCTACTGATCTTATTGTTACTCTACTGTAGTTCTACTGACTTTACTGTTACTCTACTGTAGTTCTACTGACACTATTGTTACTCTACTGTAGTTCTACTGACTCTGTTGTTACTCTACTGTAGTTCTACTGACACTATTGTTACTCTACTGTAGTTCTACTGACCCTATTGTTACTCTACTGTAGTTCTAATGACTTTACTGTTACTCTACTGTGGTTCTACTGACCCTGTTGTTACTCTACTGTAATTCTAATGACCCTATTGTTACTCTACTGTAGTTCTAATGACTTTACTGTTACTCTACTGTGGTTCTACTGACCCTGTTGTTACTCTACTGTAATTCTAATGACCCTATTGTTACTCTACTGTAGTTCTAATGACTTTATTGTTACTCTACTGTGGTTCTACTGACTCTGTTGTTACTCTACTGTGGTTCTACTGACCCTATTGTTACTCTACTGTAGTTCTACTGACCTTACTGTTACTCTACTGTGGTTCTACTGACAATATTGTTAGTCTACTGTGGTTCTACTGACTATTGTTACTCTACTGTGGTTCTACTGACACTATTGTTACTCTACTGTAGTTCTAATGACTTTACTGTCACTCTACTGTGGTTCCACTGACTCTGTTGTTACTTTACTGTGGTTCTACTGACCCTATTGTTACTCTGCTGTAGTTCTACTGACACTATTGTTACTCTACTGTAGTTCTAATGACTTTACTGTTACTCTACTGTGGTTCTACTGACTCTGTTGTTACTCTACTGTAGTTCTACTGACCCTAAGCTACTTCAGCTGTCATGGATCAACTGTTTACCATTCTTCACTTCACTTCACTTCAGTTTACTTTTCTCTGTCGAGTGCGTGTAGACAAACCTGCCGTACTCCAGGTGTGTTCTGATCATGTGACTCAGTGAAAACTTTGCTTCACTTCACCGCTCTCTGTAAAATGCTGATGTTTGATGACAGTTGTTGAACCTCTCTCTGTCTGTCTCTGTGCAGGTTTTATTAGACGTTCACTTGACTTCACTTCTGTGTTTCCTATAACCTGGTAATGGTTGGTTAAATGACTAAAGCTGTGTCTGTCTTCCTGCAGGTTTGATGAGAAGCTGAACAGATGACGATCACAGAGGTCGACAGACTGGATGGATCCTAAAGGTCAAAGGTCATCGGGATTCCTCCATGTACAGAACAAACACACAGAGACTCTGGGTTTATTTATACTGTCTTTAAATCAGGGGAGGGTAAGTTAAGCGTCTGGTTCTCCTGCAGCTTCAGACTCAGGTGGTCTACCTGTGGACCCTCACCAGGTGTCAGGACAGGTAGATGGAGCTGAATCTCAAAGTGTGAAGCTGTCGTGGGAAACCATCATGTGTCTGATTCAGGACTGTAGATCCTGAACACTGTACAAACTCATGAATCATGTAAATATGATCATTTATCTTTAAAGTTACCTGTGTCTGTCGGCTGCTGCAGGAAGAACTCATGTACTAAGTTTATATATGTTCACTGTAACACAGTGAACATATATAACACACTCAGGTTACAGCACACTGAGCAGGTGTTTGACCTGTCATCTACCTGTAATAAAAGCAACGATCAAATCTTTTTAACTTAATTAGACCAGTTTGTTTTTCACATTTTTACTATTTTACAGCATAAACAATCTGATCCTAAAGGTGGAACAACTCAATGATTATGTTTCTGGGTCTAAAGCACGCAACTTTTGGATTTAATAACATTTTATAATATTTAATGACATGACTGTCACCACCAGAATTATATGAATTAAAAAACTTCATTAATCAACTATTGAAACATCATTTCTTGTTAACTTAAGTTAGAAGACCCAGACCAGCAGACCTGAGGGGCCTGTTTGGACGGTACAGTGTGAGAAGCTCAGCTATATACTACGGTGCCAGATCACTGAGAGCCTTGTATGTGATTAAAATAACTTTAAAATGATTCTTAAAGAGACTAGAAGCCAAAATAGATGTGATGTGTGAGGATCGTTTTGTTTTGATCAAAAGCCTAGCTGCTGAATTTTAAATGATTTGGAGCTGGTGTATAGATTGATTGTTTCAGCAGGTGAACAAGGTCTTACATTAACCAAGGCGGGAGACTAAGAGCATTTATGATTTTCATGTGAGCTACATTTGGAAATATTCCTCAGCTGTTGTTGCTCCGGAGTCAAATTACTGTCCAGAATAATACCCTGATTTTTTACACCTGATTTTATGCTGGGAGTGAGGGGGCTTATGAGTGGCTGAATTTGTTTGGAGTCATGTTCAGGGCCAATGATGAGAACTTCTGTCTTTTCATATACTTGGTTTTAACCTATTCTTGTTCTCCATTTGATGACTGACCTGAGATCAGCCCCTTATCAGTCCAGCAGAGGGCAGTCTGTCCACACTAACACCACCAGGTCTCAAACTGAGGTCCTGGTTCCTGCAGGGTCCTTCAGACTGTCACTGGAAGTTTTATTAAGACACATTTTAGCCTCTTAAGCTTAGACTTTTCCCTTACATGTCACCTTGAGTAATTTTAAATCAATAAATATGTAGTGTACTTTGTTTTTTTTTTTGGCTCTTCTCTTTGAACACTTAAAGATCACCAGAATTTAAAATAAAGTTATGAGCCCTGTTCGCGTGGGACTAATAATACCCGGGGACCCTTTTGTAATTTGTAATAAATGCAGAGGTATTCTGTGATGTTAATCCTGTGCAAATCTGCCATAGCCATAATTTGACAAATTAATATTCCATCGCAGATTACCTACCATACTTCACCAAACACACAGGTCATGTGATGATATTAGTCCAGTGCAAATTGGCATCTCGGTGATTTGGGGTTGTACTTTTGTTTCCTCCACGCCTCTTTTCTGCATATTTTCTGCACAGCAAGTATGGAGGCTGCGTTGGCTTCGAAATGGAAGTTTTGACAGCATTTTAGGTGCAGGAGGCTCTTGCTACAGATGAGATGAGATGGATGACACTGACAATGTGTGGCAGGACCGGTTTGTCATGGCTTGGCACCTGTTAGCTTTAGCCTCAGTCTGGTTGCATGACATCATGTACTGCGCTCAAATGAAACTCTACAACTCTTTGGTTTGAGAAAGAAGAACAGAAATACTGCTTTGTGAGTATACGCCTCCGCAAACCAGTCACTTTACATCCATGTCTGTTAAAACATGGATGCTTCACACACAGCTTCTGCCCGACAGCACAGAAGATCTATAATCAGCACAGTTTTAAGGTGGACACAAGATTAGAGTCACCAATTCTGTATCTGACCAAATGTCTCCCCTTCTGTTCCTGAGATTTGCAGAACATTATGATGTCACAGTGAAGTTGACCTTGACCTTTTGGATATAAAATGTCATCACTTCTTTTTTTTTTTTTTTTATCCTGTTAGACATTTGTGTGACATGTTGTCATAATTGACCTTTCACTAAGCCCCGCCCCTTTGTGATGGTCCAACAAGCTGTTGCAGTAAGCGTGGAGCCCACACTCTAACTAACTGCACTCAATGAAAAAATATCATATTTTTGGAGAAATGAAAAAGTGATTCCAGAGAGAAGCAGACAGAGGGGTCTACAGTCTGTGTTTGAAGGATATATCCAGGATGTCAAACTGACTCAGCAGCAACAACAGGTTAAAAAGACAAAGATAGTTAGAAGCTAAAGCCGAACTATAGGCTACAGATCACAGTGTAAAAGTGAACCACCACATCACTGCTGATCGCCACACAAGACAATGAATATAAAGGGAAACTTTGCTGATATTGAACCAGCTGTGTGGCATCACAGTGTGTGCAGATGAACGTGTTTGGCTTTGCCCCATTTCCCGGGATCTCCAGGGGAGTTTACAGGGTCACAGGATTACAGGGTCACAGACAACTTGGACCCTGTATGAACAGGATTAGAAAAGAAAAAGATATTTCTTTTTAAAGAGGGGTTTCATTTTAATCTTTCTTGATTTTAGATTAGTCTTAAAGTTCGGTGCAACAGAATTTAAACTTAAACTATGCTTTAATCAGGTTTAAAAGTTAATCCTTGTTGGTGCAGTCCAGCTTAAATGACTTTAAATACATTTAGAATTCCTGTAGAAAAACTTTAAATAGATTTAGAATCCCTGTAAATGACTTTAAATACATTAAAATGACCATAAATGACTTTAAATTGATTTAGAATCCCTTGAAATTAATTTAAATAGGTTCCTGTAAATTACTTGAAATAGGTTTAAAATTCCTGTAAATGACTTTAAATTGATTTAGAATCTCTGGAATTGACTCTAAATACATTTAAAATGACTATATATATAACTACAAATAGGTTCAAAATCCCTTTAAATGACTTTAAAAACATTTAAAATTCCTGTAAATGACTTTAAATACATTTCAAATGACTGTAAATAACTTTAAATATATTTTAAATCACAGTCAATGACTTAAAATACATTTCAAATTCCTGTAAATAACTGTTGATAAGTGAAAGTGATAGTTGAGTCCACCAGTTGTTGGTATTGTTGTTGGAGCGGCAGCCGAACAGTAAATCTGCTTCTATTCTCACTCTGATGACTCCACTGTTCAAATGCTGCTTCTCATTTATGGCCGGCCAGTAACAAGCCCCGCCCCCTGCGGCACGCGCTGTCCACGCGTCCTTTCTGCACTCTGATTGGCTTCATTCGCCGGGACAGCCGGTGCTGACCAATCAGAGAGCTCCGTCCCTCAGCGGCTTGGTTTGTCCACACACTGTACACGTGCTGCTCGGTGTTGCTGTAACGGGACTCCGGGACACCGTGCCGACGGTATAAAGCGAGCCCGACCTGTTTACTCACCCTGAAACAACCAGACTAACGACAAATAACACGGTTCATGGTCGTTACGATCGTTAATCGTTCCTGTCTTTACTGTTACACGTTACAGTTTGATTTAATTCATCATCTTCATCACTAGTCCCAGTGAAAGTCTCGGTACCATCATGGTTCTGTCTTCAGCGAACAAGATGGCAGTGTTCCAGCTGGTGTTCTCGGACCCCGGCAGGTCCTTCTACAGCAGCGGGGACAAACTGTCCGGCTCCGTGCAGCTGAAGGCGGCTCTGCCCAGCAGGGTGACCGGCCTCAGGGTCACCGCCGCCGGTTGCGCCCGCGTGGACTACCGCGGTGGGAAGAAACACAAGAGCCGCAGCCAGGAGGTGGAGTACCTAAAGTATGAGGAGGAGCTGCGGCTGGAGGAGAAGCTCACCAGAGGTAATCAGGACTCTAATCACTGAGGGTCTCACTGACAAATAAAAAATGCATATATTTTCTCTCAGTAAATAAATTGAAGTTGAATTTATTAAATAATTAGATACTATATGGACAAAATTGCAAAATAAATGTAGAAATATTAGTTCTGCGTTTGTATATCTTAATAATGGTTATTTTCATTTTTAAACTCGTTATTTATTTATTTTTTGTGTTATATGGTGATAACATAAGTGAGGACAAGTGCAGGGATATATAAACACACATTTTATAGAGAGTAGTAGAGTAAGACAGACATATGTATTTATTACTGATTTTAGCTCTTTGTTCCTGAAACAAGTTATTTGATGGAAATCTTCTAAATTATTTTATATTTTAAAATGTTTATGAAGGATTTAGATGAAAAGTCTGAAATCAGCCAGTTTGAGTTTAAATAACGTGCACATACAAGACATTTATAGTCAGTGAATATTTGTAGCTGTCAGATTTATGTAGAGATAATTTAAGTAAAATAAAATGTTATTATTACTTTCAAATCTTTCATACCAGTCAGTTTTAGTAAGTTTTCCAACTTTTGCCAAGAGGGAACTTTAGATATTGGTCCCTAGATTATGTTCACCCAGTTTCATGCAGATCGCTCAAACTTCCTAGGAAGAGATCCATTTGAAGTGTTTTTCAAAAAATTCAAAATGGCAGAAAATCTACATAAGCAGAAGTTATGGGTTCTTGAGGCAAAGGTGTTCCTCATGAGGAGAGGCATCTCTGTGCAAAGTTTCATGTCTCTACCACATACGGGGCATGAGATATGCCCATTCAAAGTTTGACATTTCAATGGGTGGCTATAGCGCCCCCCTTTGGCCAATTGATGTAATATTGCTTCATTGGCATCCTCCCATGACCCTCTACCACTGTGCCAAATTTCACATGGATTGACCAAGTCAGTGAGGAGAGAAATGTGGAACACACACACAGACAGAGTTTTCGTCATTATATAGTAAGATAATTAGTTTGAATTACTCATCATGTGTCTGTCCTCAGACTCCGATGGCTACTTCCTGCTGCAGCCTGATCAAACTTACAGCTTCCAGTTCGGCTTTGAGCTTCCTGCAGCTGGGTGAGCGTCACTGATGATTCATTAATTACAAATAAGTGATTGTCAATCAGGCATTGATTGCAGAGGTGATCACAGCAGTTTATCCTGACGTGTCCTCTGGTCTGGTTTCAGGCATCTGGTGTCGTCCTATAAAGGCAAGTTCGGTTACGTCCGTTACTATGTGCGGGCGGTGCTGGACAGGTCCCCTCAGGGTGCTTTGCAATGTGAGAGGGAGTTTGAGGTCGAGGAGCCGCTGGATGTGAACCGGCCTGAACTGCTGGTACGAAAACACACTCACCAACACTGAAACTCTGAGTAAAGGATGTTTATTATTTGATCAGCAGCTTTCAGACTTCCTTCCTTTAGTCAATTGTTTCACTTCCATTCTTTAAAAATCCGATTACAGAGATTTTAAAGTGTCAGCATTAAACTTAGTTTAAGCTTCCTGGCAGAGTCACATTTTCATGTGTCACTGTTCAAATTAGTCTAAAACCACAAGGGATGATGACAATTAATCTATGATCATCGAACATGTGAAATTTAACCCATCAATCGATAGGCTGTGCAATCCTGTCAGAGTATATGCATTTGGTGTTGTTTGGTACAAGCAAAAACATTTTTTGAATCACCATTAATCGATTAATTGATCGTTAATTTCACAATCTGCAACCCTAATAACAACACAGGTATAAATATATGGCATGGTTCTGTATGTTCTGGATCCATAACTGAGCTCAGATTTTTTCACTAAAACCCTGAAACTGATCTAAACCGACACCATGACAGTCGAAGTTAGATTACAAAATAAAAAACAAATACATAATGATCTGAATCATGTGTCTTGTCGAGATGATAAGAGCTGATCAGTTCCCCGTGTCGTCCGCAGGCTCCAGCTGCAGCCTCCAAACAGAAGAAAGTCACCTGTATGTTCATACCTGACGGCCAGGTGTCCATCAGCGCTCAGATCGACAGGAAGGGCTTCTGCGAGGGAGAAGAGATCAGCATCAACGCCAAGTTCGAGAACACCACCTCACGTATTGTCGTGCCGAAGGCCGCCATCATCGCCAAACACTCATACCTTGCAAACAGACGCACCAAGGTAACGCCCGGTTACAGAATGGCTTTCTGTCTCTGACGGGACCAAACGGTTTTCAAAGATCTGATCTCTGGTCTGTTTTATTTCAGGAGTCGCGTCAGAAACTGTCGGCGGTTCGAGGGAACCACATCATCTCGGGGATGTGTGACATATGGCAGGGGAAGACCATCAGAGTCCCCAAACTGAGGCCGACGCTGCTCGGATGTGACATCATCAAGGTGGACTACGCCCTCATGGTGAGTCATGATGACATCACGACAGGTTAATACTAGCAGCTGTGATGAAATGTGAAATCAGATGAGATGAGATAAGAGAAGACGAGATAAATGATATCAGATGAAATAAAATGAGATAATTAGAGATATGATTAGAGATAAATGTGAATTATGAGAGAAAGATTAAAAAAAGATGAGACATTGGGAAAAGATGAAATAAGAGATAAAAAGACATCTTGGGATAAAGAAAGCTGAGATCAAATGAAATAAGATAAGATTTGATAAAATGTGATAAAATAAATTCTTAAGATGTTTTGAGATTGATTGAGATCATATTTGAACTGGCAGAAAATGACATTGGATAAAAAAAGCTGAGATTAAAGACATTAAAATGAGATATTAGACATTAACCTTCTTCCTCCTGCCTCCAGATCTACCTGCACATCCCCGGCAGCGAGAAACTGATCCTGGAGCTGCCGTTGGTCATCGGTACGATCCCGTTCAGCGGCGTCGGCAGCAGGACCAGCAGCATGAGCAGCCAGGTCGAGTCTCTGAGCAGCTGGTCGTCCTTCCCCTCAGCACCGCCCAGCTACAGCGACATCCACAGAGACCTGAGGGTGGACGGGCCCCGCACCCCGCTGCTCCTGGACTACGACGGCGGGGAGGATGACGAGGAAGAGGGCGGGCTCTTCATGAGAGCACCTGAAATGTACCACCTGCCTCCCCCTCCCCCGGCATACACAGAGGTGAGATAAATAAAGTCACATTAACAACATGAGATTAGTTAAAATGAACAGAGATGAGATAAATGAGATTAACAACATGAGATTAAATAAAATTAGATATAATAAAATTAGACTAACCAAAATGAGATGAGATTAACATGAGATTAAATAAAATTAGATTGACATATGAAGGTTAAATAAAATTACATTTGCTGAGATGAGCTAATTGATATTAACAAAATGAGATTACTTAAAAGTAGATGAGCCGAGATGAATTAAATGAGATTAATAACACAAGATTTTAAAAAAATGAGATAAACTAAGATTGAATAAAATTATATTAACCAAGATGAGTTGAGATGAGATTAAAAACATGAGATTATAAAAAGAGATTAAACAAAGAGAGATTAAATAAAATTAAATTAACAACATGAAATAAAATAAAATCGGAATAAACAACATGAGATTAAACTAAATTAGATCAACATTATTAGATTAAATAAAATGAGATTAAACAGAAGTAGATTAAATAAAATTGGATTAACTTTCAAGAGATTAAATGAGATTAAAAATAATAAAATCCAATATAACATGGTCGAACAATGAGATAAAATAAAATGAGATTAAACGACATGGGGTAAGATTAAATCAGATTATATGTACTTAAATGAGGCGAGAAATCAGGTAACGTGAAATGAGATAAAACGACTTAATGACATGAGGCAGGGCAGAATAAAATTAAAAACATTGAGATGAGATTAAAACGATAAAATGAGATCAGGTGAGATCAGATATTGGACAATATAAGATTAGATCATATAAAATTAAATTAAAATAAGACAGATGAGATTAAATAAGATGAGACGAGATGAAAAATTTAAGAAAATGAGTTTAAAAAAGAAAGTTTGGTTTTATAATCTTCTGGTGTTTGTTGCCTTCAGGTCGATCAGGACACCGTTAACCCTCCTCCAGTGGTTCACGTCTTCTAAGGACTTCCTGTCCCTCCGCCACGATGGACTGAACCCTGAAAACTGAACTGGACTGCAGTGCTCCCTGATGACGACGATGACTCGGCAGTTTCCTGACGATGACTCTGCATGTTTTGATACTTTATTCTGTAGATAAAAAACAGAGAAAGTGTTTTGTTCTGACGTGTTTTTGATATTTGTTGTTACTCAGTTGAATGTTTGTTTTTTTTACTGAAGAGAAGAACTCAGTTTTGTATATGATGTAAATAAAAGCAGATGTTTATTTTTTTACTCAAACAATAAATCAGTTTAACATCATATCTTGTTGTCAGTGTGTTTGACTGAAGACTGATGTGTGATCACATAAAAAATAAACCAACAATATTCTTAATGCAGCAGTGTTATGTAGGAGCGTTTATCATACAGACTAATAAACAAGAGTAAACAGGATATGGCATGCAGTATACCTGCTGTGATCCACTCGCCATCAAAAACCATAAAAACTAGTGAGAGATTTCATTACTCAACATCATTTGTTCAGGAATTGATTAAAAATGCAAATTAAACAAAATATATTGGTCACAAATTTAATAAAATCTGTTAGTGGGCACTTATTTTCCTAAATAGTCCACTCACCTGACAGGTGTGGCGTATCAGGACGCTGATGAACAGCATCATTACTATACAGGTGTTCTTGCTGTGTCTTAGAGTGAAGGCCACTCTAAGACACAGATGTCATTTTGAGTGATCATGTCGTTGGCATGCTGACTGCAGGAATGTCCACCAGAGCTGCTGCCTGGGAACTGAACTTTAATTTCACTTCCAAAGGCCGGCTCCAGTGTCGTTTCCCCGAATTTGACAGTACATCCAACTGCAGACCATGTGTAACCTCACCAGCTCAGGACCTCCACATCCCACGTCTGCAAGACCATCTGAGACCAGCCACCCAAACAGCTGATGCAACAACTGTGCAACAACTGACTGAAGAATTTCTGCGCAAACAGTCAGAAACAGTCTCAGTGAAGCTCATCTGCACACTCATCATCCTCACCAGGGTCTTGACCTGACAGCAGTTCTTTGTAACTGACTCGGGTTGGCAACTGCCCACCTTTGATGGTGTCTGGCAACTAGGAGAACTGTTCTTTTCACAAATGACTCAGTTTTCACTGTACCAAGCAGATGGCCGACGGTGTGTTTGGCCTTGTACTGGTGAATGGTTTGCTAATGCCAACATTGTGAACAGAGTGGCCCATGGTGGTGGTGGGGTTATGGTATGAGCTGGCATAAGCTATAGACAAGGAGCACAGGAGCATTTTACTTTACGAGATCCTGAGACCCATCATCATCCGCAGCCATGACCTCATGTTGCAGAATGATACTGCTCGTCCCCATGTTGCAAGGAACTGTCCACAGTTCCTGTAAACTGAAAGCATCTCAGTTCTCGAACGGCCTGCACACTCACCCACTGAATATGTTTGGGATGCTCTGGATCAGCATATACGACAGCTTACTCCAGCTCATGCCAATATCCAGCAGCTTCACGTAGCCATCAAAAAGGAGAGGATATACCACAGGTCAACTCTATGTGGAGGAAATGTGTCACACTGCATGAAGCAAACAGTATCTCAACAGATACTGACGGATTCTTTAGATGCAAGGAGTTGTGAAATCCTAAAAATCCTTGCATAAAATTCTTAGATCTTTAACTTAAACCTGTGAAAATGGGAGAAAAACAAGTGTTGCATTTCAATTTTTGATTGGTGCAGATAGGTAGGTAGGTAGGTAGGTAGGTTAGTTGGTCTGCAGATAGATAGATAGATATAGATCGATAGATATAGATTGATAGATAGGTAGGTAGATAGGTACACAGGTAGAAAGGTAGATAGGTATATAGGTAGGTTGGTCGGTCTACAGATCGATAGATAGATAGATGGATAGATGGATCGATAGGTACACAGGTAGAAAGGTAGGTATATACTAGGTAGGTAGGTCAGTTGGTCAGTCTACAGATACAGTAGATAGATAGACAGATAGATAGATAGATAGATAGATAGATAGACAGATAGACAGATCGATAGGTAGGTAGATAGGTACACAGGTAGAAAGGTAGATAGGTAGGTAGGTCGGTTGGTCCATCTACAGATAGATAGATAGATAGATAGATAGCTGCAAATTTTTTTCCCTGTTAAAGGGTTTTTTTGGGGGGGGGGGGGGGGCTGTGGGTCCAAAGGACAGAGGGTTGTCATCTGTTATAAATAAAATTGAAATGAAATTAAAATAGATAGATCGGTAAGTAAGTAGATAGATAGATAGATAGATAGATAGATAGATAGATAGATAGATAGGTACAAAGGTAGATAGGTATAGAGGTAGGTAGGTAGGTCGATCACTCAGTAGATAGATACATAGATAGATCGGTAAGTAGGTAGGTAGGTAGGTCATATAATGACCCTGTAAATAAGTTCTGCCAGAATCTTTATGAAACTCCTACATCATCATGTACAGATTATCAGTCTACTGCAGTGACATTCAACTCACGGCCTGTGAGCCAACTCAGAACTGCAATAGGGTGCCAGGTGGCCCACTGAACTGCAGCTGCAACTACTAAGGTGAGTGAGGACAGCAGCCGTCTAAAGGTTAAAAACAGGCGATTCATTTATTATGTATATTGATCGGCCTGAGACTGGGAGGTCGTGGGTTCGATCCCCTGCCAGGTCATACCAAAGACTATAAAAATGGGACCCATTGTCTCCCTGCTTGGCACTCAGCATCAGGGGTTGGAATTGGGGGGTTAGATCACCACATGATTCCCGTAGCCATCGAAAAGGAGAGGATATACCACAGGTCAACTCTATGTGGAGGAAATGTGTCACACTGCATGAAGCGAACAGTATCTCAACAGTACTACTACTACTGACGGATTCTGAGACCCATCATCATCCGCTGCCATGACCTCATGTTGCAGAATGATACTGCTCGTCCCCATGTTGCAAGGAACTGTCCATAGTTCCTGTAAGCTGAAAGCATTTCAGTTCTTGAACGGCCTGCACACTCACCCACTGAGACATGTCACCCACTGAATATGTTTGGGATGCTCTTAGATCTTTAACTTAAACCTGTGAAAATGGGAGAAAAACAAGTGTTGCATTTCAATTTTTGATTGGTGCAGATAGGTAGGTAGGTAGGTAGGTAGATAGGTAGGTAGGCAGGTTAGTTGGTCTGCAGATAGATAGATAGATAGATAGATAGATAGATAGATAGATAGATAGGTCCACAGGTAGAAAGGTAGATAGGTATATAGGTAGGTAGGTCAGTTGGTCGGTCTATAGATAGATAGATAGATAGATAGATAGATAGATAGATACACAGGTAGATAGGTATATAGGTAGGTAAGTAGGTAGGTCGGTTGGTCGGTCTACAGATAGATAGATAGACAGATAGACAGATAGATATAGATCGATAGGTAGGTAGATAGGTCCACAGGTAGAAAGGCAGATAGGTATATAGGTAGGTAGGTCAGTTGGTCGGTCTATAGATAGATAGATAGATAGATAGATAGATAGATACACAGGTAGATAGGTATATAGGTAGGTAAGTAGGTAGGTCGGTCTACAGATAGACAGATAGATAGATATAGATCGATAGGTAGGTAGATAGGTACACAGGTAGAAAGGTAGATAGGTATATAGGTAGGTAGGTAGGTAGGTAGGTCGGTTGGTTGGTCTACAGATAGATAGATAGATAGTTAGGTAGATAGATACATAGATAGCTACAATTTTTTTTCCCTGTTAAAGGTTTTTTTTTGGGGGGGGGGCTGTGGGTCCAAAGGACAGAGGGTTGTCATCTGTTATAAATAAAATTGAAATGAAATTGAAATACATAGATCTGTAAGTAAGTAGGTAGGTAGATAGATAGATAGATAGATAGATAGATAGATAGATAGATAGATAGGTACAAAGGTAGATAGGTATAGAGGTAGGTAGGTAGGTCGATCGGTCAGTAGATAGATACATAGATAGATCGGCAAGTAGGTAGGTAGGTAGATCATATAATGACACTGTAAATAAATCCTGCCAGAATCTTTATGAAACTCCTACATCATCATGTACAGAGTATCAGTCTACTGCAGTGACATTCAACTCACGGCCTGTGAGCCAACTCAGAACTGCAATAGGGTGCCAGGTGGCCCACTGAACTGCAGCTGCAACTACTAAGATGAGTGAGGACAGCAGCCGTAAAGGTTAAAACAGGCGATTCATTTATTATGTAGATAGATAGATAGATAGATAGATAGATAGGTACAAAGGTAGATAGGTATAGAGGTAGGTAGGTAGGTTGATCAGTCAGTAGATAGATACATAGATAGATCGGCAAGTAGGTAGGTAGGTAGGTCATATAATGACACTGTAAATAAATCCTGCCAGAATCTTTATGAAACTCCTACATCATCATGTACAGAGTATCAGTCTACTGCAGTGACATTCAACTCACGGCCTGTGAGCCAACTCAGAACTGCAATAGGGTGCCAGGTGGCCCACTGAACTGCAGCTGCAACTACTAAGATGAGTGAGGACAGCAGCCGTCTAAAGGTTAAAAACAGGCGATTCATTTATTATGTATATTGATCGGCCTGAGACTGGGAGGTCGTGGGTTCGATCCTCTGCCAGGTCATACCAAAGACTATAAAAATGGGACCCATTGTCTCCCTGCTTGGCACTCAGCATCAGGGGTTGGAATTGGGGGGTTAGATCACCACATGATTCCCGAGTGCGGCACCACTGCTGCTCACTGCTCCCTCAGGGGATGGGTCAATCGGTGGGACTTTAACTTTAACTGATAAATATTGTTCAAAGCTTAATTGGGGTCATCAGGTGGGTACCCTCCTTCACTGGTGCTCCGTGATAGACCCCCAACACCTCCAGAGGGCTCAGGCATCCCAGATGCACCCCCTCTGCTTTTACTCCTTTGAACTCTGCTGTTGTCAGTGGGATTTTGGGGTCCAAGTGTTGCCTCGCCTCTTGATCCACTCGCTTGTGTGTCCAGCAGCACCAGAGAAGGCTTCGATGGCCTGACACTGGGCTTGGCCTCGAATTTCCATTTCTTTAAGCAGTCTGGTAGTTGACATGCCCACGAAGCCTCTGTAGCCTACTTCAACTGGGCAAACCTTTGCTTTTCAGCTGCGTTGCTCAGCGTACTTAAGGCTCTTGTGCTTGTAGGCCTCCTCCACATCATCCTCAGTGCAGTGATGAGGACCAAAGCATGAGGTCTGGTCTGAGGTTAGTAGAGGCTATCTCAGATGGGAAGCATAGAGGCTGATTCAGATCAGCCAGTTACCTCCAGTCTCATTCCCCTCCCAGTTGGCTGGTATCTGATTTTACTGTACAGGTCCTAAATTGCTTCACACCTTCGCAGACAAACCCTCTTGTAATTGTAGGATGGAATGACAGAGGAAGTAGGGCATTGACAGATGTCTATCTCGTCTCCAGCGTAGCTGCTAGACACCTGATTGTGCCACCAGGCATAATAACCTCGTGTCAGGCTTGTCTTGCAGCCAACCAGATTCTGTGTCAGGTTTGCTTGAGATGGGCGGAGGGGCCACGTAGGGTCTTGGCCATACCATTGGCTGAGGTTCCTCAGGAATGGCAGGACATTGTAGGTGGCTCGTATTATTAATTAAGCTAGTTTGAGATGCTTCCATGTCCCACAACTTTCTCTTCTCAGCTCCCTCTTATCTCATCCACTGTCCTTGATGTGCTTGAGAGACGGCCTTTGCTCACCTCATTGCCTGCTCATGTTGGCGTACCTCCTTGACCAAAAGACCTCAAGGCTGAGATGGGGTTGCCTTGTACCAGGGTGGTCTGCTCCCTCCAAGGCCAGGGCCTCCTCGTCCTTGTTGCACATGTCCAACAATGTCCTGGTGTTTTAAGGGATGACTCTGCCTATTGCGGAGCTGCAGATGGGGTCCACTGTTTGGGCCACACATTGGTCACGGGATTCCGTCAGTGTCATTTCCAATCTGACTTTGAAGCATTCATACTCCTCTGCACGACTGGACATTGGGAGCTCTCGCAGGCCTTTTCCATACAGCCCTGTCTTGGTAATGCACCTGGGGAGACCTAGCCACTTTTTGGTAAATGAGCTGATTAGTGTCTCCAGTCTGTCAGCCTTAGAGATTGGGACCTCGTAGATGGTCAATGGCCACATTCGCCTGGGTAGGAGCCCGAATTGAAGGCACCAGATCTTCAACCTGCCACGGAGCAAGGACTTGTTGATACTCTCCAGAACACTGATGGTATCCTTCCTAAGCTGGTCCACTTGATTGGTGTCTTTGAGGGATGTGCTGAACCAACGTCCAAGACTTTTAACTGGCTTCTAAGACTTGGATTATACTGCATGAGTTAAGTGAGAGCTTGTAAATGGATGTTTCGATATAGCTTTGCCGTTGTTGCATGCGGTCCCCAATCAATCAATAATACAATATGTTTGCTGTTTTCAACCTGTCCTCACTCATCTTTGCCAAGAGGCAAATTTAGTCGCAGCAGCCCCGCCCAGGTCAGGTGTAAACAGGGGTGTTTCTAGAATTTGAGGACATTCAGGGCTTACTCCAGACCTCTCTCTGTGCAGGCAAGCAAAAAAATAAGTTTTATACATGAATTCAAGGTATCTCGGTATCAGCAACTGATTTAGAAACATTTTTCCTGGATGAACATGGGTGAATTATTATTAGGCCCCTTGCCTCCTCATTTTGCAGAAGTGGCCTCCAGGCAAAGCCAGTTGGATCCTCCTGGTCTGATGTGTAAAAATGAGTGTGTCTATAAACTGAACTGGTATGTTAGTGGGTGAGAGGTCAGATATCAGGCTGATGTTAGACTGACAACAGTTTTAGGAAACTACTGTTTTAGTGAGTGAAGACTTTTAAAGGGACGATGTTTCTGTAGGATGACTTCACTGTAAAGATAAAAAAAGAAAATAAAAGATGTTTTTGGAAAAAAGACAACATCTGACAAAGTATAAACATTTTTGGAAAGTTTTTAAAAAGCGAGGACATTTTGATGGTTGTCACTTTGTTCTTTAAACTTGGTTTCTAAAATTCAGGGTCAGGAAAGTCCTCAAGGAATTACTGAAAATCAATGCAGTGTGTGTGTGTGTGTGTGTGTGTGTGTGTGTTTGTAATCTGACTCTGTTGTTTACTTCAACTGCAGCTGTTCACATCAGAGACTCTTCAGTCTGACCTCTGACCTCTGAGATATACATGAGAACTGCACAGGTACATATGTACGTGTACATGTGTGTATTTAAATATTTAGTGCAGATCTTACACATTTAAACTAATGACAGAAGCACATTGTGCACACTCACTGTCATCATGTCACAGCTGCTGTTCACCCCTGACACACTTCTTCTGTTCTGTTTTTTGGAGCTGCAGTCCTCCGCCTGCATGACCAGCAACCTGTCTTCACTCCCATTGGTCGACAGCTAATCCCAGGATGCGTGTGATTGGTCGAGGCGTGGAAGTCACTCGCTCAGAGAGTGATTGAGCGCTCAGGTTCCTCTTTCTGTCTCTACTTTTAGAAGCAGCCAGCTAATGCTAACGTTGTTGCTGCAGACAGACAGGAGGTCAAAGGTCACAGCATGCTACAGGTCAGCATTCATTTTAACCGGTGACCGTGAACACACCACCAGTGAGTCAAAGCAAAGCAGATAATGAACAAGTTCATTAATGGTGTCAGCTCTGGGGTTGTTGTCAAGAAAAAAGGTCTCAAAACAGGAAATAGGTTTCCGAAGTGTAAAGATAGAGGTGTGATTTGATTCAGTCAGCGGGAAGATGACCTCAGATCAGCTTCCAGGACTTCCTGGAAGAACCTGAGACACACGGAGACACCCTGAGACACACAGTGACACACACTGAAACGCACACACTGAGACACACACCATGGGACACCCTGAGACAGATGGATAAGTTTATTATTTCACTGTGAACAAACAGGTTTTACAGTGAAACAGATTCTGTTCTCACTAATGATAGAAAGTAATAAGTCATAGTCCACCAGCGCCCCCTGCAGGCTGCAGTGGTCATTACAGACCTCATTCCACAACCTGAATATTTTTAAGGGAGTGGCAGTAATACCACTGAACATTCAAGGATCTGAGTACTTCCTCCACAGGCTAGATTTAAAAAAACAAAAAACAACAACTATTACATTCATGTTTATCAGCCAATTTCACTGAAGCGTTTTTATATTCCAGGGTTTGTGATCTACATGTAAAAAGTTATATCAAAGTCTTGATATTTAGGCTATCATCGCTGCTGGACGCTCAGTGTAGGAATGTGTTAGCCTTACATGAACTTCATTACTTACATGGTGGAAAATAACTCATTGTCATTAGGAATCGTAAAAACTTTTGTCAAGCATGGATTCTGCTTATTTTCATAGAATTTAACATAATTAATAGCTAGCTAGCTAACGCTGTCTGATTACAGTAATATAGTAATTTTCACCCCTGCTCATTTTAGAAAGGACACCACAAGAAAACATGTTGTTAGTTTATGTAATATAACTTAATGTGTGTTTAGATTGGTTTCTGTCTGCCACCAGGCACGATTCTTGAAAATGAACGCTTGTTAGCATTTGAGTGTTAGCATGCTAGCTATCGCTGGCAGCAAGAAATAAACAACAAACAAATAAATGATCCATTGGCAATTTGATAATCTAGACAAACAACATGTTTTCTTGTGGTGGCCTTTCTAAAATGAACAGTGGTAAAAGTTACAATATTCTATTTATGATGATGGAGTTAAAAATACAGCGTTAGCTAGCTAGCGCTATTTGAAAAGTTGTCAACTTCCACATTCAACTGCACTATTTAGGAACGTCTAGAAAAATGATAGAGCTTTTTTTTTTTAGAAAAACACAGCTGCCGTTAGTTGCATTTGTTTACAGGCAAGTTGTGTCTTTTTTAAAAAAAAAAATAATGGCAACATTGACGAATCGCTGCAACAGGCTAACAGTCAATGAGGCATCTACATAACAAAACAAACACCAATGAAAACGTTATGAATATATTCCATTTCTGCCAACAGATCCCCTGAACTTCTACAGACCACTCCTTTAATACATCGTAATAATACATGCTTTAATATAATGTTATGTCATAAACACGTCTTTGACTCTTCACGTAGCTGTTTATCAGTTTATTTTCAAACAAACAAACAAACAGAAAAAATTCACTTTTTTAACACAACAAAGATAAAACAGATAAAACTTTGATACAAAATCTTAAAAAACTTCAGTGAACTCAGTTTCTACAGAAACTTCAAGTCTACGGACGAATAAATCCTGACGGGTCGTCTTCAGCTGACGTTCATTCTTTCACTCATTAAATCATTCACTCATTCACTCGTTCTTTGGGTCCGATCTGTTTATAAAACTGTTGCTGGACGTTTTTTCTTTCTGCTGTAAAAAGTGACAAAATGCTGTCTGATAAAATCTGATGAGTGTGTGTGTGTTCAGTGTGTGTATATGTGTTGTGAGTGTGTTTTGTGTGTCAGTGCATGTTCAGTGTTTCAGTAAATAGCCTCGTCCATGTTGTCGTCACTGTCTCCTCCAAACTCCTCTCCGTTATCAAAGTACGACATGACGTAATCCGTCTCCTGCAGACAGGAAACAGGGAAAAATTTATGCACCACACTTATCACATATTAATAATCTTATTTAAAAACACTAATATAAATAATTATAACATAAAGGGTATACATAGAAGTCCTGAGTTAAACTGAATACCTTTTAAGATCCTTTCTTATATCTTAAGAAAATGTCATTTAAAAAAGGCCATAGTATAATTAATATAATGTAATTAATATTGATCCTAATATTCGTCTTACAAAACTTTTATATTGGTCATTTATTAAGGTGAATGTATGAATTCAGATTGTTAAGGTGGACTCATGAGTTGATTAAGACTGTTAAGGTGGACCTGTGATTGGACTCATATTGTTAAGGTGGACGTCTGAGTTAATTCAGATTGTTAGGGTGGATGTTTGAGTTGATCCAGATTGTTAAGGTGGACCTGTGATTGGACTCATATTGTTAAGGTGGACATCTGAGTTAATTCAGTTTGTTAAGGTGGACTTATGAGTTGATTAAGACTGTTAAGGTGGACCTATGATTGGACTCATATTGTTAAGGTGGACATCTGAGTTGATCCACGATAAAATATCTCACCTCCTCAAACTCTTCCTCATCATACTCCTCCTCTCCCTCTGCCTCCTCTTCCTCCTGTTTCTTCTTCTTCTCCTCTCCCTCCTCCTCCTCTTCCTCCTCCTCCGAGCTCTGCTGCTCCTCCTTCTTCTGCAGAGTCTGACACAGGAAACAGATTAAGGTGGAAATGTTTATTTAAGGTGGAAACACTCTTGATCCAAAGTGTTTCTGACTCTCACTAAGAGATTACAGGATCAGTAGACTGACTGATTGACTGTTTGAAGGACGGAGGTCAGCAGGTGTGTCTGTCTCACCTCCAGTTTGAGCAGCACTTCTTCTTTCTCTTTCACTTTTTTCTTCTTCTGACCTGACTGCGGTCGGTCAGAGCGACTGACAGCTGCTGAGACACCTGACAGACACAGAGCAGGACATCAATCCACCCATCAATCAGTGATTCAGAGCACTGTGTGAGTGTGTGTGTACATACCGTCTTTGGAAGGTTTCTTCACTCTGAGTTCTTTAGGGAATCTTTTCCAGTCTGAAACAAAGTTTATTTATATTATTATAACATATATATAAAATACAGTCTTTATTATTGATAACAGAGATAAAGATGATTCATATGATTACTGATATCTGACCTGGACTCCAGTCCGTCAGCGCGTCCGTCTGCTCGCTGCTGTGATATTTATCAGAGTACCTCTCCACATCTGGAAACACACAGGAAGAACACTTTCACAGTTAATCTAACAGTCGACTGATTGTTTGTTGATCGATCAGCTGATCCAGGACCTGCTGTGCCCGTGTGTGTGTGGTGACCTCTGACCTCTCTGTGCAGCAGCTGGCTGTATGAAGCAGGGCAGACTCTTCATGGCTCCTCTGAACTCCTGTTTGAGAGCTAACAGATACTCCGCCTCCTCTCCAGCTATGAGGGGGAGGGGCTTCTGCTCCATCACCTGCACACGAACACACAGAGTCAACTACACGTCCCAGAGTGCACTGCTGTCAGAAACATCAGAGGTAAGTAAGTAACATTGCTGGCTGTAAGTCGGAGACGCAAGTCCTGTCCAGAGTCCAGAGAAGAAGAGCTGGTATAGGAGCTGGGATTTACAAGCACGGCGAGAGAGGGGAAACATTTTCAATTTTTTCAGGGGTGATGCAAACACCCAGAAATTGAACCAGACACTAATTTGACATAGTGGCCAAACTGTGTGATGCCACGGGGCCCAAAAAGACCTTTTCCCATAGACTTACATGGCCATAGAGACGTCTGTGGATCAGTGGATACATTTTTTTGAGTGTCACAAATTTTGATCCATTTGGTCCGATAACATTTTAAAAGTCTGTAAGAACTACAGGATTAAATCATTTTATCTACACACTTCCTGAACAGGAAGTAGTCTGCTCGGCTGACAGAAGTTAGCTGCTTGGCTGGCAAAGTCTTCAGTGTGCTGGCTCTGTGGGCCCATCCATGTGAAAGATTCGGTTTTTGCCCTGTCAGTGGAATGTTTTTAGCTTCATGCGTCACAAGGCAACTTATACAGGAATGAACAAGCCCCGCCTTCAACGCTGTATCCAGTTCTCTCTGTACATCCATGGGGTGGTGAAGCTAGAGATAGAACAGTGGTGTGAAGTGAACTCCAGCTGCTGCCAGTGTCAGGGTTGTATAAAGAAAATAACAGGGGTGGCAACTTTTGACGTGTGGCATTCAGTGGCCATGTGTTTTGGCCTTTAGATACACTGAATGATATATAGTTTGTGTGTGTGTCACAGTGTGCGTCTCACAGGAAACAGAGGTGTAGGCTGTTGGATGGATGGAGGTAAACTGTCTCCTCTGTTGATGCCGACTGCTTCCACGCTGAAGGTCATCATCCTCCGACCTCGCCCACCACCTCGACCCGCCATCACCACCTGGACCAGGTCAGAGCAGGTCAGACTGGACTGGTCTGGGCCAGGTCTTCACAGTGGATCGGGTGGAGCAGCAGCTGGTTGGAGGTGAATCTGACTAAACAAAGACAGAAATAAATAAAACAGTGAGTGGAACATTTTAACTTTTCCTCCTCTCATATGAAGCCAGAATAAGATGTTACTTTGTGGAGGCTTTATTGTCTTCACAATTTATATTATTATATCTGTGAAATAAAAGTAATAAAAGTTTAATTCCACTGAGGGAAATGGTTTTTGGCTTATAAAAATAAACTGGTGTCCATCGCAGTGATGTGTAAACACACTGACATTTCAGGGGAGAGTCATGTCAGGCTGTCAAATTGTGGTTTGAGTATGGAATTAACGCAGAGGTATAAAGGCGGATTAATACTTGTGTGTCAGCTCTATGCAGAGCGTACACACATGGGCTGCGCATGTGGCCTTCGCCATTGTGAGCATTTGTACTTGTGCAGTGGTGTGTCTGTGTCACTCTGCAGCTACACCTCCAGAACACTAGTCAGTGGTGGGGTTTGTGTGAAGAGCTGTGAAGTGTAGCTGTTTTAAAACTCACATTAAACACGACTTAATAGCAAAAATCTCAATCACAAGTACACATATCGGCTTCAATATAACTCGCAGCATTCACATACAAACTTCTGTCTTTTGCTGGACAGATTTTCCCCACAAATAAATGGACTGGACTTGTGCCTTTCGAGTCTTCCAACCACTCAAGGCGCTTTTACACTACGTCATAATCACACATTCACACACTGGTGGCTGAGACTACCATGCATGGTGCCACCTGCCACTCAGTAACCACTCACACAGCCATAAGGAGCAATTTGGGGTTCAGTATCTTAATATCCCTAAGTTTCCATATGTGGTCTGGAGGAGCTGGGGATTGAACCACTGATCTTCTGATTGGTGGACAACCAGCTCTACCTCTGAGCCACAGCTGCCCCAACAAGATTGATCACACAATTACCACAAGCCTATGGCATTTTACATTGTGTTAATTAGCCTGGCAACTAGCAGGGATTTCCTCTGCTCATATGAAGCCAGGATAAATCACTCACAAGACTTAAAATGTTATTTAGTGGAGGCTTCATTGTCTTCACAATTTATTGTTTCTTATCTGTGAAATAAAAGAAAATAAAAGCTTCTTTTCCTCTGAGAAAGATGGATTTCAGCTTACAAAATCAGACAGGAGGTACAGTGTTGATTGGAGGCAGAGGTATAAATCCTGCTTTAGCATTGTACTGGCGTGGATGGGGTCAACAGCAAAACGTGTTTTTGCCACTTTGAAAGCCTGCCATCGCCAGTTTAAGTGGACGCTTTATTGAGAACATTTCAGTGCTTTATTTTGCCATCAGACAGCCCTTTGCTTTGGCACTACATCTTCTAAACCTTAAAACTCAGGTATTCCTACGCATGCCGCGCGGGTCACCTGTTGGGGTCAGGCTTTTAACAGTTTGAGGGATAGACGACAAAAACAAGACAATAAAAAACAAAATGATTATGAGAACGACATGCAGCTCACTGTGGAGACAGAAGGAAACAAACAAGGGACGTTTGCGGAGGGAGACGGACCAGGAGAGACGAGGAGGAGAAACTAATGTGCGGACTGGAGGTGAACAAGGAGCAGAACCATAACTGTGACCCCAGAGAGCTCCTGCTGCCATGAGATGGACTCGGTTACAACACAGCTTCAGGATCTTTCTGAATCAGAGGCTTCAAACTCCACTGGTTGTTTGGTAAGTCGTTTAATTTAACTGTA
Organism: Epinephelus fuscoguttatus; assembly: GCF_011397635.1. NCBI lineage: Eukaryota > Metazoa > Chordata > Actinopteri > Perciformes > Serranidae > Epinephelus > Epinephelus fuscoguttatus. The sequence continues at coordinate 5,817,611 of NC_064759.1, forward strand.
CATATTTAGCGCCATTTTACCTGTTGGTTGGAAACAGCAGTGCTCCTCAGCAACAGCCTCTCTCGGTGCTGTTACATAAACCGAGCTGACCCCTTCCTGCTGTGTTGTAATATGATTAAATATCAAACATTAAATATTTGACCTCCTTCAGTGGTGACCGTGTTCACCCTGAGCTGTGTGTGGCTTCAGTCTGCATCACTACAGTTGGATAACTGATGGAGCTAAATAAATTAGCCGGTTAAGCTAGCTGCGTTAGCATCGTGCTGCCGGCAGAAACAAACCTCTAGTCTGACTCTTTATTTTTCCGATGTTAAACCTTCTTCTTCATCAAACGGTTAAAGTCAGTCTACAACATCTTTGTTTACATCCAACACCGCGCCATCTTCTTCCTCTTCTTCTTCTTCTGCTGCTGCTGCTCCAGTTCTTCTTCTGTGGTGTTTAGCTGTGGCTCTTTACCGCCACCCTCTGTCTGGAGTTTGTATGTGGCCAAAATAACAAGAACAGTCTCCAGAGATCAGTTTCATCATGTTCATCCTTCATGGTTTAAATTAATTTACTTAGTACTAACTCTAAGTACTCGTAGGCAGCGGTGCATGAAGTACCTGAAGCTATACTCGAGTAAAAGTACTGATATTTTACCAGAAAATAACTTTGGCAGAAGTTAAAGACACCTATTAGAATATTACTGAGTAAAAGTCTGATATTTACTGTGATTCAATCAAGATTAATTTTATAAAAGTGAATTTAATTATTTAAAGTAAAAGTACAAGTAAATGCCGTTAATAAAAAAAAATGAAGCAATCAGAATTTTGAGGTTTTATTTCTTCTTAATGTGTAAGCCACCTTTAAAATGCAGCGTACATTACACTTGAAGTTAAAAAAAAAAAGGTTACTTTTCACAACTTAAAGGATCTTAAGTACCAAATCCAGTTTTCCTTCCCTGCAGGCAGTGAGGGTGCAGCAGTGGGAAAACTTCCAGAGCGTCTCATCACAGCATCTTTCAGGACCTTATGACAGGAAGAAGATGTCTTTGGACGGGATGGGGGCCTTTGATTTGTCTTTACAGTAAAATATAATAAAATAAAATACAAAATGAGAAAATGTAATGTGGCATAAAATATTGTAGCATAATATAAAATAGTAAAATATAATAAATAATATAATACATAATAAAATATAATATAATATGAAATAAAATAATATAATAAAGTATAATATTATATAATATCTAATAAAATATAATATATAATATAATAATTTAATATCATGTGATAAAATAAACTATAATTTCAGTATAGTATATAATTATAATATTGGTATAGTATAGACAAATATAATATTGTGAAATATACTAAAATAAAATACAAAATAATATAATTTAATGTGGTGCAAAAATATTGTAGTTTATTATAATGTGATTTAATTTAATTTAATATGATTTAATATAATATAATAGAAAATAATATAATGTAATATAATACATAAATATATAATATAATTAATATGTGGTAAAATATAATATAATTTTAGTACAGTTTAGTATATTATTATATTATTGGTATAGTATAGACTTATATAATATAGTAAAATATAATAAAATAAAATCCTCCTTCATCATTTCTCTCCTCCATGTTTCCATCATCTCTTCTTCATCCTCTCTGTTCATTATAATCCAGCAGCTCCTCAGCTGTGACCCCCCCCCCCTCACCTGACCTCAGGGTCAGTGCTCCCCCTGCCCTCTCTCTGGCCCCTCCCCCTCCTGTCAGAGGCTCCGCCCTCTGCTGTCCGCCGCTGTGAGGTCAGTTTGAATCAGATCTTCAGGACTGCAGCAGCTTCACATCATCAGTCCTCCAGGATTTAATATTCTACATTTATATAAAGAGGATTCAAAACAAGAAGAAGAAGAAAAAGTTTTTATTTTTCTGTTTTTGTGTCGGAGCTGCTGATGTTTGTGTTTCTGATGATTTGGATTTAAACTGAACAAACATGAAGATGATGATGATGATGCTGCTGATGCTGCTGGGACTCTGCTGCTCAGGTCTGATATATTTACCTTTATTCAACATATCCATTAAAGTACATATATAGCCTATATATGTACATTTATTCAGTTACAGGAAAGAAGCAGGTAGATTGTTAAACGTGAGTTTACAGAATATTTCAGATCTCTGCAGCTTTGAATGAAGCATCAGCTCTGAGTGTAAAGTTACACATTTTTATAATATCATACATACGATATATTATACAAACAATATTTATGTATGATAAAAGATTAAAATGTAAAGGTTTTAAAATAATTTCTAAGCATGCAGATTATTAACAAAAATAAGACAATACTGATTTTATAAAAGATATATACACACGTGAAACAATTATTTGGATTATGCATGTTATTAACTAATATTTATTATAATTTTTTGTGCACAAAACTTCCTTTTTTCAAGCTGCTGCTGCTTTGAATGTTTTTCTTGTTCTGTTGTTTATTATTTGTTTTTCTGTATGTTTTTTATGAGCTTTTGTTGTGAGAACGAGTGATGAAGAAGTGGACAGACGGTCTCTGTGAATATTCATCAGCCTCATTTTCATACAGACGGTCAGACTGTCTGTGTGTGTGTGTGTGTGTGTTGCTCTTGAACTTGAGCTGGGATGAACTCACAAAGAGAAGTCACTTCATTGTGTTTGTGTGTGTCCTCTAATGTGTCAATCTTTCGCTCCCGTGAGGACCAGTCAGTTTCAATTATGATGAATTAATAACTTTAACTTTATTTATTTATTCATATAGCAACTTTACAAACAGCTCAAAGTGCTTTAAACAGCAAAAAATAAAATCAATAAACCAATAAAATTTTAAAAATCTGTACCTAAAAGTCAATCGAACCAGATAAACGAAACACCAGGGATAAAATAATGTAAAAATGTACAGTCTAAGTTTATAGCATTCGGTCTTTAATTTCCTAGAGAGCCATCATTCAGTGAGTTTCACAATTTACAGGCATTAAAACATTAACAGTCTCATTATAACTGATAACTTAACTTCTGTTCTGCAGCTCGAACATACACAAATTAAATAATCCAAACATTTACAGCTGAAGTTGAATTAAAAATAAGTGTATTAACCCTTTAACCCTCAGGCTTTGTCTGCTTCTCTCGCCTTCACAGACCTGACTGAGGGTTTAATGCACACTGTGTTCAGGCTGTGAGTCCTCACGAGTATAGCAGGACGACAGTGAGCTCCTGAAGGGTTCTTAAAAATGTTCCTAAAGAACACGAAGCAGCTTCAGCTCCTTCAGTCAACTTTATTTAACAAACTGAACTCATGCGTGACAGTCTGGATGCTATCAGTGAGCTAATGTGTTAGCAGTGACATTACCCAGAGTTCCCTGCTGCTCTGAGTTTCATCTGATTCTTGTTGAACTTGAAAATCAGAAAACTTTCACAAGACACCTTAAACATTAGGAGACAAAATGGCTTTTTAATTAGAAATGGTTTAAACACAGACACTACTGATTCTGAATCTAATCGACTCCCAAACAGGCGAGGAAACTCAACTCGGCTTTATTTTTATAGCAGTTTTGCAAGACTAGAAAATGACAAAAACACGGCGATAAAATATTAAAAAAGCAAAGCAAGCAAAACAGGACAAACTAACAAAAACAGATGATTAAAAGTCCATCAATAAAATAGAATAAAAATAAACAGAAGGGATAAAATGAGGTAAAAATCAAGACTGTGATTTTACTCCACATGAAGAAGTTTGTATGTGAACAGAAACGATCCTGTGAGATGAAGTCAGGATGTTTTCTGTAGCGTAACTCAGAGCAGCTGAATGTGTGAAGAGTTACAGCAGCAGAAACTTCAGGATGAAGCCGTGACGAGACTTGTTCTTGTTTTCTAGTTCTTGTGTTTAATAGAGTTTTAATTGATCCTTAAGAACCTGTGAGTGAAGCTGAAGTGACGTCTTGAGTTTCATCTCACACTGAGGTTTCACACACTCTGGTTCATTTCTTGATGTTGTGCCTGAAGTGTCCTAATTATGATTACTGATGAATAAGCTGCTTGTTAATCAGCTGTTTCAACAGGAAGTGACTCAGCAGCTTCTTAATTGGCTCCAATTAGACAATTAAAACTAGCAGAGAGACATCTGTCCTGCTAAGTGTGTGTGTGTCACGTCTGAGCCTTCATCATCATCCTCATCGTGTGTGTGCGTCATCACAATCACACAGTGTTCGTGATAAACGATACATTGTCTGATGGGGGGTGTCGTGGGTGAAAACCGTGAAGTTCACGGTCAGGCGTGCGACAATACGACAGACAGAAAGAGGAGGAGGGGGCGAACGGAGCTTCAGACCTGAACTGAGACTCTCATGACCTGCAGGGGCCGAGGTCACCGTATGCAGAGGCCGAGGGGGATTTTAGGGGATTTGGAGGTCAGATCAGGGTGGGGAGGGGGTGGACTGTCTGCTCCAGTGTTTTAAATGACGACTCCCCCCATTTGGTATAATGAGGACCCAGATGGGAGGCGGCTGCATTTAATCCTGAACGTGCAGTCGGGGACACGGCCGAGTTTAGTTCACACAGGAAGCTGAATGATTCATCATCAGCTGATCAGACGGACTGAGACATGATGTCCTCATGTCTGTCCTTGTGTCATAGAGACACAAAAAGTCCCCAAATCACCCAACTGCTTTGAGCAGCGGCAGTGCCACAGCCTGTGAGGTTTATCTAAGACATGATTATTGCTAGTTGGAAACCAGACATAGTGAAATCTGAACGAGACGTTTGAGTGTCGGCTCAGTTCTGGCTGAGCTCCGGCAGTCTGGAGAATAAAACATGTTCAAACTCTGAAGTAGATGTAACTGTCATTAAGTTTCAGCTCTGGAGAACTAAATGTGATCTGGCCTCCACATCTGGACCAGCTTGGACTTGGTCTAAAGTTCTCAGCATCAGTTAGCCACAGTCGGACCAGTTGTGGCCCAGAGTCAGGACCCGGAGTCAGACTGCTGTGAGCTGGGATGATTCTGGTCCAGAGTTCACGACACTTTTGGCCAAATGACTTTTTGGATAATCTGTTCTGTAAGAGGGGTCGTCACAGTCAGGCCAGTTGTGGTTGAACATTGGCACAGTTGGCTGAATTCTAGCACCAGAGAGCAACATTGATGTGGCTCTGGCCCAGAAACAGCTGCCAGGTTTCCAGTTTTGGACTTAACTGAGAGGCCGCTCCAGTCTGCAGCAGTTGGCCCAGTTGTGGCCCAGAGTCGGCCACTGGAGTCAGACTGCTGTGGGTTAGTATGATTCTGGTCCAGCGGTGACGTGTCACTGAGTTCAGGAAACTTTTTGGCCCAAAATGTTTTGGCTTTTTTTGAGAATCTGATTGTGGCTGAGTGTCGGCACAGTCGGCTGAGTTCTGGCACTGGAGAGCAACATAGACGTGACTCTGGCACAGAAACAGCTTTAGGTTTGGTTCAGTTTTGGACTTGACCAACAGGCCACTCCAACTGGGCCCAGTTGTGGCCCAGTGTCAGCACCCGGAGTCAGACTGCTGTGGGTCAGAGTGGCACTTGTCCAGCAGTGAAGTGTGAGCTCAGGGTGCATTTGGACCAAAACATTTTTTGAGAATCTGTTCTGTAAGAGGTGACACCACAGTCGGGTCAATTGTGGAAACAGCTGCTAGGTTTAGTTCAGTTTTAGACTTGACTGAGAGGCCTCTCCAGTTTGCAGCAGTCGGCCCAGTTGTGGCCCAGTGCTGGCTGATATTCTGGTGTTTCATTTACTGACTTCGGCAGTCAGGAGGATGTTGAGGAGAAACCCAGAAACAAAGTTTCTCATGAGCCCAGACAAACAGCTGTTTAGCTTTGTGATGGTTAATTTTCAGATAAACCAACATAGTTTTTAATCGGTTTATTCAGCTGACGAAGTTTTAACCAACTTCAGTTTTCTCAAAAACCAAATCGCCACATTTAGAGACATGAAACTGGAACAATCAGAGTTTGGTTCAGGAACTCTTTGTGTAGATGTCTTTGTTCCTCCAGAGACAACATGAAGTTGAACTTGAACTTGACAAAGAGTCGAGCTGAACCAGGACAAAGTTGCAAAATATAAAATAGTATGAAAACTTTATTAGAACAGAACAAGTGGAACAAACGTGAATATGATGAAGGATGTTTGTAGAGTGAAGCTGAAGTTGAGCAGCTGCAGGACGGAGAGTCTTCAGAGTGTTTGTGGTGTTTTTGGGATTTGAAGGATTGGGGGGGGGGGGCTGTTGTGTCTGGCTTCACACTTTTGTTGTCATTATTGTTGTCATTCATACTATAGAGGATGGAGAGGGTGGGGGAGGCTATTTAGGGACAGAGGGTCCAGACGTCACGGTGAGTCCTGCTGCCGTCCCTCGTCTCGATTCTCCTCCCACAGCTTCATCTGAAAGACCAGCTGGGACCAGAACAAGATGGAGGACGGGGCGAGGGTGGAGGTGGAGGTTGGGGGTCGGCGGTGACATCGACGTCTGAACGATGTGTCGGGGGGGAGGAGGGCAGAGGAGGGGAGCCTGGGAAAGTCACCTCGACCAAGTTCAAGTTGAAAAGAGATGAAGAGGAGGAGGAGGAGGAGGAGGAGGAGGAGGAACGATGCGTTCACTGACTAACAAGATGACTGAGGTCAAGCATTTAATGATGAAGTCGAGTTTCATCTGAAATAATTTTTATTATTTTGCCAAATATTATCAAACAGTGAAACATTTTCAGCCCTTCAGCTTCACTGAGTCAGAAAACTTCACTGTAAAAAGAAAGTATTTGTTTCAACTTCAAAAAGTTAGTGTCCAGGCTGACTGAAAATTTTAACTTCAATTTTTCTTCAGTATTAACACAATGAGTTTTTTTAACCATCAACAATGTGGATACTGACTGAGTGAGATAAGGCAAGCGTTAAAACAAATAAAAAGTCTGGTAAGTTGATAAATTTACGCTACTTTACTGTAATTAACCCTTTAAAATAAAGAGAAAAAACATATCATGTTACAACAATATTCAAAATCTAAGACGATATATAGCTTCATATCTCGATAACGATATAATATCTCCATATTGCCTCGCCCTAGGATAATGTACAGTGTTCATAATACACGGTGCAAAGTGACACACGTTTCAGCGGCATTTAAGATCCTATTTAATCACTGAAATTTGTGATTGATAATTTTAAATGGCCCTTCTAATGATCACAATATTCTTTTGGACAGTGTTGAACCTTACAGAGTAAATTGTGCTCAATTTTAACATCTTTTTAAAATGTTTTCTTACTTCCACGCTGGTGGTCGACTGGTCTAAGTTTAAACTTCCGTTTCATGTCAGGGAAATAGTAGAATTAGGAACCTCAATAATCAGAATCAGCTTTAATGGTTAAATATAAGAATACATACAAGAAATCTGACTGCAGTTTGTGTTGCTGTCAGTGTACTAACACAGATCAGACATTCAGCTGAAAACAAGGGCAAACAAGCTGAAGAAGATAAACAGAAACATTTGACTAATATGTGCAGATATAAATGATGCAGAGTGCAAAGGCTGCAGGAATAAATATTGTATCATGAAAGGTTAACTTCAGTATTTTCCAAAGTGACTCATGGGAACAACAGATTTTTAGACTGGTCCAGTACTGAGAGAGAGCGCAGCAGCAAAACAGGCTGCAGTGTAACCAGAACAGGTGCACTCTGTCAGTTTAAATCCATTTACAGTGTTTGTTTTTGTCACTGACGGGCTCAGGTTATCAGAAGTGTCTGACAGCATCACAGAAATGACCCTACTGAGAGATGAAAACTTTTTCTGTTGCTCCGTTCTGTTCTGTGTCCAAGTTTCACTAAAGGAGAAGTCTCATTCTGAAATCTCACCGACTTTTTCTGAAGACATAGTACGATCTGCTTTCTGTTCTCCAACCCAACAAACTATTACCAACACTCCTCTCTCCAGCTCTCTTTCAAGTTTCCATCATTTACTTCCTGCAACAAATCACCTCTTGTGAGGATCCACACTAAAAATGTACGTACGAACAAAACCCAAAATTCATTGGCCAAAACATATTTGTCGATTTCTACAATCATGCTTCCACCTCACCATCTGCGTCGCCAATTTCCCGTCTCCAAAATGTTGGTTAGCATGGCTCAAAGTTTCCCCCATCTGTTTTTATGGAGGACAGCTTTTGTGTGGGAAGTGGTGCACGCTTCTTTCAGGTCTCGTTTTGTGAGTGTGCAGTGTTTAAAATCGAGCAACCAGGACACAAAACAGAACAGAACAAGCTACAAGTGTGGAGAAAATGACTCACTAATGTTGTAAGACACTTCTAATAACAATCTGAGCCTGTCAGTGGCAAAAACAAGCTGCCTTGTGTTGTTTGATTCACTCATTTCATCTTTAATCAGCTGGAGGTGGACGGTTTGGTCCCGACTCCTTATGAAGTCTTAATCAGTTTGTTCCTTTTTACAGAAACATGTTGTTTACCTGAGTCTGAGTTGGAAGTTTTCCCTCAGTTTTGACTTGTTTGAATATTTCCTGTGAGTCCATGAGGAAGGGAAACATTGAAGGAACGTTAATCTGAAGTTTTATAGAAACAGTTGATTGATCAGATCGACTGGTTACAGACTACACATGTTTTGTTCTTCTAACTGTCACCAGAAGCGTTTCATTTCATCTTAAGAAGGAATGATTTAAACATTAATAACAAACATTGATCAGAAAATACAAACTTTTAAATGAGCTCTGAGAGTTTAGTGTTTCTCTGTTAGCCCTTCAGCCTCATACAACTACATCTCCCATGAGTCCTGAGACTCCTGAGAACCAGAATCTGTTCAAAAAGGAAACGTAAAAATAAATATATACTAATATATAATCTATAAAGAGGCGATAAACTAAATGATGATCAGTCCTGTGGAAACAGAGGTCACCTGAACCTTCTGTCATTCTCTGTCTTGTGATGTTCATATTTTTAACAGTGAATTATTTGTCTCACTGATCACCAACAGCTTCACCATCACCATCATCATCATCATCATCATCGTCATCCTCTGTCTGTCAGTGAGTATTTCCTGTTGACTCTCAGCAGAATCACTGAACTCTTTTTTAATGTGCTGTTTGCTGGTCAGTTTCTGAAGCACCTGAACTCACCTGTGTGACCCAGCTGTCTGTTCCTCTTCCACGACTAACTAAGTTTCACTGAACTGAATTGAAACTGACTGTGTCGTTTCCTCCTCTCAGGTGTGAGCGGAGCCTCAGAGCTGGCGTTCCTCAAAGAGCCCAGTGATGTCATCGCAGCGAGGGACCGCCCCCTGATGTTGGACTGTCAGGTGGAGGGTGAGGGGCCGATCTCCATCACATGGAGACGGAACGGTGTCCCCGTGCCGATTGGTGTCAAGGCGACCGTGCTCGCCAACGGCACGCTACTCATCAGGAACTTCTCCAAGAGACGGGAGAGCAACGAGACAGACGCTGGCGAATACGACTGTGCTGCTCAGAACCGCTACGGCATGCTGATCAGCCGCAAGGCCCGGGTCCAGATCGCATGTGAGTCACATGACCTCTACGGACCAGAACATACTGACACCATACAGAGAACATTAACACAGCCAAACACACAGCACGTATTGATCAGCGTGTTTCCCCCCTCCTCCTCTGTCCTCCCCCAGCCCTCCCTAAGTTCCTGTCTCACCCAGAGTCTGTGGCAGTCGATGAAGGGGGCGTGGCCAGACTCACCTGTCAGGTAAATGGAATCCCAGAAGCCAACATCACCTGGCAGAAGGACCGGAGCCCACTGAGCACCGACGACCCCAGGTATGCTCAACGTGTCTTTAATGTAAACTCACATGATGAGTGTTTTACATAGATTTAATAAGTATCTAATGTATATTTAACGTGTATTTGTGCTTCAGGTACACTCTGCTGCCTAACGGCGTGCTGCAGATCACCGGCGTTCGGCGAACAGACAGTGGTTTGTTTCGCTGTGTTGCCACCAACATCGCCAACACTCGATACAGCCATGAGGCCCAGCTGTCTGTCACCGGTAAGATCAAACTCAGGCCAAAGAAAGTCCAAACTGAGGGCAAAGAAAGGCCAAACTGAGGGCAAAGGAAGGCCAAACTGAGGGCAAAGAAAACCACAGTTAAAGACCAAACTGAGGGCAACGAAGGACCAGATGAGGGCAAAGAAAGGCCAGTCTGAGAGCAAGGAAGACCACAGTTAAAGACCAAACTCAAGACCAAACTGAGGGCAAAGAAGGACCAGATGAGGGCAAAGACAGACCAAACTGAGGGCAAACAGAACCACAGTTTAAGACCAGACCCAGAGACTAATGTGAGATAAAGAGACCAAACTGAGGGCAAAGACAGACCAAAGTGAAAAACCAAAATTCAAGGACCAAAGCAAGAGTAAAGAAAGACCAAACTGAGGGCACAGAAAGATGAAACTGAGCCCCAAAGACAGACCAAACTGAGAGCAAAGAAAGGCCAGCCTGAGGGCAAAGAAAACCACAGTTAAAGACCAAACTCAAGACCAAACTGAGGGCAAAGAAAGACCAAACTGAGGGAAAAGAAAGACCAGCCTGAGGGCAAAGACAGACCAAACTGAGGGCAAAGAAGGACCAAACTGAGGGCAAAGAAAGGCCAGTCTGAGAGCAAAGAAAACCACAGTTAAAGACCAAACTCAAGACCAAACTGAGGGCAAAGAAGGACCAGTCTGAGGGCATGGAAAACCACAGTTAAAGACCAAACTCAAGACCAAACTGAGGGCAAAGAAAGACCAAACTGAGGGCAAAGAAAGGCCAGTCTGAGGGCATGGAAAACCACAGTTAAAGACCAAACTCAAGACCAAACTGAGGGCAAAGAAAGACCAAACTGAGGGCAAAGAAGGACCAGATGAGGGCAAAGTTCTACCTGTCGACCCTTCACCTGTCCCTCTCTCTTATGACGTTTTGTGCTTCTGGTCCAGTTGCAGGATCCAGGATCTACAGAGAACCCGTCATCCTGTCCGGTCCCCAGAACCTCACCATCAACGTCCACCAGACCGCCATCCTGGAGTGCATCGCCACGGGAAACCCCCGCCCCATCGTGTCCTGGAGTCGCCTCGGTAGTCACCTTTTAGCTTTCAGTTATTGATCTGTGATTGGTTTAGAGTGGTAACCAGGGTAACACGATGCTCTGTGTGTGTCAGACGGGCGGTCCATCGGCGTGGAGGGGATCCAGGTGTTGGGGACAGGAAACCTGATGATCTCTGACGCCACGCTGCAGCATTCAGGAGTTTATGTTTGTTCAGCAAACAGACCAGGAAGTAGATCCAGAAGAACGGCACTGGGACGCCTCGTAGTCCAAGGTACGTCATGATACTGCATGTCTGTCACTGTATATTTATATATATGTACATTAAGATTATTGATCCCAATTATTGATCCTCAGAGAGGGAATTTAGGTGTTGCAGCAACACAAAGACAATAATAAGCACAGATACTAAGAACAGAGAAATAATAAGGCCAGTTGCATTAGATCTTCACCCACACTGGTTACTTTTCCAGTTAATACCAGTGAGTCAGAGTTCAAACTAAAATAAATTAACTGTGAATCTTAAAAGGTTATATACAAAAACACATGAGCTGGGAACATACTAACTGTTAATAGCACATCCACTCAGTTCTGTTCACCTGAGCTGGCAGTGCCGCCCTGTCATTCTGCCCTCTGATCACTTCTCCTTACACCATTATTTATGAGTTTCAGCACACACTCCAGGTATCAACCTGACACGATTGTTTTCTGGCCCTCTGGGCATGATGACCTCACAGGAATACAGTTTGCAGATACACACCTACTTGAGTTCAGATTGCAGAAGGCATACACCATTATGGTTTGCTCTTCTTCTAGGCTTACAAAACAAATGTGATTAACCATGATCATCTGTTTATTAATTCTGCTTATACACTTTATTGATACACCCAGTTTAATCACAAAGTGAATAAACATTTCCCACGAGGTATGCACAGCTGGTGTAAGAGGGGAACTAAAAGCTTTTATTTATTTATGCATTTATTTAACCTTTATTTAACCAGGAAGTCCCTTAAGATTAAATCTCTTTTCAACAGAGACCTGACCACGCCGTTACAAGGTTACAAAAACGATCAAATACAGCATGTCGAAATCAAACGAGGGACAATTAAAAACAGTCAGAGAGGGGTGCCCAGTAGCTCACCTGGTAGAGTGGGCATCCCTCATACAAAGGCTAAGTCCTTGCCGCATTGGCCATAGGTTCGATCCCAACCAGATCTCCTATCTGCCATATCAGATATAGGCAAAAATGCCCAAAAAAAACAAAAACAAAACAAAAGAAAAAACACTCCGGAACAACAGATACATGATATCTGATGATACAAAATCCAGTTTAGGAAAAGCAGTTGCACTGTTAGGTTACATACTCACAAGGAGACAAAATAATGAAGCTGTGATCTGAAGGTTATTTTACGATCATGGTGCAAAATAGGAGAAAGGTGTTTTACTAAGTTCTGAGCAAATCCTGGGCGTCTAGTACGGCTGCCTGTATTATATAATATAATATCATTTAATATAATATATGATGTGATTAGACAGTATGACATTAACACAATTGAAATATGATATAGTACAATATATTACAGAATGGGGTGTAAGATCTCAGGTGCAGTGTCGTAGTAATCATACAACATGATAACATAATGACGTTAGAGCTCAGCCTTTCAGCAGAAACACACGAGTGGTTTCGTGGACACATTTCAATGAATACAATTGTTTTTTGGAGCTTTAACATGTGAAACTCTCCCAGCGCTCCACACACCTACATAAGACACTGCACAAACAGACAACAGATTTTTTAGAGTTTAAAAATCAGCTTTAAATCACTTTTATCATCCTTTTTATTCCGATGATGTCACCCTCTCCATTTGAATACTGAACCTTTATTTAAACGAGCGTGTTCACTGTTCATGAGTCACATGTTCTCAAAGTATTTATGAGTCCAGTCATATTAAATATAAATATGTATCATCAGCTGATCAGCTCTCATTGTGGAAACAGCAGCTGACTCTGTTTGACTGATGAACTTGAACTCATCACGTCGAGTGTGTGTGTGTCAAACATCACATTCAGCTCAGTCTGCTGCTCTTCACCCCCCCGACCTCTGACCTCTGACCCCCGACCTCTGAACCCTCAGTAAACCACATCTGTGGGGGAGGTTAGAAGACAAAGGCCGTCAGCTCCTGTCGGGACAAAGAGAGGAAACACTACTGCTACTGATGATAACAACAACAACAAAAACAATAATAACAACAACAATACTACTACTAATTATTATTATTATTATTATTATTATTATTATTATAGCAGTCATTGTGTTTGTCAGCAGGTTTGAAGCATCTCTCAGTTCTTGACTCATAAAACACTTCAGAAATATTATTTATGTTCCAGTTTAGTATTTTATTTCTGGTGAAAACATTAACTGATGAAGTTGATTTATGCAGAGATGAAATGGACAAAACAACATTTCAAACATTTTAAAACTTGTCTTGAACCTTTAAGAACATTTTGGAATATTTACAAAAATGTAGGAAGCTTTAAAAATTGGAACAATGCTGAACACTCAGGAACCTTTAGGAACATTTAAAAGCCTTTAGAGAGACATCAGTGAACATCTGCAAATATTTAGGATCCTTTAAGAACCTTCAGACACATGAACAAACTTTTACAAACCTTTAGGAACCTTAAGGCACATTCAAAAGACTTTGGAGACATCAATGATGTCTGTGGATGTTAAGGATCCTTTAAGAATCTTCAGAAACATGAACAAACCATTAGGAACCTTTAGGAACATTTAAAGCTCTTTGGAGACATTAACAAACGTGTGAATGTTTAGGATCCTTTAAGAACCTTTAGAAACCCAAACAAACCTTCAGGAACATTTAAAAACCTTTAGAGACATCAATGAACATCTGCAAACATTTAGGATCCTGAAGAACCCTCAGAAACATGAACAAACCTTAAGACATTTTTAGGAACCTTAAGGAACATTTAAAAGCCTTTAGATATATCAACAAACATCCGCAAACACTTAGGATCCTTTTAAGAACCTTCATAAACATGAACAACCCTTTAGGAACATTATAAAGCCTTTAATTCAATTCAGTTTTATTTATAAAGCTCAATATCACAAATCACAGTCTGCCTCAGAGGTTTTACAGCGCACAACATCTCTCTGTCCTTTGGACCCTCACAGAGGACAAGGAAAAACTCCCTCCCAAAAAAACCTTTAAGGGAAAAAATGGTGACATTAACAAATATCTGCAAACACTTAGGATCCTTTAAGAACCTTCAGAAACATGAACAAACCTTTAGGAACATTATAAAACGTGCGGTTGCTCTGTGTCCAGCTGAGATCAGCAGCAGCGAGTCTGACAGGACTCAAAGCTGAAATCATTAGATTCAGTGAACAATCCCCTCTGACCTCCGACCTCCATCACAGCAGCCTGCAGCAGGAAATTATCCTCCTCCTCCTCCTCCTCCTCCTCCTCCTCTTCCCTTTCCTCCTCCTCCTCCTGCTGAGGTTCAGGTTCAGGTTCAGGTTCAGCTCTCGCTGGGGGTCCAGGACTCTCCAGGACTCTTTAGGACCCCTGAATTTAAACCCTGATCTGGATTTTTTAAGATGAGATAATTCACATGGTTTAAAAATGTTTTCACGTGTTTTGTTTTGGACCTGAAGAGAGACACTTCATTGTGAAAGGAAACAGGAAACAGGAAACAGACCGCAGAGGATGAACAAAGACTGAAACACTAACTGATAATCAGAATTATTATTATTTGATATTTTACTGATGTTTTCAGCAGCACGTAAACAAGAGCTGTTTGTGGGTGCGTTTGTTTCGTGTCCTGCTGCTGCAGACAGAGGAGGTGACAGAGGGGGGGTGGGGGGGTCGGAGGTCACGCAGGCTCATTGTGTGTGTGTCTGCGCGTGTGTGTGAGTGTGTTTCCCACACTGAGAGCTTCATTAGAATAATTATTAGCATGTGAAGAGTTCCACTTCACAATGAGGACTTTATTCAGTCTGAAACTCCGTCTGTCACTAATATAAATATTTAAAATCAGAGGAACCTGCTGCCGCCTCGTTACAGAGGAATATACTAAATGCTTGTCCTGGAAAAATCCGATCTCAGAAGCTATTTATAAACTCCTGTCTGTGTCCTATACACTCTCAGACCTTCTATCTTATCTTAACTTAAGAAATCCTTAATATAACTGTGCCTCCTGTGGGCCTGAGCAGAGCCAGAGGCATCACAGCGACCAAAATCAGAGTTAACTGTCTTGGCAGTCGATCTATATGTACACAATACAGTGCATGGTCCAGGAAAATGTTTAAAGTGACATCATATGGTTTGAGCAGCCTTTCATCATTGTAATTTGGTGTTAATGTTGTGTCCTGTCCTCATCATCAGCGCCATATAGACAAAGTTAGGACAGTTCTGAAATCGCTAGGTTCCTGTCCTAAGGTAAGATATGATTGTTTCCTAAATTCAGTTCAGAAACATGTTCTTTTAATACCAGAACACTGAAATGTCATCAGGATTTGAAGAACTAATGAAAAAGGCAAAATTATGTGCGTTCTTTTAAAGGAACAGTGTGTAAGATTTAGGGGGATTTAGTGGCCTCTGTCAGTGAGGATTGCAGACTGCAACTTCTCCAGGTTAGAATTTCGTCAGTGTTCATCATTCAGGAAGTTTATATCAGGAGCCAAATTATCCACAGAGGTCTCTTTCTCAGGTTAAAACACCAAATAAAGCAGTTTCACATTACAAATCAGTGTTTACTCTACACTGTTTGGCATGTCAGAGACAGGCCATTAACTCAGCACCTGCTATTGTGTGCTCACCTTTTTTCTTTGATAACTTAAGATCCAGATGTTCAGGAGACTTTTACCAGGAGCTGAATTATCCACAGAGGTCTCATCCTCTCTAAAACAAACAGACCAGGTGATTTAATCTGTTAAAAACACTTAAAAAGCAGTTTCATGTTAAAAATCACTGTCTTTTTTTGACACTGTTCATTGAGGAGGGGCTGCTAACTACGGTGGCTGGTGCGTAAATGAGAATGTCCCTATCTAGAGTCAGTGCTCGGTTTATGCATTGTGAGCTACTGTAATGGTGCAAACATGGCGACCTCTGTGGACAAGGACCTGCTCCCTGTGTAGATAAATATGGCTCATTCTCAGGCAGGCATGTTCAGAGTCAGTCGTGACCCGCAGCCTACAACAACAACTTTAAAGAAAGAATAGTCTATCAAAAAATGTCTTAGTTAAAAACATTTTCCAATATGAGATGATTTAGATGCGACACGACGAGACAGAAACACACCAAATTCATTCTGTTGTGGTTAAAAGTGCTTCATGCCATAAAAGTCCAGCGTCAGCACGGCTGTTTTATGATTAAAGTCAGTAATAGCAAACGTGTTTTTACAAAAATAACAAAAGTAAAAAGCATTTATGATTTTTGTTCATTTAATTTTTTATTATACAGTTGTTAAAGTGGCAGTATATTTGGTGAAGGGTGCATTATGACTTCCTTAGGACTTGAAACCCAAAAATTAGGACCTGGGACGTGAGTGCAAAGACTTGAAACCTACCTGGGAGTTGCAAAACAATGACCTGGACTCACCTCTGACAGGTGCACTGATCGATATTCAGTTTGACGCCTGAGGAAACAAAGTTTATTTTTATTTTGCAGATCTGTAGTTTGATTAAAGCTTTATGGAAAATAAAAACAGAAACGATTTACACTTAGTTAACTTTAATTAATTACACATTATTCATTAAAGTCACAAATAATCAATAAGCAGTTGAAGAATAAAAGAGATTTTAATCATTTCCAGAAATAATCATGTAGTTTGGTGCAAAAATATTCTGAACTTATTAATGAAACTTTATTCTTCATATGTCTGTTTGGCCTTCAGTTAAATAAAACTATTTCTACTTGTCACAGAGTTTTTATATTGCAGTAAAATATCTAAATACTAAAACCTTTAAAACAGAAATTATTTGTTAGTTTTGTTTTCTGTGTGTGTGTGTGTGTGTTTTGCTCTTGAACTTGAGTTGCAGAGTGTGTGAAAGGTCGTCGTCTTTCCACAAATCAACTTTATCTGTTAATGAAACACCCCCCCTCCTCTCTGTGACCTCTGACCCCCACCCCTCAGTATGTAGAGTAGAAGTGGGCGGTGCTTCAATAGGTTATTTAGGGTGACAGAGACACATGTGTGTGTGTGTGTGTGTGTGTGTGTGTGTGTACGGTCTCTCTGTTACCGTGGAGACGGACCGGCCGGAGGCGAGACGGCACCTGTCTGTCTGCTGCAGGGTGGGGGTTGGAGGGTGAGGGGGGTTCAGAGGTCAAAGTGGTGTTCAAACACAAAGACACGTTCAAGTTCAGACTGAAACGTGTTTGTCATGCAAAGTCCAGAGATTCTTCTTCTTCTGCTGATAAATAATGTCGTCTGTGTTCAGCTCCACTGTGGGAACATGAAGAAGAAGAAGAGTTTCTCCTCACTGTCGTTAAATTGCTTTGAATTTCAGTGTCAAACTATTAATATTAAATAATATACAAGAAATAATAAGAAACATCTGAAGAGTTTGCTGGAAATAAATCTGGATTTTTATTTTTATTTAGTAATTTAGCAACCAGTGAACTCACCGCACAACATTTCTTTTTATAAATATATAATAAATTTGATGCAACATATACCTTAACATTTAAATCTAAGCAAGATTTTTTCTATCTTCAAATAACAAAGGCATTATCATTATATAACACACCAAATAATAATTCCAAGCAGCATGATGCATAAAAAAAAAATGATTGGGATGCAAGAAGGAAACCAAACAAATTTTATACAACATATCTAAATATACATGTAAAAAAAAATACATACAATATAGATTAAATTAACTTTAACACAAGGATTTAATTACTATATAACTCAAGTAATTCAGAGAGTCTTACAGCACTTCTCTTTTTCAGTTTTTTGAAGAATTGAAAGAAGATTTTTAAACTTGAAAAAGCTTTAAAAAATCTGCATTTGGGCATAAAATTTATCTATAATCAAAATATAATTAGTTAGATTTGCAAAAACCACCCAAATTAACAATATGGTGTTAATGAACAGGTATTATGTTCTTTGTAACAAACCAGTCATGAGTTCTGTCCCAAAAAAAGCTCAATATAATTACGACTGTAGAAAAGATGTTGCAGAGACTCAACATCAGCAGCAGCTGGTCTGTTCCTGTCAGAGTCAGAGCTCTGCTGCCCTCTGCTGGAATCCACCAGTACTACCACTGTTCATACCAGTGATGGTACTGGGACCACTGCTGCATCTTGATTGGCTCAACTGAAGATCCATGAGATGTTGAGTTTATGAAATCCTTAGTTTTAAATAATCAAAATCGTTTTAAATTACTCATGTTGTTAATGGAACTTGTTAAGAAAAGAAGATGTGAAAAAATACCAGCGCTCATTTTGGTTTTTTTAGATATGTTTTGGGGCATTTTTGCCTTTAATGGACAGGACAGCCAAGTGTGAAGAGGGGAGAGATGACATGCAGCAAAGGGCCACAGGCTGGACTCGAACCCGGGCCGCTGCGGCAACAGCCTTGTACATGGGGTACCTGCTCTACCACTAAGCCACCGACGCCCCTATTCAAGAGTTTTTGAAATAATAAGTGAAATAAATAAAATGAGGCACGAAGTGTAGGAGTACTAGTGAGGTCACTGATAAAGGTTAACAGGGGACTCCAGGTCTTGTGTAAAGACTCTGAATCTGAACTTTTCCAGTTTAGCGCATTTCAAGACATCCTGTCTCCATCAGTCGTGCACTGGGGGAGAAGCACGTCTCCATTTAAGGAGAACGGAGCGTCTGGCTAGCAGAGTAGTTAAAGCAATGACATGTCGTGCTGTAGCTGTCACGTCCTGATCTGGAGGGAGGCCGAACAAAGCCGACAGCGGGTCAGGAACCAGAACTGAGTTATAGGTAACTGGTGATGTGTTCCAGTGAAAATGAAAGCATCAGTTTGTTTGACACAGAGGAGAAGAAGTGACTATTGATGATGATGATGATGATGATGGTATTAACTGTCCTCCTCTTCCTCCTGTGTCTGCAGCTCCTCCAGAGTTCGTGCAGTGGCCTCAGTCCGTCTCCAGACCATCAGGGGGCAGCGCTGTGTTCAGCTGCACGGCGACCGGCGCTCCAGAGCCGCACCTCATCTGGCTGAAGAACGGCAAACTGCTGACACCCAGCGGCAACGTCAAACTCACCAACGGAAACACGTAAGAATTAAATAACCAGCTGATCAGTCAGAGAGGAGGAAGAGGAGGAGGGAGAGAAAGAGGAGGAGGGAGAGGAAGAGGAGGAGGGAGAGGAAGACACACTCTTCCTCCTCTTCTTTGACACTAATACATAAAGTTCAGAGAGTTTGAACAAACAGGAGTCTGTAATGAGGAGGTGAAGACATGTATGTGACACACCGCCAGTATAGACCAGTATCATACAGGACCTTAGACCAGTATCATACTGGACTAGACACCAGTATCATAACAGACTTGAGACCAGTATCATACTTGATTAGACACCAATATCATACCGGACTTGAGACTAGTATCAAACTGGACTAGAGACCAGTATAATACAGGACTTGAGACCATTATCCAACTGGACTAGAGACCAGTATCATACTGGATAGAGACCAGTATCATACTGGATAGAGACCAGTATCATACAGGACTAGAGACCAGTATCCAACTGGACTAGAGACCAGTATCATACTGGATAGAGACCAGTATCAATCTGGATAGAGACCAGTATCATACCGGACTACAGGCCAGTATCATACTGGACTAGAGACTAGTATCATACTGGTTAGAGACCAGTATCAATCTGGATAGAGACCAGTATCATACTGGACTAGAGACCAGTATCATACTGGTTAGAGACCAGTATCAATCTGGATAGAGACCAGTATCATACTGGATAGAGACCAGTATCATACAGGACTAGAGACCAGTATCATACAGGACTAGAGACCAGTATCAAACTGGATAGAGACCAGTATCATACAGGACTAGAGACCAGTATCATACAGGACTTGAGACCAGTATCCAGCTGGACTAGAGACTAGTATAAAACTGGATAGAGACCAGTATCATACTGGACTATAGGCCAGTATCATACTGGACTAGAGACCAGTATCATACTGGACTACAGGCCAGTATCATACTGGACTAGAGACCAGTATCAAACTGGATACAGACCAGTATCATACTGGACTAGAGACCAGTATCATACTGGACTACAGGCCAGTATCATACTGGACTAGAGACCAGTATCATACCGGACTACAGGCCAGTATCAAACTGGATAGAGACCAGTATCATACTGGACTAGAGACCAGTATCAAACTGGACTAGAGACCAGTATCATACCGGACTACAGGCCAGTATCATACTGGACTAGAGACTAGTATCATACTGGTTAGAGACCAGTATCAATCTGGATAGAGACCAGTATCATACTGGATAGAGACCAGTATCATACAGGACTAGAGACCAGTATCCAACTGGACTAGAGACCAGTATCATACTGGATAGAGACCAGTATCAATCTGGATAGAGACCAGTATCATACCGGACTACAGGCCAGTATCATACTGGACTAGAGACTAGTATCATACTGGTTAGAGACCAGTATCAATCTGGATAGAGACCAGTATCATACTGGATAGAGACCAGTATCATACAGGACTAGAGACCAGTATCATACAGGACTAGAGACCAGTATCAAACTGGATAGAGACCAGTATCATACAGGACTAGAGACCAGTATCATACAGGACTTGAGACCAGTATCCAGCTGGACTAGAGACTAGTATAAAACTGGATAGAGACCAGTATCATACTGGACTATAGGCCAGTATCATACTGGACTAGAGACCAGTATCATACTGGACTACAGGCCAGTATCATACTGGACTAGAGACCAGTATCAAACTGGATACAGACCAGTATCATACTGGACTAGAGACCAGTATCATACTGGACTACAGGCCAGTATCATACTGGACTAGAGACCAGTATCATACCGGACTACAGGCCAGTATCAAACTGGATAGAGACCAGTATCATACTGGACTAGAGACCAGTATCAAACTGGACTAGAGACCAGTATCAAACTGGATAGAGACCAGTATCATACCGGACTACAGGCCAGTATCATACTGGACTAGAGACCAGTATCAAACTGGATAGAGACCAGTATCATACTGGATAGAGACCAGTATCATACTGGATAGAGACCAGTATCATACAGGACTAGAGACCAGTATCATACAGGACTAGAGACCAGTATCAAACTGGATAGAGACCAGTATCATACAGGACTAGAGACCAGTATCATACAGGACTTGAGACCAGTATCCAGCTGGACTAGAGACTAGTATAAAACTGGATAGAGACCAGTATCATACTGGACTACAGGCCAGTATCATACTGGACTAGAGACCAGTATCATACTGGACTACAGGCCAGTATCATACTGGACTAGAGACCAGTATCATACCGGACTACAGGCCAGTATCAAACTGGATAGAGACCAGTATCATACTGGACTAGAGACCAGTATCAAACTGGACTAGAGACCAGTATCAAACTGGATAGAGACCAGTATCATACCGGACTACAGGCCAGTATCATACTGGACTAGAGACCAGTATCAAACTGGATAGAGACCAGTATCATACCGGACTACAGGCCAGTATCATACTGGACTAGAGACCAGTTTCACTGACGCTCTCTGTCCCCTCTCAGGACTCTGGCCATCACCCGGATCACCCCCGAGGACGAGGCCATCTATCAGTGCATCGCAGAGAACAGCGCCGGCACCAACCAGGCCAGCGCCCGCCTCGCCATCAGCCAGGGGCCCGAGCTGCCCGAGGCCCCCACCGGCCTCCGCGCCTCGGCCCTCAGCTCCAGCAGCCTGCAGCTGATCTGGGAGCAGCCGTCAGAGCGCGTCAGCCAGCAGATTATAGGATACGTCCTGCACATCAGAAGACTGGGAGGTAAGGGACTGACCGGAGATCAGGTTCCACTCTGACCTGTGTTTGTTGATCCCTCTGACCTTTGACCTCTGACCTCCTCAGAGCCGGACAGTGCGGAGCTGCAGGAGGCCGTCAGTAAGACCACCTTCAGTCACGACTTCAACAACCTGGAACCTGCCACCACCTACTCCATCTACCTGAAGGCGTACTCCGCCCTGGGAGGAAGTCAGCAGTCCAGCACCATCACCGCCACCACACAGGGGGGCGGTACGTCCACCTTAAACACTTTCATACTGTCCACCTTAAATGTTTGTCCACTATGTAACCACAGTCTGTCTCTGTCTGTCCCACAGTTCCCAGTTCTCCCAGTTTCTTCACTAAGGTCTTGAACCAGACGGCCATGCAGGTGTACTGGGAGCTGCCCAGTAAGCCGGGGAAGCTGGAGGGCTTCAGACTGGAGTACCGCGGGGTCTCCAACCCAGACGTCCATGGACAGGAGACATTCCCAGGACACATCAACACCCACACCATCTCCCACCTGGGTGAGTCCTCTTAAAGGGACAGTACACCTGTTTATGTACTGTTACCAGGTCACAGCTAATGTTAGCCAGCTAGTTAGTTATCTAATCAGCGAGTCAGCAGTCCGTCCTGTCGTCAGCTGGTTTAGTTCAGTGGAGACTACTACTACTACTACTACTACTACGGATATCTAACTGTTTGTTTCTGTCCTACAGAACCGGCAGCAGTTTATGAGATCCAGCTGATGGCGTTTAACGGGAACGGAGACGGTCCGTCCAACCGCCGCCTCGTGTCTCTGGCTGAGGGAGGAAACACTGCAGCAGGTAGGAGCCTCAACATGACCTCTGACCTCTCTTTCACCTGTGAAACCAGTGGAACCAGTTTAACACGATGTCTCTGTGTGTCCGTCAGATGGTCCCAGCTGTAACTGTGATCAGTCTCACGGCTCCGTGTCCACTCTGCTGGTCGGCGTGCACAGCGGCCTCGCCTGCATCCTCTGCTGCCTGCTCCTTGTCCTGTTGGGATACAGACGCAGGTAAGACCCTCTTCATCATCATCATCATCATCATTACTTGATAATCAGGATGAGCAAGTACACCATTATCTGTATCTGTGTCTGTATCTGTTCAACCTACTAAATTATCTGTATCTGTACTTGGAATGGGTGGAGTTCATACCAGAAGTGGGCGGGGCCTATTCAGACTTTTTTTTTTAAGCCTGAAATCTATATGGATGATCAGAAGTTGCGATATTTACTACCTATGAGAAAAGTATTCACAGAACGGCCTCAGAATTGAGCTTCAGATCATTTTTTATCACAAGAGTAACAGATTAAACACAGCTACCCAAATGTGGATTTTCCTTCATCGGGAGTACAGATAATGACGCATCTTTCTCGTATGATACTCGAACTCAGAGCAAGTACATGACCTGTATCTGTACCAAGTTGTCGGCTCAACCCTGCCTGATGATGTCATCATCCTCACTCTGTTCTGGGTTCAGTTTCTTCTGCAGGAAGTCAGCGAGCTGGGAGACTCCACGCACCCTGAATGATGTCAGAGGTGCTAAAGGGCACACACCTGAGAACATCGAGCTGAACCAGGTAACACACACACACACACACACACACACACACACACACATACAGAGTTGTACTTTTAAACTTGTGAGTAACCCTCACTGACATCATGCAGCTTAACGCCCACCCTCACCCTCACCTAAACCTGAGTCTGAATCCTCAAACGCCTGAAGATCCGTCCCAAAGGACCAGACAAAATGTCTCTCACAAAGAAAGATGTACAAGAACACACGCTCGCGCACACACACACACACACACACACACACACACACACACACACACACAGTGTTAGTTATAATGAGGGTTGTTAAAGTGACACAGGAGATAACACCTCCCTTTGTCATGATCCGTCACCTGCCACCATCAGTACAGGTATCCATGGCAACCACACTGTTGCCATGATGACAAGAGTTTTCAGTTAGTCTTCCTGTAAATCTCCCGCTTTCATTAAACCAGTTAAACCAGTTCTTTCAGCTGATTCTGTAACAGCCTCCTCATTTCATTTGATTATTGTTTGTTTTAGTTTCTATCAGTTTTGTCTCATTTGAGCATTTTTAACTTTTACATCCTCCGATCACTGTGAGGCTACAGCTGCCATCTTTGATGTGTCCAGTTACTGTGGTTACAGGTGTTTTATCTGACATATTTCTCCTCAATAAGCTGTTCGAACTGTTGATTCACTGAAATACTGTTCACTGTTGAGAGCCAGTAAAACGTCACATCAGATTAACACAGGATATTTCTTTGTGTGGAGACATTAAACCTGCTGTCATTCCTTAGAACTGACTATGAATAGACAGTAATATTAATATATGATTTTATTTTTATGTAATTTTTCAATACATTTTGTTGTAGTTTTCATTTTCTATTCAATTATTTACTTTTCATGACAGTCAGCCAGTCTTTTCTTTTTCTCTGACAAATTCTTTTTCATAGTTTTCATTGACGAAATTGACGCTACATTAGCGTCGACAGGGCTCTTATTCTGGTAGTTTAGTCCCTAACAGTCTAATCTAACAGTGTCCCTGTCTGCTCCATCCACAGAGATGTGACTCCACCCCTCCCCCAGTGATGGTCATGGTTGAACAAACTCCGCCCGTCCAACCCGGCACAGGCACAGGCACCGGATAAAAAAATACACACTCTCCTCCTCCTCACCTTCCTCCTCCTCCTCTTCCTCCTGAGCTCCAGCCTGTGGGCGCCTCCTCTCCTCCTGACAGCCTTACAGCCACTTCAGCCTTTATGAATGACTGAGAGTAGAGTTTATCTTTGAGAATATTGAGATGAGAGATGATGAGTCTGTCTAAGGAGCATCCAGAGAGCATCTGATACCACAGGGAAACAAAATACTTCACAGCACCCCAGGATACCTCACAGTACCACGAAATACTTCACAAGATCACAAGATTCTTAACAACGCCATGAAATACTCCACAGATGTCCACTACTTTGAATTCAATTCATGATAATTTCGTCTTCAGACTGAAACCAAAGCTGAATTCTGATTCCAGAATTTGTCAGTAACTTGAAGTCGGAGGTCACATGACTCTGGCTGTTTCCTGTGTGGTATCAGATGCTGATGTCACTGTCGTGGCGTCCTAGATGCTTCCTGTTGAAACCAAAACCTTTTTTCTTCAGTTCGGG
The DNA here is from genome assembly GCF_011397635.1 of Epinephelus fuscoguttatus. Lineage (NCBI taxonomy): Eukaryota > Metazoa > Chordata > Actinopteri > Perciformes > Serranidae > Epinephelus > Epinephelus fuscoguttatus. The sequence continues at coordinate 5,842,957 of NC_064759.1, forward strand.
GTCATTTTGAGTTTGTCACCATCGGTGCCAAGTTTTCTGAGACGATGAGGCCTTCCACTGGTCTGACCAGAGACAGGGCCCTCAGAGGATCCACTGTGGGTGGGTTCACCTGAGTAGGTGTCACTCGCTGGTCCTCTGAGGCCCAGAGCCAAAGGGATGTATTATTTCTCTGGTCAGCAGGTGACTGTAGAGGACTCCCCTCTGCGATGCTTTAGCCTTTTAGTGTTTGTTTGTCTCACCGAGTTCGCCTCAGATCAGGATGTAGAGGAAGCCCACAGTCCGCTGGTTGTTCTCCCCCTTCCCTCCCTCCCTCCCTCCTGTAACACCTCCACCAAACTCTTTACCTCCAAAGAGAGCTACCTCGGGCTCAACGCCAAACGCCTGAGCTACAGGCGACCGTTAGCCTCCTGCTGCTGGTCAAGCTAACCTACCTCTTAACCAAAAGCCTCCTCTGGGGCCACTTTGCCATTTTTCTACCTTTATGTACCAATGCCGATGTCCTGTGCCGGACCGTCACCCAGAAGCCCTTTGAACTCTGAATGTTGCTCGCACGAACCCTCCAACGATGGATTGGTCCATTGTTGTCTTCCTCAAAGACAAGATGGCGGAGGGAAACCACAGAAGATCTCAGCTATCTTTGATTGTGACTCATGACTGACGCTTTGCTTCCTGACCCCAAGAACTTCCTCCAGTGCTGCTTCCAGGGCCCAAAAACCTGATTCAGATTTGAACTTCTACATTAGACAAAACTCTGTCTTTGATCTTAAATTAAAAAAGATCCAGTAACCTTCACAACGATCATACCTTCTGAGGTGCAAAATCTGCTCCAGATCTGAGAGTTCAGTGTATAAAAATCCTCTGGATATGGACCATAGTCCTGACTTTCAACACCTTCCTCGGATCTTATCCTCTGTAGCAGAATACCAACATGCACAAAGTCTTAATGTCAGCCATGTCTGAGGTTTGAAGGTCCAAACACTTGCTCCAGATCTGAGCTTTAAAGGTTTAAAAGTAGTTGGGTTTCTGAAGCGCAATGACAGTCTATAGTCCTGTGCTTTAATATCTTATCCTCTCCAGCAGAACAACCTGCACAAAGTCTTCTTTCATCCCAGCAATGTCTTACTTCTTAAAAGCGCCGTATGTAACTCTGGATGAAAATAGTTGATTGTTAAGTCTCATTCCCAGGTCGTCAAATATAGATGCTTCGGGGCTACCCAACCCAAAGCGTCAGTATTTGACGAACGGGGAAAGAGACTTAACAATCAACTATCTTTCTCCGGAGGTATATAGGGCACCATGAAGGTCCAAAAAACTGTTGTCCAAAAAACTGATGTTGCATGTTTCTAAAGTCCAACAACTTTGTAGCCCAAATTCTGAGTAACCTGCCGTAGAGATCACAGCCCAAATACGTGACCACAGGCCTGACCTTCAGCAGTCCAGAAACCTGATTCAAATCTCAGGTTTCAGGTCCCAAAGTCTTATGCCAATTGTTAAATACCTTGCACAACATTGTCTTCCTTTATCTATCCCAGTCTGGGAATCTGCTCCAAGTTTTATTCTGCCCAAAGTCTGATATTTAGGGCTATATTCACCTTCCCCACAATGAACCACATCTCTGACCTCTAACAAGCCTCAAGAAATCTGATCCAGATCTTTTCCTCCACAGATAAATAACTTGCATGAGATCTGATATTTCAGGGCAGAACTGTTAGCTTCTAAATTTCCTTCTGTACCCCAAAAACTGTTCTGACCTTCAGCAGTCCAGAAACCTGAGCTAGATCCTCCTCTGCCAGTAAATGATCTGTTGAACTGTTTGGGTCCTGAAGTGCACTGGAGATGTTGGAGAATGAACCTTTGACTGCAGAGGAGACGTTTGATTGTTTGATGCAGGCTGACTGCGGTCTGCAAACAAAGAGTCTGTCAGAAGCACCTGTCCTGGTCTTCATGGAGATGCCTCCTCCTCTGCAGACGTCTCACCTCCACCTGAGAAGAAACATTGAGGAGTTCAGCGTCAGCTGACACCTGAGAGACAAACAGGTGAACATGGAAAGTTTGGACACTGTGGACGTTTCAGTGTGGACGTCCTGGCCCTTTTCTGTCCTGAGTTTTAAATATAAGTTTTAATTTTTTTTATTTTTGCAGAGGCGCCACTTCCTGTCACCTGCCTGCAGGTGTGCGCAGCCTCGTCAGCCATGTTTGAATTGACCTCATATGTCTTATAATGCCTGAAAGTAACTTCTAAACTTTCCAGTAGATGAACTTCAGCTTTCTGTAGAGTTTCAGCCAAACTTCCAAATATTCTTTAAAACAAGCTGAACGACGCCCAAAGATAAAAATAGTTTTTCACCGTTTTCTGTTCAAACTGTTTGTTTTCACTCTGTTCTCTGTTTAGAGTCGAAGAACAAACAAAACCAAAAGAAATACTCTCTTTCACATTTTATATCTCAGATAAACAGTTAGAAAAGGAGAAGTGAATTTATATTTTCATATATTATATATTACATAAAGAGCTCCGTGTGTCAGGATGAGTTAAAAAATAGCCAAATAACTGAATGATAGAAACACTTTGACCAAAAGCTCCATAAATATAAATATTACCTCAGTTCTTTGTGTTTCGAGCCACAGACAGTCTGTGTGTTCAGTTTGTGGTTGAATGTCTTTACAGCTTCTGTCTCTGATACTGACAGTGACCCTGAGACCCCGAGACCCCCAGACCCCGAGACGCTGAGATCTACATTTACAGTATTTTAAAGTATTACATGAACTGCAGTAGTAACTTTATCTTCAGCTGTTCGGTTTAGGATATTTTTTTCTGAAACAGAGGGAAACGTGAACTAATGATGTCTTGAGACAAAAAACTTTAACAGGAAATGTGATGTTCAGTCTGACAAATATTTGTTATCAGAATACGGCTAGTTTTGTTTGTTTGGGTTAGCGATGTTAACCGATTAACAGTTAACTGTTTAGCGGTGAACCGCAGAGAATACTTTTGACCGGTCACGGTGAGTTTATTGGCTAATTTTGTGACTCAGGTAACTGCACTGCATACCAGCTGAGTCGGGTGGGAGCAAGCTAGCAGTGCCGCCCATTTAGCGATTACCGCTAGAAACACTGTCCTGACCCAACAGAGTTACTGTGGAAATATTGTGGCCACCCTCCTCTGGTGTCCCACCAGGTCACCCCGTGGAGTAAGTGACTCAGTGAGCCACAAACCCCCCTTAGCATCACTGTTAGCTCTGTTAGCAGTGTTAACATGGCTAGTGGTGCTAACATAGTTAACAGTGCTAAAGGGGGTTTTGTGGCACAAAATGAAGCCACTTACTCACCAGGACGACCTGGAGGGTTGTTACTATGTTTCTGTAGCAATGTTGTTGTCCAGTGTTACCAGCAGTAATCCAGAATGAGCGGTGCTGCTAGCTAACTTAGCTCCCATCCGACCCTGCTGGTGTGCAGTACAAAACGGCCAAGGCAAGTGTTTGCTAACCAGTGGAGACCAGAAGGTGGGCAGTGGGCAGTATGTTTCAACACTGCTAAAGGTCTGTCAGCAAAGCCAATAGAAAAAAAATGCACAATATTCACACCACAACATTAAAATGTCACTACTTTTAAATGGACAGCGTTTTGAATTGTGGCGCTAACACTCACTGAGTCGATGGAGGACCGGACTAAAAGAAAAGGTCTCTTATATTTCACATCATTTTGTAATTTTTTTGTTAAAAATCTACCAGTTAGTTCCCGTTAAATGGGTGTCAAGCTATTGAAAGCAAAATTAACTGAAACTGCCTCCCTAGTTTTGAGTTTGTGAGCAGATTAACAAGTCATATCAAGTCACGTCCAGTCAGGCTGTGTCTCCTCAAGTATTAGTGAGTCCCATAGTGTCTCATCAAGACACAAGTCAAATTGAGTCACTTCAGCCAGACTCACAGTCACATCGATGACACGCATCAGATCGAGTCATGCTTTCATGTGGAGTTTTGTTGAGTTTCACTGAGTTAAGTGTAGTCTCGAGTCGTGACAAGCCACGTTGAGTCATGTCCAGTCTCATGGAGTCTCATGTCCTCCCTCTGCTCCTGTAGTTCACCTCTCTGCTGTCTTCGGGGTCAAAGGTACAAGGTCGCTGTCGGGTCGGAGTGTTTCTAAAAATTTTAAGCAGACAAAAATGTTTATAAAAATAATGTTGGCTGTTCTTTTTCTAGAACTTTCTTCTTTCAGTTCATTCTTATTTTTCCGTCGCTGCCGTTTGGCAGTGAAGAGGAAATTCTGCCAAAATGAAAACCTGTGAAGAAGAGCATTTAAAGTGTTTATTATTATTGCTAATAATATTATGATTATTACCATTTTACCTCCCTGTTTTTCTATTGTTTGAATTTTTCTGATTCTTTTGTTAGTTGAATGATGTGAATATGTTTGTAGAATTTGAGAAGTGTCGTGTTTTCAACTGAAGGTCGAGTCACTGATTAAACTTAATAGCCATATTTAATAATAAGCCATACATGTGATTACCAAGCCATATTCTACAGATGTTCAGTGAAATTATATATAAAAACCTGATTATTAGTTTAAATTCAGACTTTGTCCGCCTGTCGACACGCTGTAGGAACTAAAACTAAGATGTAGCGATTGTAGAGACTGAAGGCTAGAACCAATGAGAAAAGTAATGCTTTAATATTTCTGATTTCTTTTCTCTCAAAACTTTTCATTTCATTGATGTGTCATTAAAAAAAGAAAGGAAAAAAAGCATCCCAAAGCTTTAAAGTGCTTTATAAACCGAACAGACGACACAGAAACATAAAGAAGAGATCAGCTGAAGAGTTAAACTTGGACAGTTTTTGAATGAGATTTGGTCGTTACCATCCGAGCGTCACGCTGTTGAGTTTCAGTGGATGAATTCTTCTTTTGTGTTTTTAAATGTTTCACCACCTGTTCTGATATTTCGACACATGAAAACCAAATAAAACCGAATTGGAATAGAAAGCAGATGTCTTGTTATTTATTCATCATGAGACAACTGACTTGTGTTTGTTTGCAACCATCTGGCACTAATGGTTATTTTGATCATTGATTATCTATAGTCCAATTTAAGTTGGGGTTGTTAAGCTTAAAATCAAAGTGTTCTTTTGAATAAATGAGTTTTGTTGCATCTGAAACAAGAGGCAATCTCTGGATCTGAAAATTAAGCCTGAAGTGCCAAAAACTGCAGTTCTTTGAACGGCCACTCGATGCTGGCTCTAAGAGTGAGTTGATCTCCATAGACCCTAGGAGTGTGGGAAAAATCGATACTAAAAAAAAAATATACATATATTTGTTAGGGCATTTTTGCCTTTAATTGATAAGATAGTGAAGTGTGAAAGGGGGAGAGAGAGAGAGAGAGAGAGAGAGAGAGACATGCAGCAAAGGGTCACAAGCTGGAGTCGAACCCGGGCCGCTGCGGCAACAGCCTTGTACGTGGGGCATCTGCGCTATCCACTAAGTCACCGACACCCTGTTAGCATGACAATATTGCATCAATACACGAATGCCAAGTATCATTTTTTTATGATATAAATTATTGATATTGCAAATACAATAAAACTTTTGGTAGACTTTTAGAATGATAAATCCAACTGTTTTTTAAGTCCCCTAGACACATGTTGCTGCGATTAAAAATGATTGATGAGGGATGAATGAACTGAAAAATTCAGTATCTTATTAGTTAAAACAGATCTTGACAAAGATTTTCTTTAGGGACATAATATACAGTTGAAAAAAGGTAATAACTTGCAATATATTGTATCGTATTACTCAGCATATAGCAAGACTTTTAAAATTGCAATTTTGTCCTCATATGAGGACATCACATTTTGAGTTTACTTGACCTTATACTTCTGCTTAACTGAGGACTCAATCATGGACACTTTTTGTGCCATCTAGTGAGAGCTCATACACTAGTCCATGTAAAAACAAGATGGCAGCCATCTCTGCCAAGTCAGTCTGCAGCCCACCCCAACACAAACGTGGACAAGGTCCAAAACCTGATCACATTTTATGACTGAAAATTATTTATTTATGATTTATAATGTTAGTAGTTTGATATGGCAACAAATTTCACCACTTTTGGCAACAGTAACAAGATAAGACACTGTTAACTAGAAAGTATTCGTTTGAGGACATTGGGACTTTATTAACGTCTTGTATGAGGACAGTGGGACTTAATTATTGTCAACACTATTTAGTTTTTTTTATACTTATCAGGTCCTACTGATCCCAACTTGCTGGGAGAAATTAAAATTGCATACCAAACAAAAGTTCCCAGGAGGATATTGTATTGTGACTTGAGTTTCGTGATGATATTGCATCATAAAGGCTCTAGTGATTCCACTAAAATCCTGTTTAACAGCAGAAATTCTTTTTCTTCAGGTGTACAGGTGTGATCAGTGTGTCCTTTAAACTACTCCCTGCTGATTCAACCTCTAAAAATGTTTTCTTCTCTTATTTATATTTATCTCTCATATTTTTATGCAAAGCAGCCGATGAAGTTCAGTAGCCTACATAAAGAAGAAGAGTATGGCTACATATGAAAAACAGATTTGAGTTCTGAGTTTTAAATCAGAATGCTGACTCTAATGAAGTTTAACAAGTGCAGGTGACGTTCACTTGTTTTCTCTTATTTAACCAAACCAGGTTTTAATGTTTGTTGTTTTTGTGACAGAAATGCTTTGATTAATCTCCATCAGTTGTTTTATTTCCTCTGACTGTTTTGTGCTCAATATGGTATTTTCACAAAACTAAGCTGTCTATAGGAGAGGACAGAAATACTTTTGAAACTGGCGCAAAATGACCAGAGAAAACCGAGAAACAGCGCTGTCTTTGCTCAAGAAGTAGAAAACCTACAACTACCAGAATGCAATGCGCCGCTGGTGGATGACGTAATGCGAGCTTGGACGTTTTTCCGTTGAAAACAATATGGCGGCTGGCTGGTAACAGACGAGCTTGAATTACAGTTAAACGGTGAGATACAGTATGTTTCTAAAAACATTTTATGTGAGAAATAGACAACAGAACAGAATATTGGTCGATATTTGACCAGTAATGTGAAGTTTTACAGTTTAATCTCAGTTTTTCAGCCTGTTTTTACAAAACATGAAACAGTATGGCTGCTGCTGTTAACAAAGTGTCATAGTTCAGCAACACTGCACTAAAATATATTTCTGGAGACATTTCAGATGAGAAATAGACAACACAGTAACTGAATCAGTCATGTGGGTTCTTATCAGGTTGTGTAGAAGTGAGGAGAAAACCTTGTTTATGTATTTTTAACTTGACAATGAACATTGTTTTTTACATTTACTATGACTACTACTACCAAGAACAATATAAAATGGTGTTTGAGTGCAGAGCAGCAAGTTATGTGAGACTATAGAAACACTGACATCTCGACTTCAAGGTAACACGGTGAGTAAATGTTTTATATGTGATCATTTTGCAGGTGAGGTATTCTTTTAAACCAGTGGAGGTCAGATTTACAGGAAAAGAAGCAGTCTCACAGATCTGCTTTTATTTTGATCAAATGACTCTAAATGGGAATAAAATCAATAATCGATCCTGTAAAACTGATCAGTTGGTTGAAGTCTCTCTGAAACAGAATCATAATAAAGAGGTTTTTGTCCCGCTGAAAGACTCAGAGTCCTGATCCGCCTTCAGCTGATCCAGTTCTTGTTTCCACACTTTGACAGTGTTCAGGTACAAAACGTGACATCATTTAACTTCTGTCCTCTGATTGGCTACTGTTAGTCTCCTGCAGGCTGGTTGTTGGTGGCGGGGTCCGCCTCATGCTCCGCGCTGTGAGGATCCTGCCTGGCAGACAGTCGGTCCGGAGATCGCAGCGAAGCGTCACTCTTCGTCCTGCGGCAGCAGGCGGCGAGGTCAGCCCTGAAGGATGGCGTGTAGAAGCCGTAGATGACGGGGTCGCAGCAGGTGTTCAGGTTCCCAAACAGGAATAGGGCGTGGTGTATGTACTCAGGTGTGACGCGCAACATGTCGGGCTGGAACCAGTACCAAATCCCCAGCAGGTAGTACGGAGTCCAGCACACCACAAAGGACAGCACGATGACCACAGTCATCTTCAGAGTCTTCATGCGAGCCTTTGGGATGATGTCAGTGCCACTGCGACGCAGGTACGACTCACCTGCTGAGAGAGGGAGGGGCTCCGTTAGTGATGTCACACTGTGTCAGTGTAGCACATGTGTGTCTCTTAGGTGCTGCAGGATGTACAGGTATGTTACAGGTGTGTCTTACCTTTGTCTCTCAGGTGCTGCAGGTGGATGTGCAGCAGGATGCGGCTGTAGCAGCAGCTCATCACCAGCAGGGGGACGACGTACAGCGTGATGAAGTGAAACATGTTGTAAACAGTTTCCTGCCAGCGGTGGCTGAAGCTGCCGTGAGTGGCACACTGAGTGAAGTCCATGGCCTCCACCCTGATCGTCCGGAAGATAAACAGCTGCAGGGAGACAGACAGAGGATCCAGGTGGAGTCCAGGTAAGGCTTTTAAGATTCTCAGAGCAGGCCATCAGTCCTGATGGACTAAAAAATTGCGTTTGCTGTTGCAGAGTAGTTTTACAGAAATGTAAAAGAACACATGGTGTTTCTGCAGAAACTTTAATTTGAACACATTCAGCTGCAGTTTAATAATTAAGAGATCATCTGCTGATGAGACAAACAACTCTATTATTAGATCCCAGAGTATAATTTATTTATTGTAAATGATTCTGGTTTCCTCCCAGCTTGACTTCCAGTGTGACTCCTGATGAACTGGTTCATAAACGGTGTTTCTGCTGCTGTATTCAGTGAAACTAAACAGTTTGTCTGAGCTGTGTTTTCCAGCTGGTGGCCGCTTAGCATTGTTAGCATTCTTTATAAAAATCAAGCAGTTAGCTCGAGCTCACAGCAGGAGGTCTCACACGTTTAATCTCTCCGTCAGAAACCAGAACATTCCTGCAGGGATTTCAGGTTCTTTCACCTGATGGAGAAACTTTCACCTGCATCAGAGAACAGGAAGACTTTGATAATGATAATGACAATGATAATAATATAGATATATGTGTACTTGTGTGCATGCACTGATAAAATAATCTGCAGCTCAGCACTTGATCACATGAAGGCTCTTCTGTAATCAGAGAGGAAGATGAACAGATCACCTTCACTTTGTCCTTTGGTGCAGCTCACCAGATTATCATATCATAAATATTAATGTTAAATATTAATATTAAAGACAGACTCATGTGAAGCTCTCAGCTGCTTTGTAACTGTTCTGTAGCTGCTGGATGAAATATTTAGAAGATGAGAGGAGAAAAAAACAGCCACAGAGCTGTGTGTGTGTGTGTGTGTGTGTGTGTGTGTGTGTGTGTGTGTGTGTATTATGTAAATAACAAACCTCAGCAGTGACGAGTGTGGTATATGTGTTTGCCCTTGACAACAGGTAACACGTGCCACCTCTCGTTACCTGTTACCTGTTGTCAATTTTTATTTGTGATTACATATTACTTGTGCTCACATGTTATCTGTGGTTAGGTACTACCTGTTGTCATGTGTTACCTGTGGTCACTTATTATCTGTGGTCGAGTGTTACCTGTGGTCACCTGTCAGTTACCTGTGATCACGTGCTTGTGGTCAAATGTTACCTGCAGTCACGTGCCACCTGTGGTCAAGTGTTACCTGGGGTCACGTCCTACCTGTCGCCACCAGTTACCTGTGGTCAAGTTTTACCTCTCATCAGGTGTTACTTGTTTTCACACTTCACTTGTGGTCACCTGTTACCTGTGGTGATGCCAGCACCGGGCTGAGGCTCCAGGCCAGCAGCAGCATGCGTCGGTTCCTGCGGTGCGCGTTCAGGGCGTCCAGCGGGTGCAGAATGGCGTGCTGGCGATCGAGGCTGATGACAACAAGGATGAAGGCAGAGGCGTGCATGGCGAACAGCTTCAGGAAGCAGAGCAGCTTACAGAGCACGTCTCCTCCATACCACTGCACTGTAACGTTCCACACGGCATCCAGAGGCATCACCACAAATGTCATCATCAGGTCAGCTGACGCCAGGCTCAACATTAGCGGCCGCAGGTGAGACGCCAGACGCCGACCACGCCCACACCACACGCTGGCAAATAGGGCGAGGTTACTGCAGGCAGCAAACAGGAAGAGGATGAAGGTGGCTCCGACGCGGAACTGAGCAGCGCGGGTGAAGGTGGGGGCTTCCCAGTCTGTGAGAGGGGGGAACTGGGAGGTGTTGGGAGAGGGGGACCAGTTACCTGACATCCTGCAGAGAAGAAGAAGAAGGTCATGAGTGATGTCACAGCTGATGTGTGGACACTTTAAAGGAACAGTCTCAACACTGAGGTGAATGTTTCAGAAAGACATCAGTCTCATCTGTACGTGTCTAGAGGTCTATTTGATTTGTTGTCATGGCAACCGTGAGGCAGCAGACCTATGTAATATGTGCTTGCATCCATTTGATGGATTTGAAAAAGTCTTACTGGATGGCACATTGTGTTGCAGCAAAGGTTGAATCAGACGACCAGCGTTGAGACTGTCAACAGACTGAGGTTATGGTCATACATGAGCCAGTGACCATTTGTGTGACACAGGTCGAAAGGTTTTTTTTGTTTTATTTTAGCATTAAGGGCCCATGTCCACATAGCATTTTTTTTTTTTTTTCAGGGCGCTCTGGCTTTCTTGTGCAGCCGCTTCAAGCACTTCTAGAAAAACTTTTCAGAAAGGCGCTGGTAACATCGCTGCTGCTCCTTTAGCTGGGCTACTGTCTAACCAACAGAAAAGCCCAGTGGTGGTGAGTGTTGTGCTTTCATCACTGTATGTGTTGTAGGCTTGTTGTTAACTGTGTAGTCCACCCTCTATTAGTGTAGCATCACGTTAGCTCGCTAGCTAACGTTAGTGTCAAGATACAAAACCCATGCATTGCACGTCATTAAAAAAAAAGTGCTGAGAGTGCTTTTTAAAGAAGTGCTGCGATGAAGTGCTCCCCAGCGCCCTGCCACTGCTTTTCTGCTGTTTTTCTTCTCTTTTAGCTTAGGATGTCTCGTGACCCCTCAAACTTATCATGTGACTCCCCTCGTGGTCCGGAGCCCCAGGTTGAGAACCACTGCTGTGAACTATAACAGCAGACACAGTGTGACTGGAGCCGAGCTCAGGTGTTCCTGTTTTTATTTGATCTTGTGTGATTGAAGCAGAATCGCCCGCTGAGCTCTGACTGGACGCCTGTGTACCACCAGTCTGCCTGTCTGTTTATCTAGCAGCCGACAGTCCATCAGCTCTTATTGTGACAGAGACTTCCTGTTTGTCTGTTTATCTAGCAGCCAACAGTCCATCAGCTCTTATTGTGACAAAGACTTCCTGTCAGTCTGCGCTGATTAAAGATCAGAGATCAGAGTCTTGTTTGCACACAAAGACTCTGTGGAGAACCTGAGCGGTTACCATGGTAACTGATTCACACCGACCAATGAGGAGTCGGCTGACTGCTGTTTCGGCTGTTCAAGTGTTAATTAAAGGTCCGTTGGCAGAAATGGAAGATAACATTCATAATTCTATTTTCATTAGTTTATAATCACTACATGCAGAGCGGGTCCTCTTCCATGGAGTCCACAGTGTTGTTTCTACAGTAGCCCAGAAGGGACAAACAAAACACTGACTCTAGGTAGGGCCATTCATGAGAGAAGTCTCAGTTCTGCAGCCTCACTGCTAGATGCCTCTAAATCCTGCACACTGGACCTTTAAAGAGCTCATTAGCACTGCAATGATCCTTTACTGGCTCATTAATGACTTCATGTTGTTGATGCTGTTCTCTCTGATCAGTGATCAATGAATCACTGATCAGTGATCAATAAAACATGCAAACAGGCCCTTCAGAATAAAAGCTGGGAAATACAATTCCATAAATAAAATTTACACCTGAGACAGAATACAACAAATATCATCTATCAAATTTGGGTGATATTGATTCCTCTGACAGGAATACACACACACACACACACACACACACACACACACACACACACACACAGGTCAGGTTACAGCAAAAAGCTCTCTGCAGTTATTTTTGGCAGCAGGATCCTGCGTGTGTGTGTGTGTGTGTGTGTGTGTGTGTGTGTGTGTGTGTGTTGATGTCACCTTGGCAACCTCCACCTTGCTGCAGACCAGCAGAGTTGATTCGCTGAAATTACCCCCCTGAATCATGAGCCTCCCTCACACACATTTCCAGTAAATCACAGCGATAACCTTTCAGGCGCTGCTCATCAGTTTCACTATTCACACGTACACATTCAGGAACATCTATCCATCCTGAGCCTGTTCACACAGGCCATGGGGGTGCTGGAATATCTGGGGAGGAGACAGGCCAGCAGGTGGTGGTCATGCCAACTGCCATAAAACTCAATAGAAGAAGAGAATGAGGCGAGGCTGGGTGTGCGTGTATGTGGCGGAAGACATCTGTTACTGTTCGGAGGAACATGGCGGCTGAGGAGTTTTTCTGTGCAGTGCCAGTGTTCCTGTCATGTATTTGATATTCAACCAGTTTGCGAGACAAGTAATGCTGCTTATAATCCTACACAGGTCGCAGATTCAAGTATGTCTTCAGCTGAGTCTTATTATTGTTTTTGCTCACTTCACGATGTAACCCTTTACGTGCTCGTCCCTGCAATGTTACTGCTTTCATTCACAACACAGTCATACTGGTATCTTCTCTGAAATGTTACTTGGTCTTGAGGTGGGGGATTGGAGGTGCAGATTTCCCTGAATATCAATCCCTGCTCCCACTCACACACGACCCCATGCAGTGAATGTTTCTTTTCAGGGATAGACTGCATGTGTGAACAGGGCTGATGTAATGACACCACACTAGGCATTTTACACTGCCAGCTCAATGCAGGATTATCACAGAATGTTATTCCACCTCGCTGTTCTGCATAAAAGGTAAGGTCGAGGAATAGGAGGGCAGAGCTATCTCGCCCCGAAGTCGGCAATGGAGGTAGTATCAGCACTGAATTGATATCTGTGTAACAGAGACAGCTGGCAGGAAGGGACGGGTGTGATGCACTGATGACATGTTACATGTGTGACCCACTGCCAGGAGATTGAAAAAGCAGCTAGAAGCAGTTAGCAGCTAACTCGAAGAAGGACAGCAGCTGAAAATGTCTGCAAACTGTGAAAACAGCTGGGTCCAGGAGCTCCTTACTCTCCAAGCAGAGGACAAGATCAGCCTCCATATAACAGAGACAGTAAATTATTGTTCTTAGATTATCTTTTAGCTTTAGTAGACAGGAGAGTCTAAGCATGAAGAAGGGAGAGAGAGGGGATGACATGCACCAAAGAGCCGCAGGCTGGAGTTGAGCCCATGGCGGCTGTGGCAAGGACATTGCCTTCGTATGTGGGACACCTGCTCGACCCACTAAGCCTCCGGGCACCCTGGTACATGATTGTTAATGCCATTGTTATTTTTTTAAAAAGCGCTCCTTATGCCTATGTTATATGTCACCCTAGAGGCCGATGCTGTTGTCATACACATCACGCCTGTCGTGCGTGTTTTGCTTCTGTGATGCCGACATGCTGTTTAAAACCACACACTGGAGCAGAATGATACTGTTGTTTGGTTCTGTATAAAAATGCAAAGACGGCGTAAGTAACTTACTTCGCAGTGGCCCTATAGTGCAGTCTCTGTGTTATAAGGGCTTTTGTCACACCAGTTAAATCCAGGACCCAGGGAGGCATCCATGTTTGTCTGGTGAAGCACAAAAAATTGAAGATGAACCACAACAGTTTTGTTCCACAATCCACCCAATCACAGCCTTCTTCCCCTCATTTAAAGAATCCACATCAGAGCCTCGTATGGACCAGGTCAGTCAGACCTCATCCTGACAGGACCCCTCACATTTTTATCAATGAACTTTCAAAACTTCTCCATAACTTTCCCATAATATTTTACCCCATTTTCATGAATGTATGTAAGTAGTTTAAAACAGGTAAACCTACATAACGATATAGCCATACATTATTAAAGACGTACTTCCCAGGCATCTGCAGATGAGCAAACCGCTATCAAACTTTACTCACTAAGACATTCCTGCCACCAGCTAACTGCATTTGCCACCAGACCAGTCCGGCACATACAGCTACTTCACAAAACATTAAGGCCATGCCCCTTTTTGAGGGATACAGAACCAAAGACACATGCTAACCAGGCCCCAGGAACGCTGCTCAACCTTGCAGCCAGCTTTTCTCAGTGGCCACTTGCAGTATTGCAGCAAAAACGTCCCCCGCATCCCAAAAAGCATTTTCCTCATAGACCATCATTATATTAAAAAGCAGAGATGTCCGTTAAACTGCTGACAGGACAGTTTGAACCGCAAGCAAGGTCAATTATGACCCTTTCTATTATGAATTTTTTTATCCGTTGTGGTTTTATATTTGTAAAACTTTATGGAGCTTAGAAAAACGATTTAAGTGAAGTCATTACAATGTAAAGTCTATCAGCCAGCGGGAGAAACACTACGGCGCATATTCAGTGGGCTGTATACTGCTGAAGTAAACTGGAAAGCTAGAAACTTTTTTTTTGGTGTATGTGCCGGGCGAGCAACTCTATTGGAATGGATGGCTGCCATTTTGCCATCTCATATCTAGTTATTAATAAAATCTATGATGCTAACTGCTAATGAATATCTGCTGCTAACGACATCACCGGTCTGTGATGTCATGAATGTGTCAGCCAATCGATCTGTTTACACGACTTCACGTCAGTTTTAAAGGAACAGCTCAACATTTTTAAAATTTATTGTTTTATTAAAGATGAAACAAAATGTTCATTTTTTACTGAGAGCAGCTAGCAGGAAAAGATATCACTGTTTAAAGATAATAAAACTTTCAGGACTCAGTAATGAACAGAAGTGAGGTGGTCAGAATGTGAATCTACAAAGTACATGTAAACAAATAACAGTTTACTCTCTAATGTATAAGACATGTAAAGTAACAGGAAATGACAATACTCAGAGTACCTCAAAACTGTTGTTGAGAGTAATTGTCTGAATAAATGTTGGTGAATGATGGACAATGATGGACATAAGTCAATAAACAAGCAGCACTTAAATACTTAGTTACTTTAAACAACTGGAATCTGGTAAAACTAATTTCAGGGCTCATCAGTAAGAACCTGATCAGATCTACAGAATCAGTCAATCAAACATTTAACTCTTCAAACCCATGAAAATACACTTTATTAAGTTAAAAATAAATTACTGGTTGAAAGAATGCAAAGGAATATTTTCCTATTTTCAGTTTAAAACATGTTGGATAATGATTGATATATAAATATGAATCAGTCTAACAGTAAACAGCCGTCAGTGTTTATGTCAGTGTTAGAAATATACTGTTTTCTTTACAGCTTCATGTCTTCTCATTATTAATTACAGATCATCACACTGATCAGCTTCTGTTCTGTCTATCAGTGAGGCTTTTAATGTGAAAGAGAAAGTGTTGTTACCTGATCAGCAGCTCTGAATGTTTCTCTTCTTCATGTTCTCTGTTCAGGAACCCACAGAGAACCCCGAAGAACCCTGGAGAACAAAACGCGATCAGATCTGGATCAGTGTTGACTGCAGCAAGCTTCTGAAACACTGAGGAGAAGCCTTCAGACGGCAGCGCAGGGAGGAGGAGCTCAACGTGAGTGTGTGCACAGTGTGTGTGTGTACAGTGTGTGTGTGTGTGTGTGCGCAGTGTGTTAGCCTGCTGATTCAGGTTGAATTTCATGCTGTGAAAATCCTCCTGTTTCTGATTTAATAATCTGCAGCCTGAAGGTGAAACTGATCTGAAACATCACATTAATCAATGAGTCTCCTGATGTATCACAACTGTTCTGTGTATGTTTGTATTAGAATCTGTTTATTAGCAACATCTCTTAATTCTGTTTCTCTATTCCTGCATATTAATGTTTTCAACACTCAATTTTCTTGATGTTTTCGACACTCTGTTCTTGATGCTCTCTGTGTTTTTGATGTTCTCAACACTCTTGACGCTCAAAATGTTCGTGATGCTCTTGTTGGTCTTGATGCTCTTGATGTTTTCAGTGTGTTCTTTAACTTCATGTTCTAAATGCTCTTGACGCTGTCAGCATTCTTGAAGCTCTTGATGTACTTGATGCTCTCTATGTTTTCGATGTTCTCGACACTCTTGAAGCTCCAAATATTCAGAACACTCTTAAAGCTCTCAATATTTCAATGATGTCAACACTCTTGACACTCTCATTGTTTTTGGCGTTCTCAACACATTTGACACTGTTAACATTCTTGACACTCTTGATGGTCTTAATACTCTCAATGATTTCGGCGTTCTCAACCCTCTTGATGCTCTCAATGTTTTTGATGCTGCCAATGTTCTCGAAGCTCTCGTTGTTCTTGATGCTCTTGATGTTTCCAGTGCTTGATGTTCCTGAAGTTCTCTACGCTCTTAATACTCTTGACGCTGCCAATGTTCTTGAAGCTCTCGTTGTTCTTGATGCTCTTGATGTTTCCATTGCTCGATGTTCTTGAAGTTCTCTACGCTTTTAATGCTCTTGACACTGCCAATGTTCTCGAAGCTCTTGCTGTTCTTGATGCTCTTGATGTTTTCAATACTTGATGTTCTTGAAGTTCTCTATGCTCTTAATGCTCTTGATGCTGTCAGTGTTCTTGAAGCTCTTGTTTTTGATGCTCTCTATGTTTACGACATTCTCAACACTCTTGACACTCTTAATGTTCTCAGTGCTCTTGATGTTCTAGATAATCTCAGTGTTTTCAGCAATCTCAATGCTCTTTATTCACTTGATGTTTTTGGCATTCTACACACTTGATGCTCTAAATTTCTCAGTGCTCTTGTTGATCTTGAAGCTCTTGATGTACTTGATGTTATGTTTTCGATGCTCTCAACATTCTTGAAGCTCCAAACATTCAGAACACTCTTAAAGCTCTCGATATTTTCAGTGATGTCAACACTCTTGATGCCACAATGTTTTTGCTGTCCTCAACACTTTTGACACTGTTAACATTCTTGACACTCTTGATGGTCTTCATACTCCCAATGATTTCGGCGTTCTCAACCCTCTTGATGCTCTCAATGTTTCTGATGCTGCCAATGTTCTTGAAGCTCTTGCTGTTCTTCAAGCTCTTGTTGTTCTTGATGCTCTCTATGTTTTTGGCGTTCCCAACACTCTTGGTAACATTCTGGACACTCATAATGTTGTTGATACTCTCAAATGTTTTGGGTGTTTCCCAACACTCTTTATGCTCTTGATGTTTTCAACATTCTAAACACTCTTGATGCTCTTTTGTTCTTGAAGTTCTTGACTCTCTCAATGCTCTTGACACTCGTGATGTTCTTGGCCATCTCAAAGTTCTCTACATTCCCGGTGTTCTTTTACAGGCACTTACCTTATAGTGAAAGTGAAAGACCCAGAATGTGAAGATAGAATTATTCTTTATTTTAGATCATGTTCCTCTGTGACAACAGTTACACATTTAACAACATTCATCATCATCATGTGTGCACATTTACATCTATCTCTGAGAGCCAATTTGAGTTTTGGACATTGAGAGTGAGGACATTTTTGGAAAGTGAGGACAGTTTGTCTGGTTCTCAACTTTAGACAGACCTTCAGAGGTGTGTTTGAGGGTTCTGACTCTTGAGGTTCAGGAGAATCAGGTTTCAGGTCTAGGGAATGTATTTTGTCAACGAGGGTTCTCGTAAGTATAGAAGTACAGGGTTTGTGTGTGTGTGTGTGTGTGTGTGTGTGTGTGTGCTTGATCAGCAGAATAAAGTCTCTGATGTATTAAACATGAGTCAGGATGTATCAGCGGGAAAATAAATCTGATCCTGAGAAAGTTTTTACTGCAGAGATAATCAGCTGATCATCACCAGGAGACGCTGGTGTTATTTATATTAATAACAATAACTAGAGACCATCTCACACTGGGATCACTCCAGCTGCAATACAGCAGTCTGTGACTTAAAGTGAATGTGGGCCTGTGGCGTAAAGTGTGGAGACCGTGATCCCCCACACAGACTCACAGGGTTAAAACAGCACCACTGTTGTCGCGGCTGGTGATAATAATAATTATTCCTGTTTCTAAAGGAACAGTCAGTCTGATAAATGACTCACGCACATACTGTATCTGTATTTCAGTCTTAAAATCCTTCAGATTTCCTGGTTGGTGCAGTGACACCTGTGGTCACCGTAGTCACAGCATGTCCTGTAGACTTCCTTCCTGTAGACAGCGTTTCCATGGAAACCAGACTCTTCATATGAAGTCCAGATTGAAGGTCAGTAATCAATAAATGATCGATAACAGCATCAGCCTTGTGAGTCTACATCAGTGAACAGAACCGAGACCTCCACCTGGCCACAAGAGCTGTGGTCTCTCTGATGCCACCTGGGCTGGTGGGCGGAGCTGCTGCCTCCTGGACCAATGAGGTTTCACTGGGAAAAAACAAAACAAACAAACTATCAGGTTCAGCTCACTTCCTCTTTTATTTGAAGTTTATTTATTAAATGTAGATATAGTATTTCATGGTGTGATCTGATTAACAGGTGTCAGTTACCTGTCAGTGTGAGGCCGGTCTGACTGGTCTGACTGGTCTAAACTGGGAACACAGAGACACAAATGTTCATGGTAACAACAGAAATGGGTTCTCAACCTTTGGGTCAGGGTCCACCTGAGGACTTGCAGGTCAGGTCATAGGAGATTAATAAAATGAAATCATTAATAACAGTTGAACTGTATGAATATTAATACGTGTGTTACCTGTGCAGTCCAGGTGCCGTGCTCATGTACTCAGGTCCCTCAGTGGCTCCATCTCTTGCTGACCCAGAATGCTTTGCTGCTTCCTGTCTACCTGTGGCCTCCTGCTGTGATCCTGCCAAAGAAAACAAAGTTCTCACACTGTGGACGTTTGTCTCGTATTCTGTGGTCTTATTCTGCCTGTTTCTTCCGTGGAACAGGTGAGACTCACCTTGCCCCTCCCCCCTCTGATCGTCTGGCTGCTGTTTGGACGCTCTGCCTGGACTCTGTGTGATGTCACTCTTCCTGTGAGGAGGGCGGAGCAGATTTATAAAGACTGAAATGATCACCAACCATGGCCAGTATTGATAGATTACAGTCTATCACAGTGACATTGAGAGCTGATTGGCTGTTACCTGATCTGCTGTCCAACAGGTGGGCTGAAAGGGTGTGGTCTTGGTGGGCGTGGTCTCTGAGTGTTTAAAAAAAAAAAAAAAGTCCTCATTAATAAGGACAACATCAAGTGTACAACACACTCCTGTTAATAATTTTTTTGTATTAGATCGGTGGTGTGATGTGGTGTTCTGGTTGGCCGGAGGTGTTATGTGGTGTTCTGGGTCATGTGATCACACCTGCACGCTCTGCTGCAGAGCTGCCGTCAGACGCTCCACCAGTCGGTCCCGAACATCACCAGAACTGTCCTAAAAGAGAAGAAAGGCCTCTGACTGGTCAGAATGATGTAAGCATTGGTGCAAAATGATCATGTTAATCTCATTGTGACCTCTGACCTTTGACCCCTTCACATTAACACAGGTGTGTTCTTACCTTGCAGTGAGACAGAGCCGTCAGAGCCTGTTTGTAGAGCTGAACAGCTTTGTGCTGCTTCCTCTGCTTCAGGAAACACTCAGCTAACAACTCACACACCTGAACCTGAGCCATGTGGTCCTCTGCAGACAGACAGGTGAGAACATTAAAGTGACAGATTCAGACTCCTGTTGAATATTTCAGCGTTCTGCTTTTAACGTCTCTATGAATCTTTTCCTACTCGGCTGGAGATCCCCGCCCTCTCACTGGTGTATGATGTTATCATGTAAACAGACAGTCAGAATGAATCATTGTGTCCCTCCGGCTGCTGTCAGCTGTTACAGCCTCTATTTAATTTGTTTGTGTTTGATTATTGAATTTGTCGCATGATATGTTTCCTCACAGTTTATAATCTGAAAACAGTGAGACTTTCTGCTCGGCAGCTTTACAGTAATTGTTTCATGTTGTCATGACAACACAGTGATGTTCAAACTGACAGAAGAAATGACAATAACCCACTCTGACTGGTGTTAGGATGGAAATATGAATCTAAAAACAACAACAGACAAATAAAATATCAATGGAGATAATAGTTCTTTTGTTATTGTACATTAATAAACTATATTAAACTTTGCTAAACATTAATAAATGTGAATAAATAATTCATATATACACATAAACCTTAATAAACACTAATTAGCATCAGTAAATAATTATTAAGCATTGATACACATTGACATAAACAAAACATAAATAACACATTATTAGCACACATTCATAAAAGCTAAAAACCATTACTAAACATCAATAAATGTAAATAATGAGAACCAACCAAAAAAATATTAATTAACAAAAATAATTATAAATACACATTTATAAACACTAATTATTTATCAATAAACAATTATAAATGTTGCTTAACATTAATAAATGTGAATGAAATTAATAAACACTAAGAAAACCTAATACACATTAATAAAGACCAACAAACAATAAACATGAATAGACATGAATAAACAGTAATAAACATCAATGCACTTCAACAAATGTTTATAAACATAAATTACATATTAACGCAATTCATAAAAGCTAAAAAAAAAAAACCACAGAAACAATAAGCATAATACATGTGAATACTAATTAATAAACACTAATAAATATTGGTTAAGACTAATTATCATAAAAAACATTAATAAAAACTAATTGGCATTAATATATTGTTATAAACATTAATAGGCAGTAATATATATTAACATAAACACAAACATAAATAAAATATTATTTACACATTAACACACATTCATAAAAACTAAAAAAAAAACATTGATTAACAAAATACACAGGGATAATAATTAATAAACACCAATTAATATTTGTTAACACTAATAATCATGATTTAACATTAATTAACAATAATAAATAGTAATAAACAGTGATAAAGAAGTTACTAATGTTACCTGTGTCTCTGAATCCCTGCAGAGCGTGCAAGAAGCTCTCTGCTGCCTCCTCTTCATCACCCAGCTGACTGCAGGCAAACGCCAGGTTACTGAAACACCGAGCCTGGTCGCCACGGTAACCCAGAGAGCCTGTGTACACACACAAATACACATTTATATCCACCTGCACAGTGTATTATTACATGATCTGATATTGAACGTGTGCAGTGCATTATGGGACCTCACAGTGAACACTGGTGTGGTTGTTTTCTTTAAAGAGTTCAGGGATGGCTTTCTGCTCTGAGATAATGGATCAGTACAGAACCTGACTGACAGGTGATCAGTGCGATTGCTCGACAGGTGACTTAACAGGTGACTCACCGTAGAGTCCAGCAGCCAGCCTGTGGTACTCCACAGCAGGTGCGAACTGGCCCAGAGAGTTCAGAGCGGCTCCCAGGTTGTGCAGCACTTTGGCCAGCAGAGGGGGATGCTGAGCTGTGGGGCCCAGAGCCTGCTGGAAACACTGCACCGCCTCCTGGAAACACCTGAGCTGACAGTAAGACACGCCCACTGACAGGTACAGCTCACCTGGACAACAATCAATAAGTTATAATCAATAAGTCAATTATGATGATGTCATATATTAAAATCATATTGTTTGTAAATTTTCTTTTGTAATTTCATGCTGTGTTTAGGAAAATGAAATGTAAGATGATGTAATACCCAGAATCCTCGGGTCGGTGATGCTGTTTGTCAAACTCAGACACTCTGCCAGCACGCCAATGATGTCATCATGACTGAACTGATTTGATTGGAGCATGTGACTTCCTGCCTCTTTGAGGGCAGTGGCTGCAGAATCCAACATGTCTGCCACTCTGTAACTCTCTGCAGCCCTCAGGAAACCCTGAACCGCCAGAGACCAGTCCTACAACACACACGCACACACAGCTGACACACCTTTCACTTGACATCTCGCAGGTCACCTGTTAACCCCTGTTCCAGCTCTGGTCCTGTTCCAGGTTCTGACCTGTGCTCTGCTGTAGCAGCGGCTCATCTCCATGCAAGCGTCTCCCTCGCTGCCTCCGTCTCCCTGCGATCTGTACAGCTGAGCTGCCTGCAGGAAGTAGGCAGATGCCTCTTGGCTCTGCCCCAGTGCATTGTGGGCCAGGGCCAGGTTGAACTGGAGGTCTGGGAGCCGGTCGGCCTTCGGACCAGGCTGAGCCTGACACAGGAGGTCCAGACCCTTCTTAGGCTGGCCAGCCTCCACGTAGGCTGCACCAAGGTTAAAGGAACAGGCCCGGACGACCCGAGAGTCCTGCAGCTGATGAGAAGCAGAGCATCATGGGAAATTACCTACAGTCACAAGGGTTTAGGGAGTCCTGAAGGTACTGCTGTTGTTACTGTTAGTGACCTTTGACCTCAGCAGTCTCACCTGCTGGTGACCTTTAACCTCAGCTGTCTCACCTGTTGGTGACCTTTTACCTCAGCTGTCACACTTGTTGGTGACCTTTTACCTCAGCTGTCACACTTGTTGGTGACCTTTTACCTCAGATGTCACACCTGTTGGTGACCTTTAAACTTAGCAGTCTCATCTGCTGATGATGACCTTTAACCTCAGTAGTCTCACCTGTTGGTGACCTTTTACCTCAGATGTCACACCTGTTGGTGACCTTTGACCTCATCAGTCTCACCTGTCCTGCAGCCTTCAGAGCGTTGTTGAAGTGGCTCAGAGCGTCTTCAGTGCGTCCCTCCTGCAGAGCTCTGTGACCAGCGGACGTTAACTCCTCAATATCCACATCCTGTACCTCCTTCCTCCTCACCTCCCGCTCCCTCCTCTTCTTCCTCCTCCTCTCCTTCACCTCATCATCGCCTGGAGGAGACGCATCAGACGCCATGTTGGACCTGCAGGAGAAAAAGTAACCTCACTCACAGAGTCATAGGAGACGCATACAGATATGAAAACATCAGACCTGATGAATCTGCTTTTAAGTGATCAATATTATTAATAATTAACCAGCTGATTGTTTTGATTGATTGATTGATTGATTAGCCATTTCTTTATTTGAATGTGAAAGCAGCATATATAAAAGTGAACAAGGATTCTGTTCATTTTAATTTGACCTAAAATCCTAAATAAGTAAAGAAGTTTAGTTTATTTTAAATGAGTTTTTGTTTAAAAGGTAAAAAGATGTTTACCAACAATGTTATGGTGAAGCCAACAAACATCACATCAATAAGATTAAATATGAGGTTTGTTAAATATTATATTAACAAATCATTCTCACCTCAAGGTCCATTTATCAGTATGTACTCTCCTGATAAAGAACATGTGATATGACTGAACAGCAACAAGTGAAAGTTTTGGAGTCGACCGCTGTCTCAAGCTCAAAAGTTTATGCTGCTGTGTAACAGATGAGTTTTCTATTGATGAAGCTAAAAGCTAAGCTAACAGCGCCCTCTGCTGGAGGAGTCAGCTCATGAACATATAACTGAATTCTCCAGAGAAACAGCTCACTAAATAAATCTAAAATAAATCTCAACTTTAGGAGAATTAATGTCAAACAAGGTATTTTATTAGTGAACTCTGGGTGAAGATGAACACACAGTAAAGAAAACATTTTATTTAGTTTATCAGGTTGGTTTATTTTTGTCACTCATTCACTGTACCCTTATTTAAAGATAAGATAATAACCCTTTCTAAGGAGAAGCTGAGGTGTTTCAGCAGCACGAAGACAAAAATATATAAAGATGCATGGAGGAGAGAAAAATGAAAATAAATAAGAGGTATATGCAGCTAGTATAAAAGTAAAAGTAAAAAATATGAGCTACAGAAGAGCAATTAAAGACAAAGAAGGTGAAGTGACAGTATGCTTAATAGCAGTGTACACCAGAATAAAACTGTATTAATGTAGCAACATAGAAATATAATATAGTATGTCATGTGGCTAGAAAGTATTAACATAGTAGAGTAGTATAAGACATTTTTGTTTTATTTTGTTTTGTGTCATGCACACCGTTACAGTTGCCTTAAACAATCCAAAGTACATGTTATACCACTGCTCAGTCCTAACACAAAATACTCTGTCTTCTATCCCAGGCCTGGCAAAGAAATTCAGCCCCAAAAAGGTTCCCTTTCTGAAACAAAACTCAAATTTTTCATGATCATCCAACCAAAAGAAATCACCATCATCAGCATTAATTTTACCTAAAAGTACATTCATCGTGTGATACAGGGTAAGGTGAAATGCAGTAGTAGTAGTAGTAATAATCTTATATAATAAACCAGTATAACATAGAGTATAGCAGTAAAACTGTGTATCAGATGTATAGGTAGAACAGTATGATACAGTATACTAAAGTATTTTATGTATATTATATAATATCAGCAATAACAATCATTTCTTACACTTTTTCAGTCGTGTTTATGTTTCATATCTATTACTTTTGCTGTAACATCTAGTTATTTACCATTAAATCCAAATATTTCTCTTCTATATGAACCCTCTCTGATCTTTATGTTTGCATATCCTGCGCTAAACTGTTCAACTCTCAATGTAAAACAGTTACAGTTCATATTTGTTATAATATTTCTATAGTATCTTTTTCATATCTTTATTGGATCTTTATTCTTTTTTGTATTTTTATGTTTTGTTCCTCCTAATATGCTCCAAACACCGAGGCAGCTTCCTTATAAATAAAAACCTCCATGGCAGTAAACAGTAAACATTAGCTGCTGTTAGCCGCCTTCAGCAGCTCACAGTGAGACAACACTTACTGTCTCCAGGTGAAGATGAAGATGAAGATGAAGATCATCCATACTGAGCTGTTCAGATATCATTAACAGTTTTTATGTAAGATCGATATGGTTTTGGAGTCAAGTGTTCAATGAAGAAGCTAGAAACATCTGCTGTGTGCCATGGCTGACTGTACGAGACTCCGTTGCTATGGCAACACCGAAACGACCACACAGGAAACGAATTAGAAGTTAAAAAGAAAAAATAAATAATAAAAAACCGATCTAACAAAGAGTGTGATGTCTAAAATGCGACCCTAGTCCATGTTAAAAACTTACCATAAGTGTTTTTAATCTAACGACAGGGAAATACAGAGACCACAATCCAACGCGACAACGTTGTGACCAATGGGAAGGGCGGCTGGTCGTTCGGCCAATCAGAGAGCGGCGGGAGCTTTCAAACTTCAGACCGGAAGCAGCTCGGAGCATCCGCGGACGGTTTGAAACTGACAGGACCGAGTTTCACACGTTTTTACGGTCACATCGCACCGGAGAGCTCTATAATTACATTTTTTGTCACCGAGAAGCTGAATAAACATTAAATTATCCTGCTGGCCTGAGGACGGAGAAACGGAGCCAACATGGCGGATTCATCCGGACGCTGTGAGTTAAACTTTTCCGAACCTCTTCGTGTTTGTTTAACTGAAGTTTTTAAATCGTTATAAAAGTGACACATTCCGTTAAACGTTAAGTGTCAGTTGATATGGTTTATAACGGTTTATAAAACTGACAATAATTGAAGTGACTTTTTTTGTCAGAAACGTCAGTGACACAAACACACCATTATTTATTCAAATGTAACGTTAACCTACAAAACCTATAACACTTAAACACAAGTAGTTCTTTCCTACGCGAGGTTTAAACGTCTTATGCTTATTATGTAAATAATTATAATATGTAATACCACTTTTTCAGCTTTTATGGTCGAATATGTGTTTTACAGATTCATATTGCATCAGAATAATTTAACAGGACTGCAACTAACGATTGTTTTCATTACTGATTTATCTGTCCATTATTTTCTCGATTGATTGATTAATCGTTTCGTCAGTAAAATGTCAGAAAAACATGTCCTGATGTAGTTTTAGCCCAAGGTGGCTTCTTTAGATAATTTGTTTTATCTGACCAACAGTCCAAAAATCAAAATCTGTTCACTTTATTATCATGAATGACAAAGGAAAGCATCAAACTCTCACATTTAACATTCATAAAAGCAGCAAATGATAAAACATGACTCCAGGGCAGACTGCAGGATTTTCTCCAAAATCAGTGCACACTGTACAGAAGTATTCCCTCTCAGTCATCACCTGTTTTTCTGCAGTCTCTGTCCTCTGCCTGTGTTTTCTTATTTCTGTATACAGGATGTTTATGTGAGCTCACAGTGCTCAGGTGAGGTCAGGGCTTTATAAAAAGTTAGGAGGCAGGTGCCAGATCATAAGCACCAGCATCCAAGAGACACAGTGCCGGAAATATGCAAACAAAGTGAGGCAAAATGCCAAAGAAGTTTGCATCTGGGTGTGGTTTATACAAGCTGATAATCCTGCATAGTTTTTCTTCAGACTGTTATCTGATTATCACACTAGTTGCCTTACAAGTCTGTGTTGATCAACTACTAGATAAGTCAACTAGTTGTTGCAGCTCCAGTAATAATAATGATAATAATAATGTGTGTGTTATACAGATGAGCGTCTGACAGCGGAGCAGATGGATGAACAGAGGATCCAGAACGTGGCCTATCAGTACCTCTGCAGGCTGGAGGAGGCCAAGAGGTCAGTGGGATCCACGTCACATCTAATCCTTATACACAGAAGGCGACTTTGGTGTCCGAAGTGTGCTGGTTTCTGTTTGTAGTCTTGTAGTATTGACCAATCACGTCTGAACAGCAGGTAAACAGTCTGTGTAGAGGGGTGGAAGGCATTAGCTGAAAGGCAGCCTTGGAACCCAAGTCTTGGTGCTACATCGGATCTTCTAAAATATTGACCTCATTGTGGTCAGAGGATAGCCATTAGGTTCAGAATTTCAGACGGGTTCCAGGTCCACGCTGAACTGGCTCTTCTCCCTCTGCAGTCAGCATGTGTCCATACACCTTTATGACATCACATATGACATCACTCTCTCAGGTGGATGGAGGCATGTCTTGGAGAGGAGCTTCCTGCTCCCACTGAGCTGGAGGAGGCGCTGAGGAACGGAGTCCTCCTCGCCAAACTGGGTCATCGATTTGCTCCAAACGTTGTCCCTGTGAAGAAGATCTACGACCCCGACCAGCTC
This sequence comes from Epinephelus fuscoguttatus, assembly GCF_011397635.1. Classification (NCBI taxonomy): domain Eukaryota; kingdom Metazoa; phylum Chordata; class Actinopteri; order Perciformes; family Serranidae; genus Epinephelus; species Epinephelus fuscoguttatus. The sequence continues at coordinate 5,870,037 of NC_064759.1, forward strand.
CGTTACCAGGTCACGCACACACAGACACAGACACACAAAAAGCATTTGAACCTGTCAATACTCAATAATAACCTATGTATTGATCTGATCAGGCGGTGGGTCTTCAGTTCCGTCACACTGACAACATCAACCACTGGAGGAACGCCATGACGACACTCGGACTACCTTCGGTCAGTGAGCACACTATTATTGTTTGACTCGAGTACTAATCAGCTGATCAGAGTTTTGACCAGGTGATCTGAGTATTGGTCACTAATCACTCGTTGTTGCTTTTAGATCTTCCAACCAGAAACTACAGACGTTTACGACAAGAAGAACATGCCGAGAGCTGTTTACTGTATCCACGCACTCAGGTCACTTCACCTGTCTGTCTGTGTTAGCAGCCTGTCTCTCCGCAGCCTGTCTCTCCGACTCTGTGTGTTAACAGTCTGTCTGTCTCTCTCTGCAGCCTGTACCTGTACAGACTGGGTCTGGCTCCACAGATTGTCGACCTCGATGGGAAAGTCAAGTTCTCAGGTGAATATGACTCCTCCTCACAGACAGACAGGTAGATTCAGCTCATTTAAAGGAGCTATGAAATATTTGTTTATACCTACTTTCGCTTGTTATTAGGGCAGATCAGTAAATTGTCTGATATGTTAGAAACCTGAAGTGTGTGTCTGTGCATGTGTGTGTGTGTTCAGAGGAGGAGATCAACAACATGAAGTCAGAGTTGGATAAATATGGGATTCAGATGCCGGCGTTCAACAAGATCGGAGGAATTCTGGCCAATGAGCTGTCAGTGGACGAGGCTGCAGGTACAGAGGGGCAAGCTGATTGGCTCTGATGTCACACAATGTAGAAGGAGGAGGAGGAGGTGACAGTAACCCAGTCTTTGTTTTTTCCCATCAGTCCATGCGGCGGTGATTGCCATTAACGAGGCTGTGGACAGAGGGCAGGTGGAGGTCACCGCGAAGGCCCTGAGGAACCCTAACGCCCTGCTCAGTGACCTGCAGGAGGCGCTGATGAGCGTCTACCAGGAGATGCTGCAGCAGGCGAAAACAAGGAAACACAAGCAGGCAGCCAAGAAGGTGAGAGTCTGAGTTCTGATTGGTCAGAGAGAAGTCTGATTGTCCAATCAGAAGACTGTCTGACAGAAATCTGCTGTTATTTAGTATTTGAAGTACACAGCTGCTGTCTGTTAAGGAGTGTGTGAAGACACTGATGGTAAATGTGTGTGTGTGTGTGTGTGTGTGTGTGTCAGTGTGGAGGTCCAGAGGAGAAGGATATCTATGAAGAGCTTCTGACTCAGAGAGAAATCCAGGACAACATCAAAATGGTCAACGGTCAGTCTTACAATTGGATATTAATTAGACCAAACTCCAAATGTCACATGATTTATTTCTCAGGTACCTGAGAGGTGTGCAGGTGTACGCTGCAGAGAGACAGATATACTGAGAGATATTAACGATAATATTAAAGAGAATATTAATAACATTGGTGATCTCTTTCAGTGCGGTCAGCGGTGGAGCAGGTGGATGAAGCTCTGGACTCTGGAGATGAACTCTCTCTGCTCTCGGCTCTGCAGCTGCCATGTTTGGCCCTCAGGGGCCTCCGTACTGACAACGGCCCATGGTACCTGGACCAGCTGTCAGCTGACCGCCAGCAGAAGGCCCTGGTACTCTCACAAATGCACAGATACATACACACAGATACAGAGTGACCAGCCACATTGACACAGAGTCGCAGTTGAAGTGTTTCTCAAGCACTCGTCATTTGAAGTTTGTAGTTGGTCAAAAGAATATCTGTGCTTTTGATCAATGAGCCCCATTTTAACATCCCATTTCACCGCCCCATTACACCCCTGTGAGCACTGCAGGACACATTAAGATAGCATAGCATCAGCTAACTAAACTAAATTACACAGCACCACAGCTAGAAACAAAAAAACTATAATAGGTAGATGCTTCACCGCATCGTTGGAGCGCTGAACAAAGTTGTGAACAAAGCATGAGTACCCACCTGCTTGGGGGTGTTTGTGTAAAATAACAAGTAAAAAAAGATGAATATCTCAGAGGAAGGCCTCCTTCCTCCTCCTTATTCTACTTCTTCATAGATTACAAGTGAACATCTTTAATGTTTTAAGACACCAGTCTTTAACCTGATAAGTCAAAATAATTCAATGTGTAAGGATGTAAAGATTTAGGTGATAACACACAAGAAAAAACATATAATTTCATACTCTTTGACCTTTGACCCCAGGATGAGGGCTGTGTTGATCCTCTGGAGCCTGATGAGCTGCAAGAAGGTGTGGCCATTGCCAACCAGGACGCCCAGAGAGCCAAGACCAGTAAGTGGAACACTGGGTCTGTCCCAGTCCACACTGGTGTCTCCTTACTGATGCACACTGACTCTGACACCACCTCAGCTCACCACACTGACTCTGACACATAAATAAGTTGAGTTTTCCGACGTCAAAACCATTAATTTTATTAGTAGATTAAAAAAAAACATTAATCAGAACCTTTCTGATTATTAGCTTTTATTTCCATCAGTTTGTCAGATTTTCTGTTTCTCTGTTTTATTTAATTCTAAACTGAATCTGTTGAACAAAATGACACATTTAAAGACTTCAGTAAAGACACATCTAAGATCCTTTAACATCCTTGATGAGACTGAAGAGAATGATAACGTGTGTGTGTGTGTGTGTGTGTGTGTGTGTGTGTGTGTGTGTGTGTGTGTCAGTGCATACAGCGGTGCAGAGTGTTAATGCGTCGCTGCGTCTCAGTGACCCCCGACACACCGTCAGCTGTCTGATGAGCCCTGACCTCCAGCTTCCTGAAGTGTTTCCATTTGCTGCAACTCTTTATCACCGAGAGCTGCAGCAGCTGCAAAGACAGACTCCACAGGTACACCTGCACATACACCTGAGAGACAGCACCCTGGGTTTACTGACATATTAATACAATATTAATAGAATGTAATGTGAGATTGATGCAGTTTTAATAAATGTGTTTCCTGTTGTCTTCACCAGGGGGAGCTGCAGCAAGAGGAGCTTTTTGTTGCCGTGGAGATGCTGTCAGCTGTGGCTCTCATCAATCAGGCGGTAGAGGTGGGACATCTGCAGCAGTTCAGCTCTTCATTGGTCAGTCCGTCTGCAGGACTGTCTGATGTTGACGACACCCTGCTGGACAGGTGCGGCTCTTTATACCTTTTCCCCTCAGACAGGTCAGAGCTGTTTGTGTTCGCCTGCGTGAGGCAGGTGTGCAGGTGTTCCTAATAAAGTGACTACAAAATGTGTTCCTGTATAAACTGTGGAGTGGAACGGTAATGACTAAAAACTTTTAATAGAAATTTAAAGGTTTCAGTTGATGATGATGTCATCTTCAGGTACTTTGAGTATCTGGTTGGTGTGAAGCGGCAGGTGGGCAGAGATCCGCTGACCTGGAATCAGCTGCAGGAAGGAATCAACTCTGTCAACAACTCAGCGCAGGATGAACACCAACGTACGGAAAACACACACATCAGCACACCTTCACATTCATACCGTCTGACCTCTGTGTGACCTCTGTGTGACCTCTGACCTTCAGAGCTGCTGTCTGTCGGTCTGGTGAACAAGGCAGTGATCAGAGGAGACCCTCAGCAGCTCCTGTCTGCTCTGCTGCTGCCCTCATGTGGTGTCGAGGAAGTTCTGCCTGCCAACATCTGCAGATACCTGACCCTGCTGACCAGAGCCAGGCAACACAAAGTTCAGGTAACTACACCCACACAGGTATCCGTGTCATGTCATGTCATGTAAAGCCCAGTTCAGACCAAATATTCGCGACAAGACGAGGCAACTAGGTGAGACGGGGTATCATATCTAGTCAACAACTCTCTGTACTTCTGTTCTGATTTGCAGCTTTTCAAGCTTATTTTGTGGCTGAATATAATTTGTGGCTTCTTAAAATCTGAATGAGGATAGTGATAGTGGGATACTGGAAATACTTCTAGTTTTGGTCAGTAGACAGCCAAACTGTGGAACGTCGAGATAAAGTTGTATGTAATCTATGTAAGCTACAGTTAGTCAACTATTTTCACCACGAAACCTGAGGGTGCTTCTTAAAAATATGCACCTGAATGAGCATGGTCTGACCTCCGGCACTGCACCCAAACAGCCACATCTCACCACATATTTATTTATTTATTACTTATGGACATAATGCGCAAAAATAGATGTTTGAATTGTTCAAAGCTATGTGTGCTGGGTTTTTTTTTTAGAGGGAATAATCAAATATAATTTTTGGGCAACTTTGACAGCACATGTAACTAATCACAAGCAAGCAGGGATTCAAACCAAGACCTCAGACTTAAACAAGATTATGTAGTTTTTTTTAAAAAAAATCAGTTTAAGTATTTTACTGAAGTCATGTGTCGTCTTTCTGTCCAATCAGGTGAGCAGAGACCCGGGAGCCGAGCTGTGGTTGGCTGATATCCAGGAGGCAGTGAGGAGAGCCAATCAGCAGAGTCAGAAAGCTCTGAAGTGTGAGTGCAAATGATTTGTTGATTACAGCTTCTCCTGATTTTATTTATTGTATCTAATATTACTGGTAATTAATTTAACCTTCTTCACACTGCTCCAGTTCACTGCCACCGTAACGTATCAGTTCAGTTGTTGTGATTAATGATCATTCTTAAATAATTTGTAAAAGTGATCAATGATTTTATGATAGAAAAAAAATCAATTCACTTAAGTATTTTTAATCTTTATTTAAATGCCTGAATCAATATAATTTGAACGTAGAGGTGGAAATAAGTTGCTGCTTTATTGTGTTAGTTTGTAAGTAACGTGACGTTGTATCCATTTCAAGAAAAACGTAGCCATAGTGAGAAAACAGAAAATGGAGGACAGTCTGAGGACAGCAGTCAGTTCGGTGCAAACTCCCCACTGGATCAGCAAAGTTTCTGTTGCTGCCATTACAGAGATTATACCAAAGGTTCTCAACCAGGGGTCCTTGAGAGAGCTCCAGGGGGTCCCCAGAAAAATGGAGAATTGTTTATTTTTACTATAAAATTCACTCACGGTTATCTCCTCATCTGTGTTTGAGAACTGTAGAATTCTAAACTAAATCACATCTTACAACCAGAATGTTTCAGATGGACCTCCCTGAAGTGAAATCTTATTAAATGTGGGTCCATGACCGAATTTGAACTGTAATATCTAATTATAGCACTTGCAGATTTGTCATACTTAAAAATCTCTAAACATATGGAATCAACAAGTATTGTGATCATATCAAATCAGGAGATAAGCATATCATCCCAGACCTAATCAATATCATATATGTTGATAAAACAAATTAATACATGAGGAGATTTTAAAGCTGTGTGTTTGCTGTGCAGTGTTCCAGACATCAATGTATTGTTAATATTAAAGATAAACATAATGTCCTCTGTCTCCCCTCAGTGTGTCTGTCAGTAGCTGCAGTGAATCAGGCTGTGAAGGAGAACAAAGTGAATCAGACTCTTCGTGTTCTGACCCTACCTGATGTTCAGCTGCAGGGAGTCCTTCCTGCCTGTGCTGCGGATTATCAGAGAGAGCTCTACAGTCTGATCACAGACAGGAAGTACAAAGGTACAGCTCACCGACAGCAGACTGTAACTGAACACAGAGTTCACCTGTCTGAGTTTCTGTTTATTTACACATTCTCACTCTGTCATCTGACGTAAAGACCAACTGAAGTACTGAAAATGATAACGTTTGTGTTTCACAGTAAAGCAGGAGTCTTAGAATCAGAGTATCTGGGGGCACCTGGCCGGGTCGGTGTCTCCTTTGGGGGCCAAATATAAATGTGTATGTGTGCGTTTGTGTGCAGGAGACAACAGGAGTCCGTGGGTTCGAGTCCAGCTGGATGACGGCTCATTTTATTACCTTCACCTGAACAAACTGGAGGGCAGCTGGGAGAAACCCAACGGCTTTGTACAAAACAGTGCGTTCCTCGACCGACGCCAGATACAGGTGAGACACTCCTAAGGGTCAGACCTGCCTGACACTGACCTCTGATCCTAGAAAAAGTACAGGATGGCAAAGGCCCTACTCTGCCTCAGATTGGCTTACCTTGACATTCTTACCGTAACCCTAACCAGTCTCACTCCTCGTATTTAAACCGAACCAACAAAAGCAACAAGTATTAGCCAATCAGAGGGAGCCTAGGATGGGTCATACCTTTGCTGTCTTAGCAATCGCAAATTTTCCAAGTCAGTCAGCAGCAATGATGTCATGTCTCCTCCAACAATAAATAGTTGGCAGCATGATAATGTCATGTCATGTCCCCCCTCAACAGGAAGTGATCAGTGGTGTTTCAGGCTCATACAGTCGCAGCGTCCTGTGGAAGAGCAGCGAAGCCCTCGTTGTTCGTCTGCAGGCTGTCAGTCGAGGGTTCCTGATCAGACAGAAGCTGGAGGCTCGACGACGTTACCTGATCAGTCAGACACCTGCTGTCGTCACCATCCAGGTGAAGTTTAAACACCTGCAGTTAAGGCTGGAGAATCTTTATATATGATGTCACCTGGTCTGAACACACAGTGAGACACTTGCTCAAGTTTACTGATGCTGTTAAATGATATTATAACAGTTAGTGGTGTGTAGCGGACACGAATGTCTCTGTCTCTGTGTGTTCAGTCTCACTGGAGGAGATTGGTCCAGCAGAGGGCGTACAGACATCGGCTGCAGTTTCTCTACATGAACTGGAGAGCTGTTGTCAAGGTAACAACCAACTCATTGAGACTTAAAGTCAAATTAAAGATTTTATTTGTTTGAAGCCTTTAAGGTCTCACAGAGAAATCTGTCTGGCAATATGAAGGTTTTGGGTTAAACCGGGGTATTTAGAATTTCCGAAGGTACGACTTACGCTCTTGCCAAAAACACAGATGCTCCTCTTTATATTAAACTGATACGGAGAGGCTGTATTGAGGTGATGTAGTGCTCATTATGTACCACCAGAGGTCAGTATCTACCGATGCAACAGGCAGCTGAGCTGAGAAGGATGGCGACTGCAAGTGGTGAGGAGTATTGCCACACATGACTTTATTACTAGCATTGTAGGTTCGCGAAAATTTTCACTGGCAAATAACCAAGGAGATCTGGTATCTGGTAAGATGTAGGGAAGTTTACCACAGTTAATTTTCACATACTGCTCACATTGTTGTGATACAAAGCTGGTTGATAATTGGCAAAGTATCCCTTTGACTGATCCGATCATCAATGTTTGTATTTATAGATCCAGTCATTTGTAAAGATGTGGTTGGCGAGAAGAAAATATCAAGCCCGTCTGAGTTTCTTCAGACGTCACGTGAGTCATCCTGATGTCTCTGATTCACTCTGAACTCTTTTCACACACTTCAATCATTTCAACTGATCTGAAAACAGTTTGTGTTTCAGCTCTCTGCGTTCTATCAGATGTGACAACTCAAGATTCTTTAACTGTAGGACGATGACACTGTGACATTGACAACACAACACCTGTCTGCACAGTCTGAGGGTGTAGTAACTGTGTGTGTCCACAGGTGGGCGCTGTCATAAAGATCCAGGCATTCTTCAGAGCCAACAGGGCTCGAGACGAGTACAGGATGCTGGGTAAGTTTACTCACAAGGGAACACTAACAAGGCGCTGCCTCTGATTGGTCAGACTGTCGGAACACCTGACATCATCAAACTTTATTATTCATTTGAAAATATTTCTTCTTGTATTTCTGGACTGTAAAGATGTGAATTAGCTCCTCCCCTCATCTCTCTCAGTGCACTCGGCCACACCCCCTCTGTCTGTGGTCAGGAAGTTCGTTCACCTGCTCGACCTGGGCGACGGTGACATCAGAGAGGAGGCAGAGCTGCTGCGTTTGAGGGAGGAGGTGGTGAGGACTATCCGCTTTAACCGACAGCTGGAGGCTGACCTGGACCTGATGGACCTGAAGATCGGCCTGCTGGTCCGAAACAGAGCCACACTGCAGGTAACTAACAGTGAAAAGTACAATTACTTTAATTAAAAAAAAAATGAGTATGAAATAAAAATTCATGGTGAATTAAAAATGGTTGGGGGGGGGGGGGGGGGCACCCAGCACCCTGTCATGGGCTGGATTTGGCCCATGAGCTGTAAGTTGAGTATCACTGCCCTGAGCCTGCCTAGTTAGTGTTAACGATCCTGTCTCTCTTATCAACCAGGAATTGGTGTCTCACTGTAAGAAGCTGACGAAGAAGAACAAGGAGCAGCTGTCAGACATGATGGACGTGGGGAGAAGTAAAGGACTGAAGGCCCTGAGCAGAGAGAGGAGGGAGAGACTGGAGGCCTACCAGCACCTGTTCTACCTGCTGCAGGTGACACACACGCGCGCACACACACACACACACACACACACACACACACACACACACACTCAGGTGAGACATATTAACCACATGTGTCTGTGTTTCAGACTCAGCCGCTGTACCTGGCTCAGCTGATCTTCCTGATGCCTCAGAGTCGCTCCACCTCCTTCATGGAGATGTTGGTGTTCAGTCTGTTCAACTACGGCTCCGACTGCAGAGACGCCTTCCTGCTGCTGCAGCTGTTCACTGAGGCGCTGCGATACGAGATCAGGTCATACAATATATACACACTAACACACACACACACACACACACACACACACACGGTTACACACACTGTGACTGTGTTGTAACCAGTAACCTGTCTCTGATGGTGTCAGGCTGAAGGTGGAGCAGCCTCAGGAAGTGGTCACAGGTAACCCCACCGTCATCAAGATGTTGGTGAACTTTTACCGTCACGCTCGTGGTCAGAACACCCTGCGGGACTCTCTGGGTCCGGCTCTGCAGGACGTCCTGCTGGACCGGACCCTCAGCATCAGGACCGATCCGGTGGACGTCTACAAGACCTGGATCAACCAGACGGAGACCCAGACTGGACACAAGAGGTCTGAACAGACACACTCACATGTTATATGTATGAATACAGCAGTCGTCATAGCAACTGACGTAGACTGGACTGTAGAAGGTTGTGATGCTTTCAGGAACCCATGTTAATCACCTGTCTCACCTGTGTGTCCTGCAGCTCTCTGCCGTACGAGGTTTCACCTGCAGACGCTCTGAGTCACCCTGAAGTCCAGAGACGCATCGACATCGCCATCATCAACCTGAGGAACCTGACGGACCGAGTCTTCAAAGCCATCACCTCCAACCTCCACAAACTACCGTAGGTCTCCACCCATTCACCTCCAACCTCCACAAACTACCGTAGATCTCCACCTGTACCTCCACAAATTTCATAGGTCTTGTTCCGTACTACCAAAATATCTCCACCCGTTCACCTCCAACCTCCAGAAACTACCATAGGTCTTCACCTGTAGGTCCACAAACTACCGTAGGTCTCCATCCCTTCACCTCCACAAACTACCGTAGGTCTCCGTCCCTTCACCTCCACAAACTACCATAGGTCTCCATCCCTTCACCTCCACAAACTACCATAGGTCTCTGTCCCTTCACCTCCACAAACTACCATAGGTCTCCGTTCCTTCACCTCCACAAACTACCATAGGTCTCCATCCCTTCACCTCCACAAACTACCATAGGTCTCCGTTCCTTCACTTCCAACCTCCACAAATTACCGTAGGTCTCCACCTGTTCACCTCCAGCCTCCAAAAGCTACCATAGGTCTTCACCTGTAGCTCCATAACCTACTGTAGGTCTCGATCCTTTCACCTCCACAAACTTTTGTAGGTCTCATTCCATACTACCAAAAACTAACTAACATCTCCATCCCTTCACCTCCAGCCTCCACAAACTACCATACATCTTCATCCAAACTTCCATAGGTCTCCATCCGAACCTCTACAAACTTCCATACGTCTCCACCTCCACAGACACCGGATTAATATTGTGTGTTAACATTGTATACTCTGTGTCTGTGTGTGTTTGTTGTAGTTATGGTTTACGTTACACAGCGAAGGTTCTCAGAGACGCTCTGAAGGCGAAGTTTCCTGAAGCTAGCGAGGACGAACTCTACAAGGTAAGATCCAGGAATTAGACAGAGCCTCAGTTAAAGGTTTTAATATGCTGGACTATCGCTTCCTGTTTGAAACACGTTAGCCAGTGAAACTGGAAGTAAAAACCAACCCCAGATTCACTCTCATTTGGCAGTTTGACTCACTATATCTGAGTTTGTTTTGGTGCTGTGTCTTTTGGGTGCCCCCCTGTCTTTATGGTTTGGTACCTTTTTATGAACCCTGAGCTGAGCGCTGTGGGTGTACGTGTCCATAAATATGCAGAGCACAGAAAATAAGAGAACACAGGCAGAGGTCAGAGTCTCTGCAGATAAATACACCACCACACACTGAGACCGGATCATACGTGATTTAAAACATAACAGTTTAATATAAAAGTCAGTCTGGAGTTAAATTATGGGATGTTCTCTCAGTGTTTCTGAAGTGTTAAATCTCATTAAAGTCGACAGAGTTGTTTCACTGCCTCCTCTTCTTCAGATTGTCGGTAACCTGGTCTACTACCGCTACATGAACCCGGCCATCGTGGCTCCTGACGGGTTCGACGTGGTGGACCGGTCTGCTGGCTCCACCCTGCAGCCGGAGCAGCGTCACATCCTGGGCTCCATTGCACGCATGCTGCAGCACGCCGCCGCCAACAAACACTTCCACGGGGACGGATACCACGTCAGAGCTCTGAACCAGTACATCAGCCAGACTCACAACAAGTTCAGGTCAGTCTCAGTCTGACCTTTGACCTCTGAGGTCTGGATTAAGAACCAGCACAGGAAACAAAGCTTCACTGGTTAAACTGAAGTGGTTTTTATGAGGGGTTTTTTTTTTTTTTTTGGGAACAGAAAAATAAACTTCTTTTTGTTTGTGTTTGAAAGGAAGTTCCTGTTGTGTGTTTGTGACGTTCCTGAACCAGAGGACAGATTCAACATGGACGAATACTCAGAGCTGCTCATCGTCAACAAACCTGTCGTCTACATCTCCATCAGTGAGCTGCTCAACACACACCAGGTCAGTACAGACACCTGGATCTGGACCAGGATCATACTGGAACCACCACATCTGCTTTCTCACCCTGTGTGTGTGTGTGTGTGTGTGTGTGTGTGTGTGTGTCTGTCCTCAGTTGTTGTTGGAGCACCAGGAGGTTTTGTGTCCGGACCCCTCAGACCCTCTCAGACTGCTGCTGAAGGACCTCGGATCAGTTCCCACCCTGCAGGAGCTCATCGGTACAACAACTAATGATGCATTTCCACTGCGTGCTATGACGCGCCTCGACTCACTCTTTTTTGATTTTCCATCTGCAGCAGTTGTGGATAGTACCTGGTACTTTTTTGGTACAACCCAGGCCCCTAGGAACGCTGCTCAGCCTTGCCTCCAGTTTTTCCCACTGGCCACTCACAGTATTGCAATGAAAAATTCCCAAAATGCATTTTCCCCTTAGACCACCATTGTAAAATATGTCTGTAAAACTGTTAACAGGACACCTTGAACTACAAACAAGGTCAATTATGACTCTTTCTGTTGTGAATTTTTGGAGGTTTTATATTTGTAAAACTTTCCTTGTGCTGAGAAAACGGCTTTAAAAATCTGCGATGTCATTACAATGTTAAGTCTATATACCAAGTGGGAACTGGTGGTTGGACCTGGTGTCAGCCAGGATATGATGTCTGTGTTTTCTGCTGCAGGGGAGTCTTCATCAGCTGATCCAGGATCAGAGTCCAGTCTGTCTCAGAGCAGCAAGATGGAGGTTTCTCTAACTCTCACCAACAAGTTTGACATCTTCAACGAGTCCAACGACAGACCAGACGCCAGAGGACTGCTGCTCAGGTAGATTAGCATGTTAGCCTGTTAGCTTCACCTGCTCCGGTATGTTAAGACAACAGATGGATGTGTGGTACTGAGTGTGCTCAGATGCTCCAGCTCCTAAAACATGGTCACACTGAGTACCGTTTTAGTTTATTGGGGTCATTTTTATGCCTCTGTGCAACTGTGGCCAGAGGCGTTATGTTTTGGGGTTTTCTGTACGTACTTACGTCCCTCTCATTCTTGTGAACACCATATCTCACGATGGCCTTGAGGGAATTTCCTCAAATTTATATTTGTGTATATTTGAAGCATTATCACGCGTCATGGCTTCATCTGAGTTTGGACAGACATGGATGAAAACTGTAACTGCAGCCTGACTAGTTCCTGGAGGCGTACAACTGCGAGGTGGTGATTCTAGTTCTGTCATTTTTCTTCAGCACGAAGCAGCTGATCATTGACGTCATCAGGACTCAGTCAGGTGACTCTCTGAGTGACATTCTGAGAGGATCTGTGTCACATGACCAGGTACAAACACACACACACACACACACACATATCCACACAGGTTCCAGGTACACGTGAGCCTCAGCTGAACTTCAGTCTTCTTCTGCTCCACAGAAAGCATGTCATGATTGGCTGATGCAGCGGCGTGCTCAGCAGGACGCTCGCACACCTGAGAAGATGAAGAGGAATGAGTCGCTGGTCGCCAACGGCAACCTAAGTTTAGAGGAGAAAAAGAGGAAGATTCTGAGGTGTCTACGTCGACTGGAGGGACTCGGAGTCCTGAGACCACCTCAGACCGAAAACCAGATCCTGCAGATGATCGCAAAGGTGACCAATCACACACACACACACACACACACACACACACACACACACACTAGCTTAGAGATACGCACATAGTCATAGAGCTTTCAGCCGATGTCTTCATGACCTGAACTTCCTGTCATTCACCATTTAAAGGTACAGTCACATTATGTCTTTGTCCAGCGACACTCCTGATTGGATATTCACTCATGAATCCTCTTGTTTTATTGGCTGTTGTCCACCTGTTGACTTGTATTAAATCAGGAGGAAGCTGATGTTTCATCTGGTTGGCTTCATTAGAATGGACACATTTTTTTGACCAATTTAATGTATAATTTAATTTGAAGTTGTTTGAAAGATAAAAACGGATTAATTTATAAATATTAATAATCTGTGAAGCTTGTCGACTGTGTGTGAAGCTTTGTGGCAGCAGGATGGTGCTCTGGAGCTGAACACTGCTCCACCTCTCTGATACATCAATACTTTTTCAATACCCCCCCTCCCCTCCCCCCCAGGATATCCGTCAGCAGCGTCTGCACCGTCAGCGTCGGGGGGCGGAGCTGCAGAAGCTCCGTCAGACTCTGAACAGTCTGCAGGTAAAGAGCAGATTCCACAGTGAACAAGTGGACTACTACAGACATTACATCACTTCCTGTCTGGACAACCTGACTGCCAACAAGTAGGTTTATTTATATTTTATTTAGATTTTTATATTGTTATTATGATGATGAAGGTTCCTGATGAATCTCACTGCATTGAAAATGACAGTCATGGCATCACATCATTATTGGATTTCTTAAATTCTCAGTGTCAATATCAGTAACAACCTTCTGTATCAGTAATCCATTTGGATCCTTATAATTGGAATCAAATTAATTTGGGATATCATTGGCGATACCCAGCCCTGCCTCTGATTGGCTGTTTTAGTTGCCATTAGATTAAAGTGTGAACCACTTCTCACACACACAAACAAAGGCTAGATGTTGTGATTCGTTATTTGTTGCAGTAAACCGTCCAATAAGAAGACAGCAGAGAGCAAAGGGAAGAAGAAGCTTCCTACTCTGAGCTACAGCGCCACCCGACTACACGAGAAAGGAGTTCTCTTGGAGATCGAAGACCTGCCAGCAACACAGTGAGAACACAGACACAGCTGAGACAAAGTGTTATTTATTGTTGTCATTTATTATCTTAATGTAAACAACATGTAGCATGTCTGCACGATCTAACACCATTTAACTACAAAAACTTTCAGCACCACGTTTGTTAATATTACAAACTTTTACCATCACGTTAATGTTATTGACTTTATCGTCTCATATATTAATGTTATGTTAATGTTTTAAACGTTTAATACCACAAGTTAGAGTAATTAACTTCTAACAGCAGATGTGTTCATTTTATTAACTTTTAATACAACATGTTAATATTATAAAATTTACCATCACGTTAATGTTACTAATTTTATTGTCACATCTATTTAGAAACTTGTAACACCACAAGTGAATGTAATAACTGTTAATGCCACGTGTGTTAAAGGGATAGTGCACCCAAAAATGAAAATTCAGCCATTATCTACTCGCCCATATGCCGACGGAGGCCCTGGTGAAGTTTTAGAGTCCTCACATCCCTTGCGGAGATCGGCGAGGGAGCGACCAGCACACCTAATGGCATGCGGCGCCCCAGACTAACGTCCAAGAACACAAAATTGAATCCACAAAGTATCTCCATACTGCTCATCCGTAGTGATCCAAGTGTGCTGCAGCCCTGACATAAGAAGTTGTTTCGAAAAACGCCATATGAACTCTGTTTTTAGCCTCACTGTAGCCTGTAGCTCTGACTGCTTCTCTGTGCTCTGCGCTCACATGTGCGCGCTCAAGGTGGTCGATGATCCACGGTCTCTGAAGAGCAGCAGTCTCGTCAGTACTGATGTCCAGATTCTCAAGTGCAGGCATTGCCAATTCCCAGTCTGAGCAGAAGTCTCCGTTGGCATTGCTTTGCATTTGAAACAACTACACTACCAGGTTTCCAGTGCGCGACTCCAGTATTCTGCGGCCGGCTGAGGGTTAGGCTCATGAGCTGCGGCGGCTGCTTCGTCCAGTAGCCTGAGTTCCGTCCGTATACTCGGGCTCAAAGAAATATGGCTCAACAAAGAAATGTTGTTCCTCCTCAATTTCAAAGTCTTCAGACATGTTGGGCTGTCCTTTGCTAAAAGACCGTAGTGCAAATTATCTTTTAGCTCTGTGGTTACTGTTGTCTCCCCGTGCGGTGCACGTGTCACGTGATGTAAACACAGGTGAGCAAAGCTCATGCTTTTGCTGGTCTCGTGCAGAGCTACAGGCTACAGTGAGGCTAAAAACAGAGTTCATATGACGTTTTTCGAAACAACTTTTTATGTCGGGGCTGCAGCACACTTGGATCACTATGGATGAGCAGTATGGAGATACTTTGTGGATTCAATTTTGTGTTCTTGGACGTTAGTCTGGGGCGCTGCATGCCATTAGGTGTGCTAGCCCCTGCCCCCGCTGAACTCTGCAAGGGATGTGAGGACTCTAAAACTTCACCAGGGCCTCCATCGGCATATGGGTGAGTAGATAATGGCTGAATTTTCATTTTTGGGTGCACTAAAATCCCTTTCATGTAACAAACATTTAATACAACATATGTTAATGTTACTATCTTTTGACATTACATATGTAAATGACATCAATTTTTAACACCACTTGTTAATGTAAGAAACTTAAAACATTACATATGTTAATGCTTATTTAGACTATAAAGACTTTATAAGACTTTAAATACAAGATATGGTAATACAACATGTTAGTGCCACAAACTTAAAAAACAACATATTTTATGTTGTTAATTTTCTACAACATTTACATTAATGTTAGAAACCTTTAATGTCACATATATTCATGTTGCGATGTGTCATCACGCTGCTGGTCATGGTTTGCTGTTGCTTGATCCTCTCAGAGGAAGTGAAATGAACCGAGCTGAACTGTTCTAGGTTTAAGAATGTGGTGTTTGACATCGTTCCTGCACCTGAGAAAGGAACTTTCAGTGTCAAAGCTCGATTCCTCGGCGTCGAGATGGAAGAATTCCTCCTCAAATACCAGGTACGAAGAAGATTAAACAATGAGATAAAGCAGGCTAAATACTTGGTCATATACCAGGTGTGTGTTATGTGTCTATAATGTGTGTGTGTGTGTGTGTGTGTGTGTGTGTGTGTGTGTGTGTGTGTGTGTGTGTGTGTGTTATAGGACCTGCTGCAGCTGCAGTACGAAGGTGTGGCGGTGATGAAGATGTTCGACAAGGCGAAGGTCAACGTCAACCTGCTCATCTTCCTCCTCAACAAGAAGTTCTTCAAGAAATGAACCAAGTGATGCTCTCACATTACACTCCTATCTCTGTTTATATATCTCACTACATCATGTTTTTATATACGTCTATATACAACAGACAAAACATCTTTACACTCTCATCTCTTCATATATATCTCACTACATCATGTTTACATATATACCTACATACAACAGAGCGAATCATCCTCTTTACACTGTTTATACACAGAGTGAGGCATCTCGTTTTTTTATATATCATTACCTATCAATCAAATAAGCTTTACTCATATGTTATTGCATCATTACATTTTAAGGCAGGGTTAGGGCTGAACTGTTTCCTATACACTCCAAATTCTGTGTTTATATCTCACTACAACATCTGTGTCTGTGCCCACTTTATGGTCCAGAGTGATGCATCTTCACTGTACTTCCATCTTTGTATCTCACTCTAAAAGCATCGCTCTGACCCACCTGTCGTCTGTTTTTTAAACTCACCAGAATCTAAACAGAGTGGGTCATCTTCCCAACACTCCAATCTCCTATCAGTTTTTATAAGTTACTACATTATCTGTTTTTATATCTGCCTCAGTAAACGGAGCGAGGCCTCCTGCTCAGTCCTGCCTCTTTATCTCACTCCTGTGTTTATATGTGACGACAGTTCAAACAAAGCAGTGCGTCCTCCCTCTGCTCCTATCTCTGTTTCCGT
This sequence comes from Epinephelus fuscoguttatus, assembly GCF_011397635.1. NCBI lineage: Eukaryota > Metazoa > Chordata > Actinopteri > Perciformes > Serranidae > Epinephelus > Epinephelus fuscoguttatus. The sequence goes on from NC_064759.1 coordinate 5,886,696, forward strand.
GTCTGACGACAGACGGGATGACGATGGGGGATTTTGTTGCTCATAAATACAAACACAAGAAGCCATATTAAACAGACACAGAGACACACACAAGAAACACTGGTTTTAAAATAACAATAATTTTAAAGGATTTTGTTTCTTTAAATCAGTGAACTGTTGCAAGTTAGTTGAGTATTGATCACGTTAATTATGACACCAACAGGACTCCGTAGAGACTTCCGTCAGTCTGAGCAGATTTCATTGGTCACTGAAGTCTGCTTGTCGTTTTTAGTTGCAGCTCAAACATTAAAGTTTAAATCATTTTAGAAAATAAACTCTCCTGTCAGTGAGCTGCTGCTCTGATACCTACCTGACTGATGACTGATCGATAACTGATCAATAACTGTAAATATTTTCTGTCACTTTCTGTTTGTTGTTTTTTCTGTCACTTTGTTTTCTCTTTGTTGACATTTCAAAGGAAACTTTTAAAAACAATATTTACTTTATTAAATATCTGAATGTCTTCAGCTGCTGTTGTTTCTGACTGGAATGGATGAGTTCATTGATTACTTATTGACAGGTTCATTGACTGATCGAATGGTTTAGATCAGTGACGGGATTCACTTTATAAAACACATCATTTTGTCACATTTTTTTAGATCAGTAACAAGTGTAATAAAGTTAGTGATTGTTCTCATCATCAGTTAATCTGTCAGTTATCTTCTTGATTCATCGATTTATCATCAACAGTGAAACATCAGATTCAGTTTACTGAGAAATAAAACAAGTCATATATACTTGGTGACATTAAAACAGCTTGAATGCGACGAAGGAGGCGGGGTCAGGTGGAGGAGTTGGTATGCTCATGTCGTACTCCAGTGGTCTCGTCGTCTGTAAACAAAAACAGTATGTAAGCATTTAACAAACACGCTCTTCTCCAGACTCAGTCACATGACCTCTCGCCTTGATGACACACCTCATAGCTCCTCTCTGGAATGGTGGTCGGGGGCTGTGAGACGGGTGGGGGCTCGTATGTGGGCAGAGTCAACGTCTGTGTAGCAGCCTCATGTGATTGGTTGGTTATAACAGTCGGCTGCTAAAGAAGAGACAACAGTGCTATGATTAGTACTGACACACTAATCATATCGAGTCTGAGCATTCACGAGTTATGCAGTGATGTTAATTATCGGAAAATTAAACGGACTGACTTTTCTGTGGCAGGAAACCTTTATATTCATTAACATTGGACACTGTGAATAAACAAGGGCTGCCCCCTGATAGTCCAGAAGGGTCATTAGTCAGCAAGATTTCACTGATCGCTTAGTCACAGGAAACAAAACAAACAAATGTGAAACTATCAGGAGCTGCACCATGTCAAAATAAATCCAAACCTATATGACTGGACCACATGGGAATTTAATTTGAAAGGACAGACACAGGAAGTGTCCACGCTCAGCAGTCAGACAGGAGTCAGGTTAATTTCCTGCGGTTATTCCACAGGCTAGTTAATAACATGTCGGGCAGGAAATCCAAAGTGTGGGATCATTTTGAGAAGGTGAAGGACGAACCCAAGGTGATATGTAAACTCATCTTCATTGGTCGACTACAAACATGACGTATCATCTGAAACATGGAAGTAGCTACATGCCCATTAGCCCACAGCGTCATTAACAGGCGGCTCGCTCAGTGTGTGACGTGCACTTGGAGATAAAATATAGGCCTATATTAATGAAGGTTCATTAGTACGGTTTGTATTTCTCTGTAATGTAGCACAGTGTTAACAATGTTACTGATACTATTCTTTCTCACACCTTCAACTCAAACCACCAAAATCAACCACCATGGAGACTGTAATAATTTAACATTCAGACATGCTTGTTGTTGTCATGGGTAACAGCATGATGTCAGTCCGACACCCATCGGGTATCAGGATATGAATTTTTCATGTGATATTAAAAAATATACTGGTATTATTGTGAACAAGATGATATGGCACACCCCTAATGTTTGGATTTGAATACTTAAAAAAACAAAACAAAACTGTTTTTTAAAATATTAATTATCATGGAAAAGGTCATGATTATTCATTATTTTTCTTCGATGGTAGCTTGGATAGGTGACATCATGATCGATACAGTCATGCAGTGATACTATCATGTGAGGGCTGCTTGAGTGGACTTCTGCTGGTTGAGACTTAATTTAATTATTAATTCAGTACACAGTATGTCTCCTGATTCAGTGGGTAGTAAATAAGTGATAACTGTGTTGTGACATCAGACTGGACTCACCTGGTCCATGGACTGACGAGACGCATCATAGACAAACACAAAGACACAGATGGAGATGATGAACTCCAGGACGGAAACACCAGCCAAAACACCTGAAACTGCGGTGGTACGAATCTGGAAGGAAGAAAAACAGTGTAGTGCTGATGAACTAGCTCAGTCCTCCTCCGATAGTGTCTGCCTTTATGAAGCAGAGCCTCATTGAGGCCTGTTCATGTGATGTCATCATCCATTTGTCTGCATGAAGGTCCGCACGTTGTTTGTTTAGTATTAAGCTCATGTGTTTTTTGGGGTGACCAGAGGAGACATGGCAGAGTAACATGTAATTTATAGTTCTGCGTTGAATCGATGCATAGGTTACGGCGAAGGCTCCATGCCGATTTGGAGCCTACGTCGTAACCTAACATGCACCTCCCCAGAATTGTAACTATGCGTCGCAGTGATGCAGACCTCCTGTCTGTCACTGTAGTCTGACACCATTTCCCTCAGTGGAAACGGAGCTTGTATTTACTTTTAGTTCGGGGGTGGGTGAGTAATCCTAAAATGTATTTCTGTGTCCATTCTCACTGAGGGCGAATATCCACTCAGATTATTCTTGCAGAAAAATATCAAAGTTGATTTCATGGGTTCTTATGGAAGTTTGCACACCAGGGCGGAACTTTCGTGTGGTGAAAAAGATTTCCGCCCAGACTTTGACCCCCCGCGGAATTCGCCAGCGGAACTACTCTGGGCCAATTAAATTGTTTGTTTATAGGGCATGTCCCAAGTCTCTTAATTTTATACTGCTAACTCCTAACTCCTTACTTGAACCGGAAGGCGTTCGTGGTCCACCATCTTTAAGGCCGTCTCATGTCTCTTACTCCTGCCAGTAAGGAATTAGCGTTAGGAGTTAGGAGGGATCTGTTAGGTGCGATGAGTAAGGTAACACGAGAGGTTCCTAACAGGAAGTCTTTTTCAGCTTGAGGCCCTGACGTATAAATACCCGCCCCCGACGTCTGGCTCATTTGAACAAGATGGCGGAGAAACAGCGCAAGTGTACCCACATGCATTCTTTACAATGAAATGCTGTAATTCACATGCCTATGTGACTACAAAGAGTAACAATGATATTTCGTGCAAGACTGTTGTAATTAAGTTTATTTCATTCACAACCCGTTGCGTTGTTCAGCGGACTGTCGGTGATGTGTGACTGTTAAATGTGCAGCTGCTCATGTCCAGACCCACACGTGTTGATATAACACCACACACACACACACACACACACACACACACACACACACACACACACAAACAAACAAACAAACAAACAAACAAACAAACACATTTGCCCATCGTTAATTGTCCTGCATGTCATGTGAGTGGAATTATGTTTAATAGCTTGTAGGTAATATTAATCATTAATATTAATATTAATTAATATTACTTTCAATGATGTTGTTGTAAGCTACTGTCATTACCGTCTGTCCTGCATCTCTCTCCCTGTCTCTGTCTCTCTCTCTGTCTCATTGTGTCATATGGATTACTGTTAATTTATTATGCTGATGTGTTCTGTACGACATCTATTGCACGTCTGTCCGTCTGCTGTGATGCGTCACTAGCGTTTGAGTGTGTCTGCCGCCCCTCCACATTGAAAATAATGAATTTTTGGGCGCAAAAAATGCGGCATGTTTACGGCCTCTTAGTTTCAAAACTAAAACTGCGCCAATATTGTAAGATACTGGATTTAATGCCAATGAAGGAGGTGTCCTAAATAACCATGAGCGACGCAGTACTGCTGTTTTAAACGCCATATTTTTATTTATTCCTGTTGTTTGCTTTGAAAGCGCCGCTATGGACGAGGAACGGCTGATTCATGAAGCTGAAATGAGAGTTAACTTCACATTATCTCCTCATTTATCTACAATAACCAACATGAGGTGGCAGCTGGTGAGAGGGAGTTGAAAGTTTCTGGTAAATGATAATCGCCAACAACAAGCTGGGCTACTTGCTGTTGGCTATATTTTATGATTTTCCAGTGATTCTGATGAGTCTGATCTCAAGCGCACAGCTGATAGGTACGGGTGATTTGATAATGTGACATAACAGATGTGAATATTTAAGGGATGCAGTGTGGACAGAGAGCTCAGATGTTATGTGGTGCATAGTGATAGTTGGATGCTAGTTTAGTGAGGCAGTGCTGTAGATGGCAGATGTCTGTGAGGCTATTCAATATATTGCGACATAAATGGAGAATTCTTTTCACTATAGTACCAATTTGTTTCATTCTGCCATTATTTAAATTTCTTCATATAAATCATATAAATGTGGACCCTCCACTATAGTATAGCGTATAGATGCAGGTCTACTGTCTACACATCCGTCCACGCCTACACTGAAATATAAACATAAACAACGAAAAAACTATTTGCTGTGACAAAGGAGAGGAAATTCAATGATCAGTTAAACATCTGAGGATGTCAATAAGTACAACATAAACCAAAATGTCTCACCCAATGTTCGTAACTGTTGTTATAGTTGTCAAAAGAACAATAATGTAATACGTGGTCCACAGGAAATTGAAAAGCATCCAGAAGGTAGATGACCATAGCACCAGCTGAAGTAACAACAGAAACAACGATGAAGCCCAGAGCTCCTTTAACCTGCAGAGCAGAGACACGTCAGCGCACCTGGAACAACCTGCTGAGACCTGAAAATCATCTCACGCTTAAAGGAAGCCATCTTGTTTTCTTCAGAGTCAGATTACAAAATAGATATCACTTTAATCTGAGCGTTGAAAACTTTCTGTCTGGAATTATGGTGGATTTTGATCACTTCTTAATTTCCGGTGACCTGAACGTTCATGTGTGCTGCGAAACCAGTTCTCTGGTCAAAGACTTCTTGTCACTGATCGACTCCTTTCATCTCACACAGTGGGTTTCTGGCCCGACGCATGATAAGGGGCATACACTTGACCTAGTGCTGTCTCATGGTTTGTCTGTCTGTGTCAGTGAAATTTGTAATAGTGCTTGTATTTCTGATCACTTTCCTGTTATATTTTCTGCTACTGTCCCCTGCTCTGTTGTCGCTGCTCGTCCACCTGCACACTGTTTTCGTGCTACAAATTCCAGCACTACGTTGCAATTTTCTACAGCTTTTAATGGTTATATGCATTCTACTGTGGAGGGGTATGGTGCCCTTAGTGCTGAAGAGCTTGTTGCTCTTTTTAACTCCACATGCACTAGCATTTTGGACGCCGTCGCTCCCTTACGCATCAAACGCCCTAAGGCAATTTCTGAACCATGGATAAATGACTCTATACGTGCTCTCAGACGCTCTTGTAGGCGTGCTGAGAGAAGGTGGAAGAAGGACAAGTTGCATGTCTCCGTTGGGATTCTACGGGAGTGCTTATTGGAGTATCAGAAAGCGGTGAAAGCTGCTAAAACCGCTTACATCTCGCACCTTGTCTCAAACAACATTGATAAACCAAAGGTTCTGTTTAATGTTTTAGATTCTCTTGTTAACCCATGTGATACTGCTCCCATTGTTCCAACTCCTGCTCTCTGTAATGATTTCCTCAACTTTTTTGTCGAGAAAATCTCTGCTCTTCATTCTGTACCTTGTCTTGCTGAGCCTGATCCCTCTGTCTTTGACCAGTTTGAGCCTATATCACTGTCCTCTCTGTCAGATATAGTTCGTGGGATGCGACCCACAAACTGCCTCTCAGACAGTATTCCCTCGCACCTTTTTAAAGAGGTTTTTGATTCAGTTGGATCTTTTATTCTTGTTCTGATTCATAACTGTTTTAGCTCAGGGAGTTTTCCTGCCCCTTTTAAACATGCTATAGTGCAGCCACTCATTAAAAAACCCAGCCTGGACCCTTCTGTTCTCTCCAACTTCAGGCCCATCTCCAAATTACCCTTCCTGTCCAAAGTGTTAGAGAAAGTAATTGCTGTACAGTTGCAATTATTTTTAGAACAAAATGATATCTATGAGAAGTTTCAATCTGGTTTTAGGTCTGGTCACTGTACTGAAACTGCTCTTTTAAGAGTGTTTAATGATCTTGTCTTAACTGCGGACTCAGGATGTGCCGCTATCCTGGTGACCTTAGATTTGTGGCTGCCTTTGATACTGTTGATCATAGGACCCTCTTATCACGCCTAGATCACTGTGTAGGCATTAAAGGTGCTGCCCTTAAGTTGCAACAGTCGTACCTCACCGACAGGAGTTTCTCCGTCCATCTGGGTGAATTCTCCTCAAATGTGGCCCCTCTTACCTGTGGGGTCCCCCAAGGCTCCATTTTGAGCCCTTTATTGTTTTCTTTATATATGCTGCCCTAGGTTCCATTCTCCGTAAGCATAATGTTTCTTTTAATTGCTTTGCAGATGATGTCCAAGTGTACCTTCCTTTAAAATTAAAATGTAAGGACTCTCTGCAGCCTCTGTTAGCTTGTCTTAATGACATAAAAACTTGGATGGGCCTAAATTTCCTGAATCTAAATGATAATAAGGCTGAGGTTATTGTATTTGGATATCCGGAATGTGTAAATGACTCTGTTGGTACTCTGGGCCCCTTGGCTTCCAAAAACTGTTCTTTTATTAAAAGCCTTGGTGTCACTTTTGATAGTGCTTTTAAGTTTGATAGGCAAATTGGTTCTGTGGTCAAAGGTGCTTTCTTTCAGCTTCGCCTGCTCGCCAAAGTAAAGCCCTATCTCTCACCCAAAGACTTGGAGAGAGTTATCCATGCCTTCATTACGTCTAGGCTTGATTACTGCAACTCTCTGTATGTGGGCTTAGATAAACGTTCTTTGCGGCGTCTGCAGCTAGCGCAAAATGCTGCTGCTCGCCTTTTGACCAGCACGAAAAAAACGTGGCTTCCTGTCCGCTGCAGGATTGATTTTAAGATTTTGATGTTTGTTTTTAAGATATTGAATGGTCTGGCCCCCCAGTACTTAGTTGAACTCATCCATGTTCACACACCAGCTAGAGCTCTGAGGTCATCAAATGAGTTGCTTCTAGATGTCCCGATATCTAGGCTCAAAACTAAAGGCGACCGAGCCTTCGCGGTGGCTGCCCCAAAATTGTGGAACAGCTTACCACTGTATATTAGATCTGCCCAGACTCTTGAGATATTTAAGTCGTTGCTGAAGACCCATCTTTTCTCGTTAGCATTTGACGCATGTTGAGCCGAACATTGCCGATATATGGACTGTTTTTATTGAATTTTGTGCCTATTGTGCACTTTATTTTTTGTTTTCTATTGTTACTCTTGTGTGCTGTAATACTGTATTTTTCTATTTCTATAGTTGTATTTTAATACTTTAGTGCTTTCTAGATTGTACAGCACTTTGGCAAACCTTGGTTGTTTTAAATGTGTTATATAAATAAATTTGACCTTTGACCTTTGTTCTTACTGGATAAATTAAACGAGATTTAAGTACTAAATGTCCGTCTTTACAGTGTGCCTAACCTTTATAAACAGATATCATATGTAGGAGGATCTTTAGTGCAAGATTTTGGTATCGGAAGTGGTCTGGTTTACGACCAGTCGAGTTTGAGCACCAGTAGTCTGACTCACTGAACGTAAAATGTGGCTATAAGCCTGCCAGTGGGCCATTTATTTAGGTCAGCATTCGTCCCTCTTTCAGCTGTCTGTGTTTTACCGTTTCACCGTGTCTGGGAGATCTGCCTGATATATTCACCGGCGCTCTCAGAGGCTTTATTGTCATCAGACTGATAGCTGATGGGTTCTGAGATTGCTGTTGAACACCTGAGAGCTGCAGGAGTTTTGTAAAGTGGTAAAGTGATGTCACAGTTATGATGAGTTACTGACCGCACAGTTGTTGAACTCCTCAGCAGCCACCGTCAGAGATCCAGACAAGACGCTCTACAAGAGACCAGAAACAGACACACTGTCAGCTGACCTCAGGTGAGCTGAAGGTTTAATACAAAGATACAACAGCCCTCATTTATAATCTAACATACTAGTGCAGATCTGTGTGCAGAAATCATCTAAGGATAGGATTCACATGAACATTTTTATCTCGCCAATCACAGCGTCGGACTGATCGGGCATTGATAAATGCGGCCACTGAAAATAATCATCTAAATGATGATATCCTGCCTTGATGTTCAACTTCTCACAATGGAAACGACCATACACCCAGTTTTTTGTTTTACGCTTGTTTCGTTAATGAAGGCCACTGTGTTCTCTTTTTTGATTACACGTAGACAGCATCTTCTTGCTAATGTATAAATTAATCCTTTTATTGTTTAGAAAGTGCCTCAGCTGACTCACACACAGAGGCCTCCAGACAAAAACGCCGCTGACAATCCCCAGTGTATCTGTGCATGGAATCATGGCAAGCTCAAACAGAAAGACCATCAGGCCAATCATGATCTGCGCCGTCTGCAGGGACGACAGACGGTGACACATCAGTCCTGCATTCTCAGTTTTTAGTGTCAGCTGTGAAATTATGATCAGATTGTGTCACTCACCCCAAGTGCCACCACGTGTCCCCGTCTGAGCTTGTTCTTCCTTGCAGTGTTTTGTGCTGCAGCAACCTGAGGTGCCGGGATCACATGGGTGACCACCACCACGCTGCCCCCCGTTGTCACTACTGGTGAAGATGCCATGATGTTGGAGGTGAACTGAGAGTAGCTGCTATGAGCTGCTGCTTCATAACTGAGCTGAGTGTTAATCATTAATCAAGAGTCCCACTGGTTCGATTGTTGGAGGGTCAGTGGATGAATGTTTATGTACAAGATCAGGAAATACTGTCCAGAAAAATAAAGCTGGTTTTGATCTCTAGCAGTCAGCTTCCTGAACACATTCTGCATTCTCTGGTTTGTCATTAAACAAATCTTATTAATTAACTTATTAACTTGTCTTGTACAGTTGTTAGCATGGCTTTTGTCACATTTTAAGTGTGGTGTGTACCTTCACAGGTGTGTCAAAAGAAGTGAGGAAGTTTGAACAGATCTCTCTGATATAGAAACTTAAAATAAATGTCATACAGTTTCTAAAAACACAATGAGGATGTCAGGAGCTGGTGTGGCTCATTGGTTGTCACAGTCTGACAGCAGGACCACATCATCTGCAAAGAGCAGAGAAACCTCCCGCGGTCACCATACGGACACGCCACACCTCGACCGCACCTTTAGATTCGCTTCATTAAAATCACAGTCCGTGACAGTAACGACTCTGGTGAAGTACAACACCCACTGAGAACATGTTTGACTTCCTGCTGATAATACAAACACAGCTTTCCCTCTGGTCACACAGTCAGTACGTTTACATGCACAGCTTAATCGAGCTACGCTCAAAATTCGATTTTGGCGTCTAATCAGACTTCTGTCCTTGTCCCAATTTACAAGCAACTGAGAAAATCAAATTACTGACGGGAATGTGTCCTCCTCCTCAACACTAGGTGGCGATATGCGTCGTTTCAGCGGGTTAATACGACCCCCTTTCCGGTTGACCTATTACATTGGGATATCAGGAGCTGTAACATCCTTTGATTCACCAAAACTTGCCTAAATCCTGGACAGTGCTATTCAACCAGGTGACTCTGTTCCAATGTGCTGATCTGACAGACAGGAGCACTCTGGTCATAGAAGGAGAGGAGGAGACTGCCCTACGATGAATAAGACTGGTGTGTTGGTGGTAATGTGAGGTGATGTCTGGTTTCTGCCATGGATCACTGCTATACTCCGTTCAGAGGCACCTGCAGAACGGCACTGCCTGCATTTGTAAGGAGCAATCATGTAGCCGTCTTGTTGACGTTGAGATGTGTGGACAACTTTTCACAGTCGTTCATTTCATGCACTCAGTTGCTTTGCCACTGCAAAGCTTTTAGACAAAATCAGGATCTTCTGCCAGAATAAAAGGAGTGGTCTTTTGTCCTCATGAATCTACCACCACAGAAGGTCTGTCAGTTCCTCGGAGAGTTCCTTTCTACTGAGCAGTCAGGTACGGTTCATTTCTATACCGTCCCCATGTTTGGTCCCCCCTCTGTTGGGGTACCTAGCACACAGATCTGGTACTAAGAGGTGGAGCTGTGAACACTGCAGTCTGATTGGTCAGTAGAGGACGGTCACTCTGCTCAGGGCTGAGTTGTGGCTGGTTTTGAGGCTCATGTAACCACTGTTCATACTGTGGAGAGTTTTATTAGTAAACTGTAACTATAAAATGAAAGGATGTTTCTGTCGGCGTGATGAGCAGATTCAGTGCAGCAGAGTTTGAAAATGAAACACATGATTTTATTTCACAGTTGAATCAAAGCGAGAGAAGAAAAACTTACTGCATATTCAGTTATGAGTCATCGCCTCATCGAGATGTCTCGATCAGACTTTGTCAAACATTAAAGTCATCAGAAGGTTTTGTCCAGGAAACTGTCTCAGAAATAAAAATATTACACTTTAGTTGTTTTATAGTTAATGAGCTGATCTGAGCTCATCTTCAGAGACTTTTCAGTAAACAAGGTTCAAACCTCCCTCTGAACATAAACAGTTTTCTCTCTGTTAATATCTGAATGTGTCCAGTTGTTTCTGAGTGAATGATGTCATGACGTGAGCTATAGAAGTGGATCACATCAGTGTGAAGTAGTGAAGCTTTCTGAACCCTCTGTGAAGCTGCTGAAGTGTTTAAAACTGTACAAAGGTGACATCTGCTGGCCAAACATCAGCATTACATTTATGGAAGAATTCAACCCAAAACCTGATGAAACATAGGGTCACACCCTGAGTGCACTGTCGTCAGTAACTGCTGTAGTATTAGAAATTAAAGTCTAAGAACCTGTGGTAATATAGTTTAACAGTTGTGGTGCTGGTGCTGCTGGAGATGGTGAAGGCAGGGGTGGTGGTGCTGGAGATGGGGGTTGTTATCGCCCTTCATGATGTTTCCAGTCACTCAGAAGGGTGCGGCCCTCAGTTTACGATGCTGCCATATTCTGGAGGCTGCTGTAAAACAAAAACAAAAACAGATTCAACAACAACAAATGCTGTCTAGGACTCGGTCACATCACCTCACACCTACATGACAAATCTCATAGGGAGGGCCGGGTCCATCGGAATAGGTGGCGTTTCTCCAATCACTGAAGTAGTCCCAGTAAAATTGTTGGTGATGGTTAAAATCCGTGTAAAGCAGCAAAAAATGTCTGTTATAAGTTTGTCACATCACAGAAATATGTGTCATTTATCACTGAGCCAAATTTGAAAGATTAAAAAAATCGCTAAGTATATAAAATTCGCTCTCAAAATAAAAGAAAAACAAGCACTTCTCTCTGCTGTGAAACACTGGGGGCATGTCCAGAGGGGTATGTCTGCAGCCTCTTGTCTCTCATGACTCCAGGCTGGAGACATTCAGTCCATGCCCACTCGTGGGAGGGAAGCCACCTCCATGTACTGTACAAGGATGTAACCCCGCACCTGTAGCCGGCGGAACGGGAGGATGTAATCCAGGGAGGGAGAGTGTCGGTCTGGCTCCACTGACTGAAAATATTTTTTCCAGTGGATGTCTTAGTTACAACATGATTGAGCTAACTGGAGTAGTTTCATGTCGTATCTGACAACGGGAGGCTTTTAACAGATGACGTCCTGATGTTAGATTTGCTGCTGCTGTTTGCTGTTCCTGTCAGCTGCAGCATCTGATGCTTTCTAGACATCGTGATTTCCCAAAACTGAATAAATATCACACATAGCAACACAAAACTGCTTTGCAAGCTCAATCATGTTGTAACTAAGACATCCGCTGGAAAAAAAAATATTTTTTTCACGGACCATTTATTGAGTTATTACAGACACCGCTAACGGCTAACAGGTAACGGTTAGCCCAGCTAATCTACGACAACCATGTTGTTATTACAAAACGTGCACACAGAAATAGTAATGTGTGTTCAATCATTGTGTTTATAGACTTTACAAATATCAGATTAGTCTAAACGGTGATATAGTGACGTGAAAAATGTGAGATACCGTACCGACTTTAACCTCTCCCGAATTGATCATCTTGTCGATAGTGCCGTAGGCTTGCTGCAAACAAGTAGCTCCCCTTAAAAAGAAGTTAACAAAGCAAAGAAACTTCGCTCCTTGGTATAACTCTCAAACCCGTAAGTTAAAACAAATATTGCGAAAATTTGAAAGGAATTGGCGATTAACCAAACTGGAAGAATCTCGTTTAATCTGGACAGACAATCTCAAAACGTATAAGAGGGGCCTCCACACTGCCAGAGCAAACTATTACTCAGCATTGATAGAAGAAAACAAGAATAACCCCAGGTTTCTTTTCAGCACTGTAGCCAGGCTGACTGAGAGTCACAGCTCTATTGAGCCTTGTATTCCTTTAGCCCATAGCAGTAATGATTTTATGAACTTTTTTAATGACAAAATTCTAACTATTAGAGGCAAAATTCATGACCTCCTGTCCTCAGATAGTACCTATCTAACCTCAAACACAGCTGTAAAACCTAATATATATTTAGATTGCTTCTCCCCAATTTCTCTTCAAGAATTGACCGCAGTGATTTCTTCATCTAAATCATCAACGTGTCTCTTAGGCCTCATCCCAACTAGGCTACTTAAGGAGGTCTTTCCTTTAGTTAACACTCATATATTAGATATGATCAATATATCCTTATCAACAGGCTATGTACCACAGTCTTTTAAGGTAGCTGTAATTAAACCTCTCCTAAAAAAGCCCACCCTGGATCCAGAGGTATTAGCCAACTACAGACCAATATCTAATCTTCCCTTTATGTCAAAGATCCTTGAGAAAGTAGTAGTCTCTGTATTTGTTTTATTAGATCTTAGTGCGGCGTTTGACACTATTGACCATCAAATTCTGCTACAGAGACTGAAACACTTAATTGGCCTAAAAGGTTCTGCACTGAGCTGGTTTAAATCTTATTTATCTGATCGTTTTCAGTTTGTTCACGTTCATAATGAATCATCCTTATGTACTAAAGTTTGTTTTGGAGTTCCGCAAGGTTCTGTGCTCGGACCAATCCTATTTACTCTATATATGCTTCCTTTAGGTAACATCATTAGAAATCACTCTGTAAATTTCCATTGTTATGCGGATGATACTCAGTTGTATTTATCTATGAAGCCAGAAGAAAGTAATCAATTAACTAAACTCCATAACTGCCTTAAAGACATAAAAACCTGGATGAGCACCAATTTCCTGATGTTAAATTCAGACAAAACTGAAGTCATTTTTCTGGGCCCCAAACAACTCAGAGACTCTTTATCTGATGACATAGTTTCTCTAGATGGCATTGCTCTGGCCTCTAGCACTACCGTAAGAAACCTCGGAGTAACATTTGATCAAGATTTGTCTTTCTCATTTCTCATTTGTCTTTCTCTAATTCTCATTTAAAACAAACCTCACGGACTGCATTTTTTAATCTGCGTAATATTGCGAAAATTAGGCCTATCCTGACCCGAAAAGATGCAGAAAAATTGGTCCACGCTTGGGGCCCAGACCTGGAGAGTTCAGGTGGACTCACCTGAGCTGTGGAATGATGTTGACGTCTGCAGCTGCTCCCAGCAACACACATGGACAAGCAAAACTCACAGAAGGATAAAAAACCTGAAACACCTGTTAACCACCTAGAGAGATCCTGCAGGGAAAATAGAAACAGGTTTGTGACCGTTAAAATGTTATTGTCGCAGATCCTCTGAAGTCCTGGAAGGTTTTTTTTTTTTACTATTTAATATTTATGCTATTTTATTGCACACACAAGTTATTGATCTTGTTTACACAATATACTATCTTGAATGCACAAGTTAGTAAACTGTGTAAAGTATTATGTTAAGCCTTGTGTACGAGAAAATATGTAAACAATATGTTACAGGGACAAGTTAACATGTTATGCAAACAAGTGAAAGGGGCTCTATGTAAAGTTCAGAAGGTATGAGTTGTCTGGACACGGTTCTCAACATTATGGTGGCTGAGCCGGCAGCTAGCAGCTAACGCTGCTAACTCCACAAACAGCACTAAACAGTGGCAACAGTGCTGACGGAACTCATGGTGTTAAGCAAGGGGGAACTGTATGGTGGACGCTATGATTCCATGACAACGCCGTCCCCTTGGATTACAACACACAGAGAGGTAATGTGACTTTTTACTATCACTCTTTAGCTAGTTCCTCAACCTCTGCAGCTAGTCTCTCTTGCTCTGCAGCTAGTCCTAGGCATCCGCAGCTCGTCTCTCTACCTTTGCAAGTAGTGCATCTACAGCTGCAGCAAGTCCCTCTTCCTCTGCAGCTGGTCTCGTCTCCTCTACAGCTAGTTCCCAACCTCTGTAGCTAGTCTGTCTACCTCTGAAGCTAATGCCCCTACCTCGGCAGTAAGTCCCATTTCCTCTGCAGCTAGTCCCTCAACCTCTTCAGCTTGTCCCTCTTCCTCTGCAGGTAGTTCCTCTACAACTGCAGCTTGTCCCTCTTTCTCTGCAGCATTCCCAGACCTCTTCAGTTAGGCTCTCTAACTCTGTAACTGTGGTCCCTGATCTCTGTAGTTAGTTCCTCTACCTTGGAAGCTAGTGCATCTACATCTGCATCAAGACCCCTTCCTCTGCAGCTAGTCCCTTTACCTCTGCAGCCAGTCCCCAACAACCTCTGTAGCTCCTCTATCTACCTTTGAAGCTAGTGCCCCTACCTCGGCAGCAAGTCCCATTTCCTCTACAACTAATCCCTCAACCTCTTCAGCTTGTCCCTCAACCTCTGTAGCTAGTCCTAGATGTCAGCAGGTAGTTCCTCTACATCTGCAGCCTGTCGGATACATCTGCAGCTAGTCCCTCTTTCTCTGCAGCATTCCCAGACCTCTTCAGCTAGGCTCTCTACCTCTGCAACTGTCATTCCCGATTTCTGCAGTTAGTTCCTCTACCTCTGCAGCTAGTCCCTTTACCTCCGAGCTAGTCCCTGATCTCTGTACATAGTCTACACCACTCCTCTTCCTCATTAATGACACTGGTTCTCTTATACAGCTGGCATCCAGTTCAAGACTGTGGTGCTGGTCTTTGTAGGAAATGAAAGGAACTGCACCCTCATACCACCAAACCATGGACAAATCCTATACTCTTCCTCTGCCCCCAAATGACTGAATGCCCCATCCATCCTAGGACTCTGTGGTCCCTCTTTTTGGTCAAGACTCTCCTGTGTTCTGGACTCTCATTGGTGGAATAAGCTCTTGTCGTCCACCATTGACTGAAAAACACCTAGAGACACCTACTTCCTAAAAAAAAATCATCAGCACTGTAGCTCACTGATACTTTTAATTTTTTCTTTGTAAGAGATGAGACACATGGTAAATTGCTTTTGATGACAACAATCTGTAAAATTAATCTAATGTAACATCAGATCAAAACATTTTACCTCATCATGGTCAGGGAACCAGGGAGGATGGTCATTGTCATTTGTCTTCAAAATTTCGGCAGTATCCAGAAAGAAAATGATGCCGATGGGAATTGCAGTCACAGTAGTAGCAACATTATAGCACACAGCAGATTTCATCTGCAGAGCAGAGACACGTCAGCACACATGGAACACCTGCAACAACAGCTGTCATCTAAAAAATCATCTCCATATTACAAGACTACAACTTGTTTTCGACAGTCAAAAGAGAAGATCTTTGTGCTTTCTGTACAGACAAATTAAAGCCTGTGTTCAGGAGTAAACTTTTTTCTTACTGACACCTGTACCTGATGAACACCTGAGCTGCAGGTGTTTAATACAATAATGTTATAATAATGATGAATTACTGACCCGAGATTGGCTCATTGACATCCCAGCAGACACCGTCACAGATCCAGCAATGATGAACTGCAAGATTAAAGAATTCATATTAGTAAACAGAGACTTGAGACCTTTTTTTCCTGATCTAGTCTTACTTTTATTTACATCTTCTGTCATTATTTCAGGGTATGTAAAATACAGATCTTTCAGTGCAAACAGCAAACTCACCAACAATGATCCCCAGGCGAATACACCACTGTAGACTGACAGTTTGTCGTGACTAGTTGCAAAAATGATGCATCCACACACGAGGATTATTTTTCCGATAGCCATCTGCACCAGCTACAGACAGCCAGCCAGACAGACATATTCAGATCCTTTACTACAGTAATACACTATTTATACTTTCCGGAATCTGAAATTTAAGTGAGATTATGTACATGTTTACAGTGTGGATTAACTTTGTTGATCTCCACCAACCAATAAACTAATTGCATTTATAACATTATATAACAATATAAAGGATATAACTTGAAAACGAGGGTTAAATCACATTTTCTTTTGACATTTTTCTCTGGAAATTCAGGTAAAATTTAGATGAAAACCAGACTTGTTCCTCACCCCAACCACCTGCAATTGTCCTCCGCTCAAGGAGTAGTTGTTTCCGGGGTTGAGATGTTGACCCGGAGCTGGAGAATGTCGAGGTAAAACAGGCTGGATAGTTCGGTGAACATGTGTGACGACCACCACGCTGTCCACTGCCGTGGCTGTAGACGAAAATGCCGACATGTCTGAGGTGAGACGAGTGGAGCTGCTGTGTGATGGCTGAGCTCTGGGTTGATAAATAATCAGAGAATCACATCAACTGACTCAAATAACCACAGTCACATGAAACTGTTAGATTACTATATGATCTTACCATCCGCAATTAAAAAAAAAAAAGGGCAGTTCCTCTAAGAAAAAACCACACCTTCTCTCTGTCCCCTACTAGTGTCAGTCCAGTCAGACACTTTGGTTTATCTATCTAAATAGCGGTCATCTGATTTATTCTCCACAATTCAATCGTTAACATCATTTTACTGAAACCATGAGCACCAAAGAAAAATTCACTCAAATTTACCAGCATGAGAGACATAAAAGTGGTGACTCTTACTCTGAAGCTGTCATTAAGCCCAAATATTTGTCCATTCCTCAATTACCCAGTAAGTTAGTCATATTCCTTTAGTCTGTAAGGGTCTTCAGATAAAAAGATCCCGGGCGTGGGAGCCCTTCTGTGCGGAGTTTGCATGTTCTCCTCGTGTCAGCGTGGGTTCTCTCCGGGCACTCCGGCTTCCTCCCACAGTCCAAAGACATGCAGATTGGGGACTAGGTTAATTGGTAACTCTAAATTGTCCGTAGGTGTGACTGTGAGTGTGAATGGTTGTTTGTCTCTATGTGTCAGCCCTGCGATAGTCTGGCGACCTGTCCAGGGTGTACCCTGCCTCTCGCCCGATGTCAGCTGGGATAGGCTCCAGCCCCCCCGCGACCCTCAAGAGGATGAAGCGGTTAGAAGATGAATGAATGAATGAAAAATGAATCCAAGTTGTGCGTATTTTTAACAGAAAGTGGTGTTGTGTAGGTGTGCCGGGTGCTGTAATCCTTGGGTGTCATAAAACAAGTGTCGTAACTCTCTCTGATGCGCTTTCTGTCAGATCAAATGAATGATTCATAATTTATATATTATCTGAGGCCTATTTTTTTTTAAACAATATTCATACTGGTTTAAATGAACAATTTAATTGTATTTCCCATCAGTTTTGTGTGAAAGGAAAAGGTGCCTGTCCCAAATATACAGTGGCTGAGTTTAGTGAAGTTTTACGATATATGAGCTGTTAATGTTTACTTCGTCATTTTCCCACTCTGTCAAAGTCCTTTTCATTCATTTCTTACATCACCACCTCATCTTCTGACTGAAGACTGGATGCAGCAGGTTCAAGTGTTGAACATGAAACAAATGTTTTTATTCCACAGTTTGAGTTACAATCAGATTGAAAGTAAAAAAAAAAATACATCACAGATTCATTAGAGACATTTCTATCTGCTAACAGGCTTACAAAAATACTTTAATTTAGTTTAAACTTCAAGTATCTACATACAATAACAAGGTCCATCAACCAAACCAGTCTGATCCAGTTTAAACAGGTCCAATCTAGTTTTAAACCAGCCTGATCCAGTTTAACCAGCCCAATCTGATCGAATTTGATCCAGGTTAAACCAGTATGATCCAGTTTAAACCAGTCTGATTCAGTGTAAACTAGTCTGATCCAGTTTGAACAGGTCCAATCTAGTCTTAAACCAGCCTGATCCAGTCTAATCAGTCCATTCTGACTGAATTTAATCCAGGTTAAACCAGTCTGATTCAGTGTAAACTAGTCTGATCCAGTTTAAAACCAGGGGCGGTATTGTAAGCCTAGCCTACCTAGGGGGAAATGGTTAGCCAAGCTTACCACAAAGACTGAAGGCAGAGTAAGCTAACATTCATATTCCGACAACCTGAAAGCATTAACAGAATATGCCCCAACAAAGTAAATGGAGAGCTTTTACTTTCTCTGACTTTCAGTTACTTGTGCTTCAGCCATTCGTCCTAAAACCCAGAAGTGAGTTAGCATTTTAGCACTCATGGTTCCCTCGTCTCAAAGTCAATGGGTTTTTGGTTAGATTCCTAAAAATAAGGTCTGTGGTTAATACTAGCTTAAGAGACTTCACATTTTGTTCTACGACATAAAATACATTAATTAATACCCCCTTGAAGCCTTAAAGTGTCTTAAAAAAGACAGTTGCTGACAAGCTGTTAAACGACACTACAGCATGTCACCAGCCTTGGTGTGGCGGTGACATCAAAGTCACGCATGTGGTGTCGTTCGATTATACCCCAACGTTGGTTGGTTGGTTAGGTTTGGGCAAGAGGAGGAAGATTGGTTAGGGTATGAAATGAGTATGAAATAAAAATTCATGGTGAATTAAAAATGTTTGGGGGGGGGGGGCACCCGGCACCCTGTCATGGGCTGGATTTGGCCCATGAGCTGTAAGTTGAGTATCACTGCCCTGAGCCTGCCTTGTTAGTGTTAAAGATCCTGTCTCTTATCAACCAGGAATTGGTGTCCCACTGTAAGAAGCTGACGAAGAAGAACAAGGAGCAGCTGTCAGACATGATGGACGTGGGGAGAAGTAAAGGACTGAAGGCTCTGAGCAGAGAGAGGAGGGAGAGACTGGAGGCCTACCAGCACCTGTTCTACCTGCTGCAGGTGACACACACACACACACACACACACACACACACACCCCCTCAGGTGAGACATATTAACCACATGTGTCTAACCGTGCGTTCACACCAAACGCGATGGACGCGATGTCATCGCCCGTAACGCGAGTATTGCGTCGCTTGATCACAAATGTCACCTTTTTGATCATCGCTTCATCACTTCAATCGCGATGACGCAACCCTCCTCCCGCAATTTTCTTCACCTCCCGCTATTTTCTCGTCAACCATGGCTGAGTTAACTACCATAGCTGCTCTTTATCTGTTGTGGACATCTGATTTGGATCAGAGACCCAAACGCCACCGTGTCTGGGTTCACAATATCCTCCAGAAACGCACACAGCTGGGTGAACATCATCACCTCCTGCAAGAGCTGTGTCTGGATGATGGTCGTTTCCAGCGGTACTTCAGGCTGACGCTGGCCCAGTTTGAGGACCTTTTGGCCCGTATCGGTGCAAGGATCTCCCGCCTGGACACCAACTACAGGCGCTCCATCCCAGCTGCGGAGCGCCTGTCCATCTGTCTTCGGTTAGTAGCTTATAATTTGTTTATGATTGGTTGGATATCAACGCTGATTGGATGTCGCGGCATAGCGTCACGCGATGTCGCTTGAAAAGTTCAAATTTTTCAACTTCAAGCGATACATGCGATGAGGCGATGGACGCGTCATCGCTTCATCGCATCGCTCTTATCGCCTGAAACGCGTCGCCCGAAGCGACATCGTGTGTCATCGCGTCATTTACATTGATTTTGAATGGAAGCTTGTGGTGTTCATCGCGTCCATCGTGTTTGGTGTGAACGCACAGTAACACACACTGTGACTGTGTTGTAACCAGTAACCTGTCTCTGACAGTGTCAGGCTGAAGGTGGAGCAGCCTCAGGAAGTGGTCAGAGGTAACCCCACCGTCATCAAGATGTTGGTGAACTTTTACCGTCACGCTCGTGGTCAGAACACCCTGCGGGACTCTCTGGGTCCGGCTCTGCAGGACGTCCTGCTGGACTGGACCCTCAGCATCAGGACCGACCCGGTGGACATCTACAAGACCTGGATCAACCAGACGGAGACCCAGACCGGACACAAGAGGTCTGAACAGACACACACTCACATGTTATATGTATGAATATAGCGGTTGTCATAGCGATTGACGTAGACTGGACTATAGAAGGTTGTGATGCTTTCAGGAACTCCTGCAGACGCTCTGAGTCACCCTGAAGTCCAGAGACGCATTGACATCGCCATCATCAACCTCACCTCCACCTGTACCTCCACAAACTTTCGTAGGTCTCATTCCGTACTACTAAAGCATCTCCTACTGTTAACCTCCAACCTCCACAAACTACCGTAGGTCTCCATCTCTTCACCTCCAACCTCCACAAACTACCGTAGGTCTCCATCTCTTCACCTCCAACCTCCACAAACTACCGTAGATCTCCACCTGTACCTCCACAAACTTTCGTAGGTCTCATTCCGTACTACCACAACACAGAGAAGCAGTCAGAGCTACAGGCTACAGTGAGGCTAAAAACAGAGTTCATATGACATTTTTCGAAACAACTTTTTATGTCAGGGCTGCAGCACACTTGGATCACTACGGATGAGCAGTATGGAGATACTTCGTGGATTCAATTTTGTGTTCTTGGACGTTAGTCTGGGGCGCCGTATGCCATTAGGTGTGCTAGCCGCTCCCCCCGCCGATCTCTGCAAGTGATGTGAGGACTCTAAAACTTCACCAGGGCCTCCATCGGCATATGGGTGAGTAGATAATGGCTGAACTTTCATTTTTGGGTGCACTATCCCTTTAATGTAACAAACCTTTAATACAACATATGTTAATGTTACTATCTTTTGACACCACATTACATATGTTAATGCTTATTTAGACTACAAGACTTTATAAGACTTTAAATACAAGATATGGTAATACAACATGTTAGTGCCACAAACTTAAAAAACAACATATTTTATGTTGTTAATTTTCTACAACATTTACATTAATGTTAGAAACCTTTAATGTCACATATATTCATGTTGCGATGTGTCATCACGCTGCTGGTCATGGTTTGCTGTTGCTTGATCCTCTCAGAGGAAGTGAAATGAACCGAGCTGAACTGTTCAGGTTTAAGAATGTGGTGTTTGACATCGTTCCTGCACCTGAGAAAGGAACTTTCAGTGTCAAAGCTCGATTCCTCGATGTCGAGATGGAAGAATTCCTCCTCAAATACCAGGTACGAAGAAGATTAAACAATGAGTTAAAACAGGCTAAATACTTGGTCATATACCAGGTGTGTGTTATGTGTCTATAATATGTGTGTGTGTGTTATAGGACCTGCTGCAGCTGCAGTACGAAGGTGTGGCGGTGATGAAGATGTTCGACAAGGCGAAGGTCAACGTCAACCTGCTCATCTTCCTCCTCAACAAGAAGTTCTTCAAGAAATGAACCAAGTGATGCCCTCACATTACACTCCTATCTCTGTTTATATATCTCACTACATCATGTTTTTATATACGTCTATATACAACAGACAAAACATCTTTACACTCCTATCTCCTTCTATATATCTCACTACATCATGTTTACATATATACCCACATACAACAGAGCGAATCATCCTCTTTACACTGTTTATACACAGAGTGAGGCATCTCGTTTTTTTATATATCATTACCTATCAATCAAATAAGCTTTACTCATATGTTATTGCATCATTACATTTTAAGGCAGGGTTAGGGCTGAACTGTTTCCTATACACTCCAAATTCTGTGTTTATATCTCACTACAACATCTGTGTCTGTGCCCCACTTTATGGTCCAGAGTGATGCATCTTCACTGTACTTCCATCTTTGTATCTCACTCTAAAAGCATCGCTCTGACCCACCTGTCGTCTGTTTTTTAAACTCACCAGAATCTAAACAGAGTGGGTCATCTTCCCAACACTCCAATCTCCTATCAGTTTTTATAAGTTACTACATTATCTGTTTTTATATCTGCCTCAGTAAATGGAGCGAGGCCTCCTGCTCAGTCCTGCCTCTTTATCTCACTCCTGTGTTTATATGTGACGACAGTTCAAACAAAGCAGTGCGTCCTCCCTCTGCTCCTATCTCTGTTTCCGTGTCTGACGACAGACGGGATGACGATGGGGGATTTTGTTGCTCATAAATACAAACACAAGAAGCCATATTAAACAGACACAGAGACACACACAAGAAACACTGGTTTTAAAATAACAATAATTTTAAAGGATTTTGTTTCTTTAAATCAGTGAACTGTTGCAAGTTAGTTGAGTATTGATCACGTTAATTATGACACCAACAGGACTCCGTAGAGACTTCCGTCAGTCTGAGCAGATTTCATTGGTCACTGAAGTCTGCTTGTCGTTTTTAGTTGCAGCTCAAACATTAAAGTTTAAATCATTTTAGAAAATAAACTCTCCTGTCTGTGAGCTGCTGCTCTGATACCTACCTGACTGATGACTGATCGATAACTGATCAATAACTGTAAATATTTTCTGTCACTTTCTGTTTGTTGTTTTTTCTGTCACTTTGTTTTCTCTTTGTTGACATTTCAAAGGAAACTTTTAAAAACAATATTTACTTTATTAAATATCTGAATGTCTTCAGCTGCTGTTGTTTCTGACTGGAATGGATGAGTTCATTGATTACTTATTGACAGGTTCATTGACTGATCGAATGGTTTAGATCAGTGACGGGATTCACTTTATAAAACACATAATTTTGTCACATTTTTTTAGATCAGTAACAAGTGTAATAAAGTTAGTGATTGTTTTCATCATCAGTTAATCTGTCAGTTATCTTCTTGATTCATCGATTTATCATCAACAGTGAAACATCAGATTCAGTTTACTGAGAAATAAAACAAGTCATATATACTTGGTGACATTAAAACAGCTTGAATGCGACGAAGGAGGCGGGGTCAGGTGGAGGAGTTGGTATGCTCATGTCGTACTCCAGTGGTCTCATCGTCTGTAAACAAAAACAGTATGTAAGCAGATAACAGACACGCTCTTCTCCAGACTCAGTCACATGACCTCCCGCCTTGATGACACACCTCATAGCTCCTCTCTGGAATGGTGGTCGGAGGCTGTGAGACAGGTGGGGGCTCGTATGTGGGCAGAGTCAACGTCTGTGTAGTAGCCTCATGTGATTGGTTGGTTATAACAGTCGGCTGCTAAAGAAGAGACAACAGTGCTATGATTAGTACTGACACACTAATCATATCGAGTCTGAGCATTCACGAGTTATGCAGTGATGTTAATTATCGGAAAATTAAACGGACTGACTTTTCTGTGGCAGGAAACCTTTATATTCATTAACATTGGACACTGTGACTAAACAAGGGCTGCCCCCTGATAGTCCAGAAGGGTCATTAGTCAGCAAGATTTCACTGATCGCTTAGTCACAGGAAACAAAACAAACAAATGTGAAACTCTATCAGGAGCTGCACCATGTCAAAATAAATCCAAACCTATATGACTGGACCACATGGGAATTTAATTTGAAAGGACAGACACAGGAAGTGTCCACGCTCAGCAGTCAGACAGGAGTCAGGTTAATTTCCTGCGGTTATTCCACAGGCTAGTTAATAACATGTCGGGCAGGAAATCCAAAGTGTGGGATCATTTTGAGAAGGTGAAGGACGAACCCAAGGTGATATGTAAACTCATCTTCATTGGTCGACTACAAACATGACGTATCATGTGAAACATGGAAGTAGCTACATGCCCATTAGCCCACAGCGTCATTAACAGGCGGCTCGCTCAGTGTGTGACGTGCACTTGGAGATAAAATATAGGCCTATATTAATGAAGGTTCATTAGTACGGTTTTGTATTTCTCTGTAATGTAGCACAGTGTTAACAATGTTACTGATACTATTCTTTCTCACACCTTCAACTCAAACCACCAAAATCAACCACTGCGGAGACTGTAATAATTTAACATTCAGACATGCTTGTTGTTGTCATGGGTAACAGCATGATGTCAGTCCGACACCCATCGGGTATCAGGATATGAATTTTTCATGTGATATTAAAAAATATACTGGTATTATTGTGAACAAGATGATACGGCACACCCCTAATGTTTGGATTTGAATACTTAAAAAAAAAACAAAAAAACTGTTTTTTAAAATATTAATTATCATGGAAAAGGTCATGATTATTCATTATTTTTCTTCGACGGTAGCTTGGATAGGTAACATCATGATCGATACAGTCATGCAGTGATACTATCATGTGAGGGCTGCTTGAGTGGACTTCTGCTGGTTGAGACTTAATTTAATTATTAATTCAGTACACAGTATGTCTCCTGATTCAGTGGGTAGTAAATAAGTGATAACTGTGTTGTGACATCAGACTGGACTCACCTGGTCCATGGACTGACGAGACGCATCATAGACAAACACAAAGACACAGATGGAGATGATGAACTCCAGGACGGAAACACCAGCCAAAACACCTGAAACTGCGGTGGTACGAATCTGGAAGGAAGAAAAACAGTGTAGTGCTGATGAACTAGCTCAGTCCTCCTCCGATAGTGTCTGCCTTTATGAAGCAGAGCCTCATTGAGGCCTGTTCATGTGATGTCATCATCCATTTGTCTGCATGAAGGTCCGCACGTTGTTTGTTTAGTATTAAGCTCATGTGTTTTTTGGGGTGACCAGAGGAGACATGGCAGAGTAGCACGTAATTTATAGTTCTGCGTTGAATCGATGCAAAGGTTACGGCGAAGGCTCCATGCCAATTTGGAGCCTACGTCGTAACCTAACATGCACCTCCCCAGAATTGTAACTATGCGTCGCAGTGATGCAGACCTCCTGTCTGTCGCTGTAGTCTGACACCATTTCCCTCAGTGGAAACGGAGCTTGTATTTACTTTTAGTTCGGGGGTGGGTGAGTAATCCTAAAATGTATTTCTGTGTCCATTCTCACTGAGGGCGAATATCCACTCAGATTATTCTTGCGGGAAAAATATCAAAGTTGATTTTATGGGTTCTTATGGAAGTTTGCACACCAGGGCGGAACTTTCGTGTGGTGAAAAAGATTTCCGCCCAGACTTTGACCCCCGCGGAATTCGCCAGCGGAACTACTCTGGGCCAATTAAATTGTTTGTTTATAGGGCATGTCCCAAGTCTCTTAATTTTATACTGCTAACTCCTAACTCCTTACTTGAACCGGAAGGCGTTCGTGGTCCACCATCTTTAAGGCCGTCTCATGTCTCTTACTCCTGCCAGTAAGGAATTAGCGTTAGGAGTTAGGAGGGATCTGTTAGGTGTAATGAGTAAGATAACACGAGAGGTTCCTAACAGGAAGTCTTTTACAGCTTGAGGCCCTGACGTATAAATACCCGCCCCCGACGTCTGGCTCATTTGAACAAGATGGCGGAGAAACATCGCAAGTGTACCCGTTACATGCATTCTTTACAATGAAATGCTGTAATTCACATGCCTACGTGACTACAAAGAGTAACAGTGATATTTCGTGCAAGACTGTTGTAATTAAGTTTATTTCATTCACAACCCGTTGCGTTGTTCAGCGGGCTGTCGGTGATGTGTGACTGTTAAATGTGCAGCTGCTCATGTCCAGACCCACACGTGTTGATATAACACCACACACACACACACACACACAAACAAACAAACAAACAAACACATTTGCCCATCGTTAATTGTCCTGCATGTCATGTGAGTGGAATAATGTTTAATAGCTTGTAGGTAATATTAATCATTAATATTAATTAATATTACTTTCAATGATGTTGTTGTAAGCTACTGTCATTACCGTCTGTCCTGCATCTCTCTCTCTGTCTCATTGTGTCATATGGATTACTGTTAATTTATTATGCTGATGTGTTCTGTACGACATCTATTGCACGTCTGTCCGTCTGCCGTGATGCGTCACTAGCGTTTGAGTGTGTCTGCCGCACCTCCACATTGAAAATAATGAATTTTTGGGCGCAAAAAATGCGGCATGTTTACGGCCTCTTAGTTTCAAAACTAAAACTGCGCCAATATTGTAAGATACTGGATTTAATGCCAATGAAGGAGGTGTCCTAAATAACCATGAGCGACGCAGTACTGCTGTTTTAAACGCCATATTTTTATTTATTCCTGTTGTTTGCTTTGAAAGCGCCGCTATGGACGAGGAACGGCTGATTCATGAAGCTGAAATGAGGAGTTAACTTCACATTATCTCCTCATTTATCTACAATAACCAACATGAGGTGGCAGCTGGTGAGAGGGAGTTGAAAGTTTCTGGTAAATGATAATCGCCAACAACAAGCTGGGCTACTTGCTGTTGGCTATATTTTATGATTTTCCAGTGATTCTGATGAGTCTGATCTCAAGCGCACAGCTGATAGGTACGGGTGATTTGATAATGTGACATAACAGATGTGAATATTTAAGGGATGCAGTGTGGACAGAGAGCTCAGATGTTATGTGGTGCATAGTGATAGTTGGATGCTAGTTTAGTGAGGCAGTGCTGTAGATGGCAGATGTCTGTGAGGCTATTCAATATATTGCGACATAAATGGAGAATTCTTTTCACTATAGTACCAATTTGTTTCATTCTGCCATTATTTAAATTTCTTCATATAAATCATATAAATGTGGACCCTCCACTATAGTATAGCGTATAGATGCAGGTCTACTGTCTACACATCCATCCACGCCTACACTGAAATATAAACATGTTGAAACAGTGTGGACAAAAAACAAAACTGGACTCGTGGGTCAGAAGTCTGTCTGTGAGACTGACCTTCACAGTGCAACGAAAAAACTATTTGCTGTGACAAAGGAGAGGAAATTCAATGATCAGTTAAACATCTGAGGATGTCAATAAGTATAACATAAACCAAAATGTCTCACCCAATGTTCGTAACTGTTGTTATAGTTGTCAAAAGAACAATAATGTAATACGTGGTCCACAGGAAATTGAAAAGCATCCAGAAGGTAGATGACCATAGCACCAGCTGAAGCAAAAGCAGCAACACCACTGAAGCCCCGAGCTCCTTTAACCTGCAGAGCAGAGACACGTCAGCGCACCTGGAACAACCTGCTGAAATCTGAAAATCATCTCAAACTTAAAGGAAACCATCTTGTTTTCTTCAGAGTCAGATTACAAAATAGATATCACTTTAATCTGAGCGTTGAAAACTTTCTGTCTGGAATTATGGTGGATTTTGATCACTTCTTAATTTCCGGTGACCTGAACGTTCATGTATGCTGCGAAACCAGTTCTCTGGTCAAAGACTTCTTGTCACTGATCGACTCCTTTCATCTCACACAGTGGGTCTCTGGCCCAACGCATGATAAGGGGCATACACTTGACCTAGTGCTGTCTCGTGGTTTGTCTGTCTGTGTCAGTGAAATTTGTAATAGTGCTTGTATTTCTGATCACTTTCCTGTTATATTTTCTGCTACTGTCCCCTGCTCTGTTGTCGCTGCTCGTCCACCTGCACACTGTTTTCGTGCTACAAATTCCAGCACTACGTTGCAATTTTCTACAGCTTTTAATGGTTATATGCATTCTACTGTGGAGGGGTATGGTGCCCTTAGTGCTGAAGAGCTTGTTGCTCTTTTTAACTCCACATGCACTAGCATTTTGGACGCCGTCGCTCCCTTTACGCATCAAACGCCCTAAGGCAATTTCTGAACCATGGATAAATGACTTATACGTGCTCTCAGACGCTCTTGTAGGCGTGCTGAGAGAAGGTGGAAGAAGGACAAGTTGCATGTCTCCGTTGGGATTCTACGGGAGTGCTTATTGGAGTATCAGAAAGCGGTGAAAGCTGCTAAAACCGCTTACATCTCGCACCTTGTCTCAAACAACATTGATAAACCAAAGGTTCTGTTTAATGTTTTAGATTCTCTTGTTAACCCGTGTGATACTGCTCCCATTGTTCCAACTCCTGCTCTCTGTAATGATTTCCTCAACTTTTTTGTCGAGAAAATCTCTGCTCTTCATTCTGTACCTTGTCTTGCTGAGCCTGATCCCTCTGTCTTTGACCAGTTTGAGCCTATATCACTGTCCTCTCTGTCAGATACAGTTCGTGGGATGCGACCCACAAACTGCCTCTCAGACAGTATTCCCTCGCACCTTTTTAAAGAGGTTTTTGATTCAGTTGGATCTTTTATTCTTGTTCTGATTCATAACTGTTTTAGCTCAGGGAGTTTTCCTGCCCCTTTTAAACATGCTATAGTGCAGCCACTCATTAAAAAACCCAGCCTGGACCCTTCTGTTCTCTCCAACTTCAGGCCCATCTCCAAATTACCCTTCCTGTCCAAAGTGTTAGAGAAAGTAATTGCTGTACAGTTGCAATTATTTTTAGAACAAAATGATATCTATGAGAAGTTTCAATCTGGTTTTAGGTCTGGTCACTGTACTGAAACTGCTCTTTTAAGAGTGTTTAATGATCTTGTCTTAACTGCGGACTCAGGATGTGCCGCTATCCTGGTGACCTTAGATTTGACGGCTGCCTTTGATACTGTTGATCATAGGACCCTCTTATCACGCCTAGATCACTGTGTAGGCATTAAAGGTGCTGCCCTTAAGTTGCAACAGTCGTACCTCACCGACAGGAGTTTCTCCGTCCATCTGGGTGAATTCTCCTCAAATGTGGCCCCTCTTACCTGTGGGGTCCCCCAAGGCTCCATTTTGAGCCCTTTATTGTTTTCTTTATATATGCTGCCCCTAGGTTCCATTCTCCGTAAGCATAATGTTTCTTTTAATTGCTTTGCAGATGATGTCCAAGTGTACCTTCCTTTAAAATTAAAATGTAAGGACTCTCTGCAGCCTCTGTTAGCTTGTCTTAATGACATAAAAACTTGATGGGCCTAAATTTCCTGAATCTAAATGATAATAAGGCTGAGGTTATTGTATTTGGATATCCGGAATGTGTAAATGACTCTGTTGGTACTCTGGGCCCCTTGGCTTCCAAAAACTGTTCTTTTATTAAAAGCCTTGGTGTCACTTTTGATACTGCTTTTAAGTTTGATAGGCAAATTGGTTCTGTGGTCAAAGGTGCTTTCTTTCAGCGCCTGCTCGCCAAAGTAAAGCCCTATCTCTCACCCAAAGACTTGGAGAGAGTTATCCATGCCTTCATTACGTCTAGGCTTGATTACTGCAACTCTCTGTATGTGGGCTTAGATAAACGTTCTTTGCGGCGTCTGCAGCTAGCAAAATGCTGCTGCTCGCTTTGACCAGCAAAAAACGTGGCTTCCTGTCCGCTGCAGGATTGATTTTAAGATTTTGATGTTTGTTTTTAAGATATTGAATGGTCTGGCCCCAGTACTTAGTTGAACTCATCCATGTTCACACACCAGCTAGAGCTCTGAGGTCATCAAATGAGTTGCTTCTAGATGTCCCGATATCTAGGCTCAAAACTAAAGCGCATCGAGCCTTCGCGGTGGCTGCCCCAAAATTGTGGAACAGCTTACCACTGTATATTAGATCTGCCCAGACTCTTGAGATATTTAAGTCGTTGCTGAAGACCCATCTTTTCTCGTTAGCATTTGACGCATGTTTAGCCGAACATTGCCGATGTATGGACTGTTTTTATTGAATTTTGTGCCTATTGTGCACTTTATTTTGTTTTCTATTGTTACTCTTGTGTGCTGTAATACTGTATTTTTCTATTTCTATAGTTGTATTTTAATACTTTAGTGCTTTCTAGATTGTACAGCACTTTGGCAAACCTTGGTTGTTTTAAATGTGTTATATAAATAAATTTGACCTTTGACCTTTGTTCTTACTGGATAAAATTAAACAAGATTTAATAAATGTCCGTCTTTACTGTCTCCTTAACCTCTATAAACAGATATCATATGTCGAAGAATCTTTGGTGCAAGATTTTGGTATCGGAAGTGGTCTGGTTTACGACCAGTCAAGTTTGAGCACCAGTAGTCTGACTCACTGAACATAAAATGTGGCTATAAGCCTGCCAGTGGGCCATTTATTTAGGTCAGCATTCGCCCCTCTTTCAGCTGTCTGTGTTTTACCGTTTCACTGTGTCTGGGAGATCTGCCTGATATATTCACCGGCGCTCTCAGAGGCTTTATTGTCATCAGACTGATAGCTGATGGGTTCTGAGATTGCTGTTGAACACCTGAGAGCTGCAGGAGTTTTGTAAAGTGGTAAAGTGATGTCACAGTTATGATGAGTTACTGACCGCACAGTTGTTGAACTCCTCAGCAGCCACCGTCAGAGATCCAGACAAGACGCTCTACAAGAGACCAGAAACAGACACACTGTCAGCTGACCTCAGGTGAGCTGAAGGTTTAATACAAAGATACAACAGCCCTCATTTATAATCTAACATACTAGTGCAGATCTGTGTGCAGAAATCATCTAAGGATAGGATTCACATGAACATTTTTATCTCGCCAATCACAGCGTCGGACTGATCGGGCATTGATAAATGCGGCCACTGAAAATAATCATCTAAATGATGATATCCTGCCTTGATGTTCAACTTCTCACAATGGAAACGACCATACACCCAGTTTTTTGTTTTACGCTTGTTTCGTTAATGAAGGCCACTGTGTTCTCTTTTTTGATTACACGTAGACAGCATCTTCTTGCTAATGTATAAATTAATCCTTTATTGTTTAGAAAGTGCCTCAGCTGACTCACACACAGAGGCCTCCAGACAAAAACGCCGCTGACAATCCCCAGTGTATCTGTGCATGGAATCATGGCGAGCTCAAACAGAAAGACCATCAGGCCAATAATGATCTGCGCCGTCTGCAGGGACGACAGACGGTGACACATCAGTCCTGCATTCTCAGTTTTTAGTGTCAGCTGTGAAATTATGATCAGATTGTGTCACTCACCCCAAGTGCCACCACGTGTCCCCGTCTGAGCTTGTTCTTCCTTGCAGCGTTTTGTGCTGCAGCAACCTGAGGTGCTGGGATCACACGGGTGACCACCACCACGCTGCCTGCCGTCGTCACTACTGGTGAAGATGCCATGATGTTGGAGGTGAACTGAGAGTAGCTGCTATGAGCTGCTGCTTCATAACTGAGCTGAGTGTTAATCATTGATCAAGAGTCCCACTGGTTCGATTGTCAGAGGGTCAGTGGATGAATGTTTATGTGCAAGATCAGGAAATACTGTCCAGAAAAATAAAGCTGGTTTTGATCTCTACCAGTCAGCTTCCTGAACACATTCTGCATTCTCTGGTTTGTCATTAAACAAATCTTATTAATTAACTTATTAACTTGTCTTGTACAGTTGTTAGCATGGCTTTTGTCACATTTTAAGTGTGGTGTGTACCTTCACAGGTGTGTCAAAAGAAGTGAGGAAGTTTGAACAGATCTCTCTGATATAGAAACTTAAAATAAATGTCATACAGTTTCTAAAAACACAATGAGGATGTCAGGAGCTGGTGTGGCTCATTGGTTGTCACAGTCTGGACCACATCAGCAGAGCACACACTCGACCTCCAGACAAAAACGCACCTTTAGATTTGCTTCATTAAAATCACAGACCGTGACAGTAACGACTCTGGTAAAGTACAACACCCACTGAGAACATGTTTGACTTCCTGCTGATAATACAAACACAGCTTTCCCTCTGGTCACACAGTCAGTACGTTTACATGCACAGCTTAATCGAGCTACGCTCAAAATTCGATTTTGGCATCTAATCAAACTTCTGTCCTTGTCCCAGTTTACATGCAACTGAGAAAATCAAATTACCTGTCCTCCTCCTCAACACTGGGTTCCGGTTGACCTATTACATTTCTTAATAACAAACAAGTGGAGTCAGGCGGCAGACCGGCATTTTTGAACAACAGCAAGATGGATAATCGTACAGCTTTGTTCATCTCGTACATAATGTACGCGTTACTGATTGTGCAGATAAGGTGCACGCTATCCCTCGTGGTCATGGTGATTTCGAGAGGCAGACAAGAACGCTTTATGCTGTTGGAGGGCTACAACAATAGCATGTCTTGTCTGTTCCGGGGTCATACGCCAGCGCGGGAGGTGTGGAGCACGCGCACATGCATTGTCTAGTTTAGCTCCAATTAAGGCGTATTGGCGAGTTGGAGAACCCCGATATTAGTCGGAGTAACGTGTTTACATGCACTTCAGTTGTCCAGTTATAGTCGGATTAAGGCAATAATTCGTTTTTTTCAAGTGTCATGTAAACGTACTATATGAATGAATGACTCATTGTGGTGGTCCTGGTACCCTATACTTGCTCAGTATCCCCCACCAGATACCCCAGTTGACATGGTTTTAAACCCTCTTCAGGTGCTCAAAACCCACATAGACTGGATCGACCAACTCTGGTGGCTTGTTTAGTTTCCCTGCACGGGTAAACAGCTGTCTGCTGTTCCAGGAGCAGAAGGGAATCTGCTCCGAATGACGTGGGTATGGACGTTTTCAGTTGCCTCTCCATCAACTCCACTAAATTTGTGTTACATTTATGCTCATCTGTATATTTGCATGTATGATGGTGCTTGTTGTGGTTGGCCTTGGACGATGGTGGCGTGTAGCTGCAAGTCACTCAGCAGGATGAGAAATTCAACTCTGTAAACTCTCCTTCTGCTGATGTCTAGGGAGCTAGCTGATAGCTAGCCAGGTCGAGGTTTTCAAATGTAAACATCAGTAAACATCAAGGAAAAGATGGAGAAGAGTGGATGCCAGCTGAACTAACATCCTGCTGGCCAATTTGAAGGTGTTGGAAAATAAAACTGGACAACCTCCGTGACACATCAGTTTCCATTGGGATATCAGGAGCTGTAACATCCTTTGATTCACCAAAACTTGCCTAAATCCTGGACAGTGCTATTCAACCAGGTGACTCTGTTCCAATGTGCTGATCTGACAGACAGGAGCACTCTGGTCATAGAAGGAGAGGAGGAGACTGCCCTATAATGAATAAGACTGGTGTGTTGGTGGTAATGTGAGGTGATGTCTGGTTTCTGCCATGGATCACTGCTATACTCCGTTCAGAGGCACCTGCAGAACGGCACTGCCTGCATTTGTAAGGAGCAACCATGTGGCCGTCTTGTTGACGTTGAGATGTGTGGACAACTTTTCACAGTCGTTCATTTCATGCACTCAGTTGCTTTGCCACTGCAAAGCTTTTAGACGAAATCAGGATCTTCTGCCAGAATAAAGGGAGTGGTCTTTTGTCCTCACGAATCTACCACCACAGAAGGTCAGTCAGTTCTTCGGAGAGTTCCTTTCTACTGAGCAGTCAGGTACGGTTCATTTCTATACCGTCCCCATGTTTGGTCCTCCCTCTGTTGGGGTACCTAGCACACAGATCTGGTACTAAAAGGTGGAGCTGTGAACACTGCAGTCTGATTGGTCAGTAGAGGACGGTCACTCTGCTCAGGGCTGAGTTGTGGCTGGTTTTGAGGCTCATGTAACCACTGTTCATACTGTAGAGAGAGTTTTATTAGTAAACTGTAACTATAAAATGAAAGGATGTTTCTGTCGGCGTGATGAGCAGATTCAGTGCAGCAGAGTTTGAAATTGAAACACATGATTTTATTTCACAGTTGAATCAAAGCGAGAGAAGAAAAACTTACTGCATATTCAGTTATGAGTCATCGCACCATCGAGACATCTCGATCAGACTTTGTCAAACATTTAAGTCATTACAAGGTTTTGTCCAGGAAAGTGTCTCAGAAATAAAAAATCTTACACTTGAATTGTTTGACAGTTGACAATGAGCTGATCTGAGCGCATTGTCAACTGTCAAACAATTCAAGAGACTTTTCAGTAAACAAGGTTCAAACCTCCCTCTGAACATAAACAGTTTTCTCTCTGTTAGTATCTGAATGTGTCCAGTTGTTTCTGAGTGAATGATGTCATGACGTGAGCTATAGAAGTGGATCACATCAGTGTGAAGTAGTGAAGCTTTCTGAACCCTCTGTGAAGCTGCTGAAGTGTTTAAAACTGTACAAAGGTGACATCTGCTGGCCAAACATCAGCATTACATTTATGGAAGAATTCAACCCAAAACCTGATGAAACATAGGGTCACACCCTGAGTGCACTGTCGTCAGT
The DNA here is from genome assembly GCF_011397635.1 of Epinephelus fuscoguttatus. NCBI lineage: Eukaryota > Metazoa > Chordata > Actinopteri > Perciformes > Serranidae > Epinephelus > Epinephelus fuscoguttatus. The sequence goes on from NC_064759.1 coordinate 5,921,010, forward strand.
AACTGCTGTAGTATTAGAAATTAAAGTCTAAGAACCTGTGGTAATATAGTTTAACAGTTGTGGTGGAGCTGGTGCTGGTGCTGCTGGAGGTGGTGAAGGCAAGGGTGGTGGTGCTGGAGATGGGGGTTGTTGTCACCCTTCATGATGTTTCCAGTCACTCAGAAGGGTGCGGCCCTCAGTTTATGATGCTGCTGTATTCTGGAGGCTTCTGTAAAACAACAACAAAAACAGATTCAACAACAACAAATGCTGTCTGGGACTCGGTCACATCACCTCACACCTGCATAACAAACCTCATAGGGAGGGGGCGGCTCCATCGGAATAGGTGGTGTTTCTGCAGTCACTGAAGTAGTCCCAGTAAAATGGTTGGTGATGGTTAACGGCTGCAAAAGCAACAAATTTGTTTAATGATGTAAAAAGTACATTCAGTCATAAAAAGCCCGCTTACATTATCAAGCCCACTGAAGGCATCAGATGTTACTCTTAAATTGTGCTCAGTTTACTGGTCTTGGCTCAATTTATACTTATACTATAAAGTTTGCACAGAGCTGCAGAGATGGTTTGTGGAGCTCACAGAGAGATGTGCCGCAAACAGAAAAATGTGACTATGCACTGAGCAGTACAGACGCCACAGAAGCTTGAGCGGACATCAGGATTTCCAGACACGTGCCTCACATTTGCTACAACAACAAACAGGACCAGTTTGAAGAAAGGCTAGCAGAGCAAGTTAGAAGATAATGTCACTTGTGCGATCCTGCTTCTAAAGATTATTAAATGTAAGTCCCAATTGACCCTTCACTAAGTCCTGCCCCCGAAAGTAGACTAGCCAATCATAACATAGCATCAGGCCGGCTCAGACCAGGCTCCGACAACAACACAGCTGTGCTCCACTGACTGTAATGCAGTCGTTTCAGATTTCCTTCATTTTCAGGCTGGTTTTGTGGATTTGGAGCTAAATGTTGTGCCTGGGGCACGTCGTGTATTAATGATACTCGTTACCTGAAGAGGTTGGAAAAAGACATATGTTTCTTCCCTGTTCCAAAACCAAAATCAGACCCTGAAAAGTGTAGAGTTAGCTAGCTAGCTACTGAAGATATAGCCTACTGAATGTACACACAAGCTGCTTTTGCTTTTTAATGACTATAATAGTGAAACAAAGACCGACCCTGCTGTACAGGAACCAGTGAAGGGAAGCAGGGAAACTTTGCTGATATTCAACCAGCTGTGTGTCATCGCATTGTGCGCAGATGAACGTTGTTTGACTTCCCTCAGAGACCCCTACCCGTCTGACGTTGGAGGTCCAGATGCTGGTAGAGACACAGGGGCGAAGCCAAACACGTTCATCTGCACACACTGCGATGCCACACAGCTGATTCATTATCAGCAAAGTTTCCCTTTATATTCATTGTCTTGTGTGGCGATCAGCAGTGATGTGGTGGTTCACTTTTACACTGTGATCTGTAGCCTATAGTTCAGCTTTAGCTTCTAACTATCTTTGTCTTTTTAACCTGTTGTTGCTGCTGAGTCAGTTTGACATCCTGGATATATCCTTCAAACACAGACTGTAGACCCCTCTGTCTGCTTCTCTCTGGAATCACTGGTTAATTTTTCCAAAAATATAATAATATTTCTTCAGGGAGTGCAGTTAGTTACAGTGTGGGCTCCACGCTTACTCTGACAGCTTGTTGGACCATCACAAAGGGGCGGGGCTAAGCAAAAGGTCAGTTTCTGGAAGGAGCTCGCCAAAGACCTGGAGAGTTGTTAGTGTACATGAAAATTGAAGGTTCTGAGAGACACATTTTTATAAGTGAAGTTGTTTCATATACTACAAGTGTTGCTGGACTTTAAACCTCTTCAGACTTCTTTCTCCTCTCCATGTATCTTGGAAGTAGGTGAAGTTGTGCCACATCCCCCACCCTCATTCTTCCATTCATCAAGCATAGGGAAATGGTGGAGTTATAGTTGGGAGGAGTTGTGCAAATTTCAACAGCAAGTCCCAACATGCATGTGTTACAGCCACAGAAATACAAACAAAGCTTCAGTTTACTGGTCCTGTTTCATCCTGTAACTGAGCAGGACCAGTACACTGATGTGTGAAATCAGTGTACTGGTCCTGCTCATCATTGCGACTGTAAGCTCAGGCGGACTCACCTGAGCTGTGGAATGATGTTGACGTCTGCAGCTGTTCCCAGCAACACACATGGACAAGCAAAACTCAAAGAAGCATAAAAGAGCTGAAACACCTGTAAACCACCTAAATCGACCCTGCAGGGAAAATAGAAACAGGTTTGTGACCGTTAAAATGTTATTGTCGCAGATCCTCTGAAGTCCTGAAAGGTTTTTTTTTTTTTACTATTTAATATTTATGCTATTTGATTGCACACAAAAGTTATTGATCTTGTTCATGCAATATACTATCTTGAATGCACAAGTTAGTAAACTGTGTAAAGTATTATGTGAAGCTGTGTGTATGACAAAATATGTAAACAATATGTTACAGGGACAAGTTAACATGTTATGCAACAAGTGAAAGGGGCTCTATGTAAAGTTCAGAAGGTATGAGTTGTCTGGACACGGTTCTCAACATTATGGTGGCTGAGCCGGCAGCTAGCAGCTAACGCTGCTAACTCCATAAACAGCACTAAACAATGGCAACAGTGCTGACAGAGCTCATGGTGTTAAGCAAGGGGGAACTGTATGGTGGACGCTATGATTCCATGACAACGCCGTCCCCTTGGATTACAACACACAGAGAGGTAATGTGACTTCACTTTTTACTATCACTCTTTAGCTAGTTCCTCAACCTCTGCAGCTAGTCTCTCTTGCTCTGCAGCTAGTCCACAGCTTCTGCAGCTAGTCCTAGGCATCCGCAGCTCGTCTCTCTACCTATGAAACTAGTGCATCTACAGCTGCAGCAAGTCCCTCTTCCTCTGCAGCTGGTCTCGTCTCCTCTGCAGCTAGTTCCCAACCTCTCTAGCTAGTCTGTCTACCTCTGAAGCTAATGCCCCTACCTCGGCAGCAAGTCCCATTTCCTCTGCAGCTAGTCCCTCAACCTCTTCAGCTTGTCCCTCTTCCTCTGCAGGTAGTTCTAGATGTCTGCAGGTAGTTCCCAACCTCTGTAGCTAGTCTGTCTACCTCTGAAGCTAATGCCCCTACCTCGGCAGCAAGTCCCATTTCCTCTGCAGCTAGTCCCTCAACCTCTTCAGCTTGTCCCTCTTCCTCTGCAGGTAGTTCCTCTACAACTGCAGCTTGTCCCTCTTTCTCTGCAGCATTCCCAGACCTCTTCAGTTAGGCTCTCTAACTCTGTAACTGTGGTCCCTGATCTCTGTAGTTAGTTCCTCTACCTTGGAAGCTAGTGCATCTACATCTGCAGCAAGTCCCCCTTCCTCTGCAGCTAGTCCCTTTACCTCTGCAGCCAGTCCCCAACAACCTCTGTAGCTCCTCTATCTACCTCTGAAGCTAGTGCCCCTACCTCGGCAGCAAGTCCCATTTCCTCTACAACTAGTCCCTCAACCTCTTCAGCTTGTCCCTCAACCTCTGTAGCTAGTCCTAGATGTCAGCAGGTAGTTCCTCTACATCTGCAGCCTGTCGGATACATCTGCAGCTAGTCCCTCTTTCTCTGCAGCATTCCCAGACCTCTTCAGCTAGGCTCTCTACCTCTGCAACTGTCATTCCCGATCTCTGCAGTTAGTTCCTCTACCTCTACAGCTAGTCTCTCTACCTCTGCAGCTAGTCCCTTTACCTCCGAGCTAGTCCCTGATCTCTGTACATAGTCTACACCACTCCTCTTCCTCATTAATGACACTGGTTCTCTTATACAGCTGGCATCCAGTTCAAGACTGTGGTGCTGGTCTTTGTAGGAAATGAAAGGAACTGCACCCTCATACCACCAAACCATGGACAAATCATATACTCCCCACTGCCCCCAAATAACTGAATGCCCCATCCATCCTAGGACTCTGCGGTCCCTCTTTTTGGTCAGGACTCTCCTGTGTTCTGGACTCTCATTGGTGGAATAAGCTCCTGTCGTCCACCATTGAGTGAAAAACACCTAGAGACACCTACTTCCTTAAAAAAAAATCCTCAGCACTTAGCTCACTGATACTTTACACATGGTAAATTGTTTTTACTGACAACAATCTGTAAAATTAATCTAATATAACATCAGATCAAAACATTTTACCTCATCATGGTCAGGGAACCAGGGAGGATGGTCATTGTCATTTGTCTTCCAAATTTCGGTAGTATCCAGAAAGAAGATGATGCCGGCGGGAACTGAAGCCACAGCGGTAACAACATTGTAGCGCACAGCAGATTTCATCTGCAGAGCAGAGACACGTCAGCACACATGGAACACCTGCAACAACAGCTGTCACCTAAAAAAATCATCTCCATATTACAAGACTACAACTTGTTTTCGACAGAGTCAAAAGAGAAGATCTTTGTGCTTTCTGTACAGATAAATTAAAGCCTGTGTTCAGGAGTAAACTTTTTTCTTACTGACCACCTGTACCTGATGAACACCTGAGCTGCAGGTGTTTAATACAATAATGTTATAATAATGATGAATTACTGACCCGAGATTGGCTCATTGACATCCCAGCAGACACCGTCACAGATCCAGCAATGATGAACTGCAAGATTAAAGAATTTATATTAGTAAACAGAGACTTGAGACCTTTTTTCTGACCTAGTCTTACTTTTATTAACATCTGCCATTATTTCAGGGTATGTAAAATACAGATCTTTCAGTGCAAACAGCAAACTCACCAACAATGGTCCCCAGGCGAACACACCACTGTCAACTGACAGTTTGTCTTCATTATTTGCCGCCATGATGCTTCCAAACACGACGATTATTATTCCGATAATGTTCTGCACCAGCTACAGACAGCCAGCCAGACAAACATATTCAGATCCTTTACTACTGTAATACACTATTTATACTTTCAGGAATCTGAAATTAAAGTGAGATTATGTACATGTTTTCAGTGTGGATTAACTTTGTTGATCTCCACCAACCAATAAACTAATTGCATTTATAACATTATATAACAATATAAAGGATATAACTTGAAAACGAGGGTTAAATCACATTTTCTTTTGACATTTTTCTCTGGAAATTCAGGTAAAATTTAGATGAAAACCAGACTTGTTCCTCACCCCAACCACCTGCAATTGTCCTCCGCTCAAGGAGTAGTTGTTTCCGGGGTTGAGACGTTGACCCGGAGCTGGAGAATGTCGAGGTAAAACAGGCTGGATAGTTCGGTGAACATGTGTGACGACCACCATGCTGTCCGCTGCCGTGGCTGTAGACGAAAATGCCGACATGTCTGAGGTGAGACGAGTGGAGCTGCTGTGTGATGGCTGAGCTCTGGGTTGATAAATAATCAGAGGATCACATCAACTGACTCAAATACACACAGTCACATGAAACAGTTAGATTACTATATGATCTTACCATCCGCACTAAAAAGTTGCGCAATTCATCTAAGAAAAAAACCACACCTTCTCTCTGTCCCCTACTAGTATCAGTCTAGTCAGACACTTTGGTTTATCTATCTAAATAGCGGTCATCTGATTTATTCTCCACAATTCAATCGTTCACATCATTTTACTGAAACCATGAGCACCAAAGAAAAATTCACTCAAATTTACCAGCATGAGAGACATAAAAGTGGTGACTCTTACTCTGAAGCTGTCATTAAGCCCAAATATTTGTCCATTCCTCAATTACCCGGTAAGTTAGTCATATTTCTTTAGTCTGTAAGGGTCTTCAGATAAAAAGAAATGAAATTGGTTTCATAAAAATAAATCCAAGTTGTGAATATTTTTAACAGGAAGTGGTGTTGTGTAGGTGTGCCGGGTGCTGTAATCCTTGGGTGTCATAAAACAAGTGTCGTAACTCTCTCTGATGCGCTTTCTGTCAGATCAAATGAATGATTCATAATTTATATATTATCTGAGGCCTATTTTTTTTTAAACAATATTCATACTGGTTTAAATGAACAATTTAATTGTATTTCCCATCAGTTTTGTGTGAAAGGAAAAGGTGCCTGTTCCAAGTATACAGTGGCTGAGTTTAGTGAAGTTTTACGGTATATGAGCTGTTAATGTTTACTTCGTCATTTTCCCACTCTGTCAAAGTCCTTTTCATTCATTTCTTACATCACCACCTCATCTTCTGACTGAAGACTGGATGCAGCAGGTTCGAGTGTTGAACATGAAACAAATGTTTTTATTCCACAGTTTGAGTTACAATCAGATTGAAAGTAAGAAAAATAGATCACAGATTCATTAGAGACATTTCTATCTGCTAACAGGCTTACAAAAATACTTTAATTTAGTTTAAACTTCAAGTATCTACGTACAATAACAAGGTCCATCAACCAAACCAGTCTGATCCAGTTTAAACAGGTCCAATCTAGTTTTAAACCAGCCTGATCCAGTTTAACCAGCCCAATCTGATCGAATTTGATCCAGGTTAAACCAGTATGATCCAGTTTAAAACCAGTCTGATTCAGTTTAAACCAGTCTGATTCAGTGTAAACTAGTCTGATCCAGTTTGAACAGGTCCAATCTAGTTTTAAACCAGCCTGATCCATTCTAATCAACCCAATCTGATTGAATTTAGTCCAGGTTAGACCAGTCTGATCCAATTTAAAACCAGTGTGATTCAGTTTAAACCAGTCAGATCTGGTTTGATCCAGTTTGAACAAGTCCAATTTAGTTTTAAACCAGTCTGATCCAGTTTAAAACCAGTCTGATTCAGTTTAAACCAGTCTGATCCAGTTTAGACCCATCTGATCAAATTTTAACAGGTCTGGTTCAGGTTGAATAAACTTGATCAGCCTGATTTTAACTGGTACAGACTGGTGTGAACTGGATCCACTTTGCATAATTGTGTTTTTATTTACTCTTCATATCGCAAAGGGCAAGTTTTTACATGAATCAACTTAATCTTCTTTCTGCTCAAAGTGTCAACAGGAAGCTTCGTTAAAACATTTTTGTCAAACTTTATCAACAATCAATCGATTCCGAGATACTCGTTTTAATTAAACTTTATAAAAACACATTTGTAAATCTTGATCTTCTCCAGAGTCATGAGTTTTCATCTCTGTGTATCCAGGACAAGTTTAGCCTAGCTTAGCACAAAGACTTGAAGGAGAGGGAAACCGTTATCCTAGTTTAGCAATTGCAATACTAGCTTGAGAGACTTCATTTTGTTCTACAACATAAAATACATCAATTAATACCCAACTGAAGCCTTAAAGTGTCTTAGAAAAGACGGTTGATGACAAGCTGTTAAATGAGACTACATAATGTCATCTGCCTTGTTGTGGTGGTGACATTGAAGTCACGCGTGTGGTGTCGTTCGATTATACCCCAACATTCGTTTTTTACTTCTGGCAATTGCATTTACGCTTAGAACATAAAATTGATGTTCATTTGTGAAGATTATCTTGGTGAGCAAAACATTTGCCACAGAGCTTATTTCCTGCAATACAAACTGAATTGTGCCAATTGGAAAAATCACATCGCCTTTTGTTTGGGGAACCAGGGCAATAACTTCTGTGTTGGCTTACAAAAAATGTCATCCCTGCAGCACGCTATTGAATATGAGTGAACAATCCTGATAACTAAATGTCAGAGTAATCAGAACAGTGTAGAGGAAATAGAGCTCAGAGATGTTTTGACTGAATAATGCTAGCATAGTTCACCAGTTTACCAACTAGCCCTATGAGTCATCACTACTTCATTAAGACTCTCACAACAAATATTTTATAAAGACAGATTAATTTTGCTTTGACACCCAAAACCTTTAAACTTCTTTGTGCTAAGCTATGCTAACCCAGTCTTGGACGCAGAATTTTCTTTTCCTAGAACGGCAAAGACACGACCCACTCTATTCCCCTTCTGGTTGGCCAGTGCTCGTTGCTTTCACTGGTTGTGTTGGTTAGGTTTGGGCAAGAGGAGGAAGATTGGTTAGGGTTCGGGTAAGGATGTCAGGGTAAGCCAATCAGAGGCAGAGTAAGGCAGAGTAGGGCGGGTCATCCCCCCGAAAAAAACAAACAAACCCGGAGGTGAAACTGAGTTCTACCTTCTGACTCTGGAGAGGATAGGGAAAACGTGGAACTGTTCTCTTAATTGTCCTTCGGCGCCCTCTTGAGTTGAACCAGAAGAACTGCTTAAGGATTGACATTACAGTACAGGCTCTATTGCACAGACGCATCTTTACAGTATTTACAGATTCAGCAGGTTTTGGTTCAAATCGTCCACACAACTTCTTTGGAATTTCATAAACAAGAAAACCACATTTCATTTAAGTTCATCTCAACACAAATTAGATCAAAGTATCACCTCAGTGATGTTGGTTAAAGTACAGAAACATTGTCAGGACGGACGTTTCAAACGTCCCTCTGAACTTTAAAATAAAGACGATTCATTCAGAGGAGCTCAGAATCATTTACACAGGAATACCAACTATCATATTGACTAGTGTGTCTATAATTACAGTACATACAGCGCAGTAGGTAGTTTCACACTTTATCACATTCTTCAATCAGAACAGGAGCTTATAAATGGATGAAAATAAATGTTTGCTTCATTAATGAAAAGGTGACAGTTTTTTTCAGAGTCAAAGTTCAGTTTTTTTTAGTTTCATCAGTTCAGGTCCAGCAGAAAGTTCATGTTTTCATATGTCACGTGACGAAAATGGACCTCAGTGCAAATTGTGCATCTGTAAACATCAAACAAGTCAGATTATTTCTTTTTATAGTTTCATCAGTTTTTGAATAAATAATGAGGAAGCATCAGGAATGTGTTGTAAACTGATTTTCAACCCAGAAAGCTTCCCGTGGTTCAGAAGAGGAGAGACAGGAGAGTTGCACCAATGAGGGTTAAACTTCTCTTACTAATCTTAAAAAACTTTTAGCTTTTTGTAAATAAGCAATGAACCGGTCTTTCAGCTGTTACCAGGAACAGAAAACAAATGAATGCTGTGTGCATTAGTCCACTCTGAAGCTAGCTTTGGTTTAAACCAACAGCTCAGGTGACTTAAGTTTCACAAACAGCTGCATTTTCTGAGTTTATCAAGTGCTAACAAAAAATGAAAATAGCAGCTAATGCTATCAAGCTAGCATTGCTGACCAGCATGGCATCACAGCTAGTTAACTTTGTAGACAACAAAACTTCAACCCAACTAAGTCAAAATAGTTGTTTTTGTTTGTTTAGTTAATTCTTAGATAATCTGGTCCGTGATAGGCTGCCAGGTGGCTCTCCAACCATTTTCTAATTTACAATGAAAGTAAATTGGGAGTTTTTTTGTACTTTTAGTGTAAATAAGGTACCGGAGTACATAAAAAGCATTAAAATAGAGCTTGTTTATCAAGAAAAAGTGCCAGGAGAGGATCCCCCTGGACCCCCCAACAGAGGTTCGGGTAAACCCAGAATGTCCTCAAATCCTAGAAACGCCCCTGCATACACCTAACCGCTGCAATTTTGCTACGACTGGCCCCTGGCCTCCTGTCACTTTGCAGAAGAGACCTCAGAGGAAAAGCAAGTTAAGTATCCCTGGACTCAAGAGTTCAGCGATGTCATTGGGTGCCTGGCAATGTGAGGCTTTAAAAGTCAGCAATCAAATTTTAAAACAAATTCTTAAACAGCAGAGACTAAAACTGAGGTAGCACTTCTACATTTCTGGTTCAGTTTGTTACACTGACATCGGTTTAAACCATGAAAAGTAACGTTAACCTCAGACCCACAGATATCATTTCAAATTGTGGCTCAAATTTAAAACTGGTTTTCTAAAATTAAGTTTCACTAAACTCTAACTGACCCTTCGCTAAGTCCTTCCCCTCGAACGCAGATTGGTGAATCATAACGTTGCACTGCCAACTCCAGCAAGGGTCCGACAACAACACAGCTGTGCTCCATTGACTGTCATGCAATCGTTAAGATTTCCTTCATTTTCAGGCTGGTTTTGTGGATTTGGAGCTAAATACTGTGCCTGGGGCACGTTGTGTATTAATGATACTCATTACCTGGAGTGGTTGGAAAAAGATATACGTTTCTTCCATGTTCCAAAACCAAAATCAAACTGTGAAAAGTGTAGGGTTAGCTAGCTAGCTACTGAAGATAAAGCTTACTGAATGGATACACATGCTGGTTTTGCTTTTTAATGATTATAACAGTGAAACAAAGACTGACCCTGCTGTACAGGAACCAGTGAAGGGAAGCAGGGAAACTTTGCTGATATTCAACCAGCTGTGTGTCATCACATTGTGTGAACATGAACAGTGTTTGGCTTCCCCTGTAGCTCCCCACCCGTCTGCCGGAGGTCCAGCGGCTGGCAGCATGGTTGGAAGCCAAACACCGTTCATCTGAATGCACTGTGATGATGCACAGCTGGTTTCCCTTTATTTTCATTGTATTCTGTTTCAATTGCCAGGTCATGTGGCGGTTCACTGTTACACTGTGATCTGTAAGTTTGGCTCTAGCTTCTGTCTCTATCTTTTTTACCTGTTTTCAATGCTAAGTGAGTTTGACATCCTGGATATATCCTTGAAACACAGACTGTAGACCCCTCTGTTTGCTTATCTCTGAAATCACTTTTTCATTTTTCCAAAAATCTGATATTTCTTCAGGGAGTGCAGTTAGTTACAGCGTGGGCTCCATGCTTACTCCAACAGCTTGATGGACCATCACAAGGGGCGGGGCTTAGCGAAGGGTCAGGTGAACCCTTTTCTCGGTTTAATAAAACCCTTGTTGGTGCAGCCCTCCATAAACACCAGAACATGGTTTTAAATGAGTTTATCAGTGAGGTTATGATCTGATGGAGAAGCTTCACAGTAAATCACCACTCTAAAAGTCTCTGCAGCTACCCATCATGCTTGCTCCAGTGCCTTCTGTCATCAATCCCCGTTGGACTCAATGACCTTCTCAGCCAGGATCTCCTGGAAGGTGGAGAGCTGCTTCATCTGCTCCGTCTGCATCGAGTGTCTCCTCATCAGCTTCTTCTTCATTTTGAAGTCGGGGCCCCGTTTAGGCGAGGCCGGGGCCACGGGGACCAGGATCTTGTGCCCAGAGTGAACGGGGGAGGTGGGCTTGCCATTGGTCCGGATGACCGGAATGGGTCTCTGGGGGTTGATGTTGAGCGGAGGCAGGAAGCCTGGCCTGGTGTGGGAGATGTGGTCCAGCAGGAGGGTCCCAGAGCCCCGGCGCTCCAAGAGCCCTGGGGGACGCCTGCGCATGGTGATGGGGGACACCGAGTTGGGGATGTTCTCCAGAGACTCCCTGGAGGAGCTGGCAACCAGGGAGAGGGGGGAGGCATTGTACCTCCTCCGCTCCACAGACACCCTGCCAGAATCTGGAGATCCAGGAATGGAGTCTGGGCAGAGGTGGGTGTCTGACTCATAGTGCTCCATCCGGGTGAGTTTGGGGTGAGCCAGAGCCCGTGCTGCAACTGCCCCAGGTCCCCCGACGTTCTCCTGGGACTCCGGTGCCGTATTCCGACGGTAAAGGATCTGGTGCTGTTGGACTTTGTCAGCCCAGGAGGAACCAGACAGGGCTGCATAGTCCTCTGAGCAGGACCTGTCAATAAGTTTAGGGGAGCAGGGGTCGTGGGTCTCAATGCTGTGACGCCGTGACAAAAGAGGTCTCACCGGTTCTGTGATGGACAGGCCGTTGATCTCAGTGATCGTCTTGCTCAGATCACAGCTGCCCTCCTCCTCGAGGCCTCCATCAACCCTCTCCTGCGGAACCCCACTCAGCACTGAGGGTGCTACCAGGCCCCAGGGCTCCGAGTTCAACCTTTTCAGCAGCTTGCGTGGCGGCGGTCTCTTTTCTCCTGGAGGTCGAGCTGAAGGTAAAGGTAAAGCAGAGGTGAGGGCAAAGCTAAAGATCCCTTCGCCGTCTTTGCTCTTGTCTCCTGCAGGCGAGGAGGTGCCAATCTCTACATCAGATGGAGACATGCAGGCTGGGGACAGTTTGTCCACAATGCCCGGTGAAGGGGGGGAGTTGAGGTACTGCTTGGTCTTCTTGGTGCCTGATGGAGACGTGTCAGTGGTGATGATGATCACTTCCTTGCCTTTGGCCTTGCAGGCATCCAGCAGCACCTGCAGAGTGTCGCGGTCTCCCTTGTTGATAGCGTGGACAAGGGCTGAGGAGCCAGAGTAGTCCTTGAGGCTGGGATCAGCTCCGTTCTCCAGCAGGAGTGAGACCACTTCCTTCCCCGCCTGCTCGGCGCAGGCATGCATCAGCGCCGTCCTCCCACTCTTGTCGGGGATGTTCGGATCAGCACCTTTCTCCAGCAGGTACCTCACCATCCGCTGTCGTGTCTGTGAGTCATCGTAGCTCGCTAAGCAGGCAGCAGAGATGGGAGTCTCCCCACGCTCATTACCCTCGTTGATGTAAGCTCCACCCTCTAGCAGCAAGCGGGTAAGCCTCAGTTTCCCCTGGAAGACGGCTTTAAGGAGGGCATTCCCCTCAGTCTGTAGGGGTCCTCCATCTCCCATGATCCCTCTCCTCAACTTAGACCTCCTGTCTACTGGAAGCTAGCTCAACGCTGACAGCCCATCCTCCACAAGAAGTCACATGACCTGCAGGAGAAACACACATGAGGTAAGTGCACCTAGTGTAAAGGTCACCGCCATGTTAGCACACTGAGGAGGTGATAGTACATGACCAGTTGATATACTGAGACTCGAGTTTTTGGAACATTTAAGCCCGGTTTCTACCAAACACTTTCAGGATGGTAACTTTGGAACCAAAAGTAACCCTTCAGTTATGGTACTTAGACCCTAGGTCTGCTTAGCGTTTCCACTGCAAACAGTACTCTTTCATGTGGCCGGGGTTGTTGTCACTCACTGCTCCGTCCGGCACTCACTGTATTTCCTCCCTTATCAGTCTGCACCTCATTTATCGTCCACAGAACGAGGCTGCATGCTGACATTTTCAGAACAAAATACAACAGGCTGCAGTGAGAGTCTCTCTCCATGGGATATTCAAAAATAGCAGCTTTGTGCATTTAGTCCTTCTCAGGCAAGCTCAGGGGTTTAGTGTTGTCGGAGCCCACAGGATCATTCTGCGACACATTTTTTTTTCTCCAAGTGAGGAATGGGATATATACGGTTCACATAATCCAGTTGAAATTAATATATATTTGAAACACTTGAAGATCCACTCATTACTAAAAGTGTCTGTCATATAAAAGCTAAAGTGATGGTCAAAGTTGTCACAGTGAAATTTAAGGTGTGCTGATGGATTCACGTCATCAATTCATGCATTGAGTAACATTACAAGTTAACGTTCCACCTTAAAAGTTGCCGGCAGTCGGCCCAGTGAATGAAGTTATTTTTTCTCAGACTCCAGCTGCTGTGAGAGGCAGCAACACATCCTTTCATTTTATAGTTACAGTTTACTAATAAAACTCTCCACAGTATGAACAGTGGTTACATGAGCCTCAAAACCAGACACAACTCAGCCCTGAGCAGAGTGACCGTCCTCTACTGACCAATCAGACTGCAGTGTTCACAGCTCCACCTTTTAGTACCAGATCTGCACACGCTAGGTACCCCAACAGAGGGGGGACCAAACATGGGGATGGTACGGAACGGTTCCACTGGTACCATCCATTTTTTTACAGTGGAAACAGAAAAAAAGTGTAGAGAACTGAACTGAACTGAACCTAATGGAAACAGGGCTTTAGGTTTGAACAGATTTGACTCAATAAATCAATGGAGCTGCTTTTTCTAGAAATCAAGTATCCAGCAGACATCAGTGTGTTTCCACCTGGTTTACCTGTGAACACCCGAGAACAGCATCAGTAATGTCTGATTATAAGCTGATTTCTGCAAACAGGAAGAAGAAGGTGTCACTTCCTTACTGAGAGAAGAAAACTACAACTTAATGTAGTTTTTCTCGCAGTCCTTCTTCTTCTTAACTCAAAAGCAGCAGGGAATGAAAACAAACAATACAATAATCAAAAAATATTAAATAATATAGAAAACATTAATACAGTACAAATATATTAATACAGTACAAAGTACAAATGTACTGAGCGTACTGAGCTCACACAGGTGTTATTACCTGCTGACTGACGGCAGAGAGACTCATTGTCTCATTGTTTGTATTTCAGTGTGAAAGGGATCATATGGACAGGTGCACACACACACACACACACACACACACACACACACACACACACACACTGTTAGACTTTGAACCTGTTGGATGTCTTTTTAAGTGTGTCAGTTAAAAATCAACCTCAACAGGAAACTAAACACTCATCAAAGCTGACGAACCAACAGCTGATTAAACCAACGCCCTCACACTAGAAACACCATGTGTGTGCGTGTTGGGGAGTAACTACTTACATGTTACATAGTTAAATACACATAATTGAAATCTGGTACAGTTAGTAAGAAAAAATATGTAATTAAATTACAGTTACTTATCAAATTGTTGGTGTTTACACAGGGGTTACAAAGGTCATTTGTAAAATATAACATTATATGTTCGTCACAATAAGAGGGTTCCTGGTTTGAATCCAGGGTGGAGGAGCTCTACTGTGTGGAGTTTGCATATTCTCCTTGTGTAAGCGTGGGTTTCCTCCAGGTGCTTCAGCTTCCTCCCACAGTCCAAAGACGTGCAGGTTAACTGGTGACTCTAAATTGTCCGTAGGTGTGAATGTGAGTGTGAATGGTTGTCTGTCTCTATGTGTCAGCCCCGTGATAGTCTGGTGACCTGTCCAGGGTGAACCCTGCCTCTCACCCAGTGTCAGCTGGGATAGGCTCCAGCCCCTGTGACCCCTAACAGGATAAGCGATTACAGAAAATGAATAAATGAATAAATATTCATTATATTGGAAAACTTTTAGTAAAAGTTTAACAGTAATCAGTGCTGAGTACTGTGAGGTTTATTACATCACTGGCCACTTTATTAGGTACACCTGTTCAACTGCTCCTTTATGCAAATAACTAATCAGCCAATCTTGTGGTAGCAACTCAATGTGTTTAGTTAAGTAGACATGGTGAAGACGACCTGCTGAAGTTCAAACAGTGACTTAAAAACCCTTTTTAGATAGGAATTGTGCAAATTTGCAGGAAAGCCCAATCAGTCTTTTTTCAGCATTGGCAGTATAAAAACAAAATCAGGGAGTGCGGCAAAATGCCACCTACCTACTTTTGTTTATACAGAATGCGCCTTTTTTGGGGCAATGGGGGTGTGAGCAAGTAACAAAATGTGTAGCTCAGCGTGGCTGGTCAGTCCTTCGGCTATTCTCTCATAAGTCCCCGTCATCTTTCCCCGACGGTTAATGGCCTCTTCGTTTGTGAGGGCAAGGAGGTCAATTCCTTGTCTCCCCAGTTGCTCATCTTTACAGTGTCTGTCAGGTTTGCATCTCCCTCTTGCTACTAGCTGCTTGCTAATTCCTGCTATCAGCTGTTTCCTGTTTATCCACCGCCAGTGGGTCGCACGTGCGGCGTCATCAACAGCTCCTCCCACAAGTCTTCAACAGCCCCTCCGATTGCGGAAGGCCGCCTCGGTCTGTTTCAACTAAAAGGGCTCCGCCAATATGTCTACCCTACGAGGCGGAAAATTGGACACCTCGGATCAACTCGCCAATCCGGCTCTGTGTCTAAATGCTTGCAGCTTGCCGGCAAAACAGCCCAACATTTGCGGAAAATCTGGCAGTGTAAAAGGGGCTAAAGTGACTTTGAACATGGCATGGTTGTTAGTGCCAGACGGGCTGGTCTGAGTATTTCACAAACTGCTGATCTACTGGGATTTTCAGCACAACCATCTCTAGGGTTTACAGAGGATGGTCCCAAAAAGAGAAAATATCCAGTGAGCCAAAATGCCTTGTTGATGCCAGAGGTCAGAGGAGAATGGCCAGACTGGTTCAAGATGATAGAAAGGCAACAGGAAGTCAAATAAGCACTGGTTCCAACCAAGGTGTGCAGAAGACCATCTCTGAAGCAACAACACCTTGTCCAACCTTGAAGCAGATGGGCTACAGCAGCAGAAGACCACACCAGGTGCCACTCCTGTCAGCTAACAACAGGAAACTGAGGCTACAGTTCACACGGGTTTTCTCACCAAAACTGGACAATAGAAGATTGGAAAAACCACATTCAGATGGAAGCATGGATCCATCCTGCCTTGTATCAACGCTTCAGGCTGCTGCTGCTGGTGGTGTAATGGTGTGGGGGAGATTTTCTTAGTACCAACTGAGCATGGTTTAAACACCACAGCCTACCTGAGTATTGTTGCTGAGCGTGTCCATCCCTTTATGACCACAGTGTACCCATCTTCTGATGGCTACTTCCAGCAGGATAACGCACCATGTCACAAAGCTCACATCATCTCAAACATGACAATGAGTTCACTGTACTCCAATGGCCTCCACAGTCACCAGATCTCAGTCCAATAGAGCACCTTTGGGATGTGCTGGAACGGGAGATTCTCATCATGGATGTGCAGCCGACAAATCTGCAGCAACTGTGTGATGTCATCATGTCAATATGGACCAAAATCTCTGAGGAATGTTTGACACCAAGAATGAAAAAGGGGGTCCAACCTGGTACTAGCAAGGTGTACCTAATAAAGTGGCTGGTGAGTGTACAATGACGTCTAATTCAACTCCATTACTGACCGACATCAGCAATAGAGTTATATTAACTTTTTTAAAAAAAGAAAAACAGGTGGCAAATTAGGATGATGCAGGTGTTCCTAATAAAGTGACCAGTTACTGTGTGTATCGAGATGATAAATGTAAGGAGTAGGAATACTTTTGTTTTGGATATGTTCAGTACATTTTGTTTCATTCTGAATGGAGTACATTTACTGAGGGATACTTCAGGAAACATCAGAAAGTTATCATTTAACTGCAGTTAATAATATTATCAGATCAAACGGTGGTCACCTGCAGCAGGTCACGTGTCTCTGCTGTCACACAGGTGGAGCCTGTAGTAACATGATGATGATGGTGATGATGATGAAGCTGTCTGACTATGGAGGAATGCGTTTACCGGGTTTCTACGTCAGTCCGCCGCTCTGACGCAGTGATTTCTATATTTACACACCGGTTGCGAAGTTAACGGCAGCGGCGTGCGTGTGTGCGTGCGCGCATGTGGTCGCGCGCTTGCGTTCATGCACACGCACACACACACACACACACACACACACACACAGGATTAGATGGTGTGTTTTTGCTGCATCATCATCATCATCATCATCAAACCGTCACATCTGGTGACTACACAGCGTTTTATCTCGCTGTTAAAATCACCGTAAACCGACGCGTGCGCGCGCGCACACACATAGATACATACACACACACCACAGGAGCAGCCGTTAAAATCCGCTCCAGCTGGTGAAGATGAGGATGAAGATGGAGGGCTGATGAAGAAACAGGAAGACATGCGGAGCTTTTTTTCTTTTCTTACCGCCGAGCTGAAGCAGCAGCATCATCATCATCTTCATCACCTCACTGACCGTTACTGTCCGTTAATGTCGGTTGCCGACTGTTTACTGACTGACAGAGGCGCTGCACCGACACTCCTCCTCCTCCTCCTCTTCCTCCTCAGAGTCTGAGCTGATAGAGCCGCTCCGAGCAGATCGACGGCCCGACTGAGGAGCCCCCACCCACCTCCACCCATTAACCCTCAGGCTGCAGATAGGCTACATAAAGATACAATAAAGATAAATAAAATCAGATTTAAATATATAAATATATTTTTTGTTTTGTGATACAGTGAGATATTTATAACTCATATATATTTAATATCTCGGTAAGTCTTCGTACAGAAACACCTGCAGCTCTGCTCTGAACTCACGTGTACACCTTTACATATTAATAACAATAATAAATAATAGGTTTGAACAAAATCATTCTTCTGTTCACTGCCCCCCAAAAAATGTTATTGAAAAATTGTTATTCTGACAGATTAGGACACTGAGGACAATCCAATGTAACTTTAACTCACAGCCGTCCAATACACCCTTTTAGGGCCGACGTAATGATGACGTTTAGCTGAAGGCAAAACCTGCCTCTCCCCCACAGGGCTGTAGGCTACACAGGAGTCTTAAAATGTGTTTCTCTTGTTGTGTTATTGGGAGCCAGAATAGAAGGAGTCATGGCTCAAAACCAGCCACCACTGCCCGTCAACAAAAACAAAGATGGTTAAATGTGATATGACCAAAGGACTGGACGGAGGCCATCATCAAAAATGCTCTCAGCGCACACTTCATATCAGGTTAGGGAAAAAGTATTTCCTGTTATAACGTTATGTGTATTAAGGGTTACCATGCCCACCTCATCAGAAACTGGGGAGGGATTAAGAGGAAGATTGGATTTCTCCAATGAACCAACGGTTAAATTAATCACACATTCACTCCGCTCGGCGCTCTGCTGCTCCGTCTCCACAGACAGAGTGTCCAGAGTGCGCTCTGCCACTCTGAGAGTGCGCTGCTCTGGATAACCCAACACTACATTCAGACAGCACTCCCAATTGATGAACGGTCCAGTTTGTAACTCAGAAATTGTATTTCTGAATAAACCACTCACATCATCTTCCTCCATTGTCTAAAACAACTGGAATCTGCTAGCTAGCACTGGCTGATGTTTGTGGAGAATTGTTTTGCCTCCAGCTAAGCCCCGCCCGCCAATAAAACATCAAACTGTTTACTAACAGTTAGTCTCTATATACAGACTAAACCCCGGAGATCTTGCCTCCGGAAGAAGAGCAGAAGAGCCCTGGTTTCCGGTTGTAGGCTGTTTGTAGTCCGCGTGATATTGACCAATCACGTTTGAGCCGGCTGCAGTTGTTTCCAGGTTAAATGCTCTGTGCGGTGAACTAACGAGGCGGAACATAATTGCCGTCACTGCAAATTCTGAATCCAACGCAATGGTTCAGCATATTTACTTATATATAAATGGAAGTCGGAAACGGAAATTCGCCTCCTCCGCCCAAATCAAACTGGAATGCCAAAAAATCAGGGGTCTGCTCCCAGAGGCTGTCTCATTGTCTGCTGGAAGTCAGATGCCGAATACAGACGATGGGTTCCGAGAATGACTAACAGTAAAAGCGTTGATTTGTGGCGTGTGCTTTTTTTCTATTGGACGGGACAGATTAACTGTGAAAGGGGGAATGACACGTAGCAAAGGGCTGCCAGCTGGAACTGAACCTGCAGCCACCGTGGCAAGGACAACACATCTGTACACGGGACACTTGCTCTACCTACTGCCTTCCTGGGCATCCCATGGTGTCCATTCACCCATTTCCATTTTTAACTGCCTTTCTGAAGTTGGGTTGTGGGGGCAGCAGGTCGAGCAAAGCATTCTAGGCATCCCTCTCCCCAGCAACACTTTCCAGCTCCTCCTGGAGGACCCCAAGGTGTTCCCAGGCCAGATGAGATATATAATCCCTCCAGTGTGTTCTGGGTCTGCCCCAGGGCCTCCTACCAGTGGGACGTGCCCAGAACATCTCTAACAGGAGTTGCCTAGGAGGATCCTGATCAGATGCCTGAACCACCTCAACTGACCCGTTTTGACGTGAAGCAGCAGCGGCTCTACTCCGAGCTCCCTCCAGATGTCCGAGCTCCTTACCCTATCTTTACGACTGAGCGCAGGCACCCCACAGAGGAAACTGATTTCGGCCACTTGTATCTGTCACCTCATTCTTTTGGTCACTACCCAGAGCTCATGACCATAGGTGAGGGTTGGGACATAGATGGACCAGTAAATCAAAAGCTTAACCTTCCAGCTCAGCTCTCTTGTCACCACAGCAGTCCAGCACAGCACCCGCATCACGGCAGACGCTGCACCAAAATCCTGTGGCGTGTGCACGTTAATAAGTTATTGTCTGGTACTGTCTTTGATCTTATGTACATGACCTTGTTGTCTAGCTGGCTATAGCCAAAGAGGTTACTTTGTGTTACCTCTTTGCTTTAGCCTTAGCGTTGGCTATACAATCCTACCAGGATTTCGCAGGCTGGTTTTTTTGGTATTACTATGGAATGAAATTCCTGATTTCATGGCAGCTTTTCCAAAAAAATAAACCTTTTATGAAATTGCAGGAGCAAGTGAAAATTGCAAAACATAGCTGTGATGCTGTCTCTGATTCGGGGTGTATTATTACAAGCATTCAGTGTCTCCCACAGAATTGATGCCATTTGATGCAGCGCTGAAGGTCCGCTCTCCTCCAGCTCTCATTGTACTGTTAGCACGAGCTGACACATCACAACATAATCTCATCCCAACACGTTGTATTTTTCCACTTTTTCAGAATCCCCGCAGTAGGAGTTAACATCCAACACCGAGATGTCAATCACACACCAACACTGAAACGGCTCGACACATTAATAACTGGTTGACTGTCACGGTCACAGAGCTCTGGTCCTGCAGCAGCAGAACAGAAAGAGAGGGGCTGAGCAAATCAATTTCCTGCACGCAGCTGTACAATAATCTGAGATTTTACCTGTTTTAAATTTCGGTTAAGTTGTGGTGACTAGACAAAATTGCAAGGTTGCGCAGAATTCACGGGGATTGGCTGAATTTGCATGAACACCCTGGAGGGACTGGCTACATCCCTACATGCCACTAGAAATGTCACAGCGGTGTGTTTCTATAAAAAGCCCAAATATTATGATGCCACTGATAAACAGGTGAAATCAGGAGGGCTAGTCAGTTCAACATCTGCCCAGTAGCACAAGCTAACACAGCAGCAGCAGCAAACACCCAACACCAAGCTAGTAACAAACTCACACCAACACCAAAAATGCTTCACTCTGTCATTTCATCCACTAATAGGCATTAGGTAATGTTAGCCTTGTGTTGCAGAGCAAGAGCAGGATGAAGATGGGTCGAACCAATCAATGCGCTGCACGCAGCTTTACAATGAAGTGAGATTTTACCCATTTTAAAAATTAGAAAATTAAAGAGCAACATCTGAAGTGTTGAACATTCACTGTTAATTACTAATGTTAATTCTACAGAGCCCAAACTATGGAACAAAGAGGGACTGATGAGGTGGAGGATGAAGGACGAGCAGGTAACACTGATAACGTTTATCAGCCAGCGACAGCTAAAATTAAAATGACAGGTAATAACAGAGTGTGACGGAATTTTAATGACCCTGTCCGTCAAAATGACGTCTAACGCAACCTCTGTTGATACTGTAACTACTTCAGTAATAAAAACACAGCAGACAGACAGACAGACAGAAGGCTGTGTGTCTGTCTGTCCATATTTACTGTCTATATGTATATTTACACGTATCAATTAATTATCACTGCAATCAGTCTGATGACTCATTTATTATTAATTTTAATATTACAATTATTAATATTATTATTATTATTAGTAGTAGAAGTGTTGATGACAAAAATAAAATACTGCAGGACACACACACACTCTCACACACACACAGACTGTTGCTATTATGGAAACACAGTTTCTATGGCAACTGATGTGCTGGATTCCTGCAGAAGCGTTCCCACGGCGACACACAGCTCTTTACCACACACACACACACACACACACACTCTAACAGAATGATGGAGGTTTTGCTGACGTAGCAGAAACTGTTTGACCTCAGCCTGGACTGCAGTATTAATGCTACTGCTAACAGTCGTGGTTCAACAGTAGTAATATAAGCATAGATATAGAATATATATGTAGAACGTCACTGCAGCAGCAGCACAGAAGATGAAAGAACCACAAAGAAAAAAACAAACACAAGTAACATGCAAAAAGTATATACATACATGTTTGTGTGTATGTATACCCCCCCCCCCCCCCTCCCCCCTCCCATATTACGCTGTAATTAATTTTTATTCTTTTATTTAATTAATGCTCCGCTGTTTGCATCTAAAATCTAAAGTACACCAGCAGAGAGCAGCATCACACCTGGCAGAATAAATACAGCCTGCTGGAAATCTGTAAAGAAAAAGTAGGGAGTGCTGCACAGGATAAAGGCTCTGTGTAGTTAATTGCAAAAAAAATCAGGTGCTCTTCAAGGATGGGGCAAATAGTCACATAAAGATAAAAAAACAATGACTGGCCAGTTCACTCAGTGTGAGAGTCCAGGGTACAGGTAGAGTCCAAACGCATTATATCTATATTTATAATCTTTGCCTATCTATATGTATTCTATCTACAGTACATCTATCTATCTATATGTGTTATATCTGTACAGGTTGGGAGAGAGTTACTGCCTCAAGCGAGGGAGTTCAAGTATCTCGGGGTCTTGTTCAGGAGTGAGGGTAGAATTGAGTGTGAGATTGATCCTCAGTTTGGTGCGGCTACGTCCCAGCTCTCACCTATGGTCATGACCTTTAAGTAGTGACTGAAAGAATGATGTCGCATATGCAAGCGGCCAAAATTTGTTTCCTTCGTGGGGTGCCTGGGCTCAACCTTAGAGATAGGGTGAGGAGCTCGGACATCCAGAGGGAGCTCGGAGTAGAGCCGCTTCACATTGAAAGGGGTCAGTTGAGGTGTTCGGGCATCTGATCAAGATCCTCCCTAGGCAACTCCTGTTAGAGGTGGTCTTGGCACATCCCACCGGCAGGAGGCCCCGGGGCAGACCCAGAACACACTGGAGGGATTACATATCTCATCTGGCCTGGGAACACCTCAGGGTACCCCAGGAGTAGCTGGAAAGTGTTGCTGGGGAGAGGGATGTCTTGGGCTTTCAGCTTCCGCAACCTGGGTAAGCGAAGGATGGATGGATCTAACTATACACGTTATATCTATATTTATATTTATAATCTATATCTATCGATATTTATACATTATATCTATGTCTATAAAGATAAAAACTTTTTACAATGTCAGATAACAGACTCTGGATCAGCAGACAGTCAGCTCACTTCTGCTTTTATCAAAGGAAAACAAGTGAAATCAGCTGTGGTAGAAACTAAAAGTTAAATTGACAGATTTCATTAATTTCAACTCTGAGTTCATTTAAAGATTTAAAATTGAAGACTGACGCTTTAAACTTCATTTTTTTTCAATATTTTCATATACAGTTATTTTTTATCTATTATATATAAGTCATTACATTATATTTGTTATGTATAATATATATGGTATGAACAGTTATGATATGTTGTGCTTCTAAAGAGGATGTTATCTGTACTGCCCCCTGTCATTATACAGTGTGTGTACATTATAGAGACTGTACACATATCTGAGTTGATTCTCTTGTGGAAGCCACCTGCTGAACTTTAACCCTCGACTGAACATACAGCAGAGGTCAAAGGTCACAGACACACAGAGTCAACGACCCCGACTGTATTTACAGGCTGTGGTTCAACCAGTCAGAGAAGAGCACGCTCACTCTCACTGACTCTGCTCGTCTTCCTCTTCTTCTTCTTCTTTTCATGTCTGCGGTTGGACGATGCACACCAAAGGAAACTCCTGGTAAGACCACCCCCCCACCCTTCTCTCACTTTATACATTGAATTATTCAGTTTTCTGACTGAATTCAGATCAGATTGTGTTTCTGTACGCTGAAATCACTTTAACTGAAACTGAATAAATCAACAAATGTAATATATATAGGAATACAGTGTATACATGTTACAAATATATATATATATTTATATATATATATATATATAAATATATATATATATATATATATATATATATATATTTATATATTTACATCAGCTGTTAACTGTTTCATCTCACAATGACATGTTGATAAATTTATTAATAAATGGTTATCAGAAGCACACATACTCAAGTATTGTACTTAATTACAATTTTGAGGAACTAATATTTCCATGTTATGCTACTGCAATTGTTGGTTAATTTACATATGAAGGTTTGCACATATAAACATGATAAGTTTATAAAATATAATGCAGTCCTTAAAAGGTCTTAATTCTGACTTGTTGAAACCTGCAGATGACCTGAAACACCTGTGATGATTTGACATTAATGTATTAACCCTTAAACTTTAGGTTCTTTTTTAGACTTAAGAAAACTTAAGCACACCTGAGCTTGCTCTGGGACGGATGCTCAAACTGTAGATTGTTCTTCCGCACCACAAAGAGCATAGAAGGGAAGGGCTGCGTTGGGCCACGGAGGATTCATCGGTTGTATCCTTCAAATTTGGGGAACAAGAGCCTCATGGCCTCAAGCTGCAGCCTTTGAATTGAGACACAGCCACTGTTTCCTGTATGCAAATTAGTGTTTTATCCTAGCTAGCCAAGGCATGACCCCCCCTACTCTGACTCTTAAGGCCTTTGTGCACTAAGTCAGTTATTTTTCCTCCAAAATTGTCGCAAAAACTAAAAATAAATATGACATCATGTTGTGTCAATCACGTTTACACACTGACACAAAATTTTTGGAACAATTTTGATTTTCTGTGTTTTTTTGCATCTGTCAGAAGCCTTTAGAGTCGATTGACTGAGAACTCAGATAGCTCTCGTTCAGCAGGTCAGATAGTAGTATTCAGGTGGATGATGATGACGAGGGGGGGTGAATGTGGACCGCATACAGAGAAAGAGAGAGAGAGAGAGACAGTCTGGAGACAGAGACGGAGGACAGCTCTGCCCCTTAATGTAGCTGCAGTTCCAAATGCAAGACACCAGCAGAGAGGGGACAGATGAATAACTCCAGTGGAGAGAATCAAGAGAGGAAATGTGCCTTTTCATTTTGTCTCATTTGCAAATTTTCTCAATGCGTAGAACAAAAAAGTGCATCGGTTTCTGTGCATTAAAGGTTTGGTTTTTTTTCAGTTAACGAATCAAAAAAATGCATCTGAAAAAATGGACTCAGTGTGCAAAGGTCTTTACCCTGACATTGTTTTCCTAATCCTAACCAATCTCACTCCTCTTGCCTAAACTTAACCAACCCAACCAACGAAGCCAACAAGTACTAGCCACTCAGAGTAGGGCGGGTCATGCCTTCCTATCCTTGGAAACACAGATCTGCTTCTTGTATACAAAATGTGAAGGTACATGTAAGATGGGGGGCGCCATCTTTGGCGTACGGTGCTCTGTTACTTCTATTACCAAATACGAGAAAGTTAACAGTATCTGGGTGTGTGAGAGGCAGTAGTGAATTGGGTTCAGTAACCCAGCCTTTGGCTGCTGAGTCATGGATCCGGCTGTAGCTCAGAAGGTAGAGCGGGTCTCCCATCAATTGGACGATTGGCGGTTCAGTTCCTGGCTCCTCTTCTCTGCATGTTGAAGTAACCCCAAATTGCTCCTGATGGCTGTTCCATCTGTGTGTGAGTGCATGTAAATGATCACTGAGTAGCAGGTGGCACCCTGCACAGCAGCCTCAGCCACCAGTGTGTGAATGTGTGAATGCAGCCTGTATTGCAAAGCACCATGAGTGGTCAGAAGACTAGAAAAGCACTAAACAAGTACAGTCCATCTTATTTCTTGTGCAGTGCATTCTGGTAGTTGTAGAGGTTTTAACCTCTTGAGCAAAAGCAAATGCCATGGCCCTTTTCCTCTGTTTTCTCTGGTTATATAGCAGTGATTTCTACTGCATAGGCAGTCCAGTTTTATATAAAGACCATCTCTCCAGCTTTAAGTTGAGTTATTGCCATGAGAATAAATTACTTTCTAACTCGGTGATTCTTATTTTAGGATATCTGTATCTTTGACCGGAAGGCAGTGTCTGGAATTCTACTGAAAGTGGATGAGATGTGTTCAGTCTGCTTTTGATTGTTTGATGGGTGTTCGATCACTTGATAGCGTGAAACTTAAGTTGTGAATGAACTGTGAGCGTTCATGCTTTACTACCAACATCAGATAATGGTCGTCATTTTGATACAACCATTTTTGCCAAAGTCACTTCTGTCGATCCCTGCTGATGATGTATCAGGGTCTGAAGGGTTGTCCCATGTCATGGGGGAACATTTCAGTCAGTTGTTGCTCTGTTCCAAGAGGCACTCGAAAATAAGGAGTAGGGGTAAAATAACAAATGGGATTGGGCAAAGAAACCTTGCAAGATTATTTGTTGAATGAAACCAATGTGACACCACAGTTATTATCAGAATCCAGGTGAGTTCAGTTTTAATCTCCAGTTCAAGTTTTGATCTTTGAACCGAAGCTCCACTTTCAACAGTTCTTTTCAGTAAAATCTGCTGTCAGGTCACTTTTCTTTATGAAGATAAAAAAGCTGTTTGTCTGTTAATGATCACTGAGGTGTACTCGTGTTCAGTTATATCCTCACACCTGTATAGTAAGTGAGGAAGAACTTTATCCCCCCTCAGTATGCAGCTACCTTACCCTCTCCTACCCCCTCACGGGGTTCCCACAGTCATGGACACTAACATTTTCCAGGCCTGGAAAAGTAATGGAATTAGTAAAAATCAATGAAAGGCTTGCTTACGACTGCATTACTTGGGGAGTCTTGTGGGGGGGTACTGCAGGATTACTGGGTACCAGGGTTGTTGAGACAAGCTATCCAGTCCCTGTATGACCAAAGTGAGAGCTGTGTCCGCATAGTCGGCGTAAAGTCAAACAAGTTCTCAGTGGGTTTTGGCCCGACTACAGTTGTACCTTGTCATCGATCCTGCTTGTGATATTCATGGACAGGATCTCAAGGCACAGCCAGGGGGAGGAAGAGGTCCGGTTTGGGGACCTCAGAGTTGCGTCTCTGCCTTTTGCAGATGATGTGGTTCTGTTTGCTTCATCACACCCTGAACTCCAGCATGCACTGGGGTGGTTTTCAGCTGAGTGTAAAGCAGTCTGGATAAAAATCAGCACCTCCAAATCCGAGGTCATGGTTCTCTGCCAGAAAACGGTGAATTGCTCCCTTGGAAGGAAAGAGTTACTGCCCCAAGCGAGGGAGTTCAAGTATCTCGGGGTCTTGTTCACGAGTGAGGGTAGAAAGGAGCGTGAGATGGATCAGTGGTTTCGTGTGGCATCTGCAGTGATGCAGGAGCTGCACTGAACTGTCGTGGTGAAGAGAAAGCTGAGCCGGAAGGCAAAACTTTTGATTTACCGGTCCATCTACGTCCCAACCTTCACCTATGGTCATGAGCTCTGGTTAGGGACCGAAAGAATGAGATCACAGATACAAGCGGCCAAAATTAGTTTCCTCTGTAAGGTGACTGGGCTCAACCTTAGAGATAGAGTGAGGAGCACAGACATCTGGAGGGAGCCGCTGCTCCTTTGTGTCGAAAGGAGCCAGTTGAGGTGGTTCTTGCATCTGATCAGGATGCCCCCTGGGCGACTCCTATTAGAGGTGTTCTGGGCATGTCCCACTGGTAGGAGGCCCCGGGGCAGACCCAGACCACACTGGAGGGATCATCTGGCCTGGGAATGCCTTAGGGTCTTAGGAGCTGGAAAGTCTTGCTGGGGAGAGGGACATCTGGGGTGCTTTGTTTGGCCTGCTGCTCCCGCAACCCGGCATCGGATAAGCGGATGAAAATGGATGGATGGATCGAAAGTTTTGGGGAAGTCATGGATATTTGTTGTGTGTAATGAATTTGCTTCAGTAAGGCAAATTTATTTTCTAAAGCTGTCGACGTAGCATAGCTCTGATACGCTTCGATGTGTGACAACATTTTCTTTTTATGGGTCCTTAAAAAGTCACGGAACAGTTTTGAAATGTTTTGAATGAAATTCTGAAGGAACCCTGCCATCAGTATGTAGTTACCTCACCCTCTCCTCCCCCCAGCTGCTGCTCCTTTGAGCACTACAAACTGACCACTGAGTGGCTTCTGAACCACACGAGTCATCGTCCAAAGATCGCAGTGATCTGTGGTACAGGACTCGGTCTTCTGGCTGACGGAGCCGCCAACAAACAGATCTTCAGGTACCAGGACATCCCCAACTTCCCTGTCAGCACAGGTGAGTAAGCCCCGCCCATTGACAACTGAGGGGGCGGAGCCTCTGTAGGTTTTGATTTGTCCTACTTTTTTTTCTCCTTTCCTTCCTTCATCCTCCCTGCTTTACTTCTCCTCCTCTGAAGCGTCCTTAGTTCTGATCATCGCAGTCTTTCCTTGGGAGGACTGTTGACAGGAACATGTTCTGCTTCCTAAAATTATTTTAACTATTGACAGCGTACTGTGCATGTCTACATACAGTACCGTCTCTCCCTCTCTGATATAATGTCCCCCTTTTGTGTCTCACTCAGTCACTGGTCATGAAGGCTGTCTGGTGTTTGGGACCATCGAGGGCACTTCCTGTGTCTTCATGCAGGGTCACTTCCACCTGTACGAAGGTTACTCCCTCTGTCAGGTGAGTCCTCATAACATCCTGAAGTGACTGTTCCATCTTGACTGTTCGCATAGAAACAAAGGTGGACCCTGCCAGGAGCTGTGAGGAGCACCAGCTCTGTTTATACTCTCCTCATTTGTTTCACCAGTTACGCTTTAAGGGTAACATGACTGCAGCCTGGATTATGAGTTATGGTAACGTTTTGTTTTGATTTGTTTTTTAGTGAAATTTGTGTACTGCTCAGGGGTTGTAGGTCAGAGGTCAGGGTGGGTTGGCGGATTCAGGGTTCACATCCTTAAGTGGGATTTATACTTCTGCATTGAATCGACACTGTACCTACACCGTAGGCTCTGCATTGATGCATCCTATGCCATAGCCTGACATGCACCACCCCTAAAATGCAACTACATGTCAGAGTGATGCAGACCTCCTGGCTATTTGTAAGCTGAAACCATTTCTCTCAGTGGAAACAAAGCTTTTCTTACTTTTATTTCACAGATAAGAAACAATATATTGTGAAGACAATAAAGCCTCCACAAAAATAGCATTTTATGTCCTGTGTTGGATTTATCTTGGCTTCATATGGGTAGAGGACATTTCCGCGAGTTATTGCTGTGTTTCCAGCGGCTTCTTTGGCACCAAATGTGGGTTCTTTGTAGTGTGACATCACTGTTGTGTTTTGGTTTTTTTTTGCTGGAATTGTGATCCCCAAACTGTGTGTTTTATGCCAAAATATGATTTTCTCCAAACCATAATCAGTGGTTTTCTGCCTAAACCTAACCACATGTTACATGTACAGCATTGCGAAAACATAAAGTCAATGCCAACATTTTTTTGGGTGATTTAGGTGCAACAGGTGGATTGATGTCAGTACTAGTGTTGCCAGTATAACAACTGAGGTGGTTCAACATCTGATCGGGATCCTCATGGACTCCTCCCTGTGTACAACGAGAACCTGGGGCAGACTAGAACACACTGGATCGCCGATCCCACCAAGGCTATCTCACTGTTCACCTGTCTGTCTGTCTGCCTGTCTCAGGTGACGTTCCCTGTGAGGGTCTTTAAGCTGATGGGGGTGGAGACAGTGCTGGTGACCAACGCCTCTGGAGGAATATGTCCGGACTTTAAAGTTGGTGACATCATGATCATCAAAGATCACATCAACCTACCAGGATTCGCTGGACAGCATCCGCTGTGTGGACCCAATGACGAGCGGTGAGACAGGAGGACAGACAGAGAACAGGAAGAGACTAGAAGAGACAAACACAGTTATATATGAGCCCTGAGATGAAATCAACTATATCAGCATTAAGAAAATGTAATGTGTCTCACCACCTGTCTCGGTCTCTGTCTGTAGTTTTGGGATCAGGTTCCCCTGTATGTCTGATGCATACAGTAAGGATCTGAGGCGGCTGACATTGGAAGTGGGCTCTGAGCTCGGCTGCAGCGACTTCGTCAGGGAGGGAGTTTATTGTATGGTGAGCGGCCCAAACTTTGAAACCATCGCAGAGGCCAGAATGCTACTGATCCTGGGCTGTGACTCTGTAGGTAAGACAGGAAGAGAGACAGGCAGACACACAAGCCCTTTTTACTCACAGACTGCACCATGGGGCTGCCACAAACCTTAATACAGTGAAAAAACATGTTCTCATTATTTCACACTGTCCCTCTCCTCAGGTATGAGTACAGTTCCTGAAGTAACTGTGGCGAAGCATTGTGGACTCAGAGTTCTTGGTCTGTCTCTCATCACCAACATGGTCAGTGGATAGCAGTCATGTCTGATGTGACAGTGGTGAAGGAAAACACAATTATTCAAATGGACCTGTACCCCACCCAAAAAAGGACAGCAGTGTTGTAGCTGTGATAAGGCTGTGGTGTGGCTGTGTTATGGCTGTGATGTGGCTGTATGATGGCTGTGGTGTGGCTGTATGTCAGCTGTATGATGGCTGTATGTCAGCTGTATGTCGGCTGTAGTGTGGCTGTGTTATGGCTGTGATGTGGCTGTGTTGTGGCTGTGTTATGGCTGTGATGTGGCTGTGTTGTGGCTGTGTTATGGCTGTGATGTGGCTGTATGTCGGCTGTATGATGGCTGTAGTGTGGCTGTGATGTGGCTGTGTTATGGCTGTGATGTGGCTGTGTTGTGGCTGTGTTATGGCTGTGATGTGGCTGTATGATGGCTGTGATGTGGCTGTAGTGTGGCTGTGTTATGGCTGTGATGTGGCTGTGTTATGGCTGTGTTATTGCTGTGATTTGGCTGTATGATGGCTGTGATGTGGATGTGATGTGGCTGTGTTATGGCTGTGTTATGGTTGTGATGTGGCTGTAGTGTGGCTGTGTTATGGCTGTGATGTGCCTGTGTTATGGCTGTGTTATTGCTGTGATTTGGCTGTATGATGGCTGTGATGTGGCTGTATGATGGCTGTGATGTGGCTGTGATGTGGCTGTGTTATGGCTGTGATGTGGCTGTGATGTGGCTGTGTTATGGCTGTGATGTGGCTGTGTTATGGCTGTGATGTGGCTGTGTTGTGGTTGTGATGTGGCTGTGTTATGGCTGTATGATCGCTGTGATGGGGCTGTGTTGTGGTTGTGTTGTGGCTGTGATGTGGCTGTGTTATGGCTGTGATGTGGCTGTGATGTGGCTGTGTTATGGCTGTGATGTGGCTGTGTTGTGGCTGTGATGTGGCTGTGATATGGCTGTATGATCGCTGTGATGGGGCTGTGTTGTGGTTGTGTTGTGGCTGTGATGTGGCTGTGTTATGGCTGTGATGTGGCTGTGTTATGGCTGTGATGTGGCTGTATGATGGCTGTGATGTGGCTGTGTTGTGGCTGTGATGTGGCTGTGTTGTGGCTGTGATGTGGCTGTGTTGTGGCTGTGATGTGGCTGTGTTATGGCTGTGATGTGGCTGTATGATGGCTGTGATGTGGCTGTGTTGTGGCTGTGATGTGGCTGTGTTGTGGCTGTGATGTGGCTGTGTTGTGGCTGTGATGTGGCTGTGTTATGGCTGTGATGTGGCTGTATGATGGCTGTGATGTGGCTGTGATGTGGCTGTGATGTGGCAGTATGATGGCTGTGATGTGGCTGTATGATGGCTGTGTTGTGGTTGTGTTGTGGCTGTGATGTGGCTGTGTTGTGGCTGTATGATGGCTGTGATGTGGCTGTGTTATGGCTGTGATGTGGCTGTATGATGGCTGTGATGTGGCTGTATGATGGCTGTGATGTGGCTGTGATATAGCTGCGATATGGCTGTATGATGGCTGTGATGTGGCTGTATGATGGCTGTGATGTGGCTGTGATATAGCTGCGATATGGCTGTATGATCGCTGTGATGTGGCTGTATGATGGCTGTGATGTGGCTGTGATATAGCTGCGATATGGCTGTATGATCGCTGTGATGTGGCTGTATGATGGCTGTGATGTGGCTGTGATATAGCTGCGATATGGCTGTATGATCGCTGTGATGTGGCTGTGTTATGGCTGTGATATGGCTGTATGATCGCTGTGATGTGGCTGTGTTATGGCTGTATGATGGCTGTGATGTGGCTGTATGATGGCTGTGATGTGGCTGTGTTATGGCTGTGATGTGGCTGTATGATGGCTGTAAGACAGCATTAACATATGCCACCTGTGTCGTGCTGCAGGTGTCTCTGGACTACAGCCGGGAGGAGAAGGTAAACCATGAGGAGGTTCTTCAGACCAGTAAGATGAGGGCAGAGGTTCTGCAGAAAATTGTCACCACACTGATTTCTCGCTGCCAGCAGCAGAGCATCAACACCCACTGACTCATCAGCACCCACTGACAGACCAACAGAGCCACAGAGGAGTCCACCACCACCCTCATCACTGTCAACATCTACAACACTGTGTAATATCTGACTGTAGCTTCTGTCAGTGTTTGTTGTCATGACGTTGCAGTGAGTCTGTAACTCTGTTGTAGCTTTAATGCTGCTGTTGTGTTTCAGTTGTTAACTTTACAATAAAACGATTAAATGATTGAGGACTCTGAAATGTTCTTTTACATTTATCTCCTCCCCTCATATCACTTATAACATTATAGAAAATGTTCGTAACAGTATGAGACACTGTAACTGTAACGTAGCCAAAACATTTATTAGTGTAAAGTCACCAACCACTTTATCATCACCTGTATAAACAGTTAATGAATGATAATGTCATACATGTATTATTCAGTTTAATTCTTCTTACCCCAAGGTCCATTTACTAGATTTCTTCCAGAGCTTTCAGCCTCATCTTGGTGATTTGTGAAAAATTTCTATCACCATAACTTTGTAATTTTATATTATCAATCATTCGTCAAGTGTCTGTACACCAGTTGGTGACATAGGTGTTGATTAATAGGGGAGAGCGGGTCATCTTGTCACAAGGGTCAGGTGTCACACTGGTTACATATTCAACACCAGAGGGCGCTATCTAAACAAATTCAATTGTTGCGCCTACAACTCACTGTTCTGGAGTCATTTTGCTCTTGACATGCCTCTGTGTGACTGTA
Source organism: Epinephelus fuscoguttatus (assembly GCF_011397635.1). Taxonomy (NCBI): domain Eukaryota; kingdom Metazoa; phylum Chordata; class Actinopteri; order Perciformes; family Serranidae; genus Epinephelus; species Epinephelus fuscoguttatus. Next base: position 5,953,718 of record NC_064759.1, read on the forward strand.
AACTGAGGTGAGAATGTATTTTCCTATTTCTTTTTACTATAAAAGCAAACAAGCTAAACTACAGTATTTATGTAATGGAACATTGATTTTCAATCATATTTTTTGCACTGAAAAGAAGAGAGGAAAGGTGTATTTTGATACTTAAAATAAAAGTCCTGTGCTAAAGCTAGCTTGTGGTGTGGCTAGCAAAAGCACATCACTCATGGGCAAGATGTCTCATTGCTCTCTGGGCGTATCGTCACAGTTTGCGTGGTGACTCAGATTAGCCTATGTCACTGACAAAAGTTAAAATATGTTGAGGTAGTCAGTTTACTTAATTTATGTTGCATTTGGAATTGGAACTAAAAAGAACTCATAGCTCAGAGCCCGATCTCACTCTGAAGTTATCGAAATCTAGTGCTTGATCAGTGACTTGAGGCGTCACAAACCAATGAACAAAGGCCTCCTTTAACGTTGGCATGACACGCAGCCGGTTGCCATTATAGTTTAACAGCGCCCCACAGCATCAGGGGGAAACGTGGCAGAACAAGGACAAAAGTTGAGGGGGCGAAAGTCTGGGAGGGGTGGTGGATGGGTCTAACAAACACCAACCTTCACCCGAGAGAGTGGTGTTTGTGTCCTATAAGATTCTAACGCGACACCCTGCTCTTTTCTCCTAAACCCAACCATGTGCTTTTTTTCAATTTGCCATAGTGCTTTTATTTTGAAAGAGACTGTATGGAAACTTTAAATTTCCTGTGAAAACAGAAGTGTATTTTGAAAGACGACAATGCATCTAAGAGGCAGAACTTGACACGTGTCCCAGAACGTTAACAACCAACACACCCAGGGTACCTTGCACTTCATATGTGGACGTGGAAAGTCCATGACCAAATTTCAATATGTGACAAAGTCAGAGTGAGAATGAGTTATAGCTCAGGACACTTTTTTTGTAATTTGTTATTAATTTACACTTTGTAGAGTCTTTCAATAAAAACCATTACATTTAAGACCTCTGAGGGACAACAGGTGAGAACTTGTTCGGACGCCTGTTCTGGGCAACAACAAACCAATGTCCACTTCATCAGGTTTCTTTTAGTGTGGTTACCCATTTATTTTAACATGTGCTCACCATCACACAGGTAAAACACTGTATTTCCATAATTTATCTCAGGTAAATTTCCACTTCACAGTTTCAGAGTCCATCACAGTTAAGTTTCCATTCATCCATTTCAGTTTCAATACGCTGCAAACAAGCTCCCCCCATCACACACCTGCTGTTCATCACCTGCACCTTACCTTTATTACCGGTGTTTTCCTGCTCTAGTGCGCCACTCCGTGTACAAATGACAAAACTGCATGTATTTACATGCGGTCACTATTAGTTAAACATTAATCAAAACAAATACAAAAAATGTTATTGTGGCTCCAACACAGTAGGTCTTTGTAGTAAGAGTGCATTTTGGAATGCAGAATTTGATTATTCTGTCTTGCCCATGGTAGATTATGTTTTAAATGAATTTATTTACATAGAGTGTTCTTGATTCTACATGCACTGACACTGATACTGATGAAGCACTAGCATTTGAAACATCCGTCAAAATATATCAGACTTTTCAGACTTGCACATGATAAATAAATAACCTCAATTTGAAATATAGAATTATAACAAATAATTTGTGTATTAGTAAATTGTACTAACGAAGATCTGTTTAAAGACTGTTGAAGAAAATTAAGGTTTTAATATATTTACAGAATAATATCTAGAATACAAAGTTTTATAACAACAGTTTTCTCCATTTTCACTGCAGTCTTGAGCATACAACATCCGGTACAGCAGGTGGCGCCATGCACGTTATGCTCCTGTTTTATTCTGAAGGAGTCACAATGACGCTCCGCTTTTATTCTGAAGGACCTGGGCAGGAAGTGATATTGTTATTGGCGGAACTGAGGCTAACCAAACAGAAGCTAACAGAAGCTAACAGAGCTGATATGACGGAGTAACAAATGGCTACCGATGTCAGTCTGAGGGTAAGTCTTTCACTTTTATTCTCAGAAACAGATTTTAATGTTTAGTGCTTCCGGTTCTTTATTATTATGTGATTAATATCACAGCCAAACTTCGCGCCACACACAGAGGCAGCCACTGCGCCTGCTCAGTTGTGTGTTAGCTTAGCTTCTACCGGCGACACACTGCTGTTATTATGAAGCTTACTGAGCTATCGTTACACTAACAGAGACAAAATGTTGGCTGCAGCTCTGCTCGCACATTTAGAGGCTTAACCCGGGTCAAATTAACCGTGTCAGTTAAACCTGACCACATATTTTGCATCTGAACTAGAGCTAAAGTGCGGCTAAGCTAATGAGTTAAACACCTGTCTGTCCTGTATGCTAAAGTTAGTTTTGAATATCTGATAACTGAAGACGTGTCTGTCTTCACCAGTAGAGGAAAGTGACTCTCAAATACAATTTGGAAGTAACGCTATTTCTACTTAACTTGCGTATTTCTATTGTTATTAGAAATTTAGCTTTTCATTGGCAGCTACAGGGAATAACCCTGACCCTGTTCCATAACAAATACTCTCCTTCACGCCAGTTCTGACAGATACATATCACTGCAGAATTAAAGGCTTGAAGGAAAGCAAAGATATAAGTAAGCAAAGAATAAAAATCTAAATAAAAATAAACTAAATTACTTACAAAGTGGGCACCAATCAGTGCCACGAATTCAGTATCTGGCCAAATGTTCCTGAGATATGACGCTGAGTAATGAACAGAAAAGTGTTTTTGCAGAATAATATGAGGTTTTAGCGAAGTTGACCTTTGACCTTTTGGGTATAAAATGTCACCACTTAATCATTTTATCCTGTTAGACATTTGTGTGAATATTTGTCATAATTAGTGTGTGAATTCCTGAGTTATGGTCAAAAGTGTTTTGTGAGGTCACACTGACTTTGACCTTTGACCACAAAATTCAAATCAGATCAATCAGATTATAAATCCATAACATACTACTGCTGTTATTATTAGTCATACCTCTATTATTATTCACATGTGATCATTATTGTCACATACATATACTGTCATATGTTAATATATACTGCATACAACATATAGTACCACAATTACTGTTATTGTTAATATTATATTATGACAAAAAGTAATGTTGTTGTAAGCTATTGTCATTACTGTCCTGCATGTCTCTCTCTCTCTCTCTCTCTGTCTCTCTTTATGTTTCATTTTGTCATATGGATTACTGTTAATTTATTATGTTCATCTGCTCTGTACAACATCTAATGCACATCAGTCCATCCTGGAAGAAGGACAGGGTTTTTTTGGGGGAGTTTTTCCTTATTGTCTGTGAAGGACAGAGGGATGTCGTATGCTGTAAAGCCTCTGAGGCAAATTGTGATTTGTGATATCGGGCTTTATAAATAAAATTGAATTAAATAATCATCTTTTAAATGATTATTTATTATTACACATCAAACTACCCAGCTGTATATAAAGTAATTAAAGTGGAGCACCTTTATTAGCTCATTTTAATCCAATAATATATATTATTCAGAAATGGTCCATTCTTTATTGTGAGTACTTGTACTTTTGGTACTTTAAGTGTATTTTGATGCTGATACTTTTGTACTTTTCCTTAAGTAAAACTTTGAATGCAGGACTTTTTCTACACTGGTGTTGCTACTTTTACTGCAGTAACAGATCTGAATTCTTCTTTCATCACTCTAATATTCTGTCTGTCTTTATTATATGTATTGATCACTGGTATTGGTCAGCAATTACATGGATCAGATGTTGAATTGATCACTGGTTGTAAAGATCGCTTCTTCTCTTTGTTTTCCCGTGGTTGTATCAATCAGTGATGTGTATATCAGTGATATTGATCACAGATGGTGTTGATTAGTCATTGTATTGATCACTGATGGTGTTGCTCAGTTGTTGCATTGATCATTGACTGTGCTTGTGTGTCCCAGCGGCTGGAGAGGCGGCGTCCAGCACGAGACAACATTTGTCCTCTGGAGTCTAAATTTCTGAGGACGGATGGAGAGGACGTTGCCTTCAAACTGGACAGCAGGTCACCGTCCACGCCTCACGCAGGAAGCTCCACTGGGGACAAACAGGAAGAGGAGCGAACACTTGTCTCAGGTAAGTAAGCTGTGACATCATGACGACATGTGAACACATTAGATCATGTTTAAATCAAGTGTGGTTGAACTGACTCGGTGACGTGTTTATAAATGGTCCAAGTGTTAAACTGGACAAAGGCATAGTCAGAGTATTCATACCTTTAGTTTTGTCCGCCTCTTGCTCAGGTGATGGGATGACGGAGGAAGAGGTGGTCGCCATGGTGACCAGCGAGGCCAGTGAGGATGAAATGGGAAGCCTGGACATTGACCTGGACAGGACGTCCAAACAGCACAACCTGACGTCCAGCAATGTGCGCGCCATCCTGCATGTAAGAGAGACACACACGCACACGCATGGTTAACACCAGGAGAACATATTACTAAAGTTTACAATCATAGAATCAGAATCCGGTTTGTTACCAAGTTTTTTCACATACAAAGAATTTACATATTTTGTTTTGGTGCTGTAAACAAGAGAAAATAACAATAAAAGCAAGTAAAAAAAACGAACTGAAATCAGAGTAAAGTTACAATAAAAAAATACATTCATCAGCAATAGTTCACGTTAGTTTTACCTGTGTGTAACATGTAACATGTTTACACACTCTGTACTGTAACATGTTGTGTGTCCCGTGTCAGGAGGTGATTACCCACGAGCATGTGGTGGCCATGATGAAAGCTGCCATCAGAGACACTCAGGACCTGCCCATGTTTGTGAGTGTCCATGTTTTCTTTGTGCTGAGGCTCAAGATGAATATCGTCTCGATTTTTTTAATGATTTGAATCAGAGTTTCTTCCTGGCTCAAATTAAGGCCAAGGTGTTAGCATCGTGATCATGTGCACACACGTGCAGACGTGCATGTGAACTGAGCCTTCAACTGACTCAAGGAAACATTTTTATGAACAAAATTATTTTAGAAGCTCTAATAAGTATAATTATTTATTATTATTTATCATTATTTAGCAGCTAAAGAGACAGATATTTTCCTCAGGAGTTGGTGGAGACTAAAAAAAACGTCTCTTTGTGTTTTAATTTGTTTTTTCTTCATCAGGAGCCGAAGATGACTCGATCCAGGCTGAAACAGGCCGTTCAGCAGGGACAGGTGAAAACATTTTGTTTAATGATTATAGGTTGGTGTAGGTGATATATTTTCAAGAGTTAAATCAGAATTTTTCTGTTTGTATTTTTAAATTAAGCTTTACCTGTTTTTATTTATAAATTTGGTCACAATCTTGCAGTGAAAAAAAGCTCTTTACACATGTCTTAATTCTAGTAAATCTTTACTTGTTGCACAAACATTTTTTTTGTTTTTATTTCACACTTGCTTTGGCAGTGTGAGTGTGTTTCCTGTGCCAGTAAAGTTTCTTTGAATTGAATTGGACTCAACAAAAACTGTAAAACTTTCATAACAAGTCTGTCTTTCTGTCTGTCTGGTTACAGCCTCTGGACTGGAGTCTGTCAGCCGTGAACACAGTCAAGGTAAAATAACACATCCAGTCTGCAGGAGAATTTCTGTCTGTCTCTCTGTCCATCTTTTTGTCTGTCTGTCTGACTGACTGACTGTCTCTTCTGCAGCCTCCTCAGTTCGTAGACATTGATCTTGAGGAGGATGAAGACTCGTCTGATGAAGAGTATTGTCCTGATGAGGAAGAGGAGGAGGAGGAAGACACTGCCGAGGAGGTGAGTGATGCTTTGACCTTTCACGGGGGCTGTAACCTGCCACGTTACTCTTTTCTATAGTTGGATTTTGATTTAGATTTTTATCTTTTAGCTCAAAGACAAAACTATTTAGTAAACATACAATAATTCATAAACAGTCCAGCACATAATTGCTGTCACATATATGCACATACATAGACAAATACAGCCTCCATACATCAGCACATATACTACATAAATACATATTCATTTACACATGCTCACACAATAACAACAACGGTCATTTCGGTTTTTATTTATGATTTTTAATCTCTTATTCTTATGTTAACTTGATGTTAGTTGGTACATACCAATAAGTTTGTACTTCATACTAACTGGCTTTTTAAACTTTCCTTTAGACTTTCCTCAGCGATGCAGACAGCTTGGCTTCACCTCCCAGAATGCATCAGGCCTCTCAACTTAAACTACTGACAGTCCAGAGGACTGATGAATCTCGACAGGTACCCAGACCTCAGATCTCCTATAGAAACACTGATGTCTGACCTCAGACCCCTGCGCTGCCCTGTAAAGGCTAACTGTATTAACTACAACAACACTGAATCTGAGAAAAATGGCTTCAGAGTTTTTGACTGTTCAGCTAAATGTGTTTCAAGTAGAAACATGGTGATGCAGTTATTAGACAGGTATTCATAAAGTCTAATGAACATGATTAATGATTTGACCTGTGCACAAAAAAATCACTAAAATTGTAGTGGCTGCACTCTGTTTTTGTTTTACCTGAAACACTTTCATAAGTAATGCAAAGGCAATGTGCAGTAACTACAATGTCAGTGTCAGATCTTTTCAAGGTAAACTGTGCTCATTTCTCACTGGATTTAATTTGTTTGTTTCATTTATAGATGCCTGTTTTATTAGTTCTAACCCTCAAGTGTTATTTTGTTGTAATATTCACATCATCAGGTTTATGATTACTTGACATCATCATCTTCATCACTGATCTTGTTGTGGTCATTGTCACGTTATCAGTTATTTTGTTGTCCTCGGCCTCATGTTCACTATTCACTGTAATGCCCTTTCTGCAGTTTTCTTTGGCCCAATAGAATCCCAAATCTACGGGAACACCAATGGTTCATAACTCAGTTTTAACCAAAGTTAACAGATACACTGACCCCTGCCTGTTCTTTAGAAACCCTCAGGACACCTGGGGGAACAGGTGATGACCTCCACCTGCGCTCCTCATCAGCCCCTCACTGTTCCTGAGACCTCCTTCCTGGAGAGACTCAACGCTGTGGAGGAGGAGCTGGACTGCAGCGCTGCCTACACCTATAACCAGGTAAACCCCACAGCACACCCACACCTATAAGAAACACCCACCCAAAAGCAGTCTCACTGACTTCCTGCCTCTCCCACTACCTGCCTCTCGCTTTCTCACTCTTAGGACAGAAAAGCCAGCAATGATGGTGGTGATGGAGGCACCAGCTGTTTGGCGTACCGCACACGCTCCAAACTTCCTCTGGTTAACGTTCCTTTGGGTCAGCTGGAGGCGGAGCTTCTGGCCCCTGACATCAGCGCTGACATGTACGAGCTCAGCGCCGCCCAGGGGGAGGAGGAGCGTCACTGGACGAAGTGGCTGCAGGGTCTCATGGCCCCCGACAATGAAGGTCAGGGATCCGGCTGATAACAGCACTTTCAGAATAAAAGCCTGAGACTGTTTTGTTTTTGTTGTTGTTAACATCTCAGAAAGCTAACTGAACCTGTCTGTCTTCTCAGAGGAAGCCGATGATGATGACGACCCCGAGTACAACTTCCTGGAAGACCTGGATGAACCCGATCTGGAGGACTACAGGACGGACCGGGCGGTCCAGATCACCAGTAGGTGTTATGGATTGGGTTTGGATCAAGGCCTAGAGAAGCTTTTCCAGGACCTCAGAATCTGTATTTTTCTTCTTGTCCTCTCTTCTGTGTTAACACTTCTTTTTCTTCTTCTACTTTTTCAGAGAAGGAAGTGAACGAGCTGCTGGAGGAGCTGTTTGAAACGGTGTGTTGAGTTGATTTTCACCAACCTGTGTTTCCACTGATTGGTACTAATGATTCTGGTCTTTATAGAGAGTGTTCAGACCTCACACAGCACAACGTGATCTCATCCCTACTCGTCATTTATCTCACATCAACACCGACATGGCTCGATTCCGTCCTAAACCTGATAATAAGAGTCCCACAGTGTCATGATAAATAGAGAGAAGGTCAAGGGGGAGCTGAGTGAATCAATTCACTGCACGCAGCTCTACACTGGTGGCGCAGAATTCACAGGGACTGGAACAATTTACATTATTTGTTGTGATCGTAACGTCCTGCAGGAGCTGACTGGATTTAAACAGAGTAGAAATCACACCCACCGATCTGAGAGTCAGAACTTTTTGGACTTTGTGACGAGCCAGGACTGATGACAAGTGTCAGGTCAGAGTGACGTCTGTTCTCTGTACAGCTCCAGGAGGAGGTGGCAGCTGAGGAGCAGGAAGAGGAGCAGGAGGAAGAGGAGGTGCCATTACAGACTGGACCGAAATTCAACGTCCCCCAGGCTTTACGGTAACACCTCTACGTAGAGTCCTGATGCACACATATACACACATCTACATGAACACATATACACAGTGACACAGGACCTCCTTTTGGGACGGTGCAGCAGAGATGTGCTGTGACTGTTTGGGTAAGGAGGAAGAGAAATGGCCTCTGCTGCGGCTTCTTCACACAGAACACATGAAGAAGAGTGCAGCTGAGAGGAGACATCCTGTATCTGAAATAAACTGTGTTGTCTTTTAGACAGTATGCATTTTCTTCAAGGCTGTCTGTAGCCCGCAGTAGAAGATGTGCCATTATACCAAACGTTTTATACAGAGCGGTGGTGGAGTCGTGGTGCAAGACTCCCACCATGAACAGACAGTATACAGCAGTTGTGTCCCTTTTTGTTCTCTGTAGTTTTGAGGCACCGTTAGCCAGCATGTTGACAGAGCGACGGCGAACTGTCAGGAAACAGTACGAAGCTCTGCAGCAGAGGAGAGCCCTGCAGGAAACCACCAGTAATCACCGTGACAACCTGAAGGACACACCCAGCACACAACCCGGGACCGTTACGTCTGTCTTAGTGCTGCCAAGTCGGGTCTACCCCACCCTCCACCTGGACTACACCCAGAAACTGCAGCTACAGCAGCAGATACAGCAGGTACGTGTCCTCTACTGTCTCACCTAGTGTCCTCTATTGTCTCACGTAGTGTCCTGTAGCATTGCGTCTCTTTCTCTTCATCTCCAACATGAATCCTGATATTTAAATAAAGTGTTTAAAGAAACTGCAGCATTCCCAGTTTTGGTTCACTCACATGTTTTCTGTCTCTGTCTCTGTCTCAGCACGTTCAGCTGCTGACTCAAGTTCACCTGCTGAGTCGCCGTGTGGACGCCCTGAACCACCAAGCCTGCCTCACCAAACACTACCTGGTCAGTCAGTAAACAACACAAACAAATGTTCTCTTCCTCCAGATGGGTGCAACACCCAGTGAGGTATGTTGAGTCTGGTTTAACCCGGATAAATCGCCACGTTAACTGGTGCTGCGTGGCCAACCTGGTCGGGACCACTTTCTGTTCAGAGTTTCGACTTCAAATCGGCTAAAAAGCGGCGCCGTTGAGGCGATAATGTCAATCAATGAGCAAAACAGTTTGTATATTAACTTAAAAATTTACACAATTAGTGATTTTCTGACAGCTTTTTGGCCGATTTCAACCCGAAACTCAGAACAAAAACTGGTCCTGACCAGGTTAGGTGTGCAGCAGAGGTTACCATGGTGATTTAGCCAGGTAAAAAGAGAGCCATCTTTGCACGAAGGAAAACTCCGGCTTTAGACTTGACATACCTCCCTAACTTCAGACAGCCTTCAGGTCAGTCCGTAAACAACAACAACACAAACAAATGTCCTCTCCCTCTTCTCCCTCCAGGAGGAGCTGCAGCAGTTTGCCAGCCGTCAGGAGGAGGCCGTTCTCCCCAGTAGTTTCACAGTGTGTAACCTAAGGGGGGCGCTGGATCTCCTGCAGGAGGTGGAGCAGAGAGCGGACCCTCCTCCTGCTCCTTCTGCTCCTACTTCCACCAGGCGCTGGCTCCCCAGGATGACTCCTGCTACCAACAGTAAGAATGGAAATAAACTCTGGTTCTGTCGTCAGGCAGAACATCTATCTGGTTGTTCCAGCTGATTGTTCTTGTTCTAATTTTGGTTCTGGTTTTGTTTAGGCCACGCCTTCCCTCTGCTGCCTGCAGACACCGCCTGGCTGTTTGCCACACGTCCTGTCTTCCTTTATCCAGAACTGCTTCCTGTCTGCAACCTGGATCCCGCCCTCCACACCCGACCCCACCGGAGTGTTTACACTGCAGGAGAGGACGGGTACATACACACTAATACACACGACACACACTTTAAACACACACATATGGTGTATTGTACTGTAACAGTATTATTTCCCATGATGCCTCTGTGCAGACTGACAGTATTGTTTCCCATGATGCCTCTGTGCAGACTGACAGTATTATTTTCCATGATGCCTCTGTGCAGATTGCTGGTTCATGGTCTGAAGCACTTCGAGGGGACGGTCCAGTCGGATCAGCTGATCAGCTCCTACCTGCTCTGTAAGACTCGATGGAGCTTGAGGAAACACGTCAGAGAGATGAGCGGGCCGAGAGCGCCGCGCAACAGTGTCATCAAGGTGACATCACTGTAACATCACCACACACACCATCTGACATCATCTCCTCTGTGGCTGAACAGGTGACGGTAAACTCTGGCCTTGTCTTCATATCTTCAGACGTTCCTGACGCAGAGAGTGATCCCCCCGCTGCCGCTTGCTTGCAGCAGAGTTGAGCCGGGAGACCAGCGCCCCCCAGTGGACAGAAACAACTCCAACATGCCAAACTGGCTCAAGGTCGGACACAATGAACCACATTCATATTCATATCAGTGTGGAGCCTGAAATTACTCTTGATTTTACTGGCTACTTTTAGTTAAAATCATAGGAACATAACAACATAAATAAACATTTATTAGAAAAAAAAAAAAATCAACAGCATATGTTAGCCTTCAGGGCTTTCTGCAAGAGAGCCCTTTCTGGAAGAAATGTTTCCTTGAAACCCACACCATCTTCTTTTCCATAAAATTTTCGGACTGTCTTGAAGCCCTGAAGCCAAAACATGGACTAACTACAAGATCATTTAACAAAAGGATCAAATTCAGTTCAGTAATAACTGCAAGGGTTCAGAAACAAAACAATTGTTGTTTTGCCAGTCAAACTTAAAATTAGCTATAGCATGTTTACATTACATAAATTAGCCTAGCGGCTAGCGGACTTTTTCCCTCTACTCACTGCTCAACAAAGTGCATGTTACAGTATTATTTTTCTCACTCACTGCGTCTCCTGACAGAACAGCTCGGTTGAATTTCAGTTTGCATGAATGTGTTTTTAAGCGAACATTGTTGAAACAGAGCGACTAATGTTGTTGAGTGAGATGCCCGTCCAAACAGCTACATCCTGTTTTATCTCGTAACATCATTGTTTACATATGCCATGTGTTCTGTCTGCTGACCTGTATTTTCTCTGAAATCCAAAATATTTCCCCACTGCTAATTTATTCCCGAATAAAAACTGTTATCCTCATCGTCCTTCTCTTAGCTGCTTTCCATTTGTCTGCCACTGTTTGCTGGTGACACAGACTTTCAAAATAAAGGTGTATGCTAAAGATACGATATAGGTTGATGTTTTCACTTTGCATCGATGATACTGGAACATTGATCACTGATGGATCGTTACACCCCTAGCTAGCGGCACTGCTCATTTGGCGATTAAGACTAGTAACGCTGTCCCAACCCAATGGTGTTGCTATGGAAACATGGTGGCCACCCTCAGGTTCTCCACCCAGGTAGCCCCAGTGAGTAAGGGGCTTCATTTTGAGCCACAAAGCCCCTTTAACATCGTTTAACTATGTTCGCACTGTTGACGCTGCTAACAGTGCGAACAGAGCTAACAATGCTGAAGGGGGTTCATGGCTTCAAATTTAGCTACTTACTCACCGGGGAGACCTGGGGGGGAGACTGGAGGGTGGGTACAATGTCTCCCCAGCAATGCTGTTGGGTCGGGATGGTGTTAGTAGTGGTATCACCATATTAAATCAATAAAATTGATTGATTGATTGATAACAGCAGTGCTGCTAGCTCGCTCCCCCCAGACCTGTTTGGTGCGCAGTGCAGTAAGCTGAAGAATAACAAAATTAACCTGCAGGCCGACATGTGTAACCTGTCAGATATATTCCCAGCGATTAACTGATTATTGGTTAACTGTTGACATCCCAGCGCGGTAGCAAGTAGTATTAAAACTTTTCCAGTCAGATAAACAGGCATTTGATCCCTTTTTTTTTTTTTTTATAGAAAAATAGCAATTTTTATGGTTTTACTGGCAGCAAATCACTGCAAGTGTTTTTTGATTCAGCCGAGATGCTGCCAAACGTTCAAAAGTATGGCTACATGCCTGTGGAATCTGGTGACATTTTACACATCTGAATGCTTACGTTCACATGATGGGTATCAGATGGGGTAGAAAAAGAGCGTATCAAATAAAGTGCTCTTTTGGTATTGCTGTCACTTTAAGCGTACTGGTATTGTATTTATTTACCCAGCCCTACCAGTAGCAGAGGGACAGTTCAGTTCCTGTTCTCGCCAGCAGGTGTCAGAGTTCTCACATTCACTCTGTCCTCACTTTTCTTTCTTTGATGGTTCTCACCTGCAGAACAGTCAGCTGATCATCCAGAAGACCCGACTCAACTCCACCTGTTACCCGCCCTCCCTCCCCCCAGGGTGCACCCTGAGGCTCCACCCGTACTGGGTCAGCAAGTCGTCCCACCCGCCTCCCCGCCCCCACAGACGGCTCTTCACCTTGGCCCACAATGCATCTCTGCTGCCACTTGCCAAAGCCCCCGGAGACAGAGAGGAGGACACACTGGTAGACAGGCAGACAGTGAGACAGACGGTGAGGCAGTCTAAGAGACGGACAGACAGACAGGTGGACAAAAGAGCAGAGAGACAGGTAGACATGCAGCCAGTCAGCTACCTGTCTCTTCCCCATCCAGGCGTTACAGTACTCTCCAACCCCCCTGCTGTTGTAGGAGCCCTGACTCCACCCCCTGACTGTGGGGCCGTCCCATTGGCTGCTGTTCATACAGTCCCCACCCACCAGGTGAGTGCTGACATCATCCAGTCCTGCCTTCCTGTCGGCCAGAGGATGCAGCAGAGCGTTTCCGGGCAACAAGGCAGCGGCTCTATCCCCCTCCTCATCCCTCTCCCCTCCCTGACCAACCCTGAACCTACAAATCCCATAATGCCTTGCCCAGTGGACACTGTAAAGCCAGGGTACTTCCTCCTCCAGATGGTTTTGACGCCACCAGCTCCCACAGCTCTGCCCACCTTCACCTCCCAGCATGCTCTGGGGCAACAGCTCCAGAGAATTAGTCTCAGAGTAGAGCAGACGTCCACAAGGCCACGGCCTCCACTGGAGGAGGAGAGACAGATAGAGGGGGAGAAACAGGTGGAGGAGGAGAGACAGGTGGAGGAGGAAAGTCCAGCTTCAACATCCACACTGAGTCCACTGTCATCCTGTGCAGGAGAGGAGGTGGAGGAGGAGACGCAGGACTGGACAGCTCTGGGTGTGGTCCATTTGAATGGAGGAGAAAACACTGGTGGAGACGAGGAAGAGCGGCGGGAGGCTGGAGATTCAGGAGGAGGTGGAGAGGAGGAATCGGGTGGGGGAGGAGAGGGAGAGCAGGGAGGAGAGGGTGAGGAGGAGGACGACGAGGGACAAAGGGAGGACGGGGGAGCAGAGAGGGACGAGGATGGAGAGAAGGATAAGGATGAAGATCAGGACCGGCAGGGCGAGGAGGAGGAGGAGGAGGACTTTGATGACCTCACACAGGATGAAGATGAGGAGGAAGTGATGTCATCAGCGTCGGAGGAGTCGGTGCTGTCTGTTCCAGAGTTACAGGTAAACAGGAAGTCGTTTATTAGCCACAGGATGGCACATCCCTGAAACTTGGGTTATTAATAACCAAGGTCAACGTTTGACCTGCAGTGTGTCTGACCTCTGACCTCTGATCTCTTTAGGAGACCATGAAGCAGCTGACCTGGCTGGCGGCGGAGCGGCGGCTCTGTGCAGACGGCGACTCGGAGGAGGACCACTCTCCCATGTCAGCTGGCTCTCAAGAGGAGGAGGAGGAAGAGGAAGAGGAGGGGCCTAAAGGGGAGGAGTCCGGAGAGGGCAGGAGCAGTAAGACGGGAAGAGACAAGGAGACGCCGTCAGGAGAGGGGACACCCAGAGGAGGGGGGAGGTGTCCAGGACGAGGACGAGGTCAGAGCTGCAGTCTCTGTATTTTTCTACAGTAAATGGCTCCTTACTGTGTTTTAACAGCGAGTTGTCTCTCTGCAGGTCGAAGCCGACCTCTCCGCGGTCTGAGGAGGAGTCGTCAGGAGCGTCACAGTAAAGACGCTGCGAAACTGCTGCTGCTGTACGACGAAAACATCTTGGAAAACGACCCACACAGGGAGAGCAAAGACGTGGCTTTCGCCCAGAGTTACCTCAGCAGGGTGAGAACACAGAGACATTAAATCAGGACCAGGTGAGCTCATGTTGATGCAGGTGTCTGTAAATGACTCTTACTGTGTTGCTCCAGGTGCGTGAGGCGCTGCAGGACATACCTGGGCAGGTGGAGGAGTTTGTGTCTCTGCTGAACGATTTCGAGCAGGTGGGAGAAGGACCGGAAGTGATGATGTTGTTCAGGAAACTGCGCTGCATCCTGGGAGACCGGACCGACCTCCTCCGAGACTTCGCTGCATTCCTGCATCCTGAACAGGCGCTGCAGTGTGGACTGGTGAGCAGCACAGGTGTATCTCACGTGTACCGTCGCAGTTATTGATTACTTATAACCTATCACTGGTAACTCTCTGTATCGACTGCAGTTTGAGGAGCAGCAGGCGTTTGAACGCAGCCGTCGTTTCCTGCGACAGTTGGAGATCAGTTTTGGAGATAATCCGTCACATTATCAGAAGATCATCAAAGCTCTGCAGACCGGTCCAGACCTGAGTCCAACCAGCATCCACGAGGTACCAGTTCAACCATTATCAATAACTACTGATTATTCATTATCGATGATACTGATCAGCATTTCTGTGATCACATTTCAGCTAAAGTCTCAAATGGCCACACTGCTAAAAGGCCACAACCACCTACAAGCTGAATTCTGGGTATTTTTTGACGAGCTCCGCCCACCCCCGGCCCGCCCTGGACAGTTTGAGGAAGCTCATTGGCCTGAAGACGGTGGGGGCGGGTCAGACGGTGGAGAGGGCGTTGGCCAGGTGCCAGGAACTGGACTCAGTAGCGGCTTTGAGGAAGTGACTCTCCCTGAGCTTGAGGAGGAAGAGGAGGGGCACAAGATCCAACCAATGACAGGCCGGCGCCGGAGGAGGAAGATGGACGCCCACAGAAACTACAAGGTTTGAAAACACATGTTGGAGTGTCTTTACTGAGCTTTCACTCATGGACTTCTTCTCACGCTGGTTTGATGTGTTCCAGGACTGTGATTGGTCAGATAAAGACTGGCCTTGCCTCTGTCGTGACGCAAAGATCCGCCGACACAGGAGGAAAGGATGCTCCCATTGCCATGGCAACAAGGTCTGTCCTCCATGTTTCATCAACACAGAGTGAGTGACAGGTAGAGAGGTTAACAAACACCTGACTCACCTGTTCATGTCCGCTCTAGACCTCAGGGGGCGTGTCCAGAGCTATGAAAAGTCTGGACCCTCTCTACTCGCAGATCAGCTCCGCCCATGACGACCCAGGTGACAAAGACCTGGACCTGAAGGGGGACGATGACAGTCCACAACCAGGTATGCAACAGGATCACCTGTCCCGAGTTGTAATTATCAGACAGGTGTGTTAGTTTTATGTAACTTTATTGTTTCTGTCGACAGACCGAAGCGGTGCATCATGGGAAGGCTCGTTCCCTCTGATAGATGAGAAGGAGGAGGAGGAGGAGGAGCTGGATGATGAGGAGGAGGATGAAAATGAAGAGGAGAGGAAAACAACTGAGAAGGAGCAGAGCCCGGTGGTGAATAGGAGCAGGAGAGAGGAGGTGGTGGAAGGATGCAGTGTCTCCTCTATTCTTTCCATCACCTCCTCTACCTTTCCATCTGTTACCTCCTCAGACCCCACTAGCACCTCCTCTATTACCTCCATCACCACCCCCACCCCTCCTATCACTTCCTCCATCTTCCCTCCTACCTCAGTTCCCTCCTCTGTCTTATCCTCCTCCATCACATCTATCACTCCACCCTCTACCTCTCCCACTACCACCTCCTCCTCCATGTCTCCCTCTGTATCCACCACCTCCTCTGTTCCTCCTTGGCCCAGTCCTCCTGCTGATGTCCCAGTCTGTGCCAAAAATATTTCTTTGACAGCGAGCGGAGAAAAAGTCATCCTCTGGACCAGGTACACCTCCTGCTGCACCTCCTCTTTTTGGAGCAGCAGGAGCACTGACTCTATATTTAAACTGCCCCTCCTCCTGTGTGAGCAGCAGGCGGAGCAGCAGACGGAGCAGCAGGAGTACACACTGTTTATGTTGTTTTTCAGGGAAGCAGATCGAGTCATTTTGACGACGTGTCAGCAGGAAGGAGCCAATCAGAACACTTTCCAGGCCATCTCTACTCTGCTCGGCAACAAGACTCCGAGCGAGGTGATTGGCTGTTCTGTTTCCTGTTTGGATTGTGATTTGTTGACTTACAGTAAACAGTGTCAGTAACTCTTCCTTGTCTCTCCAGGTCTCTCGTCGGTTTCGGGATTTAATGCGTTTGTTTCGGACAGCGGCTCGTCAGACCAGCTCAGAGGACGAGGCTCCGCCCACTGAGCCGTCAGCAGCCGATGAGGAACCAGACTGATATGAACCAATCAGAAGAACCGAAGAAGCAAAGGAAGTTTTTTTTATACTCCCAGGACTTTAACTGTGAAAGGATTCACAGATGAGTTTGCTATCCATAAAAAAATGTAAATATGAAAATAGGAGATTATTTAATGTTTTTGTAAAAAAGGTGACAGTTTTTTTTCCCTTTTACAATAAACAGTTGTTTCATCAAAGTCTGTCTTTTGTCCTGGATCAGACTGAGTCAGATCAGAGGGATGTTCCACGTAGCCAGATCAGTGGGTAAGCGACATATGCTCAGTCTAAAGCCAGAGTTTTCCGTGTCACGAAGGTGGTTCTCTTTGAGGGTATTTTCCCACTTGGTCCTATTCAGCCCTCTTTATGGAAGTGAATCAGCATTTTCTGAGCATATGGACTGCACTTGTATATTCCAACCACTCAAAGTGCTTTTTCACATTCACCCATTCACACACTGGTGGCCAAGGCTACCATACATGATGTCACCTGCCACTCAGTGACCATTCACACTCGCTCACACACTGATGGAACAGCCATCGGCAGCAATTTGGGGTTCAGTATCTTGCCCAAGGATACTTGGACATGGACTGGAGGAGCCGGGGATCGAGCCACCGATCTTCCAATGGTGGACGACCCACTGTACCTCTGAGCCACAGTCGCTTGCATATGCGAACACTCCAAGAGAACTCAGACCCCTCTGAAGCGAACTGAACTCAGGTCGGTTCATTTTAAGTCTGTGGTGCTGTTTGCTTAACCTGTGCCTTGTGAACACGAAGCGCTCCAGGTTTGCTTTTGCTCTATGCCGTTGTTTAGCCCTCTAGATCATATGCTGTCGTCAGCCTGTGACACTTGCAAGGATGCAGGACGAGGAGTAGTTTGGTCCACAGAAGACACTGTAGAATGTAGAATACATCCACAACGCAACAGTCTACAGCACAGAAACCCAGAGGTTTTCCTCTTTACAGGAACGTCTCCTCGCTTGGCCCTCTCAACCGCCATGTCTCCACTGAGAGGGCGGAGTAGGAGGAAGGTTCCTATAAAGTTACTGGGCTCTGGATGTGACGTAATCGTTGCGCGACCTGCTGAGTTTTAAAAATGCCGGCTATTTTGTTGCTTTCTGTTGACGTCACATCCCGCCTTGAGTATATTCAGTCAGCACCAAGTAAACCCCAAGCCCCACCCAGGAGTTTTTCGGGACCGTTCTGAGTACCTACTCCGAGGCAGGGACTTGTTTAGCCCCTGTAAAAGTTCTGGAACTCTGTCCTTCGGGGGTGGTTCCTGCGGTGGAGACACGCACCAACGGCCCCGTAAAATTACCCCGAAGTTCCTGCGGTGGAACGGGCCTAAAGGGGACTGAGTCCTCTTTCAAATGAACTGACGATGTGAACACAAAAGAACTGAGTCCCTTTTCTGTTGGTCCACTTTTTGGTGCACTTTATGAGCACCGTTTAGACTGTTAAGAGGCCTGAAAAAGACCAAGAATAAAAACACCCTTAAACTGGCTAGATAGCAAATTGAGGATGGGTTAGTTCAGGCAGGACAGCATGTCAAGCTCAGCTCACATCCCAGCTGCATCAGCTGATCTCAAACAACCAATCAACTGATGGAGCAGCTGATTGATGGAAGATAGTCAGCTGATAGATCACATGATTCCTTTCTATGCAACCAACTGGCAAATCAATGTCATTTCTGTTTGTTATTGATGCTGCTCTGTTCTGATCCCGGGGGGTCTTTGCTGCTGCTCTCCCTGCCTTAGGCTTTCCTTGTTTGCACATGGAAGGGCAGAGAGGTTTGGTCTCCCCATCTTTCTCCCCAGACTTTCTGCAGAGAGGCCCCAGAACAGAACCATACCACCAAATATAATACTGCAATGAAAATAAAGTTTTCTTTGAATAAAGTGGTCCTGGCTGAACTTCAACTGCACGGCTAACCTGGTCGGGACCAGTTTTCGTTCCGAATTTCAGCCAAAAATTCCCTTTCACTAACCAACTCCTTTGGAAACAGCGTCACTCTGTAATCAGCGTCAGTCTATTAGTGATACAGATTCTCAGCTGAGGGAAGACGTCATTAATGCAAGCCTGTTGAGCCTAAACGTTACATCAGTAAGGGCACTGAATGTAGGGGTGCAGTTAGTTGCACAGATTGTAACAAGCTGCTTTTTTTCCTACGGAAACCTACAGTGTGTCAGTGATACAGAAAATCCGTGGAGAAATACTGTTTTACTTTGTCAGGTTGTTCTTGCTCTCACTGAAATTTTGTTTCAGTGAGAGCAAGGAAGACTTCCATAAAATCACAAGTAGCATTAAACATTATTAGTTCAGTATATTATTCAGGATGATGTTAACTTGCGTATGAAATGTGGTACAACTCCTTCAAACCACCATATCATTAACACTTTGGATTATGTGTTTAGCTCTATGATGACAGCTTTTTTTAAATTCACCATCCATGAGCTAAACTCAGAGTTTACTCAACTGATTAATCAGCTTTTCTGGAGCTGAAAACTTAGTTTCCCAGACTCAGAGTTTGTTAGACTCCAGGAAACACAGTGGAGCTACTTTAACTCTTAACTTTATTGACCCCGAAGAGAAAAACACAGAAAAGACGTAAACACACAAAACACAATAAAATACATGCTCATATACAACAAAGCTCATCAGAATATAAAACCTGGAGAGCAGTCAGCTATATTTTTTCTCAAACGGATCATCAATAGTTGAAACATCAATGACTTACAAAATAATGACGACTGATCATCAGCTACCTTTTAACAGTTTAAAGATCTGAAGAAAAGTCTTAACTCTTAACAGACCACTTTCTGTGGATAAATATGTACAGTTTTTTTTAATGACTTGACCTTTTAAAATAACACACCTGCTGCAGGTGCAGTTTCCTGTTTCTCTGTACACAAAACAAAAGCAACAAGCATCAAGATCAAATCAGATAATCCAGAGACTGGGATTTAGTTTAGTAAAACTACAACAGGAGGTGGAGGAGGCAGGGCTGCTATGATTGACGTGATGGGTGGGGTCATCCCTGTGCTCTCTCTCCAGTCTCAGGGTCAACGCCATCGTCCAGATCTGAAACGGAGAAGAAAAACAAAAAAAGAAATCAGAATTTTCCCCTCTGTTTAAAAAAAGAAATCTGTCCATGCGTGTCATGTGGTGCAAGTTTGACATAAGTTACAAGTTAAAGTTTGGAAAAATCTGCACCTTGAAGGCCTTCTCAGTTTATCGGTATGTAGCTGTAGCCCCGCTGTTTATCAGCACATAGTCATAGCCCCACTGTTTATCAGCACATAGTCATAGCCCCACTGTTTATCAGCGCAGTCATAGCACAGTTGTTTATTGGCACATGGTCGTAGCCACGCTTTTTCTTTACATAGTTGTAGCCACGTTATTTCTCAGTACATAGTCATAGCCTGCTGTTTATCGGCATATAATGGTAACCATGCTTTCTCAGTACATAGTCATAGCCCCTGGTGTTTATCACTACGTAGTCTAGTCATAGCCCTGCTGTTTATCAGCGCATAGTTGTAGCCCTGTTGTTTATCTGTACATAGTCTTAGCCCTGCCATGTAGTAGTCGTGTAGTCATAGCCATGCTTCCTCAGCACGTTGCTGTAGTCCCAGTGTTTATCAACAAGTAGCCTTGAGTTTACCAGTACCTAGTCCTAGCCCCACTGTTAATTTGTACATTGTCGTAGTCCTGATGTCTATCTGTAGGAAATCCTAGCCCCATTGTTTATCTGTACATAGTCTTAGCCCTGATCTTTATTAGCCATTGCCCGCTGTTTGTCAGCATGTGGTCATAGGCCTGCTGTTAATCAGCAAGTAGTTGTAGCCCTGCTGTTTATCTGCACCTAGTGGTAGCCATGTTTTTACATTGCGTAGTCTTAGCCCAATGTTTATCATCATGTTGTTGTAGCAGCCCTGCTGCTTATAGGCATATACTCTTAGCCCCGCTGTTTATCGGTACGTATACTACTGTCTGTATGTAGGTAGAAGTAGCCCCGATATTTACTGTCACAAAGTGATAGTAATGCTCTTTATCAGAGCATAGCGGTAGCTCCGCTGTTTATCTGTACGTAGTCGTTGACCCGCTTTTTTTTATCAGTGCATAGTTGTAATCCTGCTGTTTGACTGTACGTAGTGGTAGCCCCGCTGTTTCCCAGAATATTGTTGTAGCCCTGCTGTGTATTAGGCGTAGTCTGCTGTTCGCCAGCACGACGTCGTAGCACAGCTTTTTCTTAGCATGTAGTCAAAACCCTGCTGTTTTCAGCATGTAGTCATAGCCCTACTGTTAACGTAGTCGTGGCTTTGCTGTTTGTCAGTATGTAGTCATAACCCCATGTTTGTCAGTGTGTAGTCATAGCCCAACTGTTTATGTAGTGGTAGCCTCGCGGTTTGTCAGTACATGATCAAAGCCCCATGTTTGTTAGTACGTAGTTGTGGCTCAGCTTTTTCTCTGCATGTAGTCGAAACACCGCTGTGTTCGGAATGTAGTCGTAGCCCCACTGTTTACGTAGTTGTAGCTTCGCTGTTTGTCAGTATGTAGTGGTAGGCCCACTGTTTATAGTAGTCGTAGCTTGGCTGTTTGTCAGTACGTAGTCGTAGCCCTACTTTTATGTAGTCATAGCCTTGCTGCTTGTCAGTACGTAGTCTTAGCTCCACTGTTTGTGTAGTTGTGGCCTCACGGTTTGTCAGTATGTAGTTGTAACTCTGCTGTTTGTCAGTACGTAGTCATAGCCCAACTGTTTATGAAGTCGTAGCCTTACAGATATTAGTAGAATATGAGATAAATACAAATTTAAGAATGAATGTTCTTGTTGTTGTTTTCTTCTTACAGTTCATCAGAACGTCTCAATTCCTGCAGCTTTAAACAAGTTAAAATACGACAGGCTGCAGGACGGACACTGAAAAGATGAATCTGTCTGACTGTCTCACCCATGTAGTCCTCAACTATGTTCTCTGGGTTCTGCTGGTCCTGGTGGTTCTGCTGGTGTTGCTGGTTCTGTTGGTGCTGCTGGTTCTCGTCCTCCATGTGAACATCTGCACGTCAGACAGAACAATAAACAGTTTGGTTCAGACTCTAAACTGTACTGGTTTTACTGGACACTTACCTGCGGCTGCCTCTGGTTGGTCGGGAGAGCACCTGTAGGGAGGGGGGAGGGGCTGTGAGTAGACTGTGCTGATTGGCTGGTTACTGGTGGGCGGATCAATGTTGTTCCAGTAGGAGCCAATGGGAGAGGAGTTTGCTGTCGACACATCTGTTCAAGAGGAAACAGGAAGTGATGAAAGATCAGAGGTCAGTCTGAGTGTGAGTCATGGATGTATTGATTGACTGATGGATGTATTGATGGATATAGGGATCTATTGACGGATGTATCAATTGATGTATTGATAAATATATTGAGGGATGTGCTGATAGATTCACACATGTATTGATAGATGTATTCATGAATGTATTGATATATTGACGGATGTATTGCTGGATGTATTGACAGACCTATTGATAGGTGTATCTATGGATCTGTTGATAAATGTATTGACCGATGCATCAATAGATTTATTGATGGATGTATTGATAGTTGTATCAATGGATCTATTGATAGGTGCATTGATGGATGTCTTAATAAACTGACAGATGTATCGAAGGATGTATTGATGGTTGTATTGATAGACTGACAAATGTATAGATCTATTGATAGATGTCTTCATGATATATTGATAGATGTATTGACAGATCTATTGATGGATGTATTGATCATTGTTTAGATAGACTGACAGATGCATACATCTATTGATAGATCTATTCACTGATGTATTGATAGATGTATTAATGGATGCATTGATAGATGTATTGACAGATCTATTGATGGATGTATCAATGGATCTATTGATAGATGTACTGATGGTTGTGATGATGGATTGACAAACATATGCATCTACTTATAGATGTATTAATGGATGTTTTGATAGATGTACTGACAGATCTATTGATAGATGTATCAATGGATCTATGGATGGATGTATTGATGGTTGTATGGATAGACTGACAGATCTATAGATCTACTGATAGATGTGTTCATGGATGTATTGATGGATGTTTTGGTGAAAGTCACCACAGATACGACCACATTATTTTGACCATTTGTGAAAGTATGAATATTGTGTGAGAGTGTGTGGGTGTGTGTTTCTGTGTGTGGTGTATTTGGCCTCCTGCAAGACTCTTCTGCAAATATGAGCGACTGCTGAAGAGCTGCAGTGATGACTGTGAGCCTGGCTTGTTGGCTGGTATTTGAAATGCGTGCAGGAGGCTGATCAGAGTTGTATCGCTAACGTTAAATAACAGTTAAAATGACTGCATATGTGTGTGCATGTTCCGTACAAGCATTCAGAAACAGCAGCATAAAAGGTTTAGGTTTTATTGTGCTTTGAATTAACTATATTGTCCCTTTACTCTGTGAACTCAGACTGTAAACCTGCTGAGCTTTATTGTGTGCAGGTAAACCCCTCAGTGCATGCTGGGAAACACTGCAGTCCCTCATAATGGTTTCAGAATAAATTTCCTGTAGTAAAAACTTTGAGCAATGAAAAGAATTAGAGTTATGAAAGGACAACTAATATATAAAACACTACACAAAAATATAAACATGTAGAAAATAATGAGTATCTAAACGATCTGCACTGATGGAAATAACTAAACACCAGTTAGCTGTTAAATGCTCGTGTTTGTCTGTTTAATAGATTCTGAATCATTTTAAATGTTGAATAAAGACAACATGGAGCTGTGAAACAAACCTTCAACCTGAACATAACTTGTTTCTCTGCTGAGTTTCAAGAAGCTCCAGTTCTGAATCAGTTCACACGTTTAATAATGTGAACCTGAACGGGTTATTACAGTTTAATTAAGCTTCACTGAAAGATGAATAAACTGACCGTATGTTTTTCTGCGGAGCTTCCTGAACGGACAGTTTTCTCTGAGGCGGAGCAGACAGGACTTCCTCCTCACAGGCAGAGACTCCATGGAGACAACACTCCAGTTTCACGTTAAAACTCGGTCCAGACGCGACCACTCTGAATAAAACAAACTGTTTCCTTCAGTTCAGCAGCTCCTTCAGTTTGTGGACACGTCGGTCCGCACAAACATCCTCAAACACCGAGTGTGTGACAGCAGAGTTGACCTGAACACGACTGTAACACACCTGAGCCTTCAAAATAAAAGCCCACAACAGGCTTCTCTCCAAACTTCCTCTCTGCATGTTCCTCTTTACTGACAGTTAACAGTTTTACAGCTGAGCTCAGATCAGTTTCTGTAGTTTCTCTTCACTAATTTTAAGTGCAGTTAATGTTCCGTTTAAATGCCACTTACATACAGTTTGCCTCAGTGATTATTTTAGTTATTCAAACAGTATTTTCACAACACAAATTAAGTTACACACTGATAAGAACTTAAGTTTAAATGCTGCTAATTATTATTATTAGTAGTAGTAGTAGTAGTAGTAGTAGTAGTAGTAGTATGAAACCTGCTTATTTTCTCACCTGTATGAACTTTCTGTCCATGTCGTTAATCAGACTCTTCAGTCCAGCAGATGATAATGACTGATTGACAGGTCAAAATATCTGCTGTGAACAAAACACTGAGCTTCTCCGAAGGTTGAAGGTAAAACTCACCTGTCAGGTATGTGTTAGCTGTGTTCATAATAATGCACTTTATTTATGTAGCACCTGTCATATGTGAAATGCAGCACAAAGTAGACATAAAACAGACAAACCAGGCAATTCACTACAAAAGGACATTTAAAACAGTTTAAAACATTGATGAACTGTAAAACTATAAATCATAAAGTCAAGTAAGATTTTTAAATAGTTGTAGCAGCGTGAAGCGTGAAAAGAAAGTGGTTCAGACCTGTAGGAGGAAAGTCTGTTTTTTAGTTTTATTTTAATAATATTCAGCAAGCTAGCTTCTCTGATATCATGTTCATGTAATTGCTGATTTATTAAAATCAAGAGGAAGAGCACATTAAAATGAGTGGAAATCAACTTGAATCAACATCCCACTGATAATAAACACTGATTAACATGCTGTAAATATTCAGGAATTTGTCTTGATTTGGTTCATAACAATAAACATAACGACATAAAATACAAATAAAATATAACAGAAATGTGACAAAATATTTTTAAAAATATGGAAAAATCTAGTAAAGTGGAGGAGCTTGTATACATGACATAATATAATAGTAATAATAGTATGAGTCAATAATACATGGGATGAGGTGATTTTAAGATTCATATACGGGAAGTTTCTTCAGTAGCATCACATTCTTAAACGTGTACACTTGGTGCTTTTATCTTGAAGTCAGATCACCAGTACTTCCTGTGTGCAGGTGTTATTGATGTTTGGTGTCAACTATCAGTCTGACCAGTTCAACAGGAAAACACCAACAGCAGCTTCATGTGACTGAATAACAGACAGATCAGTAACCATCAGTCTAGCACAGTGTATCAGTGTATACATCATATTCTGAAGGTTTCACAGACTTGTGTTTAATCATGATTAATCTGTTATTAATTCTAATTAAAGGTGGAGCTGGATTTCAAACTTTTATTGTGAAGTACGTAACTTATTGTAAATTATACAAACAGGAAAAAATAAGTTTGTTTGTTGTGACCATCAAATTTTAATGATCATAAGATGATGATGAAAATAAAATGTTGAAAACTGGACCAACAGAAACAGACTGAACAGGAAGTAAACAGGAATAAACAGGAAGTAGTCCGACAGCTAAATATTTCCACAAACTACCTCAAATCGGAAAAAAAAAAACCTGTTTCCACTGAAAATACTAACGACAAAAAAACATCAGCTGTAGTGGGCGGGGTTATACCATAAAAGTCTTTCAACAGTTCAAAAGAATTAAACTTTATAAACACATAAACAATTTACTTTTTTTATTTAATTTTTTTTCCAGTTTATAAAAAAATTAAGTTTAAAAAAAAAAAACCCAAGTAGGTCAGAAACACTTCAGCCTGACAGGAAGTTACTGATTTCTGATCATCCCCAGAATCTCTGTCTGCCGGCAGGTGGAGTCGCCACCTCCTCAGGACGAGACAAGTGGCTGAAGACCGACCCTGACGCGTCCACTGTGAAGATGAAGTAGATGTTGGCGACCATCATGGCGAGACTCGGCAGGAAGGAGAGGCCGAAACCAAAACCACGAATACTGCTGCTGAAAGCTGCGGCCACCCAGTAAACCAGCCTGGAGACACAAAACAAACGCACCTTTAATTCACAGTTAAATGTTCTTCATAAACAGCTAATAGATCCTTTAGAACGTCACATTAATCGGAAAGAACACAGTTAAATGTTCTGAGTAAACACTACGCAGATCCCTTAGAACGTTCCACCTTTAGCTGAAATTGTTAATTTAGCGCTTCATGGTAACAGTCTGTGGATCCTTTAGATCGTTCCATATTCATCCAAAACACTACAATTAAATGTTCTGCATAACCAGTCTGTAGATGCTTTAGAACATCCCAAATCATTCGAACTATAGCTCATTAACTTTTGTCTAAACATCCTGAATTTAGCGCTTCATGGTAACAGTCTGTGGATCCTTTAGATCGTTCCATATTCATCCAAAACACTACAATTAAATGTTCTGCATAACCAGTCTGTAGATGCTTTAGAACATCCCAAATCATTCGAACTATAGCTCATTAACTTTTTGTCTAAACATCCTGTAGAACTTTAAGAGCTTTCCACTTTAATCTGAAACACCACAGTGTATTAAACGTTCTGTGTAAACAGTCTTTAGATCCTTTCGATCGTTCTACATTTTTCTGAAACACCAGTCAATTAATGTTCTGTCTTAACACCTTGGACATCCTTAAGAACTTCCCACCTGAATCTGAAATGCCAAAGGTAATTAAGTGTTCTGCGTAAACAATATTTAGGTCTCTTAGAGCATTCCACAATTATCTGAAACCCTTAATTTAACGAGATCTTTTAGAACATTCCACATAAATCTCAAACACCACAGTTAAACATTCCACGCAAACAGTCTGTAGATCCTTTAGAACGTCCACATTCGTCCACAGATAAACATTTTGCGTAAACAGTCAGTAGATTGTTCGGAACGTTCCACATTAATCTAAAAACACCACAGTTAAATGTTCTGCGTAAACAGTATCCACGTTCCACAATTATCTGAAACACTTCATTTATTGTTTCATGTTATTAGTCTGTAGATCTTTTGGAACGTTCCACATTCATCCAAAACGTTCTGCGTAAACAGTCTGTAGATCTTTTGGAACGTTCCACATTCATCCAAAACAGTCAAAACGTTCTGCGTAAACAGTCTGTAGATCTCTTGGAACGTTCCACCATTATCTGAAATGTAGGAAACGAACAGTTCTGTGTAAACCGTCTATAGATGTATATATAGATTCTGCATGGTTTCTTTAAATCTCACCGTCCTAAGGCGAAGACGATGGTCAGCAGAGGGATGAGCTTCAGGTGCTCTTGGCTGAGGTACATCGCCATGACGACCAGCTGCAGGAAGTAGATCAGGAACAGGGAAACGGAGTCGGAGATGAAGCGCTGGTGGACGGTGACTTCATGAAGCTCCTCCTCCTTCACCTCCTCATCGAACAGAGGGCGAATCGCACCCGACCTGAGCCGAGTGACGCCCAGAACCAACCAACCTGAGACACAGACAGGTGAGACAGACAGGTGAGACATTGTGGCACTGACAGTTAAGAGCTGCTGGGTCTCTTCTTCTTCTCTGGTGTCGCACTCACCGAGGATGATGGGGATGGCAGCGAACACGGAGCAGCGCAGCGTGTAGACGAGTCTGAGGGGGGCGCTGTCCAGCAAGGGGGCATCAAACGGCAGGAAGACAAACCCCCCCCACACCAGGAGGGGGAAGAAGAAGGCTGCCGTCATCAAGGACACGCCCACCTTCAGGACGTCCCTGTGGGGACAGGCCCTTCCACCTGAGAGACAGACAGTTTTAAACCCCACTCATCTGAGAGACAGACAGGTAAGAGCCCCGCCCATCTGAGACAAAGACAGGTTAAAGTCCCACCCACCCAGGAGAGACACAGGTTTAAACCCCGCCCCCTGACAGAGAGACAGATGAGAGCTACAACAGGTATATTTACATTTGGCAGGAGGTTTGTCCTCAGTCCACTCGTACTGGTAGCCATGTTGGTTGTAGTCCTGTGGGACTCGGGAACTCAGGAAGGGGCTCTTCTCCGACTCCATTTCCCAGAATGCCTCACTCTCTCTAGGTGATGAGGGGGCATGGAGGACGGTCACTGCAGGATTAAACACCTGTGCTGCTTTCTCCGGCAGGTGGTTCTCTGTGGGCTCCTCCTCCAGGTGTGTCATTGGCTCCGCCCCTTCCTCTCTGCCTTCTGCCCCCCTCCTCTTCCCCTCTGCTATCAGCTCTCTCTCACTCTCTGTCCAGCTCGCCGCCTCTCGTACAGAATTATCCGACCTCACACTCATCCTGTCTCCTTTACTTGTCTGTCCAGCTGTCTGGCCCCCTGTCTGTCTGTCTCCAGGCCACTGCAGGGTGCTGGGCTCCATCATGGCGGACCTCACCGCCTCCTCCTCTTCCTCAGTTTGTTTATTCTTCATCCCCCCACTGTCCTCCATCTTGGTTCTTTCTGTCGGGCTCTGGGCATCCTCAGGCCGATCATCTGTCAGCAGAGACATCTGTCTGTCTGTCAAAGAGAACAGCGGACAACTACATAATGTATATTACATAACGTGTAACACACATACATACATATATATATATATATATAAATATATATATATATATATATATATACATACATAAAAAGTTAAATAACATAAATATTGTAGTAACAAACTGTATATATAGAGGTTACATGTCTTAATTATTGTAGTGACACAAAGTATATAAAAAAGTTACATGACATAAATATTGTAGTGACACACAGTGTGATGTTAGATAACGTAAGTATTATAGTGACACACAGTATATATAAAAGTTACATAACATAAATATTGTAGTGACACAAAGTATATAAAAGTTAGATAACGTAAATATTATAGTGACACACAGTATATATAAAAGTTACATGACGTAAATATTGTAGTGACACAAAGTATATAAGTTAGATAACGTAAATATTATAGTGACATGCTGTAAAAGTTACATAACATAAATACTGTAGTGACACAAAGTATATAAAAGTTAGATAACGTAAATATTATAGTGACATACCGTATATATAAAAGCTACATAACGTAATTATTATAGTAGCATACCATATAAATATAACATACCATATATATAAGTAACATAATGTATAAATAAGTTACAAACTGTATATTGTAGTTACATAACATACAATATAGCTACATGCTGTACATGAGACAGCGCTGACCACTTTCAAATCCAAGCTAAAGACCTTCCTGTTTCATTGCTTTCCTTAATTTACCTTTAAACTAAATTTATTTCTTTTTGGTCTTTATCCTGTGTGCCTTTATTTGTTCGGTTTTTTATCATTTGTTTTACCCTGTGTTTGTGTTTGCCTGCTTGCTTTATTGTTTCTCTCATTTGTTTCCTGTGCTTTTACTGGTCTTCTTGAAATCACTCTGGGTTACCTCTGGTTATACAATGTGCTACAGAAATTTATTTGCCTTTCCTTGTAGACGGTTACGTAATGTATGTTATAGATAAACACAGTATATAGTAGTCTATGTACATACCTACATTGTGATATGAATATATACTGTAGTAACATCACACTTTCCTCCTTTCTGGTCTCCAGCAGTGTATTATTTATCTTTATTGATCTTTATTGAACTCTCATTGCCGATCAGACACTAAACTGTATTTATGATCTATAAATGTAATCTCTGTACCTGCAGCAGGTAAGCCTAGCTCCGCCCACTGTGAGGACTTCAGTTTCATTCCAACATGGCGGCCGTGACGCGTTTCAGATTTAATATTAGAATAAAAATAAATTCGAGTTGGCTTTGGTCTCTGATCGAGTTTTACGTCATCATCTATCGATCATGCTACTGTTGACAGTTTGTTTGGTGCCGATGACAAAGAGCCGATCAGTTCGCAGAGGCAGAGCAGGAGCAGCTCCGTGCTAACATGCTAACATGCTAACATGCTATCACAGCTGGACACAGACTAATTAAATAAACTGAGGTTAAACTCAGAGATCAAACTGAAATTAAAGATTTACCGTGATCGTGTGATCGTCTTCTTCTTCTTCTTCTTTTTCCTCTCTTCTTCCTCTTCCTCCCCTTCCTCTGTTGTTGTTGTTGTGAAATGCTCCGGAAGTGGAGCTCAGGTGTGGTAGCGTCAGGTGAGTTAAAGGGAAAGTTCTCTTAAAGGAAAAGAGGTGGCGGATAAATATTAACTCCAGAACAGATACTAATAGTCGAAAATTGCTGGTTTATGATGCTTTTTATTTTCATCCCCTGTAAGTCTGGACTTAGCTGCAAGACATAACTATACTAAACTTTAAAACTTGACTCACTCTTCACATGTTTGAAATCAGTTTTTACAGAACAGTGCTGTTGCTTTTATCTGTCCCCGTACTTTAATATGAAATTATATTTATTTTGCTGCCCATGGATCTCTGGCTGAGGAGATATAATGTAGCCTATCTGAATATGACCTTTCTGGTTAAATAAAGGATAAATTAATTTAAGAAAACTCACTGCTAAAAGTACACTAGTAAAAGTACTGAAGTATAATCAGTTAAATGAACACAGGGTATGAAAGGAAAAGTATTTGAAGGCATATTTCACCTGCAAAAGACCATTTCTATATATATTATTATCATTTAAATGATCATTTTTCCATTGAATTTGTGAAGAAAATTTTATGGAGAATCATAAAAAGGGGATGATTTTTCATGAACGGAAGGAACAACACCAAAATTATATCAAAACATCCTTTTACAAACCGAGACACAACTCCTGAAGTGAAATCCAAGTCTTTATCCAGTTTTATGTGCTCAGTACTTTACAAACACATCCATTTTCTTGATTACGACCAAAAAAAATCTCATAATCATGAAAAGATTTTATTTTGAAATTATGAGTTTTTTTTATAGTAACAAGATTATTTTCTTGTAAATATAAGTTTCATACTTGTAACAAGATATTTTCTCATCCTTACAAGATCTCTTTTGTCATTTTTCTTATAATTACAAGATTTTTTTTTCTCATAATTATGAGTTTATTTAATGAGTTTTTTATTTGTTATGGGATCTTTTCTCAAAGTTATGAGAGTTTTCTTATAATTACAAAAATATTTTCCCATACTTATGACATTATTTCCTGGAGTCACTAGATCTTTCTTCATAATAATGAGAAATTGTTCTCGTTCAAACATCTTTTCCTATAATTATGAGATTTTTTTCAAGGTATTTTCTCCTAATTTCAAGATTTTTTCCTCATAATTACACAATTTTTTTTATTAGTTTCGTATTTGTTATGAGCTCTTTTCCCAAAATTATGAGATTTTCTCTTTTAATTGCTCATCAGATCATTTGTCATAATTACAAGATCCTTTCTCATAATGATGAGAGATTTTTCTTGTTACAAGATATTTTCTTGTAATTATGTGATTTTTTTTCTCCTTGCAAGATCTTTTCTCATCATGACAAGTTTTTCTTATAATTACAAGATTTATTTCCCATAATTATAAGATTTTTTATGAGTTTTGTATTTGTTATCTTGTTGTCTTTTCCCTGAGTTTTTTCTTATAATTACAAATCTTGTCCCATAATTATGAAATTATTTTTCTTGTAATTTTGAGATCTGTTCTTGTTGCAAGATCTTTTCTCATAATTCTGAGATTTTTTTTCTTCTTGTAATTACGAGATATGGTGTCTGTTTTTCTCTGTTTTCTTTTCCTGTATTATTATCTATGTCATAAAAATGTGTCTTTTGCTTCTTCCAAGTACAGGAAAAATGACGCAACACACCATTAAACACATACAAATATACAGTCTACAAAGCACAATCGTGCAAATGGTAGCAGCAAACAAGTTATGTAAATATTAAAAGAGAGCACATCTTGTAAAATACAAATTGTTTCCTGCTGCAGTCGCTCTGTGTTTAATACCTGTGTGGTATAGGTCATAAAATAATGATGATGATGATAATGAAAATAATAATGATAATAAATTGTATTAATATAGCACCTTTCATGCAAGAAATGCAGCACTAAATGCTTCACAATAAGGGCAGTATAAGCGAAGTTTCCACAGAAATGTATGTTTATAAGCCTCCTGTGTTCAGATGACATCAGACTGTGCTGCAGGTGTAGTTCACAGTGCTGCCAGCAGGTGGAGGTGTCGTGTTAGTGTCAGGGTTTGTGTGTGTGTGTGTGTGTGTGTGTGTGTGTGTGTGTGTGTGTGTGTAAGGAGGTGTCAGCTGGTGGTTTCCTCCCTGATCAGCGGGATGACATCACTTCCTCCTGACCGTGTGTTATCTGTTGGAGTTGTCATAGTAACAATGGTATCAGGCAGTACTGTTGGAGCCGGTTGTCATGGTAACTGTGGTATCAGGCAGTATCAGGAGGCAGCTGTGAATAGATGTTTCATTCAGAGGCTGTAGCAGCACACAGTGTTACTGTTGCAAACTCATTTACACCAGTGTAAATGAGTTTGCAAATGTATTTATATGAGCACTGGATTTTTGGACCATTTCAATAACGTGACATGAAAAATAATTTATTTATTTTAACACATAACAGGTACAGTGAGCACTTTCACAACAACACAACCCCAAAGCATCATGCAGCATTATTTAAAATCTCAACTGAGGTTGACACAAATTAATGTTTCAAAAGGTTCAAATAAGTCAAAATGTGTAGTGTTATTAAGATTACATTGCTCTCTGTGAGTATTTACTGATGTAAACTGTGGCTGAGGTTTTGGTGACAGCGACTGAAAATGCCTAGCTGCATTTTTCTGCACGGCATTTATTAATTTTAACAGTGCAAAGTTACACATGTGGGAGATTTACTGTAACAGACTGGACAGGATTTACACCTTTACGCCTGTACTGTTTGTACTGTAATTTGTTGACAGATAATTTCAACACAGGAAAGACAAAAACTGCTCTACAGCTACACACACAGCACAAAGGAGGAAATTACAAAATTAGAAATGTAAACAGGAAACTTATAGAGGCTGGCTATAGAAGCTATTTCAGAGAACTGGTTTATTATAGTTTTTTTTTTTTTTTTTTATAATTTTGAATTGACATCATTGAC
This sequence comes from Epinephelus fuscoguttatus, assembly GCF_011397635.1. Taxonomy (NCBI): domain Eukaryota; kingdom Metazoa; phylum Chordata; class Actinopteri; order Perciformes; family Serranidae; genus Epinephelus; species Epinephelus fuscoguttatus. The sequence goes on from NC_064759.1 coordinate 5,986,794, forward strand.
ACATACTCCTGAGACCCTGTGTCCTCATATGAGGTCATCACATTTTGGGCTGACTTTTTAGAAGATATTTTTCTGGGCATTTTAAGCCTTTAATTGATAGGACAGATGAGTGTGAAGGGAGGAGGAGAGAGAGAGGGTGTGACATGCAGCAAAGGGCCACAGACTGGAGTCGAACCTGGGCCGCTGCGGCAACAGCCTTGTATATGGGGTGCCTGCTCTACCACTAAGCCACCGACGCCCCACATTTTGGGTTTACTTGACCTTATTCTCCATATTGCTTAACTAAAACCTGTTGTCCTACTTTGTGGACAGTTTTTTGTCCCATCTAGTGGTAATAAGAGCACAGTACACTAATTCATGTAAAACCAAGATGGCAGCCATCTTTGACAAGTCAGTCTGCAGCAGTTCCTGACACAAAAGTGGACAAGGTCCAAAACCTGATCACAATTTATAACTGAACTGCAACAGAATAAACACAATAAAGTTAATTTCATGAGCCATTTTTCCTCGATAAGGTCTAATAAAAAAAGGGTCCATCATCTCCTCAGTGATTTTCACAAAGCCCATCACTGATTTTTTATTTTATTTATTTATTTATTTTTTAATTCTATATACTTTATTAATCCCTCTGAGGGGAAATTCAGTTTTTTCACTCTTGCTGTCAATTACACACAAGTCCAAAAGACACACATGCACAAACAGGACCTATACATGCACAAAGTGGAGAGATGTCAGAGTGAGGGGTCTGCCTTGGTCAGGCGCCCCAGGCGTTGGGGGGTTCGGTGCCTTGCTCAAGGACACCTTGGCAGTGAACTGGCAACTCTCCAGCCACCAGTCCACACTCCATATTTGGTCCGGACGGGGACTCGAGCAGGCGACCCTCCGGTTCCCAACCCAAGTCCCTATGGACTGAGCTACTGCCGCCCCCCATGAAGTCCAGTCTTCCTTATTAAAACAATTTGATTTGTGTGATTTCCAATCATCATAATGATACGTTTAACTGACAATATATCTAGAGCAATAATGTGGTGTGTGAGCTTCGACTGTATATTTTCTATCCTTGTGCCTCAGACACAGACTGATGGACACAGAGGTATTTTCACATCCAGGATAGAAGACAGACTTAATATTACCTTGTCCCAAAAATATCTCACTGGAGGGCAACGCCACAACGGAACTGGCTGATCATAGGTTAATGCAATACTTCACATCCATCCATCCATCTGGGGGCTGGAGCCTATCCCAGCTGACACTGGTTGAGAGGCAGGGTTCACCCTGGACAGGTCACCAGACTATCACAGGGCTGACACATAGAGACAGACAACCATTCACACTCACATTCACACCTACGGACAATTTAGAGTCACCAATTAACCTGCATGTCTTTGGACTGTGGGAGGAAGCTGGAGCACCTGGAGGAAACCCACGCTGACACAGGGAGAACATGCAAACTCCACACAGAAGGGCCCCCCCCACCCGGGATCGAACTGGTAACCCTGTTGTTGTGAGGCGACAGTGCACATATTCCCCTTTATTAGTGAAAGTCAAGATTCACCTGAAAGGAATTCATTAACTCAGGACACATTTACAAATAAAAAAAGGTCAAATAGAAATGTTTAGAGAATATGTCTAATGGATGATGATGACTGGTTCAGCCATTGTGCACTGACTAACTAGATGCAATGCACTAATTAACAAATGTTTTGGGGGGTATGACTATTAAACAGAGAACAGGTGTGATGCATTTTGATTAATAACTGATAATGTGGGAAACATAAGGATTTGCATAAATGTGACAAAGTATTTTCAATTTATATATATTTATTAGAAACATTTTATATTTATTTTAAAGAACAATGAGAAACTGCTTTTATGATGTGCACAAGTGAACACATGATGTGAAGGTCAAACAAGTATTTTGATTTGACAAATGAACCAAAGTGACTGAGAAAAAAAATGTCAGATATTCATTCATATTAATTATTCTTAATAACTGCTTTCTGAATATCAATAAATAAATGACTTATGGTCAGGGTCAATGAGTCTGCTCAGAAATAAATCAAAAACTTGTTAGAATTAGAAACTGAAATACTTTATTGATCTCCGAGGGGAAATTATGATTCGTTACAGCTGCTCCGATGCAAAGAATAGAGAATTATAAGAAGTAGAATAAGAGCATGAAATAAAAGAGTGTAAATATAAAGGAATAAATAAAATATAGTAGAAATGAAATGTGCATTAAAATAAATGAAATGTATGTAAAACATTGCACAGAATAGATAAGAGATAAATCAATAAACCAGCAGGACAGTAGTAAACTGCTGCAGCAGGCTGTGAGTACTTGTATTCTATCAGGGTGACGTCACTCTGATCAGTTGATATCAGTTATTGATCACATTAACAGTTTTCCTTTGTGTTTCCGTTATGAAGCGGGAGGTTTGTTTCTTATGAACACCGGTATCCACTCGGGAGGGCGGGGTCAGTGCTCGGTAGTTCCACGTCACACAGCAGCGTGTTGTCCCCTCTGCTGCTGGAGGTGGGCGGGGTTAATCGAGCTAATATTCATCACTCACGTGACCTCACTCAGCTCTCTGATTGGATTCTGTGTACCACGTGGTCGGTTGACACGTTGTCATAGAGACCTGCTCCACCCACGCCGTACACGCCGCCGCCCCGGTGTCAAAAACGAGCGCTCCCTGGCAGATGCTGCTGGGCGGGGCTTGAGGTGCGTGCGGTGAGGGGATTGGCTGAGCGCGGCAGTAGCGGGCTGAGCTGTGATTGGTTAGAAGTAGAGAGCGGAGCTGTCAGTCAGAGAGACGCCCCGCCCCCGGGCTCAGACTGCGGACTGCTCCAGGACCAGAACCAAACGCTTCGGATTCGTACTGATTAATTATAGATTGGCTTGTGATCAGCTGATCGATCAGCTGTGATCGGTTCGGTTAGTCGGAGGGGATGTCCCGGCTGCTGGAGAGCAGGAGACAGGACAGGATGAAGGAAATCAATCTGAAGGTGAGTTCACCGGAAAAAAAAAGAGAAAGAAAAGGACTCACGGGCGCGTGCAGACTCACTTTAGTGATCGATAATGATAGTTATTGATAATGTGGGAGTGATGGGAGAGTTTGGTGCTTATCGATCACACACAGAGAGCTCTGTCTCACTTTCTGTCTGTTCCGCTTTGTCCGCTCACAGCTGGAACACACAGACCCCGGTTTGTTCCGTTACAGGCTCCGACAGATGTTGGAGACATTATCGATACTTCTTATAGGTGATCGATCAGTGATCGGCGGTGTGATCAGGTGTGTGTTGAAGCAGTTTGTTTGGGAACAGATTGGTGAAGTTGGCGGAGACAGAAACGGGAAACACACTTTTTTTTCCCAGTTCAGACAGAAACGGTTTAATGTGTCTATACAGAGGAGTGTGTGTGTTCGGTGTGTGTGTCCCGGTGTGTGTCGGTGTTCGGTGTGTGTGTACAGACTGACTTTCAGTGTGTTTTCGGTGTGTTTGAGTGTGTGTCCGTTAGCAAGCAGCAGCGTGGCCGCTTTGTCCTGCAGGAGGAAACGAGCGGAGCGGGGGGAGGGGAGCCTGTGTGTGTGTGTGTGTGTGTGTGTGTGTGTGTGTGTGGGTTCATACAGGAAGTGTCGGTCAGGAGTGAAGGTGGATGTCTGACCTTTGACCTGACTATAAAACAAACAAACTGTCATGTTTTCAGTTTGAAGCCTGAAAGAAGTGTTTTTAGTTTCTTAAGAACCACACACACACACACACACACACACACACACACACACAATTAAAGTCATGTGTATCTGTCAGATACACACTCACACACAGTTCAGTGTGTAGTAAAATGAATTTGTGCTCCACACAGTGATAAATTAATAAAGCCTAGATCTGTACATGTTAATGGGCGGCTGTGGCTCAGTAGTACAGCGGGTTTTCCACTCATCAGAAGATCAGCGGTTTGATTCCCGGCTCCTCCAGTCTGCATGCTGATACATGCTTGAGACACTGAACCCCAAATTGCTCTCAATCGGTGTGAGTGTGTTAAATCTGAGTAGCAGGTGGCACCAGTGTGTGAATGGGTGTGTGAATGGGTGAATGTGACTCTTTATTAAAGGTACAAGCACTGGATAGGGGGACAGAACTGACCCATCGTGAAGTCCCACCCCTGGAGCCACACTGGCCATCATGACGTAGCATCGGGCTGGCTCTGACCACAGCTGTGCTCCATTGACTCTAAAGCCCTGTTTCCACCAAACACTTTCAGTAACCTTTCAGACATGGTACCTAGACCCTAGTGTTTCCACCACAAACAGTCCTCTTAAATGTGGGCGGGGTTGTTGTCACTCACTGCTCCGTCCAGCACTCACTGTATTTCCTCCTGTATCAGTCTGCACCTGGTTTATCGTCCACAGAACGAGGCTGCACGCTGAGATTGTCAGAACCAAGTAAAACAGGCTGCAGTGAGAGTCTCACCATATCTCTCCATGGGATATTTAAAAATAGCAGCTCTGTGCATTTAGTCCTTCTCAGGCAAGCTCAGGGGTTTAGTGTTGCTGGAGCCCACAGGAACGACACTCCACGATGCTTTTTTCTCTGAGTGAGGATTAGAATATACGCAGTTCATAAAATCCGGAGGAAATTAATATATATAAACACTTGAAGATCCACTCGTTACTAAAACTGTGTGTCATATAAAAGCTAAAGTGATGGTCAAAGTTGTCACAGTGAAATTTACGGTGTGCTGATGGATTCACGTCATCAACTCATGCATTGAGTAACATCACAAGTTAACGTTCCACCTTAAAAGTTGCCGGCAGTCGGCCCAGTGAATGAAGTTATTTTTTCTCAGACTCCAGCTGCTGTGAGAGGCAGCAAAACATCCTTTCATTTTATAGTATAAATCTCTCCACTGTATGAACAGTGGTTACATGAGCCTCAAAACCAGACACAACTCAGCCCTGAGCAGAGTGACCGTCCTCTACTGACCAATCAGACTGCAGTGTTCACAGCTCCACTTTTTAGTACCAGATCTGTGTGCTCGGTACCCCAACAGAGGGGGGACCAAACATGGGGACGGTACGGAACGCTTCTGTTGGGACCATCCACAACTTTTCACTGTGGAAACGGAAAAAATGGTCATCTAACTGAACTGCTTGGTGGAAACGGGGCTTAATGCAGTCATTTCAGATTTCCTTCATTTTCAGACTAGTTTTGTGGATTTGGAGCTAAATGCTGTGCCTGGGGCATGTCGTGTATTAATGATACTCGTTACCTGGAGAGGTTGGAAAAAGATATATGTTTCTTCCCTGTTCCAAAACCAAAATCAGACCCTGAAAAGTGTAGGGTTAGCTAGCTAGCTACTGAAGATATAGCCTACTGTGTGTAACAGTGAAACAAAGACCGACCCTGCTGTACAGGAACCAGTGAAGGGAAGCAGGGAAACTTTGCTCATATTCAACCAGCTGTGTGGCATCGCATTATGTACAGATAAACATTTGTTTGGCTTTCCCTGGAGATCCCTGCCCGTCGGGCGGTGGAGCGGCATGAGGGCGATGAAGAGTGTGTTGTTTTGGTGATGGAGGTCTTTCCTGATCCTCTCAGCCCTCGTCCTGCACCTCCTGGTCTAAATGTCTTGTCGCGCTGAGAGTTTACATCTCCTGGTGCGTTGAGCTGACTGCACCGCCCTCTGCAGGGTCAGGTTATCTCTCTGAGTGTTGTTCCTGAACCAGATGGTGAGATGACACCTGTCAGGACGCTCTCTGTGGTGCAGGTGGAGAAGGACTTCAGCACCACGAGGGGCAGCCTGAAGCTGCTCACCCTTCTCCATCTCTTCTTCTCTGATATCTCCATCTCTTCAGTCTGACATCTCCATGTCTTTGACCAATATCTTCATTGCTTCGTCTCCATTTTCTCCATCTCTTCTTCATGAATATTTCCATCTTTCATGCCTGATTTCTCCATCTCGTTTTCTCTATTTCCATCTCTTATTGCCTGGTATCTTCATCTTTTTTGTCTGTAACTATGTCTTCTTCACAAATATCTCCATCTCTTCTTCTCTAATATCTTCATCTCTTTTTAGTCTGATATTTCCATCTTTCTGGTACCTTCATGTCTTCTTCTTTGATAGCTTTATTTCTTCTGTCTGATATCTTCTTCTCTTCTTCTCTGATATTGTCATCGCTTCTGGTTCCATCTTGCACCTGGTGCAAAGCGTTGCACGCTGCAGTGATACTTTCATTGTTAGTTTCAGACTGTTTGCCAGCGCCCACGATGTGTAAGAAGCAAATGAACTTCACCCTTTCTGTGCACCCATGGGTGTGTAGCTCTTAAAATGAATGTGGTCAGGTGCGTAGTGTATTTCCATTCTGAGGCAGCAGATAGTAAGATGCAGGTACATAGGCGGGTTTGCAATGCACCTACACTCCTCTTGTTACACACACACAGGGATCAGCAGGTGGATAAAAAAATACATCATTAATGAAGAAAGCATTAATGACGTTCTCTAAAATGGAAACGTAGCAGAGAGCAGAGCTGCAGTCTGACCCCCATTAAAAGAGACGCTGTACGTATCTACGCACAAGAAACAGCGTAACTTCATTTTAACTCCAGTTTTTAGTTTAGCTGCTTAAATGTCTCACCATATTTGCTGCAGTGACGTTACAGCCGCTCTCTTCTCCACTTTGCTGAATGTGCCATGTTAACAGCGGTGCAGCAGGTGCAGACACACCTGGTTTTAAAGGGAATGGGAGATGACACTCTGATTGGTTGAATACATGTTACGCTCAGAACACACCTGTGATTAATTCAGAGACTAAATACAACACCAGTTCCACTTGTTCTTTACTCTGCACCCATTATGTGTCATTTGACTAGCAAAGTGGAGTCGGACACGCCCTAAATGATCTTGCGCCATGCGCCATAGATCCGTTAAACAGGGTCCTTCAATATCTGTCTGATACCTTCATCTCTTCTTCTCTGACATCCTGTAAATCACTCAGTCACTCCTCCCTCTGTGTCTTTCAGGGAGGAGTGACTGAGTAAACAAGGGAGTGATTTCAGACACAAACCTGAACTGTGTTTGATTTTGACATGTGACAGCCAATCTGAGAGCAGGATTGTCACCATGGTGATTAGTAAGCTTTAATAAACTGACCCAGCAGCAGATAGTTTGTAGGTAGTAGGTAACCAGAGAGCTGGAGATCTGTTTTTAATGACCACACTGGGACATTTTACATCTTTAGATAGTGAGACAACAGAACGTTTTACATCTTTAAATATGGAGATAACAGATGATTTTATATCTTCAAATAGAAAGATAACAAAACATGTTTTATCGGTAAATGTTGAGATAACAGATAATTGTATATCTGTTAATATGGAGATCTCAACACATTTTTATCTTAAATATGAAAATAAGGGATTTTATATCCTTAAATATTGAAATAGCAGAACATTCTTTGCATTTTATTCTATCTCTGAACAGAGACCATTTAATATCCTCAAATGTGGAGATAACAAGACATTTTATATCTTGAAATATGTATGTAACAGAGTAATATATTTATACCGTAAAATATGGAGATAAAAACACATTTTAAATCTTGAAATGTGGAGATTATAGACCATGTTATATCTTTGAATATGGAGGTAACGGAGAACATGTATATCTTGAAATATAGAGATGACAAGATATTCTGTATCTTGAAATGTAGATGTAACAAAGCATATTTTATACCTTGAAAACGCAATGTACCTCTTCACATGTCAAGATAATACACCATTTGATATCTTTAAATATTGTGATAAGAGAGTATTTTGAAATATGGAGGCAATAAAGCACATTTCTACCTTCAAATGTGGAGATAACAACACATTCTGTATCTTGAAATATGAAAATAATGACATGTTTTATATCTTTAAAATATGGCGATGACAATGCTTTATATCTTAAAAATATGGAGGTAACAATACATGTTATATCTTGAAATATGAAGGTGATAGATCACATTGTATTCTTTGAAATATAAAGATAACATCTTGAAATATGGAGGTAACAGAGCACATTTTTTTTTCCTTGGAATATGAATATAACGATATATTTAATATCTTTGAATATGGAGGTAATGGAGAACATGTATATCTTGAAATATAGAGATGACAAGATATTCTACATCTTGAAATGTGGATGTAACAAATCATATTTTATGCCTTGAAATATGGAGATAAAAACACAATGTACCTCTTAAAATGTCGAGATAATAGACCATTTAATATCCTGAAATATTGTGATAAGAGAGAACATATGTATTTTGAAATATGGAGGTAATAAATCACAGTTCTACCTTCAAATGTGGAAATAATAACACATTCTATTGTCTGCCGCTGTTGTTTGGAGCTTTGGTACAGAGTGAGGTCATAAATGAATGAGCCTCTGCTGCACTCAGATCAGTTACCTGTCACCTGAGTCTCACCTGAACCTGAGTCCTCATTGTCACCGTGTCCCCTGTGGTTTCATGTGTCTGCCTCTTTTCTCAAAACTCAGGTCTCTCCCTCGCGCCCCCCCCTCCTCCCCCGCCTGTCTCATGACCCCTCCTCCACCCTCGGTCAGACAGAGGTCCCTTTATTTCTCCCCATCACTGAGCTCTTTATTTATTGATCAGCTGATCACTGACTGTCACCAGATCATTGAACCTGCTTAAAACCACTTTCAGTGTGTGACAGTTTACTGATCAGTAATGACGATGTGTTCTAAAAATATTGTAACTACTAATATCTACATGAACTCACAGAGTAGACAGAAAAAGACTTTTATTGTGAAACTCTGCGATGTTAAAACGTCCCTTCTTCTTTTTGAAAATATAAATCTATAAAATAATCCTCGGCCGCAGCCTCAGTCTTATATTTGTACAGAAAATGAAGAACTGAAGTCGCTCTCTGTTTCTGTGATCTGATCTGTCTCACGCACGCATACACACACACACACACACACACACACACACTTCCTCTTCCTGCCCCTCCTAGTTCAGAGCAGAAGTTAATGTGCAAAACAGTCACAACAGAAAGGAGAAGTTCAGACAGAGGCAGTCAGACAGACAGGCAGACAGACAGACAGGCAGATAAAGACACATCTAATCACCCTTACATGGTATATTAGATTTCAGAGGGTTTACATGTCAACAGATGTTTCATAAAGTCAGTGAATCATTAACTGACGCAGGTTAGTGACTCGGACGATGTGTCATAAAAGTTCTATTCATATTAAACGGCCTGTAACCGGCTGGTTGGTGGTTAGCAAACATGATCGGGAGCTGTGATTGTTTATTGTTGTCGGTCAGGTGTGACCAGGTGAGAGGCGGATGATCTAAATGTCTCCTCAGATTAAAGTTCAGAGTATTTTCTCCTCCAGTCGGTGCGGAGGTGTGACGAGCTGCTGGTTTCTTTTGAGTCTGTGTTTCAGACTTCTGATTGTGACTCAACACAGACAGACTCGTCTGATGGTCTGATGATGTCACCATCCCACAGGTTTGCGTTGTGACCTCCACTGTGGATTATTTACACAATACAAAACCCTGTAGCCTCGGCCCTCATTTAGAAGCCTTCATTGAGTGTGTTTACGTCGACACGATAAACCTGATTATGACAAAGTTTTTGGAGTATCCTGTTTATGTGTTAGTAAGGTAAACACCATATTCCACTTATGAAAAACAAGAATATGTTAGTGGGAGTACTCTGGGGGTGCTTTCACACCCGCCCTGTTTGGTTAAGTTCAGTCAAACTCTAGTTCGTTTGCCCTCTAAGTGCGGTTTGTTGTGGCAGGTGTAATCAACCTGCGTAGTTGTCCCTCCATTGTGACATTAGAAAGCGTCACATTTATCTTGCAAGTGTACTCTTCTTCAACGTTAGCTTTACTTCCTGGATTTTTCCCACATGGAAATTCTGACCAATCAAGAGCAGCTTTCTCACACAAGGCATTTGATCTGGTCCTCTTGTAAATGCTGCCGTGAGAATACGAACCAACTCTAGGCAATTATGCAACTTTGGAACAAAATTGGTCCCTGATTCAGACCAAATCAACTCTAGGTCTGAAAGCACCTTGAAAGAAAGTACGATGTATTCGGGGACAATAATTAACCTGATTTCTCTGTGCTCATGTGAACGCCGTATCCTGAACATGATCATAACCAGGATAAGCCTCATAAAGGAGTTATTCACTCATTGAGTGGGATTACATGTGCGTTGAGAACAAAACAAGTCATCGTGGTTGCTGAATTTACACAGAATTTTAAAATTAAGCTGTTAAACTTGATACTATACACTAACAGCAACAGTCACCTAAAGGCAGACAACTGGCAATTGATTTAGATTGTGGAGAAATCTGAAATCAGCAAACTTGTTTATCCCTGTTGTCATTTTCAGCTGTAACTGTAACGCTGAGCCCTTAGCCCTTGTCTTGGCTCTTCCCATTGGTTTTTGCGTGTTCACGTGAGGGGAAGTGGTGTCCCTGATGGAGAATTGGGACACCAATTCCCCTCACGTGAACACGCAAAAACCAATGGGAAGGGCCAAGACAAGGTCTAAGAGGAAGAAATGGAATTGGTCCTAGGTCTGTAAGGGCTTAGGGCTTGAGTCAACGAGTCTGTAAGGGATCCATTTGGGATTGGGGGAGTCTGACCTATGATGTTTCTGCTGTGTTTATTTTATGTACTGTGTTGCTTCGCTATGGTCTTTGATAAACAAAGTCTACCGGCATGGAAGCTAAGCTGTGGATGGGGCTGCAGCAAAACACATTCTAACCGCCTGAAAAGACACACCTAGAAAAAAAAAATCATTTTAAGTGTACACTCTATCTGGAATATTTTCATATATTTCATAGCCTGACGTGCACTTCCCCAGACATGCAACTACACGTCACAGTGCCACAGACCTCCGGTCTCTGTTTGTAAGCTGAAACCATTTCCCTCCATTGGAAACAAAGCTTTTATTTTCTTTAATTTCACAAATAAGAAAAAATAAATTGTGAAGACAATAAAGCCTTCACAACATTTTAAGTCTTGTGTGTAATTTATCCTGGCTTCATATGAGCAGAGGAAATCTCCGCTTGTTGCTAGGCTAATTTATACAATGTATAATGCCATCAGTTTGTGCTAATAATGTTAGCATGTTATATGTATTTGAAAAACGTGTTTAGTATAAGACAGTTGTTTTGTCAGTGAACCTTGTGAGTTGTAATGGAGCTGAATTTTGTAACATTACCTTTGTTAAATGTTGCTGTTGTCCCTGGCTTCATATGAGCAGAGGAAAAGTCTGCTAGCTACTAGGCTAATTTATACAATGTAAAATGCCATAGGCTTGTGCTAATAACGTTAGCATGTTGTATTTGTGGGGAAAATGTGTCCAGATAAAGACAAGTGTTTTGTCTGTGAATGCTGCAAGTTATAGTGAAGCTGATTTGTGTACTTGTGTTTGAAATTGTCTGTATTAAGCCATGTTTAATGTGTGTTTAATGTATGTTTTGAATCAACTAAACTTTACAGCACTTCACTGAAAATGACATTGATTTTACTGAGTGGGAAGTTTTTTAGGGCGCCCCAGTGAAGCAGTGTTTGCCCAGCGCTGTTTTGATTTCATGTATGTGATGCAGGGGTGCTCTACCCAAAAGTTGTTGTAAACAAACATTGTGATTCTGTCTATTGTCAGCCACTATTTATTTAAGTGTATCTACAGGTGTATCTATTCCGCTTGCCGTTTCGCTTTGCCGTATTTGCATTTTTTTCAGCACAGTGTCCGCGCTTTTCTTAGCTTCACCTTGGATGCGTGCTGCTCACTGTCTAGAACCTGATTGCCATCTTTTTATAAAGTCCCAACTTAACCTTTGTGCTGCGCCAAGATTACGCCAGATTGTCTCATCTTTAGCTACCACATGTTGTTAGCACTTAGCTCTGTGATTGGATGTCTTTTGCCGAAATGCACCTTTGGAGCCATAGTTAACATCTACTTCAAAGTTTTTAGTAACGGTTTTATAGCCTTCGTTCCTTATTGGTTGCCATAAACACTGGCAGAACTGTATCTGCTAATGAAATCATCCTAGCATTTAGGTCAATCTGTGTGTAAACACAACCTCAAAGAGCTGCTACTGTAGCATGACTGCAGACTGTTAGTCTGGGTTACCCATAATGCCTCTCTGTTTGTTCCTGTCTATAAACCACAGTTGTGTAACTTTCAATCCATTTTTAGATTCAGTGTGGATCATCTGATTCTGGGAGTTTATCATGAATCTCTTTAATGTTTGTTCTGCGTTCAGAGCAGCAGTGATACAGTCAGAGGTCAAAAGTCATCCTGCTGACGGGGCTGCTGGTCCCTGTAGTTTCCACCTGGACTACAGCTCCCATGAGGCCATGCTGCTGTGTCCTGGAGCGGAGTGTCTGTCTGTTTTGAGTCTGACATTCATCTATAATTCATATCAGCAGCAGCGTGCCCCTGAGCAAGGCATCCAAGACAGCCAATCAGATCACAGGAGGTGCTGAGAACACACTGCTGTAGTCACATGACCTGACTGTGTGTTCAGTCTTTAAAGCTAAACTCTCCGTGTTGTGTTGAAGTTTGAATAAAAGTCAGTTTACACCTCCAGCCAGTAGTCCGTTGTTGGCCCATAGTTGGTTCTCTGTTGGTCTGTGGTTAGTCTTTCATTGGCTTGTAGTTGTTCCTGTCTCAGCCTCTGGTCGGTCTTTTTTTGGCCCATAGTTGGTCTTTTGTTGACTTGTGGTTGGTCCTTTGTTGGCCTGTGGTTGGTCTTTTGTCGGCTTGTAGTTGTTTCTGTCTTGGCCTCTGGTCTGCCCTTTTTTTGGCTTGTGGTCGGTCTTTTGTTGGCCTGTGGTCGGTCTTTTGTCGGCTTGTAGTTGTTTCTGTCTTGGCCTCTGGTCGGTCTTTTTTTGGCCTGTAGTTGGTCCTTTGTTGGCCCATAGTTGGTCCTTTGTTGACTTGTGGTTGGTCCCTTTGTTGGCCTGTGGTCGGTTTTTCGATGGCTTGAAGTTGGTCCTTTGTTGGCCTGTGGTCGGTCTTTCATTGGCTTGTAGTTGGTCCCTTTGTTGGCCTGTGGTCGGTCTTTCATTGGCTTGTAGTTGGTCCCTTTGTTGGCCTGTGGTCGGTCTTTCATTGGCTTGTGGTTGGTCCTTTGTTGGCCTGTGGTCAATCTTTTGTCCGCTTGTCATCTGTCCTCAGAATAAAAAGGTTTTTAGATTATAACTTTTATTTGAATCATATCTGATATTTGATTTTACTTTGATCCTTAAACGTGATTGGTCAGTGCTCACAACAAAGTATTTTACTGAGAAACGCGTTTGTTAAAGCTGCTTAAAGTTTCCTTGTTGAGAATTAAACCAGCTGATTGGTTGTTTTCAGGTTGTCTCTCTTGACTTTTCACACAAAATGAAACCTTTCTCAACTTTCCCATGATGCCCTGCTGCTTTCTGCAGGTTCAATTCACAGTGAATAAACTCCTGTAGTGCCTCCAGTGTTCGAGACCAACAGGATCAGGATACCCCCCCCCTTTCCTCCCCGCAGTAGACAGTAGACAGGAGGTCTCCAGGTATTAGACTGCCCCCTCCTCCCCCCTCTGTTCAGTTCTTTGTTCTCTGCTCTGTGTTTCTATACAGAGATACAACACGGCTGAAACTGATCTACATCATTCATTCGTTCATTCAATCACTCACTCACACAGGACCCCTGTGTCTGATTTACTGAACCTGTGGTCACATGACACTTAGATTAACCCGAGTGTGTAAATGAATGAAGTGAAACAAAGTGACATCAGTGATCAAATAAATCAATAAAACTAACTGATCGATCAGAGTCATAGAATCAATAACATGTCTGTCTGTCTGTCTGTCTGTCTGTTCAGAATAAGGAGAAGGCGCGCCTGAAGGAGCGGGAGAAGGAGGCGCGAGAAAGGGAGGCCAGGTCCAGCAACGGTCACCTGTTCACCTCCCTGACGGTGTCCTCCACCACCCTGTGCTCCTCCTGCAACAGGAGCATCACGGCCAAGGAGGCGCTCAGCTGCCCAGGTAACATGCACTATATATACTACGGATGTATACTGTATGTTTACTTACATACATGTACTGCTTACTCACACACACACACACACACACATAGTATATACATAAACATATAACACAGAGTAAATACATACACACAACTGTTCATACAAAATATAACAACATACAAAATATACAGAAACACAACTCATCCCTGTGTGTGTGTGTGTGTGTGTGTGTGTGTGTGTGTGTGTGTGTGTGTGTGTGTGTGACAGATGGTGTGTTAATCCTCCTCCTTCACAATGAACAGATGTACTTCTTCAGATTAACACACACACATTTCAGTGTGTGACCATGTCTGTTGTTCTGCTCTGTGATTGGCTGCTGGGGATGAACCCTGAGAACTGGGTCGAGGGGACACATGTGTGTGCGTGTGTATATGAGTGTGTTTAATGTGTGTGTCTCGGTTTAGTTTATGTATGTGTGTGATCAGTGTGTGTGTGTGTATGTGTGTTGTTAGTTTATGTGTGTTTGTGTTCAATGTGAGTTTAGTTCATGTGTTTGTTTAGTGTGTGTTTTTATTGTATGTGACTTTAATGTGTGTGTATTCAGTGTGTGTTTGTGTGTTTAGTGTGTGTGTGCTTAATTTGTGTGTGTGTGTGTGTGTGTGTGTGTGTGTGTGTGTATGTTTAGCTTCATTAATTGATAACTCCTGAGCGGTCTGATAATTGTCTTTATATAAATCTGTGACAGACGGAGGAGACGTGAACACATGTTTATCGTCAGTAAATATGATGATGGACCTTATTAATGTTTGCTGTTCCAGAGACACTTGCGTTTATATCACCTGAGGGAAAACTCCTGTAAAGACTTTATAAGTCACAACCTGTTCGTACTGTACTTCTACTTTAAAGTATTTAATACTGATGATCTTTATCCACCAAAATTAGTGCGTGTACACAGGTTTTTTTAAAGCAGGAAAACCTGTTAAAAAAAGGCGATAGACTCTGTTAGAAGACTAGAGTCGTGTCCACAGCTGTGCAGGAGACGAGTCTGCCTTTCTGTTTTGTTTCTTTTTTCTGGTGTGTCATGTTCAGCGTTACGGATGTGCCAGAAAAAGGGTAGTAAACAGAAGGAAGCAGCACAGCGACCAGTGAAAATGTTAAGGTGCTTTCACCTCGCAGCGTGGTTACCGTGCTGACAACCGCCTGTGTGCAAGAGTGCTTTTAAAAGCTGCTGCTGCTGCTGCTATGGTGCACAGCTGTGATGACAGGCAGCTGCTTCGTTGAACACTGGCAGGAGTGTGAGCTAGCTTGTAGCTACATACTGTAGTAACACAACAGAAACCACTGACACCACCAAATATTTCCAAATTTGGACAATACATCATCTGAAGTTTGGTGGAAATGTTTCACAGGCCCACGTAAGAGCGGTATGAACAGTGGTTACATGAACCTCAAAACCAGAAACAACTCAGCCCTGAGCAGCGTGACCGTCCTCTACTGACCAATCAGACTGCAGCTCCACCTTTTAGTACCAGATCTGTGTGCTAGGTACCCCAACAGAGGGAGGACCAAACATGGGGACTTTACAGAACGGTTCCATTGGTACCATCCACAACTTTTCACAGTGGAAACAGAAATAAGCGTACTGAACTGAACTGCTCAGTGGAAACGGGGCTTTGCATCACTCATGGTTCCTCTTGTGCTGGGAGAGTACCTACTCTGTAATAGGAGCTAAAAATATCCCCCTAAAATGACATTCTAAAAACTGTGATCATTCCTGCTGCTTATAGTGGGGACACAACACAAAGGGGCGCTTCTCAAAACTATGACAAAGTTCCTACGATCTAAAAAAAAAACCTATTACTGTGATGTCAGCAACTAAAACGAAGACCGTGTGAATTAATAGCGTCGCCCACTAAAGATGTTGTTTCAGATCAACACCGTGTACACGTCACTCAGAGATGTGATCATGTTTGATGTGAGTGGACCGACCCACATTACAGGAACATGAAGCAGCAGCATGTTAAATACCAGCGATTAATGAGCTGCTGCTGATAAAATCCTTATACTATAATCAGCAGGTTTCACTTAATGTGAACCAGACGTTACTGAGAACGTTTCCAACTGGATTTATGGAAAGAAACAAAAACAACCACAAACACTTTACACACAGACACACCCAACATGTGTGTGTGTTTCAGTCTGCAGACTATTTTTACCTCCTCTTCTCCCAGTTAGGTTTTTTTCAGCAGGAATGTGGACTGAGATTTTTTGAGGTTTTAAAGGCAGGGCTCCAGACTAACTTTTCCACTGGTAACACTGGTGCTTACAACTTTCCTTTTTCTTTATTTTATGTGAAAGGGATGATGCAATTTTACATCCAGTACAGAGTATGAGACTGATGTGTTGCACAGAGAGTTTATAGCTACTGCTAATTTTAAATTCTTGTCCCTAGTATGGCCTTTACACGTAGACCCACAATGTTATTAAATATGTCCAGTTTTAAACATCATAAAACCACAATAGCCTTAAAACATGGAAGGCACAGTAAAATACATGAACCACAGTACATCCCAACATATACCACAAGTTGGTCGCCCCAGTACATGATTTGCTTTCACCCTTATTTTTTTATTTTATTTTTAATTGGATAACCAAAATAAATAAATAGATATTTGAATACTTAGCTACTTTGGCTCTGATGGCCCCGCCTCTCTCTGTCTGCAGTCACCACTCTGTAGCCTCGCTCAGTGTCCCGCCGACAGCACCATCTGATTGGCTACACGTCATAAATAAGAGCCTATCAATGCTGAAGGCTGCCGTGCCACAGATGGGCAAAGACGAATGCAGACTGGAGCTGCTCTGATACTGAACCATAAATCCAAACTTAACATAAGAAAAATCAAACTTTCTGTTGCTGCCTTTACATAGGTTAGATGCACAGTAAATTACTTCTCTGGTTAGCATGAGCTAGCACATCAGCAGTGGCTAACATCCAACACCAAGCCAGTAAATGATCCCAACAAACACTGACGCAGAAACAACTCGACTCTGTCGTTAAACCTGTTAGTAACTGCAAGGTAACGTTAGTCATGTGATGCTAACAGTTAGCCCTGTCAATGTGTACGTGTGTTTGTATTTGTAAGTGTGTGCAGGTGGACTCTGACAAACTGTCACAGCACGAAGCTCCTGCAGCAGCAGTTTCATGTCTCATGATTAAAAAAAAAGTGGCAGTGTTAGAGGTGCTGAGTGAAGCTTTACACTGCACAAAGTTCTACAATGAAATACATTTTTTTGTCAATTCATGTTAACATGTGGGAGGTCGGGCAGTGGTCATACGTTGAACCAATGCTGATGTCCAAATCGAGTACTCGAGTACTCATGCCTGTCTGTAGTTCCGTCTGGATGATGCGCTCACATGAATGCGACCAAGTGAAATTTTAACTCACACATTGTAAAGCCCTGTGAGGCAAATTGTGATTTGTGATATTGGGCTGTATAAATAAAACTGATTGATTGATTGACACTCACAAAACATGCTCGCAACCATGTTGGTCGCAGACTCGAGCCCTGAAAGGTCCTTGAGGAAGTTCTTTGGGCTCATGGAAAAGGTTTTGGGGATCCTTGCAGAGCTTTAAGGGTCATTGAAGAGGTTCTAGGTTTTCTAATGGAGGTTCAGGAGCTGAGTCCACACACAGTGATCCGTCTGCAGACTCATACTCACTTCATTTAATGAAACAGCCGCCAGTAACGTTAGCTAACGTAATGTTAACTTGCTAACTTACCAGGATAAGTCGACTACACACGCAGCTACTGTAGCTAACGTTATGTGACGAATTTAATCATGGATAAGCCTAACGCTGTTATCTGTTGTCAAACAGTGATACTAAAAATAACTTAATGAGCGTCTTAAATGCTGTTGTAACATCATAACATTACCGTATGTATTATTGGAGGCTGGCAGCGGTGGGTCTCGTCTATTTTCTCATCTACTTATTCTTCTGTTTAAGTGTAAGTGGCACCTGGTGGTTAAGTGGCATATGTGCCCCCCTCTCCTGGCGTTTGCATGATTTAATCATATCGAACATTGCTCAGCCCTAAGTTGAATGTTTTGTGGCAGGATTTTTTTTTCTTGGCACGTTTCATGGAATTAGTTTTTGTAATTTGTAATTTTGTTGCATGGCTTTTTGTTGTGGCAGGACATTTTATGGTTAACTGTTTCATGACAGGACTTTTTGTGATTTATAGTTTTGTTTGATGACTTTTTTGTTGTTGAATGTTTTGTGGCAAGACTTTTTGTAGTTGAATGTTTTCTGGCAGAACATTTTATCCTGGCATATTTTGTGGCAGGACTTTTTGTAGTTGAATGTTTTGTGGCAGGACTTTTTGTAGTTGAATGTTTCATGGAATGACTTTTTGTCATTTATAGTTTGTTTCATGACTTTTTGTAAGTTGAATGCTTTGTTTGATGACTTTTTATCCTGGCATATTTTGTGGCAGGACTTTTTTGTAGTTTAATGTGTTGTGGCAGGACCTTTTTTCTTAGCATTTTTTCATGGTTGGACTTCTTGCAATTTATAGTTTGTTGCAGGACTGTTTTGTAGTTGAATGTTTTGTTGCAGGACTTTTTGTGGTTGAATGTGCAGCTGCAGAATAATTTGCAGTGTAAAGATTTTTGGCCGTAACAGGCCCAAGTCTTTGTAAAAGCTTTTATGATAGGATGATTTCTTAAAAGATTTTTTTTTGGCTGCATTTTTTTTGTGGTTACATGTTTTGCAGCAGAATGTTTTGGTGATTGTGAGCTGCTCACTCTTCACAAAGATTGAGAAAAATACCAGCGTACAGTTAAATGTTAAATGTCACAGCAGGCGAGCGTGGAGGCTGATTGTTAACACATGTCCTGAATGAACCAATCACTTCACTGCGTTCAGAGGTTCACACAAACTGAACTCCCTGATGTTTTATATCAGGATCCAATCAGCTCAGTTT
Source organism: Epinephelus fuscoguttatus (assembly GCF_011397635.1). Taxonomy (NCBI): domain Eukaryota; kingdom Metazoa; phylum Chordata; class Actinopteri; order Perciformes; family Serranidae; genus Epinephelus; species Epinephelus fuscoguttatus. The sequence goes on from NC_064759.1 coordinate 6,005,821, forward strand.
ATCAACACAATGTTTTGTTTCTACATGTATGTAATATGATATGAATACAGACTGTTGCACAGCTGACTTATTGATCTGATTATTTATATAGAAACAGTATCATAACAACAGATAACCTGATCAGTACATCTCAGTACCACTGGATTAAACAAATATGCAATATGAGTAACATTTTTCTGTCTGTCTGTCTGTCTGTCTCTCAGCCTGCAATGTCACCATCCATAACCGCTGCAGAGACAGTCTGGCCAGCTGTGCCAAGATGAAACAAAAGGTAAGACCTGTCTAATTTATTCTTAAAGCACTTTTTAAATCAGATGTTACAAAGTGCCTCATAACACAATAAAAACAGATAAATGAAGCAAGTGTAAAAACAATGAGGTAACTGTAAAATAATAAAGTGGTGAAAGAAGGTGATAAAAAACAAACATATATAATAACATAACATATTTCTTTACTGTTTACTTGTCTGACTGCCTGTCTGTCTCTCTCTTTAATAGCAACAGAAGCTGGCGTTGGCGAGAAACAATTCAGCTCTGCAGAATGTCGCCATGCGAACAAAAAGTGAGTCAATCTGTCTGTCTATCTGTCTGTCTGTCTGTCTGTCTGTTTCAGTATCAGCCAGAGTCCTCATCAAATATCAGTTTCTTTTTTAAAGGTGATGACGAAGAACTTTTTATCTTGCCTTCTGTTTCAGTTCTCTTCAGGAGTTTCATCATGTGTTTTACTTCTTTTTTTCTGTCTCTTCAGCTCCGATGATGAAGGAGCGTCCGAGCTCGGCCATCTATCCCTCAGACAGCCTTCGTCAGTCACTGCTCGGGTCCAGAAGGGTCCGCTCCGGCCTCTCACTTGCCAAGAGTGTCTCCACCAATAACCTTGCAGGGTGAGAGTGAACAGCCACCTGATTGGATGTTGAATATAAAATACAGTATGTTTTCACCAAAGGGCAGTCCCCTCACTCTGACATGTCTCCAATTTGTGCACGTATAGGTCCTGTTTGTGCATGTGTGTGTCTTTCGGACCTGTGTGTAATTGACAAGCAAGAGTGAAAACATTGAATTTCTCCTCAGGGGGATTAATAAAGGAAATAAACTTAAACTTAAACTTATATATATCTCTTATCTCAGTGCCAAACACTGCATGGTGGTGCAGTGTTTGGCATTGTTGTGGGGGGGTTGAACCCCAGGGTGGGGGGGCCCTTCTGTGTGGAGTCTGCATGTTCTCCCTGTGTCAGCGTGGGTTTCCTCCAGGTGCTCCAGCTTCCTCCCACAGTCCAAAGACATGCAGGTTAACTGGTGACTCTAAATTGTCCGTAGGTGTGAATGTGAGTGTGAATGGTTGTCTGTCTCTATGTGTCAGCCCTGTGATAGTCTGGTGACCTGTCCAGGGTGAACCCTGCCTCTCGCCCAATGTCAGCTGGGAAATGCTCCAGCCCCCACATGACCTCCAGCAAGATGAGCAGTTACAAAAAATGAATTAATTAATTTATATATATCTCTCACCTGTCTGTCTCTCAGTGTGACTGAGGACTCTATAGGTCTCAGGAGGATTCTGTCTCAGTCTACTGAGTCGTTGAACTTCAGGAGCAGGACCTTGTCCATGGAGTCTCTGACTGATGACGGTGGGTTGTTTTTTATCACCTCTTTATAATCATTTAAAGGTCCAGTGTGTGGGATTTAGTGGTACTAGTAGTGAGGTTGCAGAACTTCTCCTATGTGCCAAGCGTGCAGGAGAACTACGGCGTCCGACATGAAAACACAAAAAAGCAAATGGGCCTGTCTAGAGCCAGAGTTTAAACTGTCCATGCTGGATGACTGAAGGACACCATGGTGGACTCTGTAGAAGAGGACCCGCTCCGTATGTAGACATAAACGACTCATTGTAAGGTAACAAAGCACAACAATTCTTTTTTTCAGGGGATTATAAACTAATTAAAACACAGTCATGAATATTTCATACCATTTCTGCAAATAGGTGCCCCTGAATCTACACACTGGACCTTTATTCTCTCCCTATTATCATTATTATTACTGTTTATATCATCAGAGAACATTTGATCACAGGATCAGTTAAATATTAATTTGATATGGTCTCTATTTTTGTAACACGCTCCTCGCAGCACCAGCAGGAGCTGCAGGCTGGTAACACCAGACACCAGCTGACAGGATTCATAATGAAGCTCTTCAATTAGAAAACAATCAACGACATTAAAGTCATATTTGAATGTTGTGTTATGTGTGCTGTGCTGTAGGTGAGTGGTGGTGGAGCTCCCTGCTGGAGGAGCTGCAGGTGGAGGGCAGCTGTGTTCAGGCCGACAGCTGGAGTCTCGTTGTGGAACCAAACTTCTTGCAGACGCTTCATAAAGACCTCATAAAGAAACAAGACGTTATCTACGGTATGTTTATCTCATATATCTATATTTATATCAGTATGTATGTATCTATAAATCTGTGGTTGTATATGTTTCTGCCGCCATGACGACTGCATCAGAATAAACCAGCGCCTTTTCCCTCAGAGTTGATCCAGACAGAGTTCCACCACGTGCGGACGTTGCGGATCATGGAGGGGGTGTTCCGGCGGGGGATGCAGGAGGAGGTGATGCTGGAGGCGGGCGTGGTTCACACCATCTTCCCCTGCCTGGACCAACTGCTGGAGTGGCACTCAAGCTTCCTGTCGGAGCTGCTCAACAGGAGGAAGGAGGGTCTGATGGAGGGTAGCTCAACCAACTTCACTGTCCGCAACATCGGTGACCTGCTGCTCAGACAGGTATGGCAGCTCTGGTGACTCACAGAGGGCGCAGACAGGTTGTTATCAGGGTCGTCAGGTTGTCACCAAGGTCAGAGGTTAAAGAGCAACCTCGGATTTTTATATTTACATCACTGTGAGAACAGAGAGACTTTGTGTTCATCTGTTGTTACAAAGAACAAAGAAGTTCATCATCTTTTAAAACAGGCCAAAGTAGTGAAACACCTCCACCTGCTGGACACTTTTGGTCATTACAGTTACTGTGAACTGGGACCTGACAAGTTTCTCAGGTGCTTTAACACACGGGTAGGCAACATTTATTAAGAGCCTTTTTAAGAAAATATTTTACGAAAGTTGGAAAAACAGCAGCACCTAATGCATTACGTTTAAGTGGTTAAAACTTAAATTTACCTTCAGTAAAACTGCAGAAGTAATATCAACTAAATCCACTTAAAATATCATCAATATATTTATTCTGATCATTGGCTCCTTAATATTTATCACAGATACTTTTGACAGCTCTGTGTATTTTGAGTCTATAACAATACTTCATATTTAACAAGCTGATCATGTTTCAATATTTATCTTATTGTAATATTTACCGTAGTCCCTCTAAAATATAGTACAAGTATATAAAGTGTAAAGTTGCAGAATATAATGTTGAGTTCTGTGTGTGTGTGTGTGTGTGTGTGTAGTTTTCAGGTCAGTGTGCGGACGACATGAAGAAAATTTACGCTGAGTTCTGCAGTCGACACCCCAAAGCTGTGAAACTCTACAAAGAAGTTTTAACTCGAGACCGAAGACTGCAGCAGTTTATCAGGGTGAGAATCAGAACCAGGACCAGGATCTGAGACTGGACCCGGTGTAGACTGCTTTAGACCTCTGTGATTTTAGACCTTCAGTCAGGTTTGACTGGACTCAAGCCTCAATAATGATGGCTACAATCCACGTTGGCGAGTTCCTGGCGTTGTGCATGCTGGCACACTTGGACAATTAATGGAACCGAGCCATCGTTAATACTTTAAGTTTTACAAGTTCTTGTCCTACGGTGACACGTCAAAATGTCTGCTGTGAAACAGGTCTGTTAGTGGTGGCTGTGGCCCAGGTGGAAGAGCGGGTTGTCCCGCAATTGGTAGATGGTCAGTTCTATCCCCCGGCTCCTTCAGTCCACATGTTGAATTTTTAGAGACAGGGTTAGGAGCTCAGACCTCCAGAGGGAGCTCGGAGTAGAGCTGCTGCTCCTTCACATCGAAAGGGGTCAGTTGAGGTGGTTCAGGCATCTGACTAGGATTCCTCCTGGGCACCTCCTGTTAGAGGTGTTCCAGGCACATCCAAATGGTAGGAGGCCCCGGGGCAGACCCAGAACACACATATCTCATCTGGCCTGGGAACGCCTCGGGGTCCCCCAGGAGGAGCTGGAAAGCGTTGCTGGGAAGAGGGACGTCTAGAATACTTATCCCAGCCTGCTGCTGCTGCAACCCGGCTTTGGATAAGTGGTTGAAAATAGATGAATGGATCAGACCTAGTTTACCCATCATGTTTATTATAGTTCAGACTAGTTCAGCTTTTTAAGTCCAAGTCAGGGTTTGCTGGGTTTGCTCCTGTATAGAAAGAATTTAGACCAAAAATGAAACCTGGTTTAATCTGGTTGAACATGGTGTTTCCGTGTTGATGTTTACTCTCTGTTTCTCTCCATCCCATAATGCTCAGCGTGCCTGTCGTGGTCCTCTGCTGCGTCGCCATGGTGTCCAGGAGTGCATCCTGCTGGTGACACAGCGACTCACCAAGTACCCCGTCCTCATCCAACGAATCCTCGACTACACCAAAGGTACCCTACAACCTCTGACACTGAAGGCCTTTGTTCACCAAGTCTGTGTTTTTCATATATATTTTTTAAATCCATCACATGCTAAAAAAAATTTGCACTGAAACCTTGCACAGTCCGAATGTCCGAATTTTGATTTTTTAGCTTGTCATCGTCTCGTTTTCGTCATGGAAAATTAGGTCGTGAAATTAACACTGCTGGAGTTATCTTCCAGGCTGTCACCACTCACTGCTGGTGTCTTGCATTTGGCACCGCAGCTACCTGAGTTATGAAGTGATGCTGTGCAGCTATTGAATTGCACTTTGCTGTAAGCGGCATCATTGCTGTTGTGCATTTCTGGATAGGCTAACGTTACCTTCTCTTTGTCCTGGAAGATTCAAAAACAGACATTGCTTACATATATTTCCACTTCTTCTTTTAGCTGCTCACTCTTCTTTTAGCTGCTCCTCTGTCTTGTTGCACATGTATGTGTCCCGCCAAATTTTCTGCACTGCTTCTAACTATTTTGACAGATGCGAAAAACGCAGAAAATCAAACCTGTTTCAAAACCGTTAATGTCGGACGAAAGTTTCAAAGTTGGTGTGCAAAAGTGATTGACACAACATGAGGTTGGATTTATTTTGACAACAAATACAGACCTGGTGTGCGAAGGCCTTTAGTAGTCTGACCCTTAATAGCCTCTGTCCCCTGACCTCTGATGTCACCATGTCCCTGTGACCTATTGCAGGCAATGAAGAGGAAGCGCAGGCGTTGAGCAAGGCACTGCAGCTCCTGAAGGAGCTCATTAGCTCGGTGGACCAGGAGGTGCTGGAGCTGGACCGGACCAGGAGGCTGCAGGAGATCCAGGCACGTCTGGACCCCCGGGCTCAGGCGGAGGTCCAGGGAGGAGGAGTGTTCAGAGGAGGAGAGCTGCAGAGGAGGAGGCTCCTTCACGAGGGGATGCTCCTCTGGAAGGTCCAGGGCTCCAGGATGAAAGGTAGAGGAGTCTGATGCTGTATCACCTGTTCACCTGCTGTGTGATGTCACACCTAGATATGTGGGTGGAGCTTACACCTGCTGACGAGCTTCTGTATGTTTGTCTCCAGATGTTCAGGTCCTGCTGATGTCAGACATCTTGGTTTTCCTTCAGGAGAAAGATCAGAAGTTCACTTTCGCCTCACTGGTGAGTCGCACTTGCACCTCCTCATGCTCTCTCCGTACATCCGTCTTTCAACCGTTCACCACTTATTTAGGTTCAGAACATCGTAGCAGAAGGAGGAGAAAGTAGCCCGACATCTCCTCCAGGTCCTTTTTGAGGATTTCAAGGTGTTCACAGGTCGGACGGGATTATATAATCCCTTCATCATTTAGGATTCAAGAGGTGCAAACAGTCTGGGCGAAGCTCTGCCTCCGCAATCTCCGCACGTGGAAGCTCTGCCTCCTCTTGAGACGACTCAAGAGGAGGCAGAGTTTCCTCTTGAGACGACTCAAGAGGAAGCTCTGCCTCTTCTTGAGTCGTCTCACAGTTAGTCAAATTCCCCAAATTCCTCCCACAGGAGCTGCGGCCCTTCTGGCCTCCTCACACCTGTCTATTGCTTCTGGAGTCCCCTGGGCCAACTAAGCCTGGATTACTTCAATGACTGCCGGTGTCCACTGGCAGGTTCTTTGCTTGCCGCCATGTCAGATACTGATGATCTTTTAGGCAAACCTTAGAGAAGCTCATGAACCACTCCATGATCCCAGCCTCTGTCTGTTCACCTTTCTGTTTGCATGTCTGTTAACCTGACAATAAACCTTTCTCTCCACCTGTCTCTCTGTCTCAGGACAAGTCTCCAGTGGTCTCTCTGAATAACCTGATCGTCAGAGACATAGCCAACCAGGAGAGAGGGATGTACCTGATCAGTGCCACCACCCCTCCAGAGATGTACGAGCTGCACGCTTCATCCAAAGACAACCGCAGGACCTGGATGAGCCGCATCCAGCAAGCTGCTGTCAGGTTAGTGCTGCAGTACTACGGAGTACTACAGAGTGTGGTGAGGTACCTAAGTAAAACTGAGTTCTGAGTCATTCTGTGTGGTGCAGTATGTAGGTACTGTATGTAGTACAGTGTAGTTCAGGGTGTAGTAATCATTACTTCACAGTACCGTGTGTTTTGTCTGCAGCTGTCCGTCCAGAGACGAGTTCCCTCTCATCGAGACTGAAGACAAAGCTTTACTGCGCAGACTGAGAGGTACAGCACCTCCTCCTCATTCATAACCTCCTCCCTCTTTACTTCCTATTTCTTCTCCTCATTCACCTCCTCCATATTCAGCTCAAAACATACATGGCACTGCAGTACATCATATGATAAATGTTGGGTGCACCAATAGAAAACATCACATCAAGAGAAGACCACACACAGCGCGGGGCAACAAAATGCCGTGTTTTTTTTTTTTTAGCTTTATATATTAATATATAATGACGAGATTGTGGGACATTGTGACAGAGAAGAAGAGCAGCTATGTGAGCAGAAAAGAAGAGCTGCTACAGGGGCAGAGAAGAAGAGCTGCTATGGGAGCAGAGAAGAAGAGCTGCTATGGGTGCAGAAAAGAAGAGCTGCTATGGAAACAGAGAAGAAGAAGAGCTGCTATGGGTGCAGAGAAGAAGAGCTGCTATGGGAGCAGAGAAGAAGAGCTGCTATGGGTGCAGAAAAGAAGAGCTGCTATGGAAACAGAGAAGAAGAAGAGCTGCTATGGGAGCAGAGAAGAAGAGCTGCTATGGGAGCAGAGAAGAAGAGCTGCTATGGGAGCAGAGAAGAAGAGCTACTATGGGAGCAGAGAAGAAGAGCTGCTATGGAAACAGAGAAGAAGAAGAGCTGCTATGGGTGCAGAGAAGAAGAGCTGCTATGGGAGCAGAGAAGAAGAGCTGCTATGGAAACAGAGAAGAAGAAGAGCTGCTATGGGAGCAGAGAAGAAGAGCTGCTATGGGTGCAGAAAAGAAGAGCTGCTATGGAAACAGAAGAAGAAGAGCTGCTATGGGAGCAAAGAAGAAGAGCTGCTATGGGAGCAGAGAAGAAGAGCTGCTATGGAAACAGAGAAGAAGAAGAGCTGCTATGGGAGCAGAGAAGAAGAGCTACTATGGGAGCAGAGAAGAAGAGCTGCTATGGGAGCAGAAAAGAAGAGCTGCAAGCTGCTACAGGAGCAGTAGGGAGTGAGTGGGGAAAAAATGTTTTTCAAGGGCAGCGAGACTGGAAATTGGACAGTGGCGTTAAGTTTTGTAGCGCATCTATGAGCTCTGGTGTACATCGTGCCAGTTTGGTGTTTGTACATAGAAAATAACACCTTCACCTGCTCCTTCACCTCCTGTTTAATGTCCTGTCACTTATATATAAAATAATAAAATCTATATCAGATCAAAGTTAACATTCTTTCCTCCTCCTCTCCTCTCCTCCTCCCGCCCAGCCGACATTCAACAGAAGGACAGGGAGATTTTGGAGCTGCTGCAGGAGAGAGTCACTCTGTTTTCTGACCTGGTGGAGGCGACTGGAAGAGGAGGAGGAGAAGAAGAAGAAGAAGAGGAAGGAAGTGAGAAGCTCAACACTTCCTCATCAACCACCACCTCCTCCACCAGGAACCTGTTCAGAGCCGACACTCCTCACGCTCCTCAGGCCGAGCCGCTCCTCAGCGCCTCCATCACTGAAGGTGAGTCTTTGTTTTCAGGTCTGATGCGACTAAAACAAATAAAAGTACCAAACTGAACCTGTTCTCTGTGTTTCAGTGGACAAACTGACCGAACTGCTGCTCAACTCCAGCATCACCAAATCCACCGTAACCAACGGCAACCAGGAGCTCAGCAGTGAGTCACTGTCAATACCTGTAACATGATGAAAGATGAAAGAAAACTAAATCTGGCTCAGCAGTATAAAACAGTTTTGTTTTCATTATCAGGTCCTCTATAGTTCATTTTTATTGATTAATTCTTTACTCGTTTTGTCTTTAAAACTGAAGACACAGTGAGAAATGTTTAGGGACTGTTCTTTACTTATCAGGGGTGACAGGGTGTGACTTTGTTTTTTTTTTTTTACCCTCCTTGAAGCTACGAATATTTTTCCTTGAGTCTCCCTGAGTGACTGAAAGTAAGAAGTTAAAATCCCGGAGTTGAAAAAAGACCTCAGTTTTTCACTCTTGTCGTGCACACTGGTTGGTTCATGCAAATGGTTTATTTTTGGCAAAATTTTAATGAGAAATGTAAAATAAAGTGATTTTGATGAAAGATCACTATTTTAAACTAAGATTTTCAAATGTGTTCAAGGACCATCGGAAATTTGAAAATCCAATGATAATTTCTTTTTTTCCCTACAGTTTCTGGCTGTGATGAACGATATAATTTTGCCTTTTTTTATTTAAATTTTTGCCTTAAAAGTCAAGTCAAACATGAAGGCATGTTTTCTTTAAAAAATAGGTGTTAAAAAAAATACAAAATACACCCATTTAAATTTGTATGTCCCTCCCCTAAGCCGAAATAGAAAACACAAGTCCCTCCCCAGAGCTTAAAAGTATTTGACATAAGATGTTACATGTTACAGCAGCTCAAATAGCACAGATAGAAAAGCAAGCAACAGAATGCTCAAAGAATAAAGATAAAATACAAAAAGATATATTTCAGAATTTGCACAAGGTAAGGGAAGTGCCTCCTGCCTAATGCATAAATAACGAACAGTCCCTTAAAGTCATTATTTCTCAGTGTCAGAGGTGATGTCTTCAGATGTCTTAATCTGTTTGACCAACAGTTCAAATCCCTAATACTTTCAGTTACTATAAAATAAAACTGAAAAGAACATTTTCACCTCACGTCATATGCCTGAATTTGACCACTCGACTGTAAGTCAATTTAATCGACACAGAGTTCTTTTCAGTTACACAGCGAATGACACCTTCTGTCCTCAGAGCCTCGATTCAGATAAAGCATAAAAAACAAACCTTCAGCAGGAAAAAAGGAAGGAAGCTCAGGAAGAGAAACAGAGGAGGAATCAGACAGGAAGTGAATGTCATGTGCACAGAATAACCAACAGTAAGATAACTGACTGACCATAACTATTAATTTCAGCTTCAGACTAATCAAACAACTGAAATATTAATGATGTGTCTGAACAGTGTCAGAAAACAGCAGCTGTGTTTCATGTGAAACACGTGAAAACTTCCCTTTTTTTTCCGTCTCTGTTTGAAAAGTTTGTTCAGCTCTGAATCTTTGTTGTTTGTGTAACCGTGAGCAACGGATGTGTTACTCACATGTGACGACACTGTCTGTCTTCATGTCTCTGTCTCTCTCTCAGATGGTGACTCAGGTTCTTTTGAGCTGAACAGCAGCTCCTCGAAGGTAAATCACTTCATCACCTTTAACCTCTGATCACAGAGGTTTGACCCAGATCAAAGCTGCAATTTAGACTTTATTTAAACTAAAAAATGTGACAGATCATCTGCAGGAACACAGAAACTAAAGGCCTGTTTAGTCTGTAAAGACTCCTCTTGATGAGGCGTGTGACTGAGTGTAAACACTGGAAGATTCTGATCAGCTCCTGAAAAAAGAAAAGTGAGATTGGACTGTTAAGTTTCCAGTCAGCCTGTGACCACCCATGTTAGAGTAAACTATCAAAATAAAAGCCTGGCTGGAAAAAGCACTGCAGGTTAGAACGATGTAAAGAAAAGTGAGAGTTTGTTGAAAATTTTCTGCCTGGTTTTTCTCTTTCAGGACAAAAACGGTAACCAGCTGCAAGAACGAACCCTAAAACAGGTAATAAACACTTCTTGTTTCCCGTCCAGCAGATGCATCTCTATTCCTTTATCTGATCGCTCTCACACCTTGATTCTCGTGTGACGAAATTCTAAGAAAATTCTTAGAATGATGAAGTTTTCTAAGAATTTCCACCCAAAGTTAGGACTAGATCTTACTTAGTCATAAAGCGTCTTCTCATGTAAAAAACTGTAAGGAGTGTGGATGAGAACTTGTAAGAGTTTCTTCAGCAGAGGAAAGAGAAAAAAACCACAGGAGAAATGTTCTCCAAACACCGGATGACAGCGAGTTAATGAAATGCTGCAGATTAGATGGTGCAGAGATCATGTTTGCGGTTGATCTCATGAGCGCTCACCAACAACACCAACACAGTCCCATGAGCAGAGTAATCACACAAACACTAAGAGCGCTATCACAGTCTCACATTGAGATACAGTTCACTTCATTTCTACTGGATGTCCTCAGCTAGCAGCTCACTAATAGATTAAGTACTGAAATTACTAACATGGTAAATAAACATATGAAACAAATGTCAGCATGTAGGCTGTAGTGTCAGTGTTACACCACAGAGAATGACAGAACGTTAGTGTAACACAGTATAGACAGAGAGAGAGTCAGTGTTTCACTGTGGGGAACAACAGAGTGCCGGTGTTACACCATAGGGAACATGAGAACTGTGTGACACACAGTAGAGAATGAGAGAGTGTTAAGGGAACAAGAGAGCATCAGTGTTACAACGTAGGGAACATTAGAGCGTCAGTGACACATCATAGAGAACGAGAGAGCATCGGTATTACACTGAAGGGAACAACAGAGCATCGGTCTTACACTGAAGGGAACAATAGAGCATCAGTGTTAGCTGTAGGGAACGTGAGAGCATCAGTGACACAGCAAAGAGAATGAGAGAGCATCGCTATTACACTATAGGGAACAACAGAGCGTCAGTATTACACTATAGGGAACAACAGAGCGTCAGTGTTATACTGTAGGGAACGACAGAGCATCAGTATTACACTATAGGGAACAACAGAGCGTTAGTGTTACGCTGTAGGGAACAACAGAGCGTCAGTGTTACGCTGCAGGGAACAACAGAGCGTCAGTGTTACGCTGCAGGGAACAACGGAGTGTCAGTGTTACATTGTACGGAACAACAGAGCATCAGTGTTACAACTTAGGGAACAACAGAGCGTCAGTGTTACAACGTAGGGAACATTAGAGCGTCAGTGACACATCATAGAGAACGAGAGAGCGTCGGTATTACACTGAAGGGAACAACAGAGCATCAGTGTTACACTGAAGGGAACAACAGAGCATCAATGTTACGCTGTAGGGAACGTAAGAGCATCAGTGACACAGCAAAGAGAATGAGAGAGCGTCGGTATTACACTATAGGGAACAACAGAGCATCAGTATTACACTATAGGGAACAACAGAGCGTCAGTGTTACACTGTAGGGAATGACAGAGCGTCAGTATTACACTATAGGGAACAACAGAGTGTCAGTGTTACACCGTAGGGAACAACAGAGCGTCAGTGTTACGCTGTAGGGAACGTGAGAGCAACAGTGACACAGCAAAGAGAATGAGAGAGCGTTGGTATTACACTATAGGGAACAACAGAGCATCAGTGTTACGCTGCAGGGAATGACAGAGAGTCAGTATTACACTATAGGGAACAACAGAGCCTCAGTGTTACGCTGCAGGGAACAACAGAGCGTCAGTGTAGGGAACGACAGTGCGTTGGTGTTATAATGAAGGGAATAAAAGAACAAAGATAAAATGATCCTGCACTGTAGCCTGTATGCAATGAGCAGACAGCGTGTTGTTAGTGGTGTAGAGTCACGACCACACTAACATGTAACCAGACCAAAGTGACATTTACTGTTCAGTGTGCTGCAGCTTCAGCTAATTAGCTTTCTCGCGTGCTAAATGAGGTTAGAGCTGCATTTTTCCTCAGTGAATGTTTGTTTGGTGGCTCGTTCAACAAGCTAAGATGTGTCTCTTGTGTTGTGTAGTTGTGGTGTGGCTATTAGTGTGACCATCTGCTCTGATACAACGCTGATGTTACGCCTTTATGCAACATTTGATTGGCTGTATCAAAATAAGGTCATCTAACTAGATAAATACTGGAACAATATTTTGTCGAATTAATGCAAATTAATAATTTGACTACAGGACAAATGATTTACAGAGCAGATATGTGTGCCATATCAAACAATGAAAACTGTTTATTTCAGTTGGGATTTAACAGAATTGAGTTGCACCCAGTTTGTGTCCAATCAGAGCAGTCACTAACATCTTACACCTGTCCTCTTCACAGGAAGTCTGTCAGCGACTGGTCAGTCTGAGCACACAGCTTCACGCCCTGCAGGTCTGACAACCCAAAGTTATCTTTTCTACATATGATCACGATGAAGATGATTGATGTTTTATTCTACTGTACATAAAGTGACACGTCTGTCCTCTGACCCACTGACTCCGCTCCAGGCTGCTGTGATTCGTCAGGATTCTATCCTGGAGCTGTTTACCAAAACAGGCCCCGTCCCCAACCCCACTCCAGGACCCCGCCTCAGTCGGTCAATGTCGCGGGATACAGGACTGGATGCCAGCGGGGAGGCGGTGCTGCTGCGACGGCAGGTGGAGCTGCTGCAGGAGGAAGTGACACGGCTACGTCTGAAGGGGGAGGACCCAGCGAGAGAGGGCGCAAAGCTAGGCACCAACGGAGAGATCAGTGATGTCATCAAGGGAGAAAAGGTAAGTTCAGGTGTTTCACAAAAGTGAAGGTGTCAAACCTAAACTAAGCTACGTTAAGGTAAAATAAGCTAGGCCAAAATAAAATTAACTCAGCTATGAAAAGCTATAATAAGCTTAACTAAAATAAGTTGAACTATAATCAGCTAAGCTAAAGTAAGCTAAACCAAGCTACAATAAGTTAAAGTAAGCCAAACTAAACTAAAATAAGTTAAACTGAAATAAAATAAGCTAAACTAAAATAAGCTATGATAAACTACAATAAGCTCAAATAAAATAAGTCAAATCACAATAAGCCAAGCTAAAGTAAGCTGAAGTAAGCTAAACTAAACTAAGTTAAACTGAAATAAGATAAACTAAGCTACAATAAGCTTCAGTAAGCTAAACTAAAATAAGCTAAGCTAAAATAAGCTACAGTAAACTGAAGTAATCTAAACTAAGCTATGATAAACTACAGTAAGCTCAAATAAAATAAGTTAAATCACAATAAACCAAGCTAAAGTAAGCTGAAGTAAGCTAAACTATGATACGATAAGCTACAATAAGCTAAACTAAGCTACGCTTCACTAAAACAAGTTAAACTAAAATAAGTGAAACTAAGTGACAATAAGTTGCAGTAAGCTCAACTACAATAAGTAATATAACTAAAATAGGATTAACTAAGCTTAACTGAAGTAAGTTAAACTAAAATCAGCTAAGCTAGAGTAGGCTAAACCAAGCTATAATAAGCCAAAGTAAGATTAACTAAGCTACGATAAACTACAATAAGCTAAACTAAGTTATGCTAAACTAAAAGAAGTTAAACTAAAATAAGCTAAGCTAAAGTAAGCTAAACTAAGGTACAATAAACTAATATAAGCCAAACTAAAATAAGCTAAGCTGGAGTTAGCTAACTGAACTAAACTAAAATAAACTTGACTAAAGTGAGCTAAGCTAAGTTTTCCGTGTCAGCAGGGGAGCAGAAGGCGCGGCAGCAGGGAATTGGAGTCCCGCCCCCTTGCACCATTGGCCAGCCAGGATCCAGTTGACCAATTAGACGGTGTCCAGGAGGGAAATGAGGAGGAGGAGGAGGAGGAAGTGATGCGAATCTCTCCTCGCTCTGACAGCCCCAGAGGTCAGTACAACTCATCAATAAATGTTAATTATTTTAGAACTGAAAATATTGTGTCACTGTAAAAATAAGAATAATGTTAAATTTGATTATAATTATGATCACGTGATGACATACAACCCTTATTCTAAAGAGTTTGGACATTGTCGAATGTAAATAGAAACAGAATGCAATGATACATACAGTACAGCGCCTCTCCCTGCACTGTCATTTTGTGTACTTTAAATTGTGCAAAATTAAAAACATAAATCATAAAATCATGTTTGTCACCATGGTAACCTGTGACCTCTGACCTCTCAGACCTGCAGGACATCCCAGAGGAGAGCGAATGTGGAGCTGATCCCAGTTAACATCACACCTGTGACTGATGACCTCAGGGACCTCTGCTGATGTCACAGTGATGTCACTGACAGACTTTTACACAGAAAGCTGGAGCTGGAGGTGACATCATTTCCTGTTTTACAGAAGCGTTTTAGACCCAAACAGACTTCTGATGTCGTACTTTTGCTCCAAAGTGTTTTCTGAACGTTGCTGTTAGGTTAGAAACATGAAGTGTAACCGTGCCACCTGTTTACATTATCACGTTGGCTGGAGCCCTGCCCACATGTGCTGGAGTGGGTGGGGCTTTGTATCAGGAAGGCGGGGTTTAAATTGTGTCGTAGGAACTGTTTTCTTTTTCTGTCTGGTTCCCTTAGTGAAACTCAAAGATGAGACACCACACTACATTACCCAGAATGCCTTTGGATATCAACAACTTGAGTCACAACCTGCTGTTATGATCTGTGTTATGACACAGTTTTCTTCTTCTGAGAAACAAACAGTTTAAACTGTATTTATATGGTAACTTAAAACTAAAAGTAGTTTACATTAGAGATATTCTGTAGGATTTTTAGGCTAAGAGACTCAAATTTGTGTTTCTGTCATGTGTGAAACCAAAAAAACTTATTTTTAAAATTCAGTAACAAAGTTTGGGAGCAAGTAAGTAATTTATACGTTTACAGAAATCTTTCCAGGATTAAACAAGTGAGTCAGTTTTTAAAGGATCACAAAGTTTAGTTTGTATCAGCAATAAATAATAAAAAAATAATCTTCCACGCCTTTCAAAAGTTATCAGCCCGTTAACGGTCAGTGTGCAGGATTTAGAGGCATCTATTGGCAGAAATGGAATATAATATTCATAACTAAGTTTACATTAGTTTATTATCATGTGAAAATAAGAATTGTATTTTCGTTAGCTTGGAATGAGCCGTTTATTTCCACATACAGAGCAGGTCCTCGTGCATTTCTACAGCAGCCCGGAACGGACAAATCAAACACTGGCTCTAGATAGGGCCTTCGTTTTTTTGTGTTTTCGCGCTGGCTACCATAGTGCTCCTACAAGCTTGGCACATGGGAGAAGTTTCAGTTCCATAACCTCACCACTAGATGTCACTAAGTCCTGCACACTGGACCTTTAAATGTCTGCTATCAGTTGTTATCACTGCCAGTATGATGCCACCTATCAGTGGGCCAAAACATGCATATCCAATTACAGAAATGGTCACAGTTTGGTTAGGTTTTGGAAATAATCATGGTTTGGGTTAAAATAAGTACGTTTTATACACTGTACGGTGTCTCTCTGAAAAAATCAAAATGATTATAGCCTATAAAAACGATAGTACGTTACGTAACTCAAGTTACATATGCATGTTTTCTAGGACTGACAAAATATCATGTTAATTTCGCTAAATTAATCACAGAAAAGAAAACGTGTTAAAAACATTAACACTGATCGTGTTCTGTGGTGCACTTTGACCCTGTGTATCGTTGAAGGCCACAGTGGCTTTGTTACATGATGACGAGGTGATGCTGCTTTGCCCTGTGAACGGAACATTTACATTTAAAAAACGCCCAGATGGAGCTGTTGATAGAAGCACTGTTCTCTGCTGTGTCTGCAGTAAGGAATATTCGAGAACTTCAAGCCTGAAATATCACCTCAACGCAGCATTTTGTAGCAAACCTTGACATCCTCTGATGCAAGTGCTCGCAGCCAGCCTCGTTAAGCCACACTTGACCAGGCGTTCAAACTGAGTAAGTCTACCTGTGACCGACTAACTCACTCCCTGCAAAATGGACTGTCGAGCAGTTTGGGTGTTAAGAGGACAGAGGGACAATTGTGTCCAAAATCCCGCAGCTTTACTTCAACACATCTGTCAAAATTCATTTGAATTTAAATGTTTAAATACTTTCACAGCAAATATTGATGCATGCGGTTAATTTAGATTAAACAAACACAGAGTATGTGGTTGATTAGATAAATTTTTTTAATCGCTTACCTACGCATGTGTTAAAGTATGTTACATATGTGACTCCTCCAGTGCTACCAAACAGTACATGTAAATATAGGAGGTAGAGTAGAGCCATACCGCCTCAGATCTATGCTCCTGATGACAAATGATAACTGTCAGTTAACGGGCTGATGACATTCAAAGTGACTGACTGATGGCGGTGATGATTTTCATGGATGCATGAAGAGAACTGGAGATAGCGTTTGAGGCGAGGCCCTCTGCGTTCCTGTGAAAATTGCTCAGTGGCGCATGAAGCTGAAAACGTTTGACTTCCGAGGTGTTAAATTACCCGGATCTTCTGTATCAATGGGTCCACAGAGCAGGTGCACTACAGACCTCCACCGGTTTAGCGGCTAACTTTAGGTTTAGCCCTTCGCTCATTTAAATAAGGGATAAAATGATTTAATGGTGCGGCTCTTTCAGACATTTGAAATGTTATCTGACTGAATGGATCAAATCCTGATAGTGAAAGAAGAAATTTCGTGGGGGTTGTTACGCTTATAAAAATGTAACCAGTGATTTACAGACATCTCTTTCACAATGTAAGTTTAGGGAAAGGTAATTTTGCACCCAATGGTCTTACATTTCAGTTGTAATTTCACTGTTTGGCCACTATGAAAATTGCCGTTGTGGGGCCTGGTGAGTCTCCACAGAGATCTGACTCAATTTTGGGGGGGGGGGGGGGGGGGGGGGGAAGGAACAGGAAACTGTTTGCTGTCTGACTGAAACATGAGATCACTGCTGCAGCGCTCCTAATATGTCTGATAGCATGTTAGCATGTTAGCGTGGCTGTTTCCTTTATAGCCTACTTGTGTAAACTTGATCGTATATTGTCTTATTGATTGGTTGGTTTTGACCAATGTTTTTTTTTTTTTATTTTATTGAGAACATGTTTTATATTAACCAAAACACTTTATTGACAGTATTTACTGATGAAGAACAGCAGCAGTGTTTCGTACAGATGTGATGTTGGTGACTCCGGCCTCTGTCTCCATGTTTTTCAAAACAGATATTTTCCTCTGTGTTTTGGGCTCTCGTCCACAAACAGAGTTTCAGGTCACTAAAAATTAGATTTTTTGACCTTCTAAGGTGCTGATTTTTCTAAACTCCAGTTACTGTGTATCAGGACACAACAATGGCACACAACCGGCCTGTGTACTTTTACCCTGTCGTTAGTCCACATGAGTCACATTTCAGTTTCACCATAGCACTTTGGGTCGTGAACCAGAAAGATTTTTATAAAAATAGGAATCAGATTTTGATAAATAGATAAGTAATTTATTTCTATTGGTTTACTATTGTTTAACTTGTCCAAAATAAGCTTACTGCAAATGCTCAGAATCTTCTTCTTTGGTATTTGACCGACTGGCCTGGCAAGTGTTTGGAGTTGATTTTACATTCTTGTGTGGACAGAGACATTTTGTAAAATGAAGGTGGACATTTTTTTCTTTTAACCTTTTGAACCCTGGAGCGACATCGCTTTTCTTGGGCTGCTTTCAGACGCCTTTCGCAAGTATTTAAATGCTGAGCCTTGAGCAAAAGGTGAAAGAAGAAATGACCCAAAAAATTAGCAAGAAATTAGTAAAAAGAGAGAATTAAAAACAAGAAAATCGGTTTTTAAAAAAAGCAACAAAAAGAAAGTTAAAAACAAACAAACAAGGAAATTACCTGGAAAGAGTGCTTAGAAATTTTAAGAATTCTGTAACATAATTTTAAAATGTAAAAATAACAACTTTTTTTTTTTTTTTAAATAATTTTCTAAACCTATTTTTTTCCAATTTGTGGGACAAGTTCCTATGTTTTTAAAACAAATCAAGTCACTTTCCTCAGGTTTTAAAGGGTTAACAGAGGGGATAAATATCTGTTTTGAAAAATATCCGCATACGACAGGGCCTACGTCTCACCAGAAATAATGTGTGAAAGTTTCTTGATGCAAACTTTCAACATCTGCTGCAAATTCCTAAAATATTTTATAATGACTTTAAAACATAACGGATGAAGGAGCACCGTCATGATGGGCACTGCTCTGTTTCCACTGTCTGAGTTTAGTTTGTGAATTTATATCAAAGATGACGCTGATGTCAGCGTGAACGACGACTGCTGGATCCACGTCTCACATTCAGGTTGTGACTGTGGGATGTCTGACAGCAGTTTGAAGACTTTCCTTAAACTAAACTGATCTGGAGTCAGCCACAGAAGCTTCTTATTTTAATGTAGTTTTTAAATAGTAGAAATGTCGAACTGAAGTTAGTGTCTGTATAAAGATTTGATCAGAAAACTGTAAATGATTTTTGCTGTAAGTTTATTGTTTGTATGTGTGCTCATTATAAATCTAATCAGCTGGATAAAAAGTCGATGGTGGTGTTTTTATTTCTGGAGATTTAAACCATAGAATAGGGGAGACCGGGTGTGGTTGTAACATTTTTTGTCTCAGCATCTAAAACCCCAATTCCAAAAAAGTATCAATATCTGTATTAGTATTAATATATTGTGTGTATTTCGTCATTGTGTAATTTTTAATTCTTCACTCTTGTTGTTACCGTGGCAGCGGGGCAGGTAGTAACACTCAAAGTTCTTCTGTGATATAGCTGGAGACCTTGGAAACATTGCTGTTTTTAGTAGAAATATAAAGATACTTCATGCCAAAAACTGAGAGCTCTGACACATGCGCTGTCTAAACTATAAATCAAAGCAAAATGCAGTGATATATAAATCCTTTTTGGCCTAAATCCATTTAAATACAGCACAAAGACGAGATATTTAATGTTCAAACTGTTAAACTTCATTGTTTTTTTTTTAATATGCACTAATTCTGAATTTGCTGCCTGCGACATGTTACAACAAAGTCGGGACAGTGTCATGTTTCCCACTGTGTGACATCACCTTTTCTTTCAACAACACTTAGTAAGTGTACGGGAACTGAGGACACGGACTGTTGAAGTTTTGAAAGTCAAAAATTTTCCCATTTATGCTTCATTTATGTTGAGACTTCAGTGTCTCAACAGCCCGGGGACTCTGTTGCAGTGTTTTGCGCTTCATTATGCACCATACATGTAAAACAGACAGGTCTGGGCTGCAGACAGGTCAGTCTGGTACCTGCACTCTGTCACTACGAAGCCACGCTGACGGAGCATGTGCACAGTGTGTCTCAGTGTCCTGCTGGAATAAGCAGGGACGTCCCTGAAAAAGACGTCGTCTTGATGGCAGTATATGTTGCTCCAAAATCTGTATGTACCTTTTAGCGTTAATGGTGCCTTCACAGATGTGAAGTTACACATGATGCCATGGGCACTAACACACCTCCATACCATCACAGACACTGGCTTTGAACTTTGAGCTGGTAACAGTCTGGATGGTCCTTTTCCTCTTTAGCCTGGTGGACTGGTCAGACCACAGCAACTGGTCTGATTAGCTCTGCTCAGAGAAGTGGGCGCTGTTTCTAGATGTTGTTGATATCTGGCGTTCACTTTGCATGGTAGAGTCTGAACTGTCATTTGTAGATGCAGCAATGTGTTCAGAGACAGTGGTTTCCAGAGTGCTCCTGAGCCCATGTAGAAATATCCTTTATGCAGTCATGTTGGTTTTAACGCCCTGCCATCTGAGGGGTCAAAGGTCATGGGCAATTAATACTGGTTTTTAGCTTTGCCCCATAACACTGAATCTTTTTTATATTATGATTGTAGATGGTGAAATTCTAAATTCTTTGCAACTGCATTGAGAAACGCTCTTAAACTGTTAGACTGTTTGCCCCACACAGTTTTTCACAATGCGGTGAACCTTGCCCCATCCTTGCTTGTGAACGACTGAGGCTCTCGAGGATGCCCTTTAATACCCAGTCATGATACAGTCCTGTTACCAGTTTACCTGTTTAACTGTGGGGCGTTTCAAACAAGTGTTTTTTGAACAGTACACAAATTTCCCAATCTTTTGTTGCCCCTGTCCAAACTTTTTGGGATGTGTTGCAGGTATCAAATTCAGAATGAGTGTATATTTACAAAAAGCAATAAAGGATACTAGTTTGAACATTAAATATCATGTCTTTGTGCTGCACTCAAGTGAATATGGTTATAAAAGCTCAAAGGATAATATACAGTCGTGTTTGTCAAAATATGACAAAACGTTAAAGATATTTCTTAACAACCACTTTGGGTAAAAAAGAGATTTATTCCTGTTAGTTATGTTTTAAATCACTTTAAATTTGAAAAGATCCTCGTTGTCGCGTCACTTCCTGTGGAGGGAACTTAACCTGGAAGAAGGTGGAGTCCTCCTCAGTCGGGAGTTGGCTGGATGAGGTAGCGGCTGAAACTAGAACCAGAACCAGATTCAGGACCAGAACCAGCGGGACGTGAACCTGACAGCAGGACCACCTAACTCTGAGCCACGAACCCGGTTCAGACCGACAACGAGCCGCAGTGTGTCCGCTGTTTGTGAAACTTTCTTCGGTAACTCGCCCAGTTAGCCCGCTAACGGCTAGTTCACCTGCCTGCTAACAGGGAAGTGACGGTGTCAGGTGAAGTCGGACTCCAGCAGCAGGTGTCTTTTCTCCAGAGGACTCAGACAGGTGAGAGCAATCGCTCAGGTACACATCACCTGCTTTCTGTCGGCTCTCCGAACACTGGGCGCTAGCATGCTAACAGGCTAACAGGGCGGTGGTCCCCTGTTAGCATTAGGAGCTAACGTGCTAATTACAGAACAACAACACGTCACACTGACAAATTATACATGCAAAATATATAGCAAATATATAATACAACTTGCCTTAAATATATAATGGTATTTTAAGTAGCTCTGTGACGTGACATACAGTAAATGTACAATATAATATTAAATATAAATTAGAATGTGCAATAAGCATAATATTATTTAAATGTATAATAATGATAATATACAATAAATATAAAATTGTAGGAGCACGTAAGCGCCCTGATCTGTAATTAAATAGGAATTAATCTTTGTCATGTTAGGGAATCCACCCAGAAGGTCAACAATTTTTGACCAACCACCCACACACATACACACATACTTACACACACGCACATACACCACGCTGCTGCAATAGCTACTCATGGTTGTGGATGTCACTGTTTGTTTGTTGGGAACCTGTTGGAGTTGGACTGCAATGCTTAACTGGAAACTTTGTGTCAGACATTGATTTATCAGTGGCTTAATATAGTAATATAATATACAATAAATATATTATAATCAGTGAGTTACCAGACAGATCAGCATAGAACAGACATATACAACATACAGGTGCTGTAAATACTATATATGACAGCTGTTTTATTAACACACAGGAGACAGTGTTACTATAATAAACTTTGTTTCAATTATTCTATTTAGTTCAGTCACTTTAGTTCAGACACAAGCAATTATTCTGTGACAGTATACATGTTTTAGTGAAACGTTCCAACACCTGTGAACATGTTGATGTAAACATTTTTAAGAATCAGTGAACAGCGTTGTTGACTGACACCCAGCAAGACCATTCTCATCTCCTTCAGGTTTTTCAGGTTTAGTGGGACAGCTGGTGATGTAACTGATTTGATCTTATCTGAAACAGTGAGTCAAATAATCAGCAGTAGACTGACAGTACTACACTATTAATCTGCAGCTATTTGATTTTGTCAATTAATAGTTCAAGACATTTGTCAAACAAAAATGACCAAATTTGACTTATTTCAGCTTCTGATATACTTTCTTTTATTTACCTAAAGAAAAAAACTCAGAAATTATTTAGGAAATTCTTTTTTACAGCCCTAAACAGGACATAGGTTCTTCAAGATAATTAGATATGCAGTTAAAGGTGCAGTTGTGTTTATAAAATAACATTTTAATCAGTCGCTGGTTTTAATTTGTTTAAATACTAAATACAGCAGAGTCAAACTGAAACTAAAATCTCTTGTTTAGTCTCTATAATCAGTTTTGTGAATGTGAAACTAAAGTCTGTCCATATTTAAACTGTAAAAGCTTTATCTTGTTCTCAGGTGTGGTTTAAATACAAACAGTAAGTTCATGCAACAATAAAATCAGTGACCTAATTCAGGGCTCCAGACTAACTGCTCCACTTGTAGCAGTGCTGCTCCCCACTGAAAATATTAGGAGCACCACTTAAACCAACATGCAATGCAACACATTTATATTTTAGCCATTTTAATGTTGGCCTGATAAATACTTTAGTCATAAATAGACATTTTACAGAATTACAATGTGCTTTTTATTTTCTGGAAACTTTATTTTATTAGATAAATATCAGATGCTGACATAATTTGCAGTTGAAAAAAGGTAATAAATTGCAATATATGTTACCACAATACTCAGTAGAGTTGGCTTGATTTCCTGTTATGCCGGTTCGGGCTGGTGCACAAGCTAATACCGGTTTGTATTTATATAAACAGGCTGAACAGGAATTGGTCATTATGGAATGTATGGCAAATTTAAAAGTCGCCTCCATCAGCAACCTGTGCTGATGACGTCGTTCAAGTTGCACTGTGTTAGTAATAAGCAATATGACAACTTGATGAACATTATCTTATGTTTATAAACAGATTAATAGAGCCTCAGTGTCTGACAGGTGGTGGGTGACCTGAGCATGGCAACATGAAGGAGATTAAATTTCAGTAGAGTTGGGAGGGGCAGAGCTGCACACGCTGCGTTTGTTTACTAGAAAGTTCATGTGATGTTTGGGTTGACGAGAGGAGACATGACAGTATCTTAAGAAAACTAGCACTGCAACATGTGTGCTGTTTTTATCTGAACTTTTGTCAGATGCTGTTTCTATTTATTCCTTTTGCTTGCTTTGAAAGTGCCACAGTGGAGTTGAAATGCAGAATTATTATTAGAAGTAATGTGTTCATGTTTGCAAAACATGAAGTGCATTGGACTGCCTTTAAAAAAAAAATAGAATAAAACTGAATGCCACCAGCTTGCTGTTTTTTCTCACAGTAATAAGTATCTCATTCCTAAAATGTTGAGGCAGAGGGTACTGTCTGTAGCTCTGGTTGAGGGTGAGAGGCTGTTGGAGAGGGTGGATCACGGGGAGTACCGCCAGTTGGTCCAGGAGCTTCTCCTCCATGATGGACATTTCCAGATATATTTTAGGATGACTCGGGCAGTTTGATAACCTGCTGTCTATCGTCGGGCTGTACAGCTCTGGGTATCCAGCAACCACTACCACCAGTTTCTCCTCCATTGTTTACCAACTGTGAACTTGTTTTCGTGACCACCACAGAAGGCCTGCCTCTCAAATCATCCGATTGGACAACGGGGGGAAAAAAGATGACGAAAAAAGCAATGACATGGAGCGCTTTTGCGCTCTGATTTGAAGTTTCAGAGCACTCTGGCAAAAATGTCAGGTGCATAGAGTGCAGAAACACGAGGCGCGTCGCAACGCAAAAACAGAGAGCAAACGGCTTCATTCTCATTAAAATCAATTACAGTTAGAAAATGCTTTCTGTGTGATCAGGGTTTAACTCTTCTATGTCTCTCTCGTCGCCTCAAAACACACATGAACCTTTAAGTAAACAAACAGCTTGCGCCGCTCTCCCAACTCTACTGGAAAACTGGGTTGCTGATATAAGCTACTTTTTAATTTGCCTGAATGTGTTGTAATGAAAAATGCTGGTTCAGCTAGTTTGCATTAAATCAAACTGGTTTAAGCTCGTACACCGGACCGGACCAGCACAACTGGAAAGCAACCAAACTGTAGTTCCCAAGCTAGGTGTCTGCCAGAACATGTTTTCTATTGTAATGTTCAAAAGCCACTTTATTATCCTCATACTGTACAGTATGTGTGTTCATGGTGAAGGAGGAACATGTAGATCTGTTAGACACATTCACTGCATATAAATACTGATGGCTAATGCTCCTCCTGCAGTAGAAGACGAAGATGACGAGCGGGGGATTGAACAGCATCGATGCAGTGAAGAAGAAGATCAAAGTGCTGCAGGAGCAGGCGGAGGAGGCAGAGGATCGAGCTGAAAGACTGCAGAAGGAGGTGGAGAAGGAGAAGAAGGGCAGAGAGGAGGTACACACACACACACACACCTACCTGGGGTCTGTCAGGTTGTGTCAGATGCTTTGAATACTTGTATGTGTTGAAAGAGGAATGTGAGGTATGTTGCAGGTGACGAGACTGCCTGCTCTGTGGTACTCTGTAGCAGAAGTGGTATGCAAGCTGTACTATAGTGTACTGCAGTAGAGAGGTGAACCCGACTGTGAGTTGTCTTCTCCCTGCTGTGTGTCTTGTAGGCGGAAGCGGAGGTGACGTGCCTCAGTCGGCGTCTGCAGATTGTTGAAGATAGTCTGGATCAAGTTCAGGAGAGACTGACCACTACCCTGCTTAAACTGGACGAGGTGGAAAAGGCTGCAGACGAGAGCGAGAGGTCTGACACACCTGAGACACATCTCAAACTCACCTACAGGTTTCAGACTTTATTTCTCAAGCGAGGCCAGACAGACTGATGAATTTCTTCCTCCCTGCCTGTCTCCTTGTCAGAGGTATGAAGGTGAAAGAGAACAGAGCTCTGAAGGATGAAGAGAAGATAGAGCAGCTGGAGAGTCAACTGAGAGAAGCCAAAGAGATTGCTGAGGAGGCCGACCGCAAATATGAAGAGGTACATTTACAACACCTGTAATGTTATATATTATACTAGAGACACAGAGCTGCTCCTCTGTCTGTTAAAGCTGTCTGTTAATTAGTCTATGAAATTAGTGCAGTTGCACATGTGCAGTACAGCACAGTGCTGCATGTGTGAGAGACAGAACTGCTTGATTGTTTGCTGGTTTGTGTGTGAGGTGCATCATAGTGCGCTGCCGCTCTTCTTGGTAGCTGTAGTCTGTTGCGTGACACTGGGACAGTGCCTGGATGCAGGCAACAGATGTGTTACAAAAACGCAGCGACATCACAGATGTTTCATGTACAAGACGTATATAACGAGGACAAAGTGCCGCGCTGCCGGCTTCAATGCAAGGCAACGCTGCCTCACCACTTTGCAGCCATAAATTTTTATATACAGCAGAACAGGCAGCATAAAAGGGGCTTCAGAGAGACGTTGTAGCGAATACAAACATGTCATACTCTTGACGTTTTACTTCTTTTAGTTTTTGTAACTTCTGTCCAGCTGCTTCTTGTTGTGCCGACTTCCTTTGTCTCTGATTTTACACGCTGTTTGTCTGTTTGTTGTTATAAATGTTAATTGAATATCAAAGGGACAAGAGTCAAACCCTGACGCTGATTTGATGTGTACTGTCTCTTTAAGAGAACATGTATACAGATCACCTGTATAAACATCACATGTCAAAGAGATCTATGACATCATGTTGTGTGTTTGACAGATCGCTCGGAAACTGGTGATGGTGGAAGGAGACCTGGAACGAGCTGAAGACAGAGCCGAGCAGGGAGAAAGGTCTATAACACACACACACACACACACACACACACACACACACACACACACTTACTGTAAAACAGTAGCTCAATCCTGAGGGACCTTGCTTGGGGAAACTGAGGGCTGCTGCTTCAAGTGCTGGCAGGATCAGGTACTGCGTGTGGACTGGTAGCTTGAGAAGTGTCAGGTACCAAACCCCCAAATGGACCTTTTCCACAACGGACATCTTGACACGTCATAGTAGGAAATGCACAGATGTATTTAATAACACTAATGGTTGCTGCGTATCACTTAGTGGAGCCCCTGATATCGTGCATGCTCGCTGACTGGAAAAGTTAACTGGGACACTAAATGGACCTGAGTCACTGTTAATGTTATTGATTTCACCTGTGCTTTCCCTTCTGTGACAAGTCGAAATGTCTGCTGTGACAAAGGTCTGTGCTGAGGGTGCTGCGCTGGGGCAACCAATCATTCTGATACATGTGTGTAAATAAGACAATAAAAACAATAAGAACATTGTCATTATGATTATTTTACACACAGGTGCATGTCTAACAGCTGCTTACAGCATGAAGCTGCTGCTGCTCTGATACTGCTGACAGACAGACAGGTAGAGACAGAGAGACAGGTAGATGAGACTAATCACAGTCTGATGTTTGTTATCACCACAGAGGTCTGATATTATATAAATATCTTCATCACAAAGTCAGGTGTGAGTGTGAGCGGTTATTATAACCTAGTTATGAGTTTTTATAACTTGTAATAAGGGTCAGAGTCAGTGGTGTAGTAACAGCTGATGTTCCTCAGCAGAATGTGCATGTGATATCACCAATAATCCGACTGATGACCTCATAATGATGTCATACTGCTCCAGTAACAGTGCTCTAATTTTACTGCATCCATCCATCTTTCTCTTCCTGTCTGTTTCCATGGAAACATGTTGATGCTGCTGCTGCATGTCCTGCTGCGTGTCTTTCTGCCTGTCTGGCCATCTGTATGTCTAATAGTAAGGTTCGGAGGTTGGAGGAGCAGTTGAGGGTTCACGACCAATCATTGAAGAGTCTGCAGGCATCTGAGGACCAGGTACTGAGGGTCACCTGACCCCCCCACTCACCTGCTGTCGTTTAAACAGGAGAAGCTCCTTCTCCTGACCTCCTGCCGCATCCTATGACCTCTGACCTTAAGCTGCTGCTTCAGCTCCTCCTCCTGCTGCTGCTCGCTGCATGACTTTAACCTGCCACAGGCACCAAACTACACACCACACCTGTCCCACAACAAACTACACACCACACCTGTCCCACAACAAACTACTAGGGGTGTCACGATTCTCCAAATCCTCGATTCGATTTGATTTTCGATTTTAGGGTCACGATTCTATTCAATTCTCGATTATTTTTTTTTTTCTTTTTCTTACAGCACAGAGGCGTATGCCATTTTTAGATTAGTCTAGTTTACGATCATTGGTTTATTCATTAAATTTTGTACAGTAAATCTTATTTCAAAAGATGGGCTACATATGTGATGCAATTTCCATTATTCTTGTGGAATGTATCACATTAGGCACTAATGGTCAAATTTAAATAATTTATTTACAATATAAAGGTAACAATCTTGTTCTCAGTCAAGTGGAAAACAAAAAACAAACAAACATAATAACAATAATAATAACAAAAATGAGAAGTCACAGAGGGTGCCTGCCATCTAGTGACTCTTTTTGGTTACAGCAGTGTGCACTACTCTTAAAATAACAATGTGCAACAAAACAAAATAAATAAATAAAAATATAACAGTCATGTCCAAAGTCATGGAACAATTAGAGCCTTAACAAACTATATCCTAAAAGTTGAACATAAAAAAATAAGTATCTTTCTATCTTTTTCTTTAACAAAGATATGTTGTTATCTATATCTGGAGAGAGAGATGCTCTTTGAGTTATCAAAATATGAACTATTTACATATTTATGGCCAGACAAGACAACTGTTATTTTTACATTTTCAAGTTTTTCTTTAAGAAGATGAGAATGTCCACATTCTCTGGAGAAAGGGCTGCTCTTTGAGCGGTCACAATGTCCCCTGCTGTGGAGAACACTCTCTCATTTGCCACACTTGTTGCTTGCACAGCAAGATAATGTTTGGAGAGCTTGGACAAATTTGGGTACTGATGCTCATTGTCTTTCCACCATTTCAGTGGATTTGCATCTCACAGAAATGACTTTAGCCATCTTGTATAGCTCAATCTCCTCTTTGACTCAGACCATGGTTTTGGTGTTGATGATGCAGTGTGGGCTGTGCTGAAAAAAAAAAAAACACCAAACAGTTCACTGAGTGCTGTTCTCTTTGCTGGGAGGCTGCCTTCACTGGTTGCAGCAGTTTCTGGGTCCTCTGCAGGGTTTTGGCTGGTCCCTTATCCTGAGGCCTGAGTCTATAAAAGACAAGGTCACACAAAACAGCTGTTTAAGGTAATGAAAAGGCACATGTGACACTTAGGTGTGACGACAACAACAACAAACAGAATGTTGTTATAATTAATGAAATATTAAAATGCAAAATGTGAATATATTTAATAAAAGATAACTACTTGTCAGAATATGAAATTTATCATTGTGTTTTAACTATAAGATGAATTTGCATCATTATTAATTGTTGACATTTCATCACATTAATTTCAATTGGCCACATACCTGTGTGGGATGCTTTTGCAGGATTTTCTCTGCCAGACTGTTGAAGATCTCATTCCGAGAGGGGTCATCCAGATGGGGTAAAGACTTGAACCGAGGATCCAAGGCAGTGCTCTCATTCAGGAACTGTTGAAGTCTGGGATCTGAATACCTCCCTCCAATGTTGGTTGCTATAGCAGATTTAACATCCTTCACAATCTGTGAATCCGTGTCACTGTGTTTCATTGATGTGAGAATGGTGTGTTTGAGTGGCAGGACCATAGACACAGTTGGCTGCTGTTCTGAGCTCAGTAGAGTTGTGACTGTTTTCAGGGGCTTCAGTACCTGAACCACATCTTCCAGAACAGTCACATCTTGATCAGAGAGTGTGATGAGATCTTTGGCACTCTTTTTAACGTCTTTCTCTGTGAGTGCAGAATAAACAGCAGCTTGTTGCTCTGAGTAGTGTGTGAGCATGTCATAGCTGGAGTTCCACCTTGTAGTGACATCTTGAACCAGCTTGTGAGGAGGAAGCTGGAGCATCTCTTGTTTGGCCTTTAAGGCAGCTGCTGCAGTCGTGCTCTTGTGAAAAAAGGTGACCACCCTCCTGACTTTGCCCAAAAGACGAGAAATTTGGTTTACTCCCAACCCCTTCTGGGATGCCAGGTTCACTGTGTGCGCAAAACATCCTATATGTGGTGAGAATCCAGCTGCATTTGAGGCATTGACAATGTTTTTGGCATTATCTGTGGTCACAGGGATGGTTGTATTTTGTCTGGACTGGACTTTCAATCTCCCAATCATTGTTGACGTAGTGTGCTGTGACGGTGATGTAACTCTCAGTTGCTCTTGAGGTCCAGCCATCTGTTGTTAAGGCAACTAACTCTGCATTGTTCAGACCCCCCAAAACTTTTTCTTTAACGTCTTCATACATGGAGGGCAACACTTTTGTTGTAAGATGCGACCTGCTGGGCATACTGTAGCGTGGCTCAAGTACGCTAAATAAATGTTTAAATCCAGCATTTTCCACCACCGAATAAGGCTGCAGGTCTGCTGCTATAAATATCCCTATAGCGTTAGTTACAGCTTTTGCGCGAGCTGAGGTCTGTGGAAGTTTTATTGCAAATGAGGATGGGATAGTTGGCTAGACCAGTGATGGTGTTTTCCCAGTTGTCAAATCTACATCTTTGTGATGCCGGCGAATGTGTCCTGCCATGTTCGTAGTGTTTCCCGTGGCCGGGTATGGTACACGCACATAGCATATCTTACACACTGTGGTCTTCTTGTCGACAACGTTCGCGTTGTTGACATAACTCACCCGGAACGCAAAATATTTCCACACTGGTGATTTAAGAGAAGCAGGAGCGGCTTCAAGCTCTGGTGCCGCGTCTCCTTTATCTGCACTTGCCATGGTGTAATAAACTGCAGGTTAGCTAACTAGTGGCGTTGGCTAAAATGTGCTGCGTCGTCATGTGCTTTTAACTCTTTGCACACCTCCCTGATGTATGTAAACCTGGGGGGAGGGGGGAGGTGATCGTCCATCCTCTCTTTGATTTTGATGCTCGAGACCATGACGTAATTTCGATCAATTTCGATAAAAAATCGAAATCGTGACACCCCTACAAACTACACACCATACCTGTCCAACGACAAACCACACACTATACCTGTCCAACGACAAACTACACGCCATACCCGTCCAGCAACAAACTACACACACCTATCCTGTAACAAACTACATACAACACCTGTCCCCCAACAAACTACACACTACACCTGTCTGACATGAAACTACACACAACACCTGTCCAACAACAAACTACACACGTTTGTCCGACACCAAGCTACACAGCACACTTGTCCCAAAAGCAAACTACACACATCGCCTGTCCGACACCAAACTACACACAATACCTGTCCGACATGAAACTACACACCACACCTGTCCAACAACACCTGTCCAACGACAAACTACACACAATGGCTGTCCGACACCACACTACACGCAACACCTGTCCAACGACAAACTACACACAACACCTGTCCCTCGACAAACTACACACAACACCTGTCCCATAACAAACTACACACAACACCTGTCTAGACACCAAAGTACATTAAAGTTAGCCTTAGAAGTGTTTAAGTAACCATAGTAACTGAGTTTAAGTTTTTTCACTAAACCAGCTCTCTCAAACAGTCCCAGACACCAAATAACACAACTCACCTGTTTGACACAATCTATCGTCTGATTTGACCTTTGACCTGCAGCAAGAGTCGAATGTTGGAGGAGGAGATGAAAACTCTCTGCACTAGTTCAAAGTCTCTGGCGGCCCAGGCTGAGAAGGTAGGAGGAGGAGGTCCAGTTTGAACACGAGTGTTTAACTGGTGTTTTTGGTTCAATATTTCACCACCCAGTATCACTGATGGGTGTGGTCAGACCCAACAGTGATGTCACAGTGTACCAACACACTCAGCTCTACGATTTATACATCACTGCAGTAAGGTTAGAGGTCAGCCGATGCTGTCATTGTCATCACATTTAAAAAGTGAGTTTACCTGTATTAAGAACAGCCAGCCTGTTCCTAATAAACTGACCTGCTACACTCACCTGTTAGTTGTTAGCTGACCTGTTAGTTTTTAGCTGACCTGTAACAATCACCTGTTAAATGACATGTTACACTCACCTGTTACACTGACCGGTTAGCTGACCTGTTACACTCACCTGTTAGCTGTTAGCTGACCTGTAACAATCACCTTTTAAATGACCTGTTACACTTACCCATTAGCTGACCTGTTACACTGACTGGTTAGCTGACCTGTTACACTCACCTGTTAGTTGTTAGCTGACCTGTTAGTTTTTAGCTGACCTGTTAGCTGACCTGTAACAATCACCTGTTAAATGACCCGTTACACTTACCCATTAGCCGACCTGTTACACTCACCTGTTAGCTGTTAGCTGACCTGTTACACCCACCTGTTAGTTGACCTGTTATACTCACCCATAAGCTGACCTGAAACACTCACCTGTTAGCTGACCTGTTACACTCACCTGTTAGCTGTTAGCTGACCTGTAACACCCACTTGTTAGCTGACCTGTTACACTCACCTGTTAGCTGACCTGTTACACTCACCTGTTAGCTGACCTGTTACACCCACCTGTTAGTTGACCTGTTATACTCACCCATAAGCTGACCTGAAACACTCACCTGTTAGCTGACCTGTTACACTCACCTGTTAGCTGACCTGTTACACCCACCTGTTAGTTGACCTGTTATACTCACCCATAAGCTGACCTGAAACACTCACCTGTTAGCTGACCTGTTACACTCACCTGTTAGCTGTTAGCTGACCTGTAACACCCACTTGTTAGCTGACCTGTTACACTCACCTGTTAGCTGTTAGCTGACCTGTAACACCCACCTGTTAGCTGACCTGTTACACTCACCTGTTAGCTGTTAGCTGACCTGTTACACCCACCTGTTAGTTGACCTGTTATACTCACCCATAAGCTGACCTGAAACACTCACCTGTTAGCTGACCTGTTACACCCACCTGTTAGCTGACCTGTAACACCCACTTGTTAGCTGACCTGTAACACCCACTTGTTAGCTGACCTGTAACACCCACTTGTTAGCTGACCTGTTACACTCACCTGTTAGCTGTTAGCTGACCTGTTACACTCACCTGTTAGCTGTTAGCTGACCTGTTACACTCACTTGTTAGCTGACCTGTAACACCCACCTGTTAGCTGACCTGTAACACCCACTTGTTAGCTGACCTGTTACACTCACCTGTTAGCTGACCTGTAACACCCACTTGTTAGCTGACCTGTTACACTCACCTGTTAGCTGACCTGTAACAGTCACCTGTTTGCAGAAGAGAAATTAAAGCTTCTTTCACGATTTGACTTCAAGGTGTCCTTTACCTAATAAGCTGATGTCTGTGTGTCAGTCCACCTGGTTCTCTGATTGTCTGTCTCTGTCTTGCTCTCAGTACTCTCAGAAGGAAGACAAGTACGAAGAGGAGATCAGGAGCCTGACCAACAAACTCACGGAGGTGAGACACTGACTCCTTGTTTGTGTTCATTTATTACCTGTCGACCTCCTGTTTTTACCCGTTAATTTCCTGTTGCAGGCTGAGTCCAGAGCTGACACTGCGGAGCGTTCAGTTGCCAAACTGGAGAAAACCATCGACTGTTTGGAAGGTGAGAGAGTTTGTTCTTCTGTCAGTATTTAATAATAATAATAATAAGCAGTGGGGGCACCCAGTATTTATCATTTTTTGGATGTGCCTGCTGTTTTTTGAGTCCTCAGTTTGTATCAACAACCTTTTAACCACAAACTCCAAGCAGCCACCTCCACAATGGAAGCCCCCTTCCCTGCCATATGAGCCAACTCACTACCAGGTGTTGATCAGTTGACAGCTTTGCTCCTCTTTTCAAGTGTCCAAGACACATGGACGCAGATCTGATGATACAACCACAGAGTCAATCATCAGTCTTTGGCCTTGGGTGTTCTGGTACCAAGTACACTTATGAACCACCCTGTGCTCCAACATGGTGTTCGTTATGGCCAATCCATGACTAGCACAGAAGTCCAATAACAAAACACCACTCGAGTTCAGATCAGGCGGGTTGTTTCTCCCCTATCAACCCCCTCCAGGTATCTGTGTTGTTGCCCACAGTAGCGTTGAAGTCCAAACAGTAGAACTAGAGTCCTCAGACAGTATCCCCTCCAGGATACCACCCAGAGACCCCAAGAGGGCCAGGCACTCTGAATTGCTGTGTGATGCATAGGCACAAACAACAGCCAGAGACTTCCCCCCATCGATGCGATCATTAGCCCTGTGGGTCCATCACTTGCACCTGTCTGTGCAAGTGATGGACCCACAGGGCTAATGATGATTATTAAATATTAAAGAACAAATTACAAAGTAATCATTAAAATGTCCCGAAGTAATTGTCAATTGATCTTTTTGTTTCAGAGGCTTTGACTTCGGCCAAAAACGCCAACATGGAGCTCCAGGCGACTCTGACTCAGACCATGGACGAGCTCAACTCCTGCTGAACCTCCCCCTCTGCCTCTCCCCCACTGCTCCTCCCACCCCCCTCTGCTGCCTGACAAGTGGACGTCAGGGACTCCGTGGCCAAATCATTCCTATGACTCCTCCTCCTGTCCTCCCACTCTCACTCCCCTCACCTCCCCTCTGCTCTCCTCCTGGTGGACGTTTGGGAGGTTAAACATTCCTCCCCCTGCTTCTTACCCCCACACCCCCCCTCCTCCCCCTGCTGGCTGCTTGGTTGACATCAGGAAACATTCCCCCTCCTTCTTTGACCTCCTCCCCCTCTTCTGCACCTCCTCTCCTGGTGGACGTGAGATAGGAGACAGTGCCCCCCCTCCACGTCCTCTTCTTAATGATTCCTGCTTTCACACATTCCTTCTATGATTTTTAAAGTCTTATTTGGAGTGTTGCTTTAATTTACTCCTCGTGTCTGGAGGTCCACCTCCCTCCCAGCTTTCTTCCTTCTCGTCCCCCCCTCCTCACTCACTGACAGTGCCAACTCCCCCCACCTCCCCCTCCTCAGTATTATGTGCAGGAGGCCAGACAAGGAGCTATAAGGGAGTTTAACAGTGACTTACAGCCATTCCCTCGTAAATAACTAATGAACGACTAACGAAGTATTTGTCTTAATGGTTTGTTGTTACTTTGTTAATGATTAATTGACTGATTGATTTATAGAGCAGACATCCTGTAAGCCAATGATCTTTAGTTTGGTTCCTGGGGGCGTGGTTTGATGTAGCCAATCACAAAGAGGCATTCCACTACCGTGCATGGTAGTCCAGGGGCCAATCACAGACACAGTCGACCTTTTCCCTGATGACACAAATAAATGAAGTTTAGAAATGTTTTTACCCTGAAGCTGGTGATGATGTCATCACTGTGCTGATGTCACAGCTCATTGTAATTAATCATGAGACAGGATTTTATAAAATAAAAGCACCGTTACAGGTATTTAGGTCCAAGCTGACTCACTGTGGTTTTTTATTCATTATCAGACATATCTGTCTGAGACCCGAGTTTTTGTTTGATATGCATTTTTAAATTCTCCTGGCTATTTGGGATCAGTAGGACCCAGTAAGTATAGAAAACTAAACATTTTTAACAATAATTAAGTCCCAATGTCCTCAAAAGAGTACTTTCTAACTAACAGTGTCTCAGCTTGTTACTGTTGCTAAAACTGGTCAAATTTGTTGATCAAAGTACAAACATTAAAAATAAACAAGTGTCAACCGTAAAGTGTGATCAGGCTACTACCACCAGACGACACAAAAAAGTGTCTATGAACAAGGACAAAAGGTCTAAGTTAAATTGAATTAAGA
Source organism: Epinephelus fuscoguttatus (assembly GCF_011397635.1). Lineage (NCBI taxonomy): Eukaryota > Metazoa > Chordata > Actinopteri > Perciformes > Serranidae > Epinephelus > Epinephelus fuscoguttatus. Next base: position 6,040,750 of record NC_064759.1, read on the forward strand.
ATAAGGTCAAGTAAACTCAAAATGTGATTTCCTCATATGAGGACACAGGGTCTCAGGAGGATACAAGTTTGTTTAATTAATACCAAAACATTTATTTTATTTTTTCAAAAATTTAAAAAGTAACTGCAGTAAAATGTACAAGTATGTATCATAAAATAGAAATACTTAATTGTAATTGCAGTAAATGTACTTCGTGACTGTAAATGGTTTCTGCAGATGTTGCTGAAACAAAATGTTTAAGAAAGATATTCAAATATGATCACAGAGTTAAATTCAAAAGTCCACTGAAAAAACAAACAAAAAAGGACAGATTAGAAAAATTGCTCATGATTACAAATGTACTGTAAAACTTAATTAGTAGCCCGGGCTGTTATTTGCTGATATCACTATGGTCAACAGGCCTATATTTGGGACAGGCCTTTAATTCCTTTCACACAGAACTGTTGCTCAGCAAAGATGGGAAATACGATTCATTATACGATAGCTCTACGATTTATTTAAACCAGTATGAATATTGCTTGTATAAACATTAGGCTTCAGATAATATATCAATTATGAATCATTCATTTGATCTAGCTCCAGCAGACGGCACTTTACACCACTTCATCCTGTTAAAACATCCTCACAACTTGGATTAATTTTTAAAGAAAAAGCCTTTTGATTATTTTGTTTAGAGGATCCTTAAACACTAAAGGAAAATGAACAACTTAAATGGTAATTGAGGAATGGACACACAATTTAAGGTGGTCACTAACCAGGCTTTATACATCTGAAGAACTTCTATTTAAAAATGAACTGCCTGGCAACCAGACCAGGCCTCTAACTGAGACAGGCCTTTTTTTGTCAAAATGTGCAGCTACACCAGGCTAGTGAAAAGGACTGGGCGTTAAAGTTTTTACGTGTTTTTTTTTTTAATATTTATTACATTATTTATACCATTTATTGCTGTTAACTCAGTTAAATATTTTATCTCATTCTAGAGCTGCAGTGATTAATCAGTTGTCTGATTGTCAGTTCTGTTAATCCATTGTTAAATTAATCAGATGGATTTGATAATTGATTAATGGCTTCAGTTTGCAGCTTCTTACATGTGAATACGTTCTGGTTTCTCTACTCTGTGACAGTAAACTGAATGTCTTTGGGTTATTTACTTCCTGAAAAGAATCTCCCATCAGCCTTTGCTTCAAGTAATGATGTAAACAACCTGAGAGTGACGGAGCTGCAGACTTAGAAAAACTTTATTGATCATCAAGGAGAAAACAGTGACATTCATCAGTTATCAATAAAACTTTTGCTCAGTGCGATGAAGATGATGAGGATACTTCCTTGGCTAGCTTCAGGATTGGCTGCAGCTGCTCTTCTAACGAGGGGGCGTCTGCGTCATTAGTGATCACCCAATCAAATTTAACCCCACTGTCCAACCCGCACTCTGACTCTGCATCATCCACACCTGAGAGACACACAGGGAAATGAGCAAACTGTTACGTTTAAAATATGTTTCCCTGTTTCTCTTGTTGCCTTTAATCACGTTTGTTAAACATGATGTAATGTTACTGAAAGACAGACAGGTAATCTTACCTGGGGAGAAGCTCCACCCCCTCTGTTGGCGTGTTTTCTCTGAACATTGAACTCTGACACTTTGAGTCTGTCGAGGAAACTCCGACCAGAACCACTGCAGGTCTGACAGCCGCCGCGCATCACTCACCACCTGACCAATCAGAGAGCAGAGAGCATCACTCACCACCTGACCAATCAGAGAGCAGAGAGCATCACTCACCACCTGACCAATCAGTAGATATTTAGCTCACATTAAAAACCTCCTGAACACTGAAGGACTTCTAACCAGGAGAAGTTTCAGCTGGTTGTAATGTGCAGTCTTCACCACTAGATGTCTCCAAATCTTAAACACTGTTCCTTTAACATTAGATTTAAGTTGTGTCTAATGTGTTGTTTTCTTATCGACAGCTTGCAAAGGTTAATCTTTGGAATATTAAAGATTAGCTCAACAGAAATGTTACAGCTTTGTTGTTGGTAGAAGAACAAATGTTTGTAACAGATCAGCTGTAGCCTGTTCTCCTTATACAAGATTAAACTATAAACAATGTTGTCAAGGTAAACGAGGTAAACTGGTCTGATGCCACAGTTTGGCCCCATCAGAACAAGCTGCTGGTCTCATAATCAGCTTCAAATACACAGAGAAACATTGAAGAAGAAGAGGCGGTGACCTCAGGGATGGATGGTGACATACCCAGACAGGTTGTTGTGCTCCTCTGGTTGCTAGGCGACAGAAGAATCCGGGGTCCTCGCGTCGCCGAGCTTCTCCCCAACGAATCATATCAGCCCGATACTGCTCCTTATAAAGACCAGGACCCAGCAGCTGGTCCAGGTCCAGGCCGTGCTCCTGTGGAACCAGCAGACTTAACATGACTAATCAGAACCAATAGAACTAACATGACACATCAGAGCCAACAGACCTAACATGACTAAGCAGAACCAACAGAACAAACATGACACAGCAGAACCACCAGACCTAACATGACTCAGCAGAACTAACATGACTCGCAGCAACTGAGTGATGTGTTGTGTGTGTGTGTCAGCAGGTGTCTCACCTGAGCGTACTGCTGTTTGAGAGGTCCAGACAGACGCAGGATGCAGCAAACATCAGGTCCTAAACTACAGAAGAAGAAGAAACAGGTAAACTTCATACAGGTGCAATAACAAAATCTACAGAAGAAGAACCAGGTGAGCTGAGAAACATTAGACTAATCTGAAGAAAGTCAGACATAAAATACTACAGTAATCTCACATAAAGTACTTAAGTATTCTCACAGAACGCACTAAAATAATCTGACAGAAAGTACTGAAGTAATTTCCCAGAATGTACTGCATTACACTCAGCGAAGTAATCTGACAGTACCACAACAATATGACAGAAAGTACTGCAGTAATCTATAAAAAGTACTGCAATAGTTTGACATGGAGTACTGCAGTAGTCTGACAGAAAATATGTCAGTAATCGGACATAAAGTATTGCAGCAATTTCACAGGAAGTACTGCAGTAATCTGAAAGAAATGTAACAAAATTACAAAGAGTATTCAGTAATCTTACAGAAAATACTTCAGTAATTGGACATAAAGTACTGCAGTAATCTGACAAAGTACTGAATTAATCTATTACAAAGTACTGCAATGAAACAGTTACTGCAGTTTTCTGATCTCAGGTCAGAGCTTCAGTTTCGTCACAAACAAAAACAGATTTACAGAAATAAATAATCAATAAAGTTAAATCGATAACTGATCAGAGACTCACAGAGCAACAAACCACTGACAGCAATCACTGATTAATGATCAGGATCAATACTGTTCACTAACAGGCAGAAACAAACCACCCGGACAGTTTTACCGGTTGTGGATCAGGTCCGTCACATAATCCTTTCCGGACTTCCGCTTCCCGCTGAAGACCAGAACTAGTTTGGGTTCACAGACTCGATCCTCCATCTGTCATCAATAACACCTATCGATATCTGTTGCTGATCGATCCGCTGCTGCCTCTTATCATCATCTCCGTGTTCAGACTGTCGGACCACACTGGACCGGTACCGTAACTGCCCGAGCAAACAGGAAGCACTTCAAAATAAAACCACTGCCAGCCTGATTTTAAAAACACAACATGGTTCACCCACATCAGTGATCGATATTAAACTGATCAGATATTGTTTAGGAGACATGTAAAGTTTGTTTGTGGGGAGGAATCAGAAAAATACTGGAGTGTTTTTCTGAAGGCGCAACATGTTAGAGACATTACGGTAACATGTGATCATCGTCACAGTGTGGACTGAACCACCGCAGCTCACAGAGGGGGAGTCAATGTGGACATAACGTCTGATTCTGACATGGAAATGATATTTAAATTAGTTAAATTGTTTCGCATAATAATAATAATAATAACTACTATTATTATTATGCAGAAATATGCCGATTATGACATATAAAAACATGAAACTCGTGATATAGATATTTTTATACATTATGTGATCCTAAAAAAACTTGGGCTGAATGTTTACGGCACATAAAGACATAATCTATTTTGTCAACAGTCATTGTAACTCATCTTAAACCCCCACAAAGTTTATTGTCCATATTATAAGTGTTTTATTATTATTTAAATGATTATAAACAGAGTGTAGCTACTATTATTTATTTCTTCTGATTAGTGGTAGAGCAGGTGCCCCATGTACAAGGCTGTTGACGCAGCGGCCCGGGTTCGAGTCCAGCCTGTGGCCCTTTGCTGCATGTCATCCTCTCTCTCTCTCTCTCTCTCTCTCTCTCCCTCTCTCCCTTTCACACTTAACTGTCCTGTCCATTAAAGGCAAAAAAATGCCCAAAAAAAATCTTTAAAAAAAAAAGAAAAACTACAGCTGTGAACTGCATTTCCCATGAGCACTTGCATGACCAAGCACAGGTGTTCTTGATTTGATGTCATAAGAAAAGCATGAAGAAAAGTCACATTTTTTCCACTCTCTCCCCCCTGTGTCTCCGTGTTGGTATAATCCGGGTAAAGGGTCATCAGATGTTGAACAACATGGCGGCAGCTGTGTTTTGGAGGAGCGGAGAACTTCTCAGATCAGTGAGGACTGCGGCTCACAGGGTGAGAAAACTTTTTTGTATTTAGTATTTAGATTTATATATGTAAGACAAATCAAAGTTTTTAAAACGGCAAACTGTGACGTCAGAGGGAAGCTGCATAACAACAAACATTCAGTAATCAGCTGTCAGTGTCTCTGACAGTGCAGTGAAATATTTTCTCTTCTCGTGTATCACTTGTTTTTGTGTTTAAAAATCTGTTGATGAAAAATGTAGAATATCACGAAGGTAAAGTGGAGCCTGGTTCTGGCTGCAGCTGCAGCTGTTCAGTGATCTGAACATCAGGTGGGGCTGTAACACCAGCATGAGCCTCTCCGTCACAATCAGCTTCAATAATTGACTAAGTGGTAGTTTAGAGAAATATTCCTTTAGGGTTTTCTCTCAGAGAGGGATCTGTTGGTCAAGGTCAAGAACAAAGTCATGAATGGATTTCTGTCAGAAAAGACTTTCTGACTGGGAGAATTTCTCCCATGTGCATGTTTGTGAATACAGCCCCAGGTGCTGATGAGCAGATAATCCAAGAGCTTCACATCCCCCAAAACAAATACACAACAAAAAGTCAACAATGCTGAACAACAGCAACGATCTTTGTACCGTACAAACTTAGATAATTAAATACTGTACATGCATAAGTGATATTTGTATTATTATAAGTAATATTTGTTGAAAGACAGAACTTAAATGTCTAATTCTTGTTAGTTGTTCCTCTTCTAATAAAAAGAAATAAAGAAGTGGGCGTATAGTGTATCATAATTTAAAAAAAAGTCATAGTGTAGTATGACATAAAAAATAAAGTTATATTTAGAAATTAAAAAAAGATTAATTTATTTAAAAAAGTCATTGTATAGTATGTCAAAAAATATTTTAAAAAGTCATAGTGTAGTAACTCATTTTTTTCTTAAAAAATTCATAGTGTCATAATTTACAAAAAGTCTTAGTGTAGTACGTGATAATTTAAAAAAAAAAATAGTCATAGTGTAGTATGACATAAAAAAAGTTATATTTAGAATTTTTTATTTCAAAAAAGTCATTGTATAGTATGTCATAAAAAATAAAAAGTCATAGTGTAGTATGTGATAAATTAAAAAAATATAGTATAGTATGTCATGAAAAATACTTTAAGAAGTCATAGTGTAGTATGACATAAAAAATAAAGTTATATTTAGAAATTAAAAAAGATTAATTTACTTTAAAAAAGTCATCTTATAGAATGTCATAAAAAATAAAAAGTCATAGTGTAGCATGACATAAAAATAGTTATATTTAGAAGTCTAAAATAATTTATTTCAAAAGTCATTGTATAGTATGTCATTAAAAATAAAGTTTATAGTATAGTATGTGATAAATTTAAAAAAAATATAGTGTAGTATGTCATGAAAAATATTTTAAAAAGTCATAGTGTAGTATGACAAAAAAATAAAGTTATAGTTAGAAATTAAAAAAGAATAATTTATTTAAAAAAGTCATCATATCGTACGTCAAAAAAAATAAAAAGTCATAGTGTAGTATGACATAAAAAAATAGTTATATTTAGATATTTAAAATAATTTATTTCAAAAGTCATTGTATAGTATGTCATTAAAAATAAAGTTATAGTGTAGTATGTGATAAATTAAAAAAAATATAGTGTAGTATGTCATGAAAAATATTTTAAAAAGTCATAGTGTAGTATCTCATTTTTTTCTTAAAAAATTCATAGTATGTCATAATTTACAAAAAGTCTTAGTGTAGTACGTGATAATTTAAAAAAAATAGTCATATTGTAGTATGACATAAAAAAATAAAAAGTTATATTTAGAATTTTCTTTTATTATTTCAAAAAAGTCATTGTATAGTATGTCAGAACTTCTGATCTGATTTAGTTTGTTTTTTGTTTTTGGCATCATCGTTATGTAATACACGTTTGTCAGAAAAACATGCAGACGTTAAATAAAAGGAAGTGTTTAGCTTGGAGGGATACGGTTCTGATGGACCGGACAATTTATAACTGGGTCTGAAATGGAACCAGTTCTCGATTCTCATTTTTAGTCCAAGTGCAATAAAAAAATTAAATTACACAGTAAATACATAGAACTTCACACACACACACACACACACACACACACACACACACACACACACACACACGTATCTTCTGTTCTCTCACAAACACTGTGTTGTTTCAGTCATGGTTCCACAGCTCAGCGGTTCTTCCTCAGCAGTCCGGTTCTGCTCCTCCTCAGTCGAGCTTCTTCCCGCCGGTTGAAGGCGCCATGCTGCCGGCTGGAAGCTTCAAAAACAAAGTGGCGTTCATCACAGGAGGGGGGACGGGACTAGGCCGAGCCATGACCACCACCCTGTCACAGCTGGGAGCTCAGTGTGTCATCGCCAGCAGGTCAGAGGTCATCCTCCACTGCTGACTGTTAATATATATATATCAGTATGTATACATGTGATGGACCGATGACGTTTGTAATTCTAGAAAACATCAGATAAAAATGGACTTTTGAGCTTTTAATAAACTTTATAAAATAGTTTAAAATATGATTCATGAATCTGAGGTTGTGTTTGTGTTATTTGTTCAGGAAGTTGGACGTCCTGCAGCAAACAGCCGAGGAGATCAGCAGCCAGACTGGAAACAAGGTGACAAACCAGAACCAGAACCAGAACCAACCAGCACACATTAGAAAACAGCATTTTAATTTATGTATGTACAGTTTTATAAATCACTGAGGCTCCTGGTCTGAGCTGGTCCCCCCTCTGTCTCTGTCTCAGGTCCATGCGGTTCAGTGTGATGTCAAAGATCCAAAGGCCGTCTCTCACTGTGTCGACCAGATAGAAACTCTGACAGGACTTCCTGATGTAAGAGCACACACACACACGTTTGTTAGGACCATCACTGACATGATGTGTTCCCAACCCTCACCCTGACCTGCTGATGACGACAGTGCTCGTGTGTCTTGATTGGTCCAGGTGATCATCAACAACGCCGCAGGAAACTTCGTCTGTCCGTCAGAACGTTTGTCAACAAATGGCTGGAAGAGCATCACTGACATCGTCCTGAATGGGACGGCCTTCGTTACCCTAGAGCTGGGCAAGAGGCTGATCCAGAGTCAGAAAGGTCAGAGGTCACTAAGAGACTGATCCAGTCAGAAAGGTCAGAGGTCACTTAGAGACTGATCCAGTCAGAAAGGTCAGAGGTCACTTAGAGACTGATCCAGTCAGAAAGGTCAGAGGTCACTTAGAGACTGATCCAGTCAGAAAGGTCAGAGGTCACTAAGAGACTGATCCAGTCAGAAAGGTCAGAGGTCACTAAGAGACTGAGCCAGAGTCAGAAAGGTCAGAGGTCACTGAGAGACTGATCCAGTCAGAAAGGTCAGAGGTCACTAAGAGACTGATCCAGTCAGAAAGGTCAGAGGTCACTAAGAGACTGATCCAGTCAGAAAGGTCAGAGGTCACTAAGAGACTGATCCAGTCAGAAAGGTCAGAGGTCACAGGTCACTAAGAGACTGATCCAGTCAGAAAGGTCAGAGGTCACTAAGAGACTGATCCAGTCAGAAAGGTCAGAGGTCACTAAGAGACTGATCCAGTCAGAAAGGTCAGAGGTCACAAAGAAACTGATCCAGTCAGAAAGGTCAGAGGTCACTGAGAGACTGATCCAGAGTCAGAAAGGTCAGAGGTCACTGAAAGATCAGAAGTAATTTAAAGTCTGATTTTGTTGTTTATTTGTTTTGTGTTGTTATTGTGATTTTATTGTTTATGTTGATTGTACATTGTTTACTGTTTGTGCTATTCAGCTCCACTGTTCTTGTTGTTTGTATTTATTGTTGTTGTTCAGGTGCGTCCTTCCTCGCCATCACCACCATCTACGCTGAGTCTGGTTCAGGTTTCGTGGTTCCGAGTGCGTCGGCGAAGGCTGGAGTCGAGGCGCTCTACAAGTCAGTGTGGCCTTTAACCTCTCAGCTCAACACAGCTGAACTCACACTCACTGCTTTATCATGACGTCATTATGATTGTTGCCATGGTAACACTAATGTTGTGTGTGTCAGGTCCCTGGCAGCAGAGTGGGGGCGCTATGGCCACAGGTTCAACATAATCCAGCCTGGACCAATCAGAACGAAGGTACTGCCCATGTGACCACAGCTGATGAAGTTTGTTTATCTACAGTTGTCTGTTGTTGTTTACCTGTGGTTTGTTGTGTTTAGGGGGCGTTCAGCCGTCTGGACCCAACCGGAGCCTTCGAGAAGGCGATGATTGGTCGGATCCCAACAGGTCGACTCGGAACACCAGCAGAGATCGCAAACCTGGCAGCGTACATGAGCAGTGACTACGCTACCTGGATGTCTGGAGCTGTGAGTCTGACTGATCCTGGATCAGAGTTTAGACCAGAGTTGAGATTGATCTTAGATTAGAGGTTTTACAGTTCTGGACGCCATACTATACTATGACCATTTTATGCACTTTTGGACGCCATACTGTATTATGACGTTTTTATGCACTTTTGGACGCCATACTATACTATGACGTTTTTATGCACTTTTGGACGCCATACTATACTATGACGTTTTTATGCACTTTTGGACGCCATACTGTATTATGACGTTTTTATGCACTTTTGGACGCCATACTATACTATGACGTTTTTTTGCACTTTTGGACGCCAGACTGTATTATGACGTTTTTATGAACTTTTGGACGCCATACTATACTATGACGTTTTTTTGCACTTTTGGACGCCATACTATACTATGACGTTTTTTTGCACTTTTGGACGCCATACTATACTGTGACACTTTTACGTACTTTTGGACGCCATACTGTATTATGACGTTTTTATGCACTTTTGGACGCCATACTGTACTATGACGTTTTTATGCACTTTTGGACGCCATACTATACTATGACGTTTTTATGTACTTTTGGACTTTTGTCAACAAAAGTTATTTAGACATTAAAAATGAACTGTACTGATTTTTTGATCTGCATTTATTTTCATAGATTTTGCCATCATGAAGACTGGTTTATATATGACGTTTTTATGCCGTTTTGGACGGCCTACTACATACTATGACGTTTTTCTGAGATTTTGGACACCATACTATACTATGATGTTTTTAGGCAGTTCTGGACACCATGCTAGAGTTTTGACCAATGTTAAATGTTTAAGTTTTATAACCTTGTTTGTTTCCAGGTGATTCGGTTTGATGGAGGAGAATACGTGTCAATGGCCGGAGAGTTCAACGAGCTGCGCAGGGTGAGTGAACAATAATAATTAATAACTCAGTCATACAAACCAACATGTGTCCACTCCTTTATTTCAGTTAGTAGTTTGGAATATTTAGATCAAAGAACACACAGATATATGAAGGGTGTATGTTGATGATGATTCAGACTTTATTTTTGACATGGTCATGATTTACATTTAAAGTGTTAGAGATGAAAATAATAAATAATGTGTTTGTGTCTCAGGTGACCCCAGATCAGTGGAAGATCATGGAGGCGATGATCAGAAGCACTAAAGGATCCTAAAAACACAAACACTTTCATCAGATCACAAAAACTAATCAAATCAGGGATCAGGTGGACCCGCCCACCTGCTGATGTCATCATGATGATAGAATCAGATGAATATTTGCCTTGAGTTTTGATGTTTTACTAAATGACTGAGTCTTACTTTCAGAAAACACTGTTAGCCTGTTAGCTTGTAGCTGGTAAAGCAGTCACATGACTAACTGCACATGCTCAGTGTAAACACAAGTTCATGTTTCTGGCAGCTTGATAATAAAACATTGTCACTGTTGTTTAAAGGTGTCTGAGAGATCTGTACCTCACTCCAACATCAAATAGTTTGTTTATAAATAAACAATAGACGTACGTTAGACCAAACCAGCTTCAAGACACATCTGATAAAAGTGACCCTGCAGGCGGAGGAGCTGAGAGGGGGAGTCCATCTCTACAATGGAGCCTCGCTCCATCACAATCACCCTGAGGAAACAGACAGGACCATGAGTCAATAAATATAATTAAGTACTGTGACGTATCCAGTTATTGTTGTCAATAATAAACAACTTCCCTGTCTCACTCTAAAGCAATGACCTATAATCAACCTAGTGTACCTAGTGTAGTCCATGATGGTGTTGAGGCGGTGTGCGATGGTTAGGACTGTACAATCATCAAACTGAGTACGAATGGTGGACTGGATCAGCTGGTCTGTCTTGAGGTCCACAGCTGCTGTTGCCTCATCCAAAACCAGGATCCTGGTCTTCCTCAGGAGAGCTCTGGCCAAACACAGCAGCTGCCTCTGACCCAGACTGAAGACAAAGACGTCGCTCTTGACAACAAATCTGCTGCTGTCACCAATGTAAATAAATAAAATGATAAAACTAACTGCACAAATGTGTCACTGTTATTTTGAAGATGTCTGTAAACACAACAATCTGCAGGTGAAATAAGTTGTCATTCATGTGTAAAAAATTAAGCACATCTCTGACTGGAGTTTAGGTTTTGTTGAGCCAGCTAACACAGAGAAAGCCTGACTGTCCAGCTGGCTTCATGGTAAACCACGTCCAGACTAGTTTCAGGTGGACCTACCTGAGGTTCTCTCCTCCTTCACAGCACTGATAGTCCAGTTTTTGTGGCAGTGCAGACACAAAACTGCTGAGATGAGCCAGTTCCAGAGCTTTCCACAGATCCTCCTCTGAACAGTTATTAAAGGGATCAAGGTTCATCCTCAGAGAGCCAGAAAACAGCACAGGGTCCTGAAGAAGAAGACCAGAGGTCACCATGAACATTATTAATGACATACTATACTGTGACATTTTCATGAAGTTTTGGAGGCCATACTTTAATAAGACATTTTTATGAAATTTTGGAGGCCATACTATACTATGACGTTTTTATGCACTTTTGGAGGCCATACTATACTATGACATTTTTTTTTTTTCAATTTTGGACGCCATACTATACTATGACGTTTTTATAAAATTTTACAGGCCATACTATAATAAGACGTTTTCATGAAATTTTGGACGCCATACTATACTATGATGTTTTTATGCACTTTTGGATGCCATACTATACTATGACACTTTAATGCACTTTTGGACGCCATACTATACTATGACACTTTAATGCACTTTTGGACACCATACTACACTATGGCGTTTTTCTGAAATTTTGGAGGCTATACTATGGCGTTTTTCTGAAATTTTGGACGCCATGCTATACTATGACGTTTTTATGAAATTTCAGAGGCCATACTATACTATGATGTTTTTATGAAATTTCAGAGGCCATACTATACTATGATGTTTTTATGAAATTTTGGACGCCATACTATACTATGACGTTTTTATGAAATTTCAGAGGCCATACTATACTATGATGTTTTTATGAAATTTTGGACGCCATACTATACTATGACGTTTTTATGAAATTTTCGACGCCGTACTATACTACGACGTTTTTATGCACTTTTGGACATCATACTATACTAGGACGTTTTTATGAAATTTTAGAGGCCATACTATACTATGAAGTTTTACTATGAGGCCATACTATATTATGACGTTTTACTATGAGATTTTTATGCACTTTTGGACGCCATACTATATTATGACGTTTTACTATGACACTTTTATGCACTTTTGGACGCCATACTACACTATGGCGTTTTTCTGAAATTTTGGAGGCTATATTATGACATTTTTATGCACTTTTGGACGTCATCCTATACTATGGCGTTTTTATGAAATTTTGGACGCCATACTATACTATGACATTTTTATGAAATTTTGGACAACGTACTATACTATGACGTTTTTATGCACTTTTGGACGCCATACTATACTATTACGTTTTTATAAAATTTTAGAGGCCATACTATAATAAGACGTTTTTATGAAATTTTGGACACCATACTATACTATGACACTTTTATGCACTTTTGGACACCATACTATACTATTACGTTTTTATAAAATTTTACAGGCCATACTATACAAGACATTTTTATGCACTTTTGGACGCCATACTATACTATGAGGTTTTTATGCACCTTTGGACGCCATACTATACTATTACGTTTTTATAAAATTTTACAGGCCATACTATAATAAGACGTTTTTATGAAATTTTGGAGGCCATACTATACTATGATGTTTTTATGCACTTTTGGACGCCATACTATACTATGACGTTTTTATAAAATTTTACAGGCCATACTATACTATGACGTTTTTATGAAATTTTGGACGCCATACTATACTATGAGGTTTTTATGCACTTTTGGACGCCATACTACACTATGGCGTTTTTCTGAAATTTTGGATGACATGCTATACTATGACGTTTTTATGAAATTTTAGAGGCCATACTATACTATGACGTTTTTATGAAATTTTTGACGCCATACTATACTACGACGTTTTTATGCACTTTTGGACGTCATACTATACTATGGCGTTTATATGAAATTTTGGACGCCATACTATACTATGAAATTTTTATGAAATTTTGGACAACGTACTATACTATGACGTTTTTATGCACTTTTGGACGCCATACTATACTATTACGTTTTTATAAAATTTTAGAGGCCATACTATAATAAGACGTTTTTATGAAATTTTGGAGGCTATACTATGATGTTTTTATGCACTTTTGGACGACATACTATACTATGGCGTTTTTCTGAAATTTTGGACGCCATACTATAGTAAGACGTTTTTATGAAATTTCAGAGGCCATACTATACTATGACGTTTTTATGAAATTTTGGACGCCATACTATACTATGACACTTTTATGTACTTTTGGACACCATACTATACTATGACGTTTTTATGAAATTTTGGACGCCATACTATACTATGACACTTTTATGTACTTTTGGACGCCATGCTATACTATGACGTTTTTATGAAATTTCAGAGGCCATACTATACTATGACGTTTTTATGAAATTTTGGACGCCATACTATACTATGACACTTTTATGTACTTTTGGACACCATACTATACTATGACGTTTTTATGAAATTTTGGACGCCATACTATACTATGACACTTTTATGTACTTTTGGACGCCATACTATACTATGACGTCTTTATGCACTTTTGGACGCCATGCTATACTATGACGTTTTTATGAAATTTCAGAGGCCATACTATACTATGACGTTTTTATGAAATTTTGGACGCCATACTATACTATGACACTTTTATGTACTTTTGGACACCATACTATACTATGACGTCTTTATGCACTTTTGGACGCCATACTATACTATGGCGTTTTTCTGAAATTTTGGAGGCTATACTATGAAATTTTTATGCACTTTTGGACGCCATACTATACTATGACACTTTTATGTACTTTTGGACGCCATACTACACTATGGTGTTTTTATGAAATTTTGGACGCCATACTATACTATGACACTTTTATGTACTTTTGGACGCCATACTACACTATGGTGTTTTTATGAAATTTTGGACGCCATGCTATACTATGATGTTTTTATGAAATTTCAGAGGCCATACTATACTATGGCGTTTTTATGAAATTTTGGACGCCATACTATACTATGACATTTTTATGCACTTTTGGACGCCATACTATACTATGAAATTTTCATGAAATTTTGGACAACATACTATACTATGAAATTTTGAACAACGTACTATACTGTGAAGTTTTTATGAATTTTTTTTATGCACTTTTGGACGCCATACTATACTATGAAATTTTTACGAAATTTTGAACAACGTACTATACTGTGACGTTTTTATGAATTTTTTTTATGCACTTTTGGACGCCATACTATACTATGAAATTTTTACGAAATTTTGAACGACGTACTATACTGTGATGTTTTTATGACATTTTGGAAGTCATACTATGCTATATACCATACTGGTTCTATGACATACTACAGAATGAGTTTTATCTCATGCCATACCATCCCATGACTTTTTTGGGATATGGGAATGAGAACGAGATGCTGTAATGCAGTATTTGCAGTACTGACCTGAGGAATGATGGTGATTCTGGAGCGGAGATCATGAAGGCCAATCTGAGCAATGTTGATCCCATCAATAAAGATTTGTCCCTTTGCTGCTTCCAGAATCCGGAAGATTCCCAAAGCCAGAGACGACTTCCCAGCTCCTGTCCTTCCAACAATCCCCACCTGCAAATTAAATTTGTTATTCAATTACTATTCAGGCGATGAATTGATTCATTATATCATCATTAAGTCATACTCAGGTCAAAATCTTATGACTGACAAGAGGAAAAGTATTACATTTTGATTTGGACTTCTAGACTGTGTGTTTCTTCCTGAAACATTTCCGTTGCCTTGTAATGGATAATAACGTTTTTCTGACTCTGATCATTGCTGACCTTTTCTTTGTCCTGGATGTTGATGGAGATGTCGTTTAAAGCCCAGTCCAAACCTTTACGGTACTGCAGTCCATAGTCTTCAAACTGGATGTTTCCAGTGGTTGGCCAGGAGGCTGGCAGCAAACTGTCCTCGAGGGTCCACGCTGCCTGGGAAGACACATCAGGTCAGGAGGGCTGGATGATCAATACCCACAGTTCCATGGTCGAACTAGGACTGACACCTTGTGTTTGTATACTTCCTTGTCAAGTTGCAGTTATACTTTACATCCATGTCTGTCCAGACTAGTATGCTGCCATGACAGTTGACAGTGCTTCAAATATGGAAGTTGCAGCAAAGAAGCTACAAATTCTATAACATGGATGCTTCACAAACATCTAGATCTATACAAGATCTATGCAATCAGCACAGTTTCAAGGTGGACTCCCAAGATGAGAGTCGCCCACTCAGTATCTGACCGAATGTCTCTTCTTCTGTTCCTGAGATATGAAGTTTAGCAATAGCCAGAAAAACAGTTTGATGTCACAGTGAAGCTGACCTTGTCCTTTTGGATATAAAATATCATCAGTTCATCAGACATTTCTGTGAAGTTTTGTCATAATCAGCATATGAACGCTTCAGGTATGTTCACAGTGACCTTTGACCACCATATTTGAATCAGATTATCCTTGCACACAAGTGGACGTCTGTGCCCAATTTAAAGAAATTCCTTTAAGGCGTTATTAAGAAATCGCGTTCATGAGAATGAGACAGACGAGAACTCAAAGTGACCTTGACCTTTGACCACCAAATTCTTATCAGATCATTGTTGAGTCCAAGTAAAATTTTGTGCCAAATTTAAAGAAATGCCCTTACAACGTTACTGAGATATCACGTCCACACCAATGGGACAGACAACATGAAAACATAATGCCTCCGGCCGTGGCTATCGCCAGTGTGGAGGCATAAAAATTCAAACTAAAAACAGAGAACAACAGAAACACAGAAACAGTTTCTATAAACATGCTGTGAGACATGTTGGACACTTAGCCACAAATTACAGTTTCCACGTTCAGCACAGACCTCTTTGAGTGTGTTGCCGTACTCTTTGACTCTCTCCACCGACACAATGTTGTTCTCCACATCAGTCCAGGATCGAACAATCCAGCTCAGGATTCCAGTCACCTGCAAACACACAAACACAAACACCAGTGTTCATCTTAAGATTTATTTCTTTAATGTGTTTGTCTCTCAGGTGACGTGGTAGGAGAGGTTCCTGTTTGACTCTGCAGAGACCAGCAAATTCAATTAACTTGCTGATTTGATCAAATCCTCCATTATCGAAATGCAAAAGGATGCTAAGTAGCACAAATATAAATACAAATCCAACAGGTGTCAGAGGGATATATATACTGATTGGGAAGATATGATGTAACTAAACAACCCAGCTGAAGGACAGCGTCTAGTTGTCATGCAGAAACTAGAAACCTTTCCTCAAAGCATAAATTCAAAAACATAACACATCTCTTTTTTTTTTTGTTGAGCAATGCTCATCAAAATTTCTGAGCGACCTACGATGGGGTCATTTGTTTCTGACAACTTGATTTCCTTCTATATAGTAAGAGTTACTTTGGCAATGCATTCTCTACAAGAGTTTTTTTTTACCTGGAGAGAGTGTGACACTGCCAATCCCACGATGCCTGGGCTGAGTTCATCCCGACCTCGCACAGACAGAATGGCTGCAGCCAACACCAACAGATTCCCCAAAAACTCCAGATTCACCGCCAGCCATCTGACAAAACCAATTAAATATAAGATTATCAGCAAACATTAAATATTATTATTACATGAGTGAATTCTTGGTAGGGGGAAACCGCTCCCTTAAAGGGATACTTTGCCGAATTTTCAACCAGCTTTGTATCATAACAATGTGGGTAGTATAACTGATTGACAAACTTCCCTCCATTTTACCAGCGCCCAGATTTCCTGGCTCATCTCTCTCAAACTCGGATCAAACAGTAAAAGTGGGCAGAACTGATTAAATATAAATCAAGATTCTGTTACTGTATTGCCTATTTCTCATCCAAATGTCCTCACAAACATATTTTAGTGCACTGTTTGGCTGTAATATGAGAATTTGTGTACAAGAAGTGGGCGCCATATTGTTTCCTGTATTGTAAAAACGGAGGCTGAAAACACGGAGATTAAACGGTAAGCAGCATTGATCACATATGAATCAAGATTCTCTTATTTCTCGCCTCCAATGTTTTCAGAAACATATTTTGTCTTACCATCACACTGTAATTTGAGTTTTTTTGTCACCAGCTGGCCGCCATATTGTTTCCTGTGGAAAAACCGCCAAGCTCACATTGCAACCAACGCACTGCTGGGAAAGATAAATGGGCAGAGTAACCAATTTTGGGGCATCTTGCCCAGGGTAAGAAATCCTTGAGGTCTGAATGAACTATCTAACCAACTAAAATGAAGTAAAATCTACAAACTCATGAAATAATTAAAGAAGCGTCAGCACAAATTCAAAAATACATAAAAATTTTTTTAAAAAAATGTAAAAATGTTTCCATTCCAGTGTGATTTAAATCCTTTGAATGAACCTGGTGGCAACAAAGCGAGGGAAGTAAGCTTCCTGGTTGGTGTCAATGCGACGGTTGGCCCGTAGGACGAAGCATCCCTGTTCGCCAAAGGCACGGATGACGCTCGCACCCTGTACTGTCTCATTGAAGTGGCTGTAGATCGGTGAGCGACTAACGGCCTCCAGTCGTCGCAGCTGACATGATGACGCCACGTAGAAACTCTGAAGACATGAACCACAGACATTAATGAAGACAAGATGCTGCAGCTCAACCTCAGAGACATTCAGAAGAAACTTTTACCTGTATGAAGATGTAGACACAGGTGAGGGGGAGGAGCACCAGCCCTGTGAAGGGCGTGGCCAACAACAAAATGATGCAGACCTCCAGCAGCTTGAACAGGTAGCCCAGCATCATTTTCAGCCCGTCAGGAATCATGCAGTCGATTGCGTCGATCTCTTTGGAGAAGCGGTTCAGGAGGTTTCCGCTGGGCGTCACCTCGAAGAAAGACATTGGCGAGTGTAGGACGCTGTGGAGAAGGTCAGCGTGAAGATGACGCGATGCTACGATACCACCCAGAGCGATGGCAAGCGTTGTCCCAAACATGGCCATCCCTAAACACCACAAGCTGATTTTAATGGGACAGTTTATCACAGAGCGTTGAGATCTGGTGACTACGAAGGCCAAAGCATTTGATTCACACTATGTTCATTACAATCAAACCATTCAGTGAGCCAACGTGGCCTGTGGATGGGGACAGTGTCATCCCACTCACTTACCTTACCCATCTGTCTGTCTGTGTGTATTGCTCATTAATGAGATGTATATGACCTCTGACCCACCCTGAGTGCAGCCCAGAGCTGCGAACACACTCAGTTTCAGCTCGTGGTCGCTTTGCGTGCCGTTGACGGGCAGTTCGTCAGCCCACAAGCTCAGCCAATAGTTGTAGGCCAACGAAGCGGCCTGTTGGAAGGCACAGAGGAAGATGATGGTCATGATGACGGTCAGGCCGACAGTCCTGAAGTACTCTCTGTACATCTGCAGCTTCACCTGAGAACAGAAGACCTTTGTTATTCACACACTGTGTTGTCACGGTGGAGACGTTGTGCTGTTCTGAAGTTTTTCAGGTCGATTTAAACATCATTTTACACAGTCAATAAAACACATGACACATTTTCCTGAAATTGTCTTGGTTAAAAAAATAAAATAAAATAAAATAAAGCAGCCTTACTGTCTCTAGCAGGCCACAATTTAACCTTTTTTGTAGCTTATAAACTGATATCCAAAGAAAAGTTTGGTCTCATTTTAAGCTTGGAGGGACAGTTCCACCAGCTGCGACTGCACAGTGCTCTGGTTGCCATGACTGCAACCTGGTTTTGTTTCGTCCGCCGCATGACCAGTCTGCCATCTGTTCTCAGTGCACTTTTCTAGTGGTTAATAATACTGTCACAAACATACTAATATTGATGAGAAGAAGGACCCACCCTCCCTGTGTGAGCCTTGTCAACCTCTGTAAGCTTCCCAGCATCCTCAGCATCTAAGTCCTGATCAACAGCCTTCATCATCTGAACGCTGGCACTGCTCATATCACAGCTGGAACACAAACAAATCAGCAGTGGATAAATCAACAGTGTAACTGCAGCGTGTGTCAGTTCATCAGAAAATATCAGAGAAGCTTCGAGCAGAACAGGAACGACTTTTTAGAGTTTTAAGGCTTAACTTTCAGACGGTCAAGTTTTTCAGTAAAAAGCTCAGAGACGTGTGAAACTTTCCCATCTTATCCATAACCAATCAGATCATCAATTATTTTTAAAGTGTTTGTTTTTCCACTGTAATTAATGTGTGTATTATTTATGACATATAGGACTGTATTATCATTGTTACTAAAAACATTTAAAGGTGTGTTTATACTTTGTTCACAGCTCTGTGTGTGGTTTGTCTTTATACCTGATCAGCTGCTCCTGAGAAAGATCGATGGAGAAATCCGTCATACTGAGGCGAGACACCGACTTCCTGCTGCCTACAAACACACAAATATACACAATCATGCACACACACACACACACACACACACACACAGAAATATACACACAAATAAAATTTCGGTTCAAAACCAAAAATAACACAACATTACTGTAAATTACACTGCAGTTTGCGTTCTGCTACATCCACAGGTTCAAGATCAGTGTCACCAAATGTCCCAACTTCTGTTCCTGAGATATGACGTTAAATATTGGGCAGAAAAGTATTTTATTCAGAACATAATGATGTCACAGTGAAGCTGACCTTTGACCTTTTAGATATAAAATGTCATCACCTCATAATTTTATCCTGTTAGATATTTGTGTGAAATACAAAACATATTTTGTGAGGTCACAGTGACACTTGACCTTTTTACCACAAAATTCTCATCAGTTTATTCTTCAGTCCAAGTGGATGTTTGTGTCAAATTTAACCTCTTGAACTCCACCCCCATTTTGTAGCGAAAACGCCTAAAATGACATACCCAAATTAAAATGACTGTAGCCTCTGAACCGCTCTGACTACATGCATGCATGAGGTCTTGCCAGCAAGCAAACTCTCTGAGGTTTCTTGTGAAAGTGTTAGAAACACTCTAGGTGATACAGAGACAGAGTATTGGGCCTCTGAAGTCAGTATAAAGCTGAAGATTTTGCCTAAAAAAAAAAAAAAAAAAGATTTTCAGGATGAATAACTGTCTGTGGCTTCATCTGAGCAGGTAAATGACACTGTGGGGCTGTAGGCACACTATCAATGAACATTTGTGTCAAATTTGAAGAAGACTGCTCAAAGTATGACCATTCTACAGTGTTTTTTCCATGAAAAGATCCAGGCAGAGCTCCAAATGACAGAGCGCTCACTTGGCTTCACAACAGTACTATCAGTGATCAAACAACACTCAGACAGCTTAAAACATTGTACCTTATTGAAATCAGGTGTGATTATGATAGCTGATGTTGTTTATGACAGAAACACCATAAAATATCACCAAATAAAGCCATATGAAACGTGAATGTTGTGATCCTACTTTCTAGGCGGTATATCTCAGCCAAAAATAGTGGTAGGAGTGAGACTCTCACCTTTTATAAAAGATCTAAGTCTCCACTCGCAGCTCCGCATGAGATCGCAAGTAATCCTTTAACTTTTCCCGTCGAAAAACGGCATGACATGACTTGTCACGACTCATCGCGATTTTGGACTACGTGTGTTTAGGCTGCTCTGGTACGAAATACATAATAAATAAAAGAAAACCGATCTTATTTTTGAAAAGCCGAGAGCTTCCTGAATCCAGCGATACCAAACATCACATGGTTTGATGACGTAGTGCGCCTGGGAGATACCAATTATCAGAAGAGGGAGGGAGCGAGGACGCCGGCGTCCGAGTGGAGTCAGAGAGGATCAGCTCTGCACTCAGGATTTCAAGTAAATTGTCTATGATACGGTGCTTGTTAAGGTTGCTTAGCAACCTCAGACGCAGCCTGCCACTGCGCTCATGGAATCTGGCACAAAAAAGTTACAAGAGCAGCACTCAGCGCCCGACCTCGCATTTTCCAGGCGGTTAAAGACGCGGCATGTGTACAGCCTCTAATTTCCAGGGCTGGTACCTGCGGTTATTCCACAGGCTAGTTAATAACATGTCGGGTAGGAAGTCCAAAGTGTGGGATCATTTTGAGAAGGTGAAGGACGAACCCAAGGTGATATGTAGACTCATCTTCATTGGTCGACTACAAACATGACGTATCATCTGAAACATGGAAGTAGCTACATGCCCATTAGCCCACAGCGTCATTAACAGGCGGCTCGCTCAGTGTGTGATGTGCACTTGGAGATTAAATATACATACATTAATATCAGAAACATGCGGGCGACTAGTTGACTAATGGCCCAACTATTGGTCGACTAGGAACATTTTTAGTCAGGGGCAGCCCTAGTTTGGAGTCTGGTCCTCCACCCTCTTTAGACTTTGGGCATTAATTCTCTGAACTTTTCTTCCTCAGTCTCTCTGTGTGCACACGGCCCTGTATTCTCATGTCCATGATTTGAGGGGCGTTTACCTATGCTAATTAGGATCAACTTACATCACCTTCAGTTTACAAGGACAATGGGATTCATCATAATAACAACTCAGGTGTGAACAATTCTGCCATGAATCTGATGTAAACTTTTCTTTGGACTTTTCTTGAGGACAAATTTATGAAAAAAATATGTTGGTGAATGAAGCCCAAAGTCTTACTCCTGTCTCTGGGGGTGGGGCTCTCTCTGCGCTGGTTTCCACTGAATCTGTGGATGAATTTGGCGAAGGTTCCTTTCCTGTCCATCAGCTCCATGTAGGAGCCCATCTCTGAGATCTGACCCTCCTCCATTACCAGGATCAGGTCTGCTTTAGACAGGAAGTTGAGGCCGTGAGTTACCAGCACCCGGGTCTAAAAACACATCAGCACACACATTACACTTATTTAACTCCTTTATCCAAAGCAGTTTACAGTAAGGTTTATCAGTCTGTGGATGTTATGGAGTTGTCTGGATTACAGTGATGCCTCGCTGCTTGTGTAAAAGCTCCATCAGCCCGGAGGTAAAAGAGAGTCCATGATGAGTGAGGATCTTGTCAGGAATCTCCACTCTGGAGAAAAGCTGGTTTAAGGCACGCAGAACAGCTGGAGCGGTGCAGCTGTGTAGTGGATATGCCACCAGAAAGCTGGAGTCATAGTCACACAACCAAGATGTACTTGTGCACCCAGCTGCTCTTTACCAAAGGACCAACTATGTCCATGGCAACCCACCGGAGGAAGGTGAGATCATGGAGAGTGTTTGGTCAGAGTGCAGATACAGGTACAGGTCTGCAGAGAACCTGCAGGGTCTCACCTTGTCTTTGAGGAGTCCTCTGGGTCCAATGACTCGATCAAAGATATGTTGTCCCACGTGAGCATCAACGGCCGACAGCGGGTCGTCCAGCAGGTAGACATCTGACTTCCTGTACACTGCTCGAGCCAGACTCACCCTCTGCCTCTGACCTCCAGACAGGTTCAGACCCTGCAGTCAGTAAATGCATCACCAGTAAACAAAAAGTAAACACTACACAGTCAAACAGGAGACAATTAACAGTCAGAGCAACAGCGTGCTGGCAGTGCCTGTACCTTCTCCCCGATCTCTGTGCTGTCTCCAGCAGGCAGGATGTCCAGGTCCGGCAGCAAGGCGCAGGCCTCCAGCACACGATGGTACCAGCTCTCCTTCCTCTCTCCACCAAACAGAATGTTGTCCTTCAGAGAGGCGTTCTGGATCCAGGCCTGCTGGGGGACGTAGGCCACCGAACCCTGCAACACCACAGTCAAAATAACCTTTACTGCCCCTGAGAGAGGATTCCGCTATAAAACATACAGATTCAGCAGATAAATCTTCATAAAACAGCAGAAACTTTTATCACTTTTAACGAGGAGATTCTGTTTGAGTGTCAACATTATGTTCCAGCTACTTCTGAATTACAAAGTATATCGTTCCCTGTGTCTACACAGTCAAGCTCGCATTACGTCACCCACCAGCGAGAGCGTTTATTGGTCTGCTGTGGCGCAGTGCATTGTGGTAGTTGTAGGATTTCTACCTACAGCCCTTTCTCTGTGCTTTCTCTGGTCATATAGCAACAATTTCAGAAGTATTTGCCTCTTCCACTTCATACACAGCCTACTTTTAGACTGTGTACGTACGTATGTATGTATGTATGATACTGTGTGGTATGCTGTGCATATTGTGTGGTATCATATGCCGTATAGCATTATGTGCCATGCAGTGGGGCATACATGGGCATGTCACATGAGACTCATATATATGTATATGATGTGTCTGTATCTGATGTCGTGTGCTCCTTTTGTGTGAATTGTGGATTGTGTATTTTGTTGTGTTTCATGTTTTATGTTAGAGGACTACAGATGGAAATTAGCCTTTAGCTAAATCTGGTGCAAACATCTTTTTGTTTTGTAAACAACTAATGTACATGCACGCTGTCCTTTTTATAAACTAAATAAACTAAACTAAACTAATGTAATAAAGCCTTTTTTCCATCTGTGAAATTCTTCATTAGCAGCTTTTTTGTTGTGCGTACATTCATTCATTCATCTTCTAACCGCTTCATCCTCTTGAGGGTCGCGGGGGGGCTGGAGCCTATCCCAGCTGACATCGGGTGAGAGGCAGGGTACACCCTGGACAGGTCGCCAGACTATCACAGGGCTGACACATAGAGACAAACTTCACACCTTCGGACAATTTAGAGTTATCAATTAACCTAGTCCCCAGTCTGCATGTCTTTGGACTGTGGGAGGAAGCCGGAGTGCCCGGAGAGAACCCACGCTGACACGGGGAGAACATGCAAACTCCACACAGAAGGGCTCCCATGCCCGGGATCGAACCGGCAACCCTCTTGCTGTGAGGCGAGAGTGCTAACCACCACACCACCGTGCCGCCCCTTGTGTGGACATATATCTGCTTATTAATAATTAATAATTAATTAATGTTTCTCTCCCTGGCTCCACCCCTTTGCACAACATCACACACATTACAAAAAACCTATGGAGTTTCTGAGATACTTTTATAAAAGTAAACCTTCACAGTTTAAAAAATAATAATTCAAAGAGTATTAATTAAAAATGAGAAATAAATTACGCATCAAAGACAAGAAGTGGGGCTCTTTGTTCACCTGATGAGCAGTCGGTCATGTCAGGTGAGCACTTCAGTTAGTAAGTAGCCTGTCTATGCAGCCCTTCAATGTCTTTAAGTTTAGTATTACTAGCTATAGTCACCTTGATGGAGACGAAGCCGCTCCTCCTCTCCATCTCTCCCAACATGGCCGACAGCAGAGATGACTTCCCTGAGCCAACATGGCCGACCACAGCCACTAGGGAGCCCGTCTTCACCTTCACGTTGATCCTCTGCAGACATGGCGGCCCGTCATCGGTCCAGGAGAAGGATCCTCCCTCGATCACCACACCGTGTCCGTCTTAGCACACAACATTCCACTCTTTTCCACATGGTTCTATGTATTTCACATGGTAAATCACATATTCCTACATGGCTCCACCAATCTGCTGTGGTATTACTGTCCCGTGTAGATCATTAGAATGTCTTTTTTATAGATTGATGAAAAAATAAACTGTAAGGGGCAAACAATAAAGCAAGCACAAATAAAGCGGAAGTCCTCATAAGATAAGATAAATCATTACTGATGCCGAGAGGAGAAATTAACGACTCTAACCTTCATTTCAATTCTTTCAGGTTCTCAAAGACATTAAAACTTGTCATCAAACCTTCAAGATTTGTTTCATAGTCGCCATTAGTCTGAAGACAGGCTTCAGTTTCAGTGCGGACACAAAGGTGAAGCTGATCAGGTGTGTGTGTGTGTGATGTCATACCTGTGCTGTAGGGAAGTCTCTCCACGTTACCAGGCTTCAGTTCATCTTGGCAAAGGAAGTTTCCCAGACGTCTGAGTGAGATGATGGCCTGATCACATTTTTTAAAAAGTCACATTAAACACAAATCAGTCACCTGACATTTTACCAAACAGAAAAGTAACAACCTCACACAGGCAACCAGTCAAATATGTGAAACAATGTCATTCACTAATGAGCACAATCATAATATTCTCCCAAATATCCTACTATCCTACTATTAAATGGAGAAACCTCTGTCCCTCCGTCCGTCATCATCCGTTTTCTTCCTCACTGCTTTGACTTATTTCTCTGAACTTGCACAAAGGTTTTCATCTTGGTCATGTGCAGACAGCCACGATGCCGTTTTTGCATTTTTCCCACATTCCTACTGTTTATATTCGCGTTTTTTTCCACTACCCATTCATAATGTGAGCACCATTAGCAGCGCGAGCTGTGCATGTGTGCTGGGACCACAGTTTGGCTGGGAAACCTTTATCTCCAACACTTGCGGATCGAAACCACTTGGAAAACACCTGCGCTCTGACCACAGTTTGGCTGGGACATGCAATTTCAAGCACCAACACTTGCTGAAGACTAAGGTAATTATTTTACTGAATGAACGTGCGTCTGTCTGTGTGCGCGAGCCAGCCGTTACGTATTTTCACTTTACTGACATTAGCCTACAAACATTACAGACTAAACATTACGCTGTGCACTTCGCACCATTTGTTTCATTCTTTCTCCGTGTTGCGTGTGTATGTGTGTACCTGTGTGCCCGCGCGTCTCCGTGCCGTCAGCCAAAACTATGCTCCATGTATTTTGCCATAAAGCATGTTTCTAAATACAGTGTGCATTGTTTGTCTTACATTAATATTTATTACACAGTGCATTTACAGTGCTCTGATTTTGCATCTCCTCTAATACACTGTTTTTGATTTCTTATTCCTCTATACATAACACATCTCCGGGTATGGACTAGTTTCTATAAATGATCAAAAAATATTAAGTAAGCTAAAATATTAAAGTACTATCTTATAGGGTTCAAAAGCACACTGAGACGATGGAACAAACACTGAAGTGTAACACTGTTATTTTTAGACATATTAGAAACTCACTCACTGTGGAGGTATTGTTGGAATAAATCTTTAAAAACCTTGACTCCATTGACAGAGACACCCAGAGAACAGAGGTTTCTGATTGGCTGTGACTTGCCTGCATGGTGGTGCTCATGGCGAAGGGAAGCTGACTCAGAGGAGTTTTCAGGATGTTGATGAGAGCAACAGAGACAAAGATTTTCTGAGCATCCAGAACGTTTCGCTCGTCGATCAGCACGTACACGGCAAACACTGAGAGGGCGATCTGATCAGAGAGGACAAGAGGACAAAAACTATTTCAAAAAATTATAATATCAAATGTCACACAGACAATTTTTGATGAGTTCATCAGAGAGAAAAGACAGAATGAATCAATTAACTGTGACAGTTTATGTTTCTAACAATGATTCACGGCAGTTTAAATTTGGACCGACAAAAAACATGTTGATAAAAACATGTGAAACCAGGTCCAAATAATAGGAAACCTCAAACGAATATATCGTTACCAGCTGTTGGTAACCATGGCAACAACACATCAGAAATCGCCATTTTGTTGTCGTGAACTTGAAATACATTTTTATGTGTCAATATTTATTCACACATTATACAGAGACAGAATGAAGCCTTATCATTTATTAGAGGACGTCTAATTACTGTGGAGTCATAGGAGTGTCATAAAAAAGAAAAATATCTGTAAAATAACAAGAAAAATAAATGCAGAAATACAAAGAGGAATAAATAACATATTAAATGAGTAAATAAATAAATAAATAATAAATGTGGATATATACTGTATGTGTGTGTGCATATGTATATATATATATGTATATATATACACTGCTCAAAAAAATAAAGGGAACACTTAAACAACACAATGTAACTCCAAGTCAATCACACTTCTGTGAAATCAAACTGTCCACTTAAGAAGCAACACTGATTGACAATCAATTTCACATGCTGTTGTGCAAATGGAATAGACAACAGGTGGAAATTATAGGCAATTAGCAAGACACCCCCAATAAAGGAGTGGTTCTGCAGGTGGTGACCACAGACCACTTCTCAGTTCCTATGGTTTCTGGCTGATGTTTTGGTCGCTTTTGAATGCTGGCGGTGCTTTCACTCTAGTGGTAACATGAGACGGAGTCTACAACCCACACAAGTGGCTCAGGTGGTGCAGCTCATCCAGGATGGCACATCAATGCGAGCTGTGGCAAGAAGGTTTGCTGTGTCTGTCAGTGTAGTGTCCAGAGCATGGAGGCGCTACCAGGAGACAGGCCAGTACATCAGGAGACGTGGAGGAGGCCGTAGGAGGGCAACAACCCAGCAGCAGGACCGCTACCTCCGCCTTTGTGCAAGGAGGAACAGGAGGAGCACTGCCAGAGCCCTGCAAAATGACCTCCAGCAGGCCACAAATGTGCATGTGTCTGCTCAAACGGTCAGAAACAGACTCCATGAGGGTGGTATGAGGGCCCGACGTCCACAGGTGGGTGTTGTGCTTACAGCCCAACACTGTGCAGGACGTTTGGCATTTGCCAGAGAACACCAAGATTGGCAAATTCGCCACTGGCGCCCTGTGCTCTTCACAGATGAAAGCAGGTTCACACTGAGCACATGTGACAGACGTGACAGAGTCTGGAGACGCCGCGGAGAACGTTCTGCTGCCTGCAACATCCTCCAGCATGACCGGTTTGGCAGTGGGTCAGTAATGGTGTGGGGTGGCATTTCTTTGGGGGGCCGCACAGCCCTCCATGTGCTCGCCAGAGGTAGCCTGACTGCCATTAGGTACCGAGATGAGATCCTCAGACCCATTGTGAGACCATATGCTGGTGCGGTTGGCCCTGGGTTCCTCCTAATGCAAGACAATGCTAGACCTCATGTGGCTGGAGTGTGTCAGCAGTTCCTGCAAGACGAAGGCATTGATGCTATGGACTGGCCCGCCCGTTCCACAGACCTGAATCCAATTGAGCACATCTGGGACATCATGTCTCGCTCCATCCACCAACGCCACGTTGCACCACAGACTGTCCAGGAGTTGGCGGATGCTTTAGTCCAGGTCTGGGAGGAGATCCCTCAGGAGACCATCCGCCACCTCATCAGGAGCATGCCCAGGCATTGTAGGGAGGTCATACAGGCACGTGGAGGCCACACACACTACTGAGCCTCATTTTGACTTGTTTTAAGGACATTACATCAAAGTTGGATCAGCCTGTAGTGTGTTTTACCACTTTAATTTTGAGTGTGACTCCAAATCCAGACCTCCATGGGTTAATAAATTTGATTTCCATTGATAATTTTTGTGTGATTTTGTTGACAGCACATTCAACTATGTAAAGAACAAAGTATTTAATAAGAATTTTTCATTCATTCAGATCTGGGATGTGTTATTTTAGTGTTCCCTTTATTTTTTTGAGCAGTGTATATATATATATATATATATATATATATATATATATGTATGTATGTATGTATGTATATACACACACATACAGTATATACAAGAGAGAGAAATAAATAAAAAATAAATTAATCAATTGATTAAAATGTGGAAATATAGAGAGAAATAATACAGAATATACAGAGAAGGCAAAAGGCAAAAAGGAATAGGAAAAAGACTAAACAAAAATAGAGGGATAAAAATAAATAAATAGAAACAGAAAAAATTATGTCATATATATATATACCAAAATATTACTGTATTTTTAACAATATATACATAACTATATACATACATAAATGACCAAATAAATGTGACAATAAATGAAAATTATTCTTTTATTTTGTCTTTTTATTACCACTTTAATTTACTCTTTTGTTTAACTCTCTTTATATTACAACACGTTCTACTACTTATTTATTCTTTTATTTATTCCTCCACATTTATTTTTTAATTCATTTAAAAATTATTTTTTTTCCGTGCACTCCTATGACTTGTGTGTGATGGTTCAGATGAACTGAAGTGATCAATAGCTGAACCTGAAGCATCTTATTGGTCTGTCAAACTCTCACGAGGTGCTCCAGTGGAGCTGCTCAGAGACCAGCAGGACGCACTGGTCATACTGGGCAGCTTCCAGGTGTGAATGTGTGAAGTGTGTCAGTGTGATGAGAGCCTGGCTGAAAGTGAAACGTCTCTGAATAAATGAACATAAGATAACAGAGAACGATGTTCACATAAAACATGACTAAGTGAGGTTCAAGCCCTGCCTTTTTCACTAGTCTGAGTCAGACCGAGGTTAAACTGACCAGTCAGACATGAGACTCACCAGGAACGAGGAGGAGTTGAAGGAAGCCAGAGAGACGGAGTAGAGGATCTGAGATTTCTTCAGGGCCTGGAGTTCTCCATCTCTCAGGACGCCAACACGTCGCAGGAAAGCTTCTTCCCAGGCGTAAAACTTCAGGATCTTCACACCACTCAAGATTTCATTCATCAGCTTGATCCGGTCGTCCATGAACTTCATCTGAGCCTCCTGAGAAACACAGGCAGCAGATTGTGGAACACAATCGATCCACCTGTAGATGGAGCATCTGATTAAAGACAATGACACAGTTCTCTCACCTGCAGCTTGCTTCTTATTTTAGCGATGAATCCATTCAGAGGAAAGATCAGAACGACAGCAGTGATGCCAGCCAGAGCAGATGGGCCGAGGAGCTGTTAATCAATCACAGAAGCTGTTTATCAATCAATCAGGACAGACTGGCTACAAAGAGGTTGTGTGACGGCATGGCTGTTTCCTGTGAGGAGCACTTGAATGTGGTATTTCATATGATAAACTGGCAGACAGAGCTGAGCTCCATCTTTGTTCGGGCGGAGACCTAATTCCCACAAAACGTTAAAATGATCAATAAAATCCACGTTGTGAGCATCACAGGCAGAAGACAGCCAGCAGTTCAAACTAAGCAGCCTGCTGAAACGCCCACTCCATGGCCAAATGTGGGACTTGGTCCTGAGATGTGGATTTTGGCTTTGAATGACTCGGTAATGTTAAACAAGTGGATGAAATCACATTTTAAAAGTTTGGACTGCTACTTGAGAACGTCATTCATGCTAACATTCATTATAAAGCCATCTACCTCTGAATGGGATTTCATCATGTCTCTGGCAGGGTTATATTCATTTATTTGTGGTGGCCTGCCTCATTATCAGCCTTGATTTTCTATTTTTGGAACTGGACTGTAATTTGGAGCGCTGTTGGAATATATATACTAGGATTGGGTGGTATCACGGTACACCAGGATATTCTGAAATTCACACCGTATGATTTTCAATACAGTAAAAAATAAAGACGATCTTTCTACTAACTTCTTACTGGACAGTCTGTAATGAAGGTGTTTTTTATAGATGTTACATTAGTGCACATCACTCGCCACCAGAGGTCAGTGTGGTGCAAGAGGCAGTGGTGGTGATAAATGTAACAGGACTGACTGTAAACACCAGGCACAGTGAAAGTAAGATTGTTTGTTAATTCATATAGAAATAAAATGTTCTGTTCCCTATCACAGCACTGTCATTTAACTTTTGTTCATTGTTTTTCCAAACTACTTTAGAAGACACCGGTCGCGCTCTCATGGAAGCTGTGCATCGAGCTCTGATTGATCCGACCACAAACTGATGAGCTAATCAGTTCTTCCACACGCGACTCAAACACACCGTTGGGGAGAGGTGGCCTCAGCACAGCCCGGTGAGTCATCGCTGGTCAGAACAGTCACAATAAACACAACAGAAACATAGGCATGATGTTTTCATGTCAAGGTGTTTTTTTCTACCTGCCACAGGAAGTAGAAGCAGAGCGCGATCTCGATGGGAGTGACCCAAATACTGTTGAAATAAACCACAAAGTCCATCAGCTTCTGAGTGTCGGCTGAAATCAGATTAATGATTTCTCCTGAAGTACACTGCCGCCGAGCTGCACTGCTGATCAGCAGACACTGGGGATTCAAACACAGAAAACTTTATTGACTTTACTGCTGATCTCAGAGACTAGATGAGCACAGTGAGTCTGAAATGCTTAAGCAGAACTCCAGTGAGCATATCAGTGTGTTTCCAGGTGTTGACGAGTTTCACTGCACATTTTAAAGAAGTAAAATGGTTTTAGTGTCTCCAGAGGGAGCTGTGTGACGACTGATAAATATCCTCATGAGAAGTCACTTGAGTCAGCGTCATTTGAGGATGAAAAGTAAAAAATCTGGAGGTGTGGAGTCAGAAAGAACTGACCTCAGCAGACCTCTGCAGCCCACTGCTCATCTTTGCTACAGGCTAAATGCTGAAAGGAGACAGAGTAATTGTGTGCACATCCAATCCTGCTTTAGGTCAGGTGCTGGATAATGGGGGTCCATGCAGAAAGAAGAAGAAAATCCGCACACTGAATTAGAGCTCCCAGTAAGTTTTTAATGATTAAAAAAGCAACGTTTCGACCCAAACGGTCTTCCTCAGGCAATGTTCTTCAGAGAATGTTCAAAAGATTCTTTTGAAGTTGCCTGAGGAAGACCGTTTGGGTCGAAACGTTGCTTTTTTAATCATTAAAAACTTAGTGGGAGCTCTAATTCAGTGTGCGGATTTTCTTCCTCTTTCTAAATGCTGAAAGGATACATCAGCTGCTGCAGCCTAACAAGACACAATCTAGTAACACAGGCACCAGCTGTCTTTGTCTATTTGTCTCTCTGTCACCTTCCTGTAGACGAGTCCCATGACGGCTGTCTTCACTCTCATTCCAACGGTGAAGCAGTGAAACATGTACTGATGATGGAGGAGAGACTGCAGACAGGACAGCAGGAAGAGCAGCGAGGCGAACAGGAATCCTTTCCACATCGCAGCGTCTTTGTCCCGCATGAAGCCCAGCAGCAAACTGACAACAACAACAAATAAATACAATCAACAAACTGTGAACTATAAACAACAACATCAGTGTTAACAAGCTCAGACAGTTTAAGAGTCATAGCTTGACACGTCTAGCTAGAGGGTCTTCAGTTTGTGGAATTCAAATCATCCACCAGTATTAAGTCTAGTATAACATAACATATAACATATTTGTGATTTCTCTGACCCACCTGAGCACCTGCGGCACAGCAAACATGAAGGCATCATGCAGGAGGAGACACAGTGTCCCACACAGGAAGTACAGCCCCAAGTTACGCCACAGAGCGTGCAGGAGGAAGAGGCTGTAGCCACGCCCCTTCCTGTTCTTCTTCAGCAGCTGTGTTTTTTCCGTTGGCGTGGCAGAACCACCGGGCCAGGACCTGGACCATGATCGCCATGATCGGGACAGGGAGCCAGCAGGCTCCTCACTGCAGAACATCAAAACAAACGGTGCCTCAAACTGATACATCATTATCCTGCATGAAGCCCAGCAGCAAGCTGACGGGCCTCTGTAGGTGCACGACCAAGCAATGCAGCAACTATCAGAGCCTTCACGCTCAACTCAAAAGGGGAGATTATGTCATTTTCTGGTGCACGATGCTCATGCTGGGGGACACTACTGAGAGCATGAAGCACACATAAGGGTTGTGAGGGGCTGCAGCCAATCCCAGCTGACACTGGCAGGTAGAGGCGGGTAATATCTGGACAGGTAGTCAGTAATCACAGGGCTGACCAACCAACCACCCTCACATTTAACGTTTTATATGTGATCATGTTTTGGGGAAGTTTTCTGAAGTCCTTCGCTTCCTTTGACTTCTTCTTACTCTTTCACATTAAAAGCCTTTAAGTGAGTCAGGGGGCTTTTATTTTGAAAAATACACAGGAAGTCTTGAGTTTTAGCAGCAGACCAGTTAGAGTAAAGGAATCGGGCTCATCCAGGGTTCCTACAACTTAGGGCAGGTTGGATTTAACACTTCTCAAGACTTTATTTAACGACACTCAAAATTAAATTTAAGAACAATTTTACAGTAACCAAAATTTAAGGTAAAAACAATATACACCTTATCTTCTCTCCTCTCTCTCTCTCAGATTCTGATAAGTTGGTTCTACTTCATTTGCTAACATTCACGTCCTGTTACTGCATGTCACTAACTTGGCTTCTTCTCCGGAGCCTTTGTGCTCCACTGTCTCTCAGGTTAACTCGTATCGCAGCAGTGCCTGGGTAGTGTGACGTGTGTGGTTGTGCTGCTGCCGTGGTCCTGCCAGATGCCTCCTGCTGCTGCTGCTGCCATCATTAGTCATACTTCTACTATTATTATACACATATGATTATTGTCACATATGTATACTGTCATATATTAATACTTACAACATATGCCACAACAATTACTATTATTATTATAATATTATTACTTAAATTAATGTTGTTGCATGCTATTATCGTTACCGTCTGTCCTGTCTCTCTCTCTCTCTCTCTCTCTCTCTGTCTCATTGTGTCATACAGATTACTGTTAATTTATCATGTTGATCTGTTCTGTACGACATCTATTGCACGTCTGTCCGTCCTGGAAGAGGGATCCCTCCTCAGTTGCTCTTCCTGAGGTTTCTACCATTTTTTCCCCCGTTAAAGGGTTTTGGGGGAGTTTTTCCTTATCCGCTGTGAGGGTCCAAAGGACAGAGCGATGTTGTATGCTGTAAAGCCTCTGATGCTTTAGAAATTAAATTGAATTACTTAAGGTTAGGGACAATTTTGCCCAAATGTTTACTATGACATAAAACATGACTTTTATGGTCAAGTTAAAAAGTTAGATAATCCACTTAAAATGCTGGAAAAACTTTCTAGAGAGGAACATGTGGAAAACAGTTATTATGTTATCATTAAAGTGTCCATTTGGTTTGGTTTAAAAAAAAAAAAGCTTGTTCATTTGTCATTTGATTGGATGTGGTAAATCAATGTGAGTGCTGTTGGTTCCTCTATCTTGATCTGCATGACATTGATGTGAGAGGCATTAGGTAAAATGTTTAAACAACAGATTTTGCCTGATTTTTTTTTTTTTTTCAGATTTTACAATACAGCACCTAAAAAAACCCCACTGCTTTCCATGTGTTAGCATTTTTAACACTTTTGAAAGATTGACTGAAGACATTTTAATACCAAATAATGCCTTATTTTTAGTTTAGCGAATTCAATGAATTTTTAAGACTTTTTAAAGATGACATCACTGTGACCACATACGTTTCTTTGTTTCTTCATTTATGTTTAGTTTAATTCACTCATCTCTGCTTTTCATGTGTTGACATTCAGATTAAATTAATTAATATTAATCAAAATATTAAATGGAAAAAGTCATACTGCAGCTGTTTGCACTTCTGAGTCCAGAACTTTTCCAAGTCTGTCATGATCCGGATCGATGAGTCCTGGTCCCGCAGAGACCACAGGTCTGCAGCCTGCAGGGGGTGCCGGTAACCCTGAAACACCAAACTGACAGGAAGACAAAACACAATTTTCATTAGTAATGATGTCACCATTTTTAATATTATGATCAGTAGTTGTAGGGGTGGTAGTAATCTTATTTTTCTAACCTAATCAAATTCAAAATAATCAACCCCAGAGTGATTTTAACACCATCGATCACCTCATAAACCCTGTTACACCCGTAGATACCATCTTACTGCTTCTAAATGTGATGAATGTACAGATAACTTCAAAGACAGCCAACATCAGGTCTAAAATCTGTCAGCTACACGTTACCATAACAGCTGAATAAACATCCACATGTGAAGCCCTGCTGGACAAATTCAGTCTGGTTGAAGCTGAAATGATCCGAGAAGTGGTAATAACACTAAAATCCTCTGCATATATCCTTGACCCAGTCCCAACCTCTGTTTTAAAAAATGTTTTTAATTCTGTGTCTGAGAAGGTCCTGACCATTTTTAATCACTTGATGCAACTGGAGCTCTCTCTTTAAAGCCAGACTCTAATACTACAGCTTTTTAGCATAAATGCATGTGTCTGGGAAGTACTGAGCATACGACTGGATAATTGAGACTTGGGTCATTCAGCACAAGTTATGTGAGAGTTTGTAAACTGATGTTCTCATATAGTTTTGATGTCGTTAAACATGGTCCTCAAACAATCAGTAATTCAATATGTTCATCGTTTTCCGTGAAGGAATGCAACAGAAAAAAAGTTTTCTTTACGAATTCAAGGCAACACGGCATCTCTAATTAACAAACAGTCATTTTGTGGATGAATTATTCCTTCAAATATTTCGCTGTGATCTAAGTTGTCTAAATGACAACTACAAAATAATGTTATATTAAACAGACTGTAACACAAACACACAGATGATCATAATAAGTTGTTGTGGCACGCTGTTGCTTTTTTGTGAGTTTTGGTGATTTGAGTATTTGGGCTGTGATGCCTGTACCTGCTGAACCAGAAGAAGAAAAACTTGGAGAGAAACGAGGCATCTTCTTCTGGACACTGATTCTGATGAGAGAAAATTAATCTTCTTTAGTGACTGACACTCATATTCAACAGTTGGTTTTAATAGTTTGATAAAGACAAACCACAGGTCACTTAAAAAGGTTTGATAATGACCACTGTTATGGCCCGAGCCGTTTCTGCAGTGTACTTTGTGTATTGTCAGTTGCTGTTTTTTGATGTGAAGTGTTGTGCCTCAACTCCTGGCTCTCATCACCCTCCAAACTTTTTATTACATGTGTGGAGATCGGGCATATTGAGCAACTTTGCTTTAATTTGTAGATGAGGGTTACCTGGTAACTTCAGCCTTTGTTGCTAGTAAATGCTCATGTGTATACTGTGCACATAAATCAGACATTGTATAGAATCATCTTGATGTAGGGGTGTATGATACTTGGATGTAGGTGTGTGAGGTACCTGGACGTATGTGTGTTTGTAAGAGAGTGGCCGGCAGTCGGAGAAGCAACTAAGGACGAGCTCGATGAGTTGGAGGGAAAAACAGATGAAGAAAGCCACGAAACGAGCAGCGTCTGATGAAAAACCCTGGAACAGCAGAGGGCAGAGGCCAGAGTAGAGGACAATTATTTATGGCAAGTAATATCTGTACCATGCAGTATTAAGATGGACAACCTATTTTATACATTTATATAGTTTCATTTAATGCAGTTAAAGCCACTACAGTACTGTATAATTCTCCTGATCCTTGTGCTGATATGTGGACATATGGAAAATGTAATGTTACATTATTGTAAACTTGCAATTACATAACAGTTCGTCTCAAGCAATGTTGTGGAGTAACTCAAAAGTAATGTAATGGATTCCTGTGTTACAGAGGCTATAGAGGGCTGACTTTTAAAGCTTAGAGTGGTGAAATCAGTATTAAACTAGAAGATCCAAAGAATCCAGTGGTACCAACCATGTTGTGCTGGCTTCTAAAGAAGAGGTTGAAATAACGCTCCAAAGTATTTCCAGTTAAATTTTGGCAAGGGAAAACCAAGCATGGCCATTTTCACAGAGGTCCCTTGACCTCTGATTTCAGAATGAAATTGGGTTCTGTGTGTACCCACAAATCTCACCTTTACAGACGTGCCCAATTTATGCTAGTCCCATACACTCTTGGGCACAAACTATGTACTTTTTTTTGCATGCACTGTAAATGTGTTATTTTCACCTATTGTATTTGAATATTTCTGCATACCGGCATTCCTAAAAAGATTTGGAACTGCATCAATTGGGTCTGACTGGAAAGCTGAGACTCTTGCAGATTGAATAAGCCCAGTTTTATTCATGTGTGATAGTGTTAGCCTCCATAGTGGCCATTTCATTGCAGATAGATAGACATCACTGTATAAAACAACGCCATCCAATCACTGAAAAATGCAGTTCTTACAAATATCTCCAAATATCAAGTTTATGACTCAAAATAATGGTACAGATTCTACTGTGGTGTTCCTCAAGGTGTTGGTGTCTTCGTGTGGTATTGTGGAAGGATTCTGCCCATTTTTTAAATTCTCAAGTGGTACATCATGAATTTAGCACCCGAACTGTGTAACAAATGGTATCAACCTAAAAATTCCTGCAACAGCTTATAAGACATAAATGAGTATGGGTGTGCCATCAAATACTTCGACCAGAACACTCTAAGCCCTTATAAACTCTTACCTTTTAAAATCTGAACAGGCGCCTAAGACAAACACTGTTTATTGCAGATTTATAACTAGAAAAACAGCAGCAGTACTGAGCTGCATCTCAAATTAATCTTCAGGTTCTGAGCTTTCAGATGATGTATACCACTTCTATATGGCACATACTGTTTACCTGCTGTCTCCCCCCAAAAATGGGTCTATGTGGGTCTCAGAGGATTAAGTAAAGTAATACATTAGTTTTTTGTTTTTGTTTTTTAAAAAAAGTAACGAGTACTGTGTTATACATTACTTTATAGAGTAACGCCCAGTGACCTCATCACTGACTGTTCACCTCAGTTTCGCTGAAACAGCGGAATTTGTGAACAGGAAGCGCGCGCCATACTGTTTCCGGTGGCTGAAAAAACCGAGTTAAAACGGTAAAACTAAGCAGCGCTGATCAAATATTCACCAAATTTTGATACCGCGTTGCCTAATTCTCGCAAAAGAGTTTTCAAAAACATATTTAGCTTACCGTTTAACTGTAACTGAGAAACCGTTCATTCCTTAACGGCGCCGGCCGCCATTTTGTTTCGTTCTAAACGCCCAAGCTCGCATTACGTCATCAGCCAGCGGCGCTGTGCATTCTGGTAGTTGTAGGTTTTCTACCTCTTGAGCAAACGCGGATGACACACATAGAGTGTATTACTCTCTGGTCTGGTTATTCTGCTGCAGACAGCCTGGTTTGATTAAAGGACGACACTTCCAGCAGTAAATACTTATTTAAATTGAATCATATAAGACAAGATGAATTTTAGATGTTAATTTCCTCTGATTTTAAAAGTTTTAGTGACCAGATTAAAAAAATTCTATATTTCAGCTTTTGTTTTCAGAAGTTTTGATTATATTTTAAAAATGTGATGACATTTTCTAAACTAACATAAAACTAATTCCACTTCACACTGATAATGGTCATTTACTTTAATTACTTTAAACATAATTTTCCCCCTATAGAACTACATACATTCAGTAGGCCCATTTTTTCCTCAGAAACTTAAATATCTCAGCAGGTATGTATCGACTGTTCAAGCTCAGTGAAGTCCGTACAGAAATAATCATCTGTCACTTCCAGGTAACCGATGTTATTGGCAGCTACATTTGAACTGCTTTCGAAGAAATGATTTAAACATGCACACACACACACACACTTCACACATCCAGAGGAGAGTAAATTTAGAGCTGTGAAATACTGCAACTGAAAGAGAAGAACTGAGAGAAGATAGTCATAGAAGAGGAGAAACAAACAGACATGACCTGTCACTTACACCCAACATCAACATTAGATATGTATCTGGATTAAGATTAAGAGGGTGGAAATGTTGAAATTTTTAGATTTAGTCTTAGGCTGAATCCAAATGTTACTTGAATTGAGTGGGCTAGAGATAATATTCAACCACATCATGATACAGAAAATATATTTAAGTATAGGCTGTAGAGGGAATGAAAATGTACTTTATAATTGCAGCCTATCAGACTCTGTACTGAAATAGCCTGTTATATAGAGATGTATTATTAGCCTACATATTTGTTTAGTCACAAAAAGGTTAAACATGGGATTTATATTTTGTTATCTGCAGGATGAGAGGAGTAGGCACGCTTCTTCGACCTTTATGACATACACCGATCCAAGTGTAAAATACACCATACAATAAATACATCACACTATGTACAACTGAAGTTTGTAAGAGCTCAGTCCGCAAGTCCAGAGGGTGGACATTTGAATTCAGCCTTAGTCTTTAGATGAAAATACTTATTAGTCTTAGTCCCATTTTAGTTCAATATTCATAGTTTTAGTCCAGCTTTAGTCAGTGAAGAGTCATTACATTTTTCATGTATCACTGTTCTCCTCTCCTCTTATTTTGAATGTTTGATAACTCATGTCCAACATTTTAGTCCAATCTCTTCAATGAAAACAAAATACACATTTTGTCATAATTTTTAGTATCAAAGATCTATTTTTAGGTTGTCAACGTCTCGTCTTTGTCTTGGAAAAAGGGTCATTAACAAACAATCTTCAATATAGTTCTTGTTAAAAAAATGAACACTGCCACCACCATATATCCTGGGCAGCTTGGAACACATAATCCCTCTCAGTGTGTTCTGGTCTACCCCGGGTGTCCTCCTCTACAGGCTGTCCATGACGAGATGTTGAACCACCTCATCTGACTCCTTTCAACATGAAGGAGCAGCGGTTCTCCTCTTGTGTTCTGGATCTGAGCTCCTCTTCTAGTCTCTATGGGCAGAGTCCAGATAACGTGCCAAGAAAACGCATGTCGGCTGTTTGTATCCACCTCGTTCTTACAGTCACCATCAACATTCCACCACAAGACTCTTCATTTATCCACCTGTTGAACTCACGTTCTATCTGACCCTCACTGGTCTTTGGGAGAAAACCTACCAGCTCCTGTTCCTCCCACACCAGAAAGGTAAAAACACCAGCTCCCGGTTCTTCTGCACCAGAGAGGTGACGTTCCACACCAGCTCCGGTTCCTTCCACACCAGAGAGGTGATGTTCCCATGTTCAGATCTGGTTCCTTCCCCATTAGAGAAGAGACGTTCCACAACAGTGCCCATTCCTTCAACCCCAGCTCTGTTTTCTTCACCACGTTCCACACCAACTCCGGTTCCATCCGCACCGCAGAGGTGATGTTCTACACCAAATCCGGATCCTCACACACCAGCTCTTGTACCTCACATACCAGTTCCGGTTCCGTCCCCATGAGGGAAGAGACGTCCACACCAGTGCCCATACCTTCCACCCCAGCTCTGTTTCCTTCCACACCAGAGAAATGATGTACCACGTTATATCTGGTTCCTTTCACAAGCTGCGGTTCCTTCCACACCAGAGAGGTGACGTTCCTTACCACATCTGTAACCTGCTGCAATGATTCAACATGAAACAGAGAGTATGTTAAAACAATAAATTACTGATACCTGATCAATTATCTGCTCGACATCAACCTTCAGACGAACAAGCGAACAAAGAACCAGAAGAGTCCAGAATAGGAAGAGGAGGACAGACGAACGACTGCCCTTCATCCTCTCTACTTGGATTATAACAACAGCGAGAACCTGAGGAAGAGAAGAAGGAGGAAGAAGGAGAACAAAGAAAGGAGCAAGAGAGAAGGCGAAGAAGTTTCACTGAGCAAAGTAAACAGCAGATGAGAAACTATTTTGATTTGATTGTTCCCAGGTGACCATCCCAAGAAACCATTGGTGGATCTCTTCTGTACCAGAGTGAGGCTCCGGATCAGTGGACCCATCAGGATCAACATGTGGTTCTGAAGCTCATTCTTCTTCACCAGGAAATAAAACATCTCCAGAAGACCGAAGGAAGCCAAACTGAGACCCAGGAGCTGCAGCAGAGTCCACAGAGAACAGGGTTAGACCAGAGAGACAAGGGTTTGACCAGAGGTCAGAGGAACTAGAGTTTAACCAGAGAAAACAGGATTAGAGACTGGAGTTAGACCAGAGAGACCAGAGTTAGACTACAGACCAGAGGAACCAGAGTTAAACCAGGGAGAACAGAGTTAGACCAGAGTTTGACCAAAGAGACCAGAGAGACCAGGGTAAGATCAACAGGACCAGGGTTAGACCTGAGAGAGCAGGATTAGATCAGTGGGACCAGGATAGGACCATAAAAGCAGGGTTAGACCAGAGAACACAGTGTTAGATCAGTGGAACCACAGTTAGACCAGAGGTAACAGGGTTAAACCTGAGAGATGAGGGTTAGATCAGCAGGACCAGGGTTGACCAGAGACAACAAGGTTAGACTAAAGAGAACAAGATTAAACCAGAGAACAGAGTTAGAGAGCAGAATTGGACCAGAGACCAGAGTTAGGCCAGAGAAAGCAGGATTAGACCAGGGAGAACAGGGTTAGATCAGCAGGACCAGGGAGAACAGGGTTAGATCAGCAGGACCAGGGTTAGACCAAAGACCAGAGAGAGCAGGGCTAGACCAGAGAGACCCGCGAGTCCTGAACCCCGACCTGGTTAAGCATCAGGTTTGTTTTCATACCGTCTTGCTGCAGCAGAGTTTGGACAGCGGGATGACACCTCTGTGGGGGCGGAGCTGCAGGTACAACAGGTAAAATGGAGAACAGGTCCAAAGGTAAATACAGGGGAACCACACCAGTACAGTGTGCTGGAAACACTGGGTCAGGTCTGGTCGGGGGGTATACCAGGTCAGGTTCCAGTCCTGAAACCAGAAAACACCATCAGAGTTAGACTAATCTGAAAAGACAAACACATGAATGACATGTAAACAGGTCGACAGGTTTAAAGGGGACCTGTTATGCTTTTCCATATTTTGTATCTTATATAATGTTGAGACTCATTGAAACTCCCTTTATGTATGAAAATAGATCCGTTTTTTTTTCACACGATTTGAACGTCACTGCTCTCAAACTTCCATGTGTCCTTTATGTTTCCATAAAGTACAGCCAACATGTGGACGGAGAATTCTTTTCACTATATTCCTGATTTGTTCCATTTCGCCATTTCTAAAAATGCCTTCATTGCCTCCTGTGGTCGTATCTTGAGGCTACACCGCCTCCAAGGTCTCTGGTGCTCCTGCTTTGTTTCATCCATACAGGTAAGCTTTCACAAAACATGCACAAATATGGACGAAATAAACGCAGAGTATGAACAGAAGGCTCCATCCATGCCCATATACGCATCTTATCTTACTATATAATGACGAAAACTCTGTCTGTAGGTGTGACTGTTCCACATTTTTCTCCTCACTGACTTGGTCAATCCATGTGAAATTTGGCACAGTGGTAGAGGGTCATGGGAGGATGCCAATGAAGCAATATTACATCAATTGGCCAAAGGGGGGCGCTATAGCAACCGACTGAAATGGCAAACTTTGAATGGGCATATCTCATGCCCCGTATGTCGTAGAGACATGAAACTTTGCACAGAGATGCCTCTCCTCATGAGGAACACATTTGCCTCAAGAACCCATAACTTCCGCTTATATAGATTTTCCGCCATTTTGAATTTTTTGAAAAAAACTTCAAATGGATCTCTTCCTAGGAAGTTTGAGCGATCTGCATGAAACTGGGTGAACATAATCTAGGGAGCAATATCTAAAGTTCCCTCTTGGCAAAAGTTGGAAAACTTCCTAAAACTGAGCTTCTATAAGGCAATGAATATTGCGGAGGGCGTGGCTCATCACATAAAGGTGTAGAACATCTCAAGGGTTTCACCCATCACCACGCAACTTTGTAGGCATATGACCACACATAATCTGAGGGGACCCCTCCATTATTGACCCCATCAAACAAAATGGGGGCGCTAGAGAGCTCATTTCTTATCTAGGCCTAACCGCCATATGGATTTTTACTAAACTTGGTAGATATGTAGAACAGGATGCCTCAAGGTGACTGGAGAAATTTAACTCTAACTGGCAACTGGGTGGCGCTATAACAACAGAAAAATGCTTCAAAATGGCTAAAATGTGACCGATCACTGTGGCTCCCCCTGTGGACCAGTGTTGTTGTTTTTTTCCTCTAATTTTTGGTATGACTAAGTCATGGTATGGTATGCTGTACTCAATCAGTATGGACTAGTCTAACATCAAGCACTGATGAGCCCTTACAATGCTGGATGTCATTTAAAGGGGCCACAGTTTCAAATAATTAAGTAAACACATGTAGAAGTAATCGCTTTGAGCAAAAACCTCAGGTTTCCCATTCTCAACGCTCTGTTTCCAACAGTTTTTAAAAAATTCTGGCTACAGTATGATGTCACAGTGTGCCAGACTTCTGGGCTTTTTCAGGAGGGGGCTTAAAGAGACAAGTGCTAAAACGTCAGAGACGACTTAGTCAGAGGGTGAATACAGGTGTTCCAGCACACACAGTATGATGACAGTAATTTGTTTTTTTAACGTTAAAGTATGTAAAGTATGTTTTAATAGGAACCTTAAATACAAGAATGAACCTGAAAATAGGTCCACTTTAAACAAACCGTCTCTTTTAAATAAATGAAAAACAAGAATGTGAATTTAACATTTGAATCAGTGATTCACTGATTTAAATCTGTTTATTTAATCAGACAGATTAGATTTATAATTTATAATCTGTTTAATGTGAAACTCACCCAGAGAGGATCCAGACCGCTCACACTGCACAGATCCTCCATCTAAACAACTCTTCATCTACTGTCCTCTTACTCTTCTTCTTTTTTCTTGTTTTTTGTTCTTTCTTCTGCTGTAAACTTGTTGTGTTGTTGGAGTTTCTGAAGAATTCTGCTGGTGCTTTAAGTTTCAGTCCGATACAAACACCGTGGTGAGAACACTCTGTCTCTCTGAGTGTCTTTGTCATATAAACTCTGTCTCTCCCTCTCTCCTTGTAGAGGTATACAGCAGGGTTGTCCCATGTGAGGAATGCTTCATGCTATTTAAATAGAGCCACTGTTACATAAAATATACTCTCGTATAGATGGTGTGTTTTAATCTGATTGCAACACAAAGTATGTTTTATCAGCTGATGCTGGTGATCGTGATATTAAAAAAAAAACAGGAGGAAATTTTGTTAATTAAAAAAAAATAAGTGACTGATTTTGGAAATATTTCACCACCAAAAGTTATATGGGAAAAAAGTGAGGCTTTGGTAGGTGGACATTGGTGTTTTGGTTCACCCAGGTTAAAAGACATGGTTTGAAATATCTTAATATTTCTGTGGGAGATGAAGAGGCAGTGAAGGAAAACTGGGAAGGAGTGTTAGAGATGGTTAACAGAGAAATAACTGAATGTAAATAGCTTGAGGCCGAACAGTTGTCATAAATGACTTGTTTTCTGTCACTCTGAGGCAGAGTGAAGTACGATCTGTTGTTGTTGATTTTTTGGGGGGAATAAACTTCTATGTACTTTTTCTGCCTCGTGTTACCTCTCTCTCAGTGACAGCTGAACCGTAGTTGGGAACACACTGGCTTATTCACATTCATTTTAGCTTGGTGTGACAATGCATGTAACAGGCAGAACATCAACAACCATCACGCCCAGGGTACCTTGCACGTCATATGGAAAGTCCATGTCTAAATGTCAACATGTGACAAGGTCATAGTGAGAATGTGTTGTCAACTTTGGCACAAATGTCCACTTGGACTCAAGAATGAGCTGATCAGAATTTTGTGGTAGAAGGTTTAAGTTCAAGGCTGTGACCTCAAAACACATGATTCTGACCATAACTCAAGAATTAATAGGGTAATTGTGACTAAATTACACACGATTTCTAACAGGATAAAATGATGAGGTGATGACATTTAATATCCAAAAGGTCAAAGGTCAACATCATAGCATTCTACAAAAACATTCTCCAGCCATTACTCAACGTCATAACTTATTTCAGTATCTGATATTTGGTCTGATACTGGATTGATGACTCTAATCTTGGGCGTCCACCTTGAAACTGTGCTGATTTTTCAGGGGTGTCAAACATATGACCCAGTGGGCCAGAACCAGCCGGCCAAAGGGTCCAATCTGGCCCACTGGATGACCTAGCACACCTAATAGTGATGCACTTGTGAAGGCTAA
This sequence comes from Epinephelus fuscoguttatus, assembly GCF_011397635.1. Lineage (NCBI taxonomy): Eukaryota > Metazoa > Chordata > Actinopteri > Perciformes > Serranidae > Epinephelus > Epinephelus fuscoguttatus. Next base: position 6,085,427 of record NC_064759.1, read on the forward strand.
GAGGTGCCAGGTTTCAGGCGCTAGTTAAACATTGAGTTGCTCCGTTATGATCGGCGTCCAGGGGCGAAGGGTCAGTTATAAACAAACAGATATTTTACCCTGTTACACATAAAGCTGCAGTACATATACGTATGTATGTCTTTTTGGAATCTTGCAAAAGTAGTGCCAGATTAAATTAAATAAATAGGAATACATAAACAAAAAGTTGCTGACCCCTGATCTTCTTGATACTCTAAATGAGCCTTATCTACATCTTTCAAGATCAAAGGCAAGTCTTCAGTCTGTAAATCATCAATAAACAACAGCACCTGCCATGATAAGATGTGCACATAAATATCTGTGTGGTCCACATCAAATCATATTCATCGACACAACAGAAACAGCAGCTCCTCGTCTTCTTCTGGATTCATTCTGAAAGTCAAGGTATGTGTTTGTAGTTGAATAGTTTGGAGGTTATTGAATTTTTGTCTGCTCACTTTGCACTGACAGTTAAACTACACACAGGTAGTTTATTATTTTCCACCAGTTATTCTTCTTCTAACAGTTATTTTATTTTGATGCAGTTTGGATATCTAACTTCTAGATCAAAGACTGTTGTAGGTCTGGGATAAATCTCATACAGTAATAATGATGACAGTGTTTATTCCTTCAGTGTAATTCTGTCATTGACTCTGTTGTCTGTCTCAACCAGAACAATGAAACACAGCTCAGTTCTGTTTTCGCTGCTCCTTCTGGGGACGTGCTCGGCTCACACCTATCGTGAGTATGACCTGGCTCTATCTGTGATATCTATAAAATATTAAAGACCCCTTCCACTTCAAAATATGTCCTGCTTATTGTATCTCACTTGGATGTTTGAGCTTCACTGTGCAGTGTGATGTATGTGCAGTGTTTGACACCGAGGGCTGTTTTCACATTCGTCTGCCGAAGAAGAAAAAAATCTCAGCTTGTAAGACGTGCATGTTTGAGGTGATTTTGTGACATCATTTTTATGAAAAACCCTTTTGGTTCTTTTGATCAGTGGAACCTTACGGACTAAAGGAATATGAGTAACTTACGAGGTAACTAAGGAATGGACACATATTCGGACTGTATGACAGCTTCAGAGGAGTCACCACTTGTTTTTTCTTCATGCCCGTAAATCTGAATGACGCGGTCTTCTCTGGTGCGCATGGTTTCAGAAAAATGAACTGATCCACGGTAACAATGTGTAGCATCTTCATATTAACAAAAGTTTAAACATTTTGTATATGCCATCTGAACAGCTAACTAATGTTGTCTTAAATGGGAGGTCAACAATCTGGTTTTATTCATCCAAAGAACTTCTGTAAAAATTAACTGCTTGGCAACCAGACCAAGCTTCCAATTGAGATAGGCATTTATTTGTCAAAATGTGTAGCTACACCCGGCTGGTAAAAGAGACTGGGTGTTTAATTGGAACTAGGCTTTTAACTCGAGTTTTCCAAATTAACGTTCTAACGGTCCCAGTTTAAACATGTCCTTAAAGAAATAAAACAGTCGCAGTTCTGCTCCAAAACTACCTGGTTTAGTTTGGGAAACACCTCATGGTCTGGCATTAAATACGTACTTTTGTCAGTAATGTAACGTGACCAATGTCAAGTCACATGTGTTGCATAAGGCACGTCACATATGTGCTAGCATAGCATAGCATAGTACATATACTAGCATACTAGGCTATGATGTTATTAAAAGAAATCAACGTTGACCTCTGGATGGGAACACCCGTCTCCAGGGTGAAAGTCCACTGTTTGTTTGACCCATTCACCAGCCCTTCCGCCCACTTCTAGAGGCTTTGTCAATATTTGTACGACATTACACAGACTTAGTCGCTTTTATGCTACACCACGTCACTTCCTTCTCCGCTCCTGTAATAATTACTATGGCCACTAGAGGGCGCCACCTTAAAATAAATGTAAGGGTTCATTAAAGCTTAATGTTAGATATGGAGAGGGAGACAGACAGAGCCTTCCGTCCCTACCCTGCGTTCATTTTGTCCGTATTTGTGAACATTTTCTGAAACCTTAGGGGTGCAGTTGAAGCAGAGTGGTATCACCAGAGATTGTGGAGGCAGTGTAGCGTAGTCAAGCTAGATATGACCGTAGGAAACAATGAAGGAATTTGAATAATGGTGTAACGGAACAAATATTTAATACATAACAATATATGGTAATATAGTGAAAATACTGATAAGAATTCTCTGTCCACATGTCGGTGAGTATTTATTGGCATTTTTTGTGTATTTCAACTTTCTCATTCACAGAAAATGTGGCCTTGCGTGGAAAAGCGACCCAGTCAGACCGGGTTACCATAAATGGAGCTGCCTACAATGCTATTGATGGAAACCGTGAATCTGACTTCGGGGCTGGATCATGCACCCACACCGAGGAACAGGCCAACCCCTGGTGGAGAGTGGACCTGCTGGAGTCCTACATCGTCACCTCCATTGTTGTCACCAACAGAGGAGACTGCTGTGCAGAGAGGCTCAATGGGGCAGAGATTCACATCGGCAACTCTTTACAAGACAACGGTGCTGCAAACCCAGTGTGAGTGAACAAAATGACTTCTTAAACACGTGGTTTGCCTCAGGAAACTTTAGCCATTCAGGCTGCTTTCAGACCTAGAGTCGTCTCCTTTAGTCTGAATCAGGGACTACTTTTGCCACTAAGTTGCATAATTGTCTAGAGTTGGTTCGTGTTCTCACGGCAGCATTTACAAGAGGACCAGATAAAATGCCTTGTGTGAGAAAGCTGCTCTTGATTGGTCAGAATTTCCATGTGGGAAAAATCCAGGAAGTAAAGCAAACGTTGAAGAAGAGTACACTTGCAAGATAAATGTGACACTTTCTAATATTCATATATTCATGCACTGCTCTCTCACTGTCTTTCAGGGCTGGTGTAATTCCTCATATCCCAGCAGGCAGGTCTTTAAAAATGACCTTTACCAGACTTGTGGAGGGACGTTATGTGACTGTGGTTCTACCTGGTTTAAAAAGGGTCCTTACACTCTGTGAAGTGGAAGTCTACGGATACCGCGCCCCAACTGGTGAGAGCTAAATATGTGGGTGAAGCCACACAAGATGTGATTTTCTATGTGATGCACCAGACCAGAGTTTGCACTGCATTTATTTGAGTGAAGAAAACAGGCAAAAAAACATGCACGTTGTTACTTTGTTTTGAAAAAAATGAATGAAAAGTTAAAGTTTTCACATTTGTTTTCCATACTATGGAGACTTACATAAAACAAAGTTCACGCATTTCCTACTGCTAGCTGCTGGTGCATCCTTCACGTTTTTCAGTGCTGATCAAAATAAACAACAGGCATCTTCACAACTTTCCATGACCTCTCATTCTTTTACTTCTGTTTCTTCTGAAGAAAACAGTTGTGAAATTCAGTCTCAACACATTCACAGATTGGGACCTCTTTGTTCTGCAGAGAGCATCAAACAAAACTAAATATGAGTGCTGATGTTTGTAAATGTGTTCTGTCTGCAGGAGAGAATCTGGCGATCTACGGAAAAGCCACACAGTCGTCAGTGTATCCGCATGGGATTGCGTATAATGCCATAGATGGGAATCGTGCCACCTACTGGAACCAGGGTTCTTGTACTTACACGAACCAAGACTTCAACCCCTGGTGGCGAGTCGACCTGGGCAAAACCCACAGAGTGTTTTCTGTTAACATCACCAACTACAGAGATTCTAACTTACAACTTGTTGGAGCTGAGATCAGAGTTGGAGATTCTCTTGCAGACAACGGCAACAGCAATCCCAGGTAGTTTAATGTGAATTCATTAAAATACTACAACAACTAAAAGTTTGTGATTAATGGATATCTATCAATGGGTTGTTAATGCTTATTATAACTAAGCAGTAACTTATTCACTAAAATACTACCTTTAAAACTCAAAATGAAAATGAGACATCCTTTTCAGAGTACTTATTTAACTGATCACTCAACGAGTTTACAAAGTATTTTCTCTTTCTATTAGGTGTGCTGTGATCTCAAGAATCCCTCCAGCTTTCACTGAAGGCTTCCAGTGCAACGGGATGGACGGTCGCTACGTTAACATCGTCATTCCTGGAAGAGCCGAGTTCTTGAGCCTGTGTGAGGTGGAGGTGTACGGCTCCAGACTGGATTAGGTCCGGGGAGGTTTAAAAATTCTAACAGTGACATTAAATTACATTGCAGATGTTCAGCTGATGAGCATCAGTCTCTCCGGGATTGTAGCAATTAACTCTGATTTAGCCAACTGCTGTAAATCCTGCACAACTTAGCAATTAGTCCATTCATTTTCTGTGAACTTCTGCTCAGCACCCCTGAAGCTCACCCTGAGCTGAACCCTTTCCTGCAGCACAGGAGGAAAATTTTAACATATTTCATAGTGAGGATACTCATTATTTCAAACGCACGACAAAATTTACCAGACGACTTAAGATCATTTGGCACAAACTGTATTAAGTAACTGTTAGAGCTTTGTGACTTTACAAACTATAAAGTGTCACAACTCCTGCTGAGCTGTTGTTGGCACACCAGGCTTTCCCTCACCCGACAGTGAAGGTGCAGGGCACATGCTGGTCTCACTCCCATCAGATGCTAACACTACAGCAGTGTCTGCCTCATCTGTAGTGTTAGTTCATCCTTGTTACTGGTGTTCAAGCATAAAATGAGGTCAGAGATGTGTGTGTTTAATACAGTGTTCAGGGTTGTTTGAATTCCCATTATATTCCCATCTCAGTGAACAGCTCTCTGGCTGTGTTGAACTCTCGGCGCTGCCTCATCGTTTCCACTGAAAAATCCTTGACAGTCTCTCTATTTTGAAATTTACAGAAGAGAAAAAGAACCTCTCTGTGTTGGTTTGGTTTCAGTGGTGCCGGAGACTGATCCAGGCTGAGCTCCAACCACTTTGGCAACATGTCATGAACAAAATCCAGCAGTAGTCAAGTACACTCTGCACCTTTTCGTGATACTAAAACACATGCAAACTTCTCCTCCTGCTATAATTCTCCAAATTATCGATCTTCATCTCCAAGTATGTTAGCTGTTTGCAGTCAAAGCCACTGAGGGATCATGACACACTGCCTTGCCCTAAATAAAATAAAAAGCCAGTTTTAAAAATAAAAAGTATTGTATTGGTATCGATATTAGTGATTCTGGCCCTGAATTATCGCCAGCCTGGTCTTATTCAGTAGTGGTTGAATACTGCGGCTTTGTCAGTGATTTGGTGTCAAGCCACCTTTCACAGCACTATAATACGCTGCCCGGTGGCGTCAGTTTGTAACGCAGCCAAACACAACCTTTCATGGTGCTATGGTATGATGCTGGTCGGTCAGACGGCAGCTGTAGTGGCGGTATGATATGTCACTGGACAGCATCAGCTTGAAATGCTGCCAGTAACAACGCAATATAAGGATCTGAAAAGTCCCTATAAGGCAGACAGGAGTGGTGGTGGATGGATCCAACAAACCCCGGACTGTAATCTGGGAGATCAGTGTTCCCTTCCTGTATGAATGCAGAACCAAACCATGATGTTTTTTTTCTAAACTTAAACATGTGCTTTTGGTGACATCCTGGCGTTGGTAGGGTTGTACCGGAGCGTCAACAGCGGATGCAGGAGGATATCTGGCATGTGACATGTAGACGTGAACATCCACTGACAAAGCGGCGATATGTGACGACTAGAGATGAGAATGTGTTGGTATCACCCACCCCGACAGAATGTGTTCCTGCAGCTATGGTAACATCTCATTTCATTGTAGAGCTGCATGAGACTACTGCTGCAGGAGTGTGAGCTCCACACCTGGGAGAGAGTCACAGTGACAGGGCTAACTGTTAGCTAACGGCTAATGTTACCACACAGGTTTAACAACAGAGTCAAGCTGTTTCTGTGTCAGTGTGAGTTTTTCGGTCTTTTTAATGGCTCGGTGTTGGATGTTTGCCGCTGCTGCTGTGTTAGCTGACACTAACCGGGCAGAGAGAGCAGAAGGAGAGCGGCTCACGTAGACGGTCCTTCAGCGCCGCCTCAAACAGATAACTGTAATCTGACTGGCCAAATGTTATGAATACTGACTAACAGGTTAACGTTTGCCTATTCTACATTTCATGCGTATTTAAATTCTCATTTATAAAAAATGTGGCATTGTGTAAAAAAGCGCACCATCAGACCATAAAGGCGACATGTTGCTAATTCAGCTGATACATTGCGATCAATCATTTTTCATACAGTTATATTCATCCATGTCAATCGTCATCAGTGTGTGCAGAGAACAAACATGTCCAGCACTTCAGTTATATTTCAAACTATTATAGACCTTTTCTCTCCTCCTCTGTCTCATGTGGTTTCACTCATTGTTTGTTTGCCTTTTCAACATCAACATAATTAACCTAACCCTTACCAATTTTGCTCACTCCACTTATGTTCCCTACTCTGCATTGTCTATGTAGCTGCTTATGTTTTGCTGTTTTGCCTCTGATAACTGTTTCTGTTTTTATTTTGTATTATGATGTGTTTTTATTGCACAGTGTCAGGCCAGTTCTAACTGTAACACACAATGTTATTTTTAATTCCTGTCCTGTGTAAATAAAATAAAACTGAAAATGAAAACAAAATGCATTTTGGAAACAAGTCCTTTGGTTTGATGAAGTTAGAATAGAACTTTGAGGTATGTTTGGAGAAAAAAGGGTGCAGATTTTCATAAAGAGGACACCTGTCCAGCTGTTAAACACGGGGGTGGATGGATGATGCTTTGGGCTTGTGCTGCAGCCAGAGGCACGGGGAACGTTTCACAGGTAAAGGGAAGAATGGATTCAGTTAAACTCCAGCAAATTCTGGAAGCAAACATCACAGCATCTGTAAAACAGCTGAAGATGAAGAAGAGAGGATGGCTTCTACAACAGGACAATGATCCGTAACACACCTTCAAATCCACAATGAACCACCTCAAAAGGCACAAGCTGAAGGTTTTGCCACAGCACTCACAATCTGTGATAGAGCTCAAAGAGCAGTGTACGAAGACAATAATCTCACAGAGCTACATGTAGAAGCCTTTTGCAGAATGAATGGGTGAAAATCCCCCAAACAAGAAGTGAAAGACTCTGAGCTGGATACAAAAAGTGTTTAGATGCTGTGATACTGAGTACTGACCATGCAGGGTGGACAAACTTTTGCTTCAGGCTCTTTTAATTTGTTGTTATTTTGGAACGGTAAAAGATTGAAATTAAAAAGTCATCTTAAAATATTGAACATCTTTAACTTTCAGAGCAGTTCATCTGCTACTTAACTTAACTACTCACAGTAAAGAAATTTCGACAAGGGTGCCCAAACTTTTACACGCCGCTGTATATGGTCCACCTGGCAGCGTGTCAGCAACATCATTATCTCTATTTTTACTGTTATATGTCTGTGTTTATCTGACCAGGAAGAACAACTGTATTCATTTGAGAGTTGACAGTAAATAACGAGGTCACACGTGGCACATTTTTCAAAACAAAAGGAGCCTATAAAAGGAAAACACATGATGAACGTTCATGTCATAATGTAACCTGGAGATATTTCTGTGTAACTCTTATTTACTCAACAATAAAAGAATGTAGTATTTACTGTACTGTTCATGCGTGTGTGACAGTCAAGATGGCGCCATCCTGTGGCGACATTGGTGTTGACAGCTTGTTCAGCTGTGAACAGATTTAGATTTTTCACATATAAGACAGCATGGCTCTCTTATATGTCAGCTGATAGTAGACTGCTCCTGGATGCAGAGTTTGTATAGCACCTTTCTGGTTTTTCAACACTGAGAATGCAAGGTTCACACGTTATCTAATCAAACCAGGAAGCTGGCAACAGAGCAACATTGATATTCTCTATTTTTATTGTTTTATCTTTGTGTTTATCTGACTAGGAAGTACAACTGTATTTATCTGGGAATTGACAGTAAATAATGAGGACACGTGTGGCACATCTCCCAAACCAACGGCAGCCTATAAAAGCAAAACAAATCATAAATGTAACCAGAGTAAATGAGTTTTAACTTAATACTGAGCTTCATAAAATGACTCGCATTCTGCAGCAATTCAAGGTTTTACCAAGATGATTTATATCAGACAAAATAAAAGTCACAAAATTAAGAAAAAAAAAAATGTCATGAAAATTAACTTGATGCCCAAAATCAGCCTGGTGTACATACAAGGGAAGCTCAATAAACAACAGCATGTGTCATGATAAGATGTGCACATCGATATAACAGTGTGAAAACCCTTTTGAAAATTGAGGATTTGCCAAAAAACGTTGAATTAATTTACTTACAATTGAATTACTGTTAGTACAATTAATTGTCTACATGCCTAAATACACTGAGTTGCTGCTATGAGGCTGATTAGCTATTTGCATTAACAAGCAGTTGAACAGGTGTACCTAATAAAGTGGTCAGTACATGTGGTTTAAGCTGCATTACCAACTATAAAAAAACAGGCACTGCTGTTGGTTTATTGTGTGGAAAGTGTTTTGAGTTAATTTAAAGTTGTAATTTTGTTTGAGAGTATGATAATAACACACTGGTACACCACAGTATCAGCTGATATGATCAGGGCCTCAAGGTGAGTCCTTTGATCCAACGGAGTGTTCACTAAATGGAGTTTTACTTGTCACTAAATTAAAAACAGGTTGCACCACACAAACAACTTCTTATAAAGAGATCAGCTGTTACTTAATATTTACAGTAACTATCAGGTGTAACTGCTGTTAGCTTGCTAGTATCTGACCTTTCGAGAGTGAAGACTGAAAGACAAAATGTGGAATCACTCGACTCATCTGACCTGGAACTTGATAAATACTGATGTACATTGTAGTGTAATGTACTGATTTACTGAAGACATATACTGTACCTTTTAGTTGACCTTTAAAAGATATGTGTTGAAGCAATATAATCTGTGCAACTGACAAATTACACATATTTCATGTATTCTTATGACACACACACTCACTGTGCACTTAAGCATTGTGGTGGAGAAGTACCTAGGACTCACTGTGAATCATTTCTAAAAATAGCATGAGGATGGGTTCAGAAAACACTAGTGGAAAATTAGGGGAATTACAGCTTGTCCTGAGAATGACCCTAGTAAGAGGAGGCGGTCTTAGATCTAGGAAAAACATTACTCAGCAGAAATATGACACCATTATGGTGGGAAAAAAGTGACTCAGCAGAGGTGGGATATCGTTACGATCAGAGCCAAGTGGGAAAGAGATGACTCAGCAGAAATTCTACGATAAAAGAGCGAGCGCAAACAAAGAAATTTCGGTCTTGCTCCGGAGCTTGACTCATTGGGTTGTGATGTGTTTGTTGCCTGCGAGCACATTAAACTCAGTTGCATCTGATTCTACGTGTCTCCAGTGATTTTTTTACCTCTGAGTATTTGAGTTTTTGATATCTAATGGAAGACAAAGAAAGTCCGTTTGAGAGGAGAAGAGCGAGGTCGCGAGCTAACTGGCCCAGCTCCCGACCATTTGAATTATTTTTCTACAACATCTTGAAGATTTTAAATTAAATTTCACAAAATAATATAATATATAACATAATATCCCCATTAACATTTGACTAAATGAGTAAACAGTGTCAGTTAGATTACCATGATCAGACATTTAAGACTCATCTAAACTGTATGAACACAACTTTGAAACACACATTTCACCACGTACGCAGACATAAAACAAACAAACAAACATTGTGCACATTACGCTAATTTTAAACACTTACAGTTTCCTCCACCTCATTTTCAGACAGTCATGGTCACACCAGAATTCAAACTGAATTCATCTGAACAAGGAAAACGTATGTATCTAATCTAAATGTCTTAACTCTGACATACAACACAGTGAAACTGGTTTATTTTGAAAATGAAAATGAATGAAAATCTAAAAGCGATTCAAGGTGATATGTTTTGGTCTCAGATGGTTTCACTCTTCATTGTTTGTTTGTCTTTTCAGCATCAATATAACATGCCTGAGAATGCAAAGTTCACACATTATCTAATCAAACCAGGAAGTTGAGCCTTATATGATCCAGCTGGCAGCAAATCAGCAACATTAATACTCTATCATTTTACTGTTTTATCTTTGTATCTATCTGAACAGGAAGTTCAACTGTATTTATTCGGGAATTGACAGTAACAGTGCACGATACACGTGGCACATTTTTCAAAACAAATGACAGCCATGACAGCCTATAAAAACCCCCAAAACAAAACAATTTAAAGTTTAAATATGTATATATATATACACACATATATAAACACATACACACACTCACCTGTTCAACTGCTCGTTAACACAAATAACTATTCAGCCAATCACGTGGCAGCAACTCAATGCATTTAGTCATGTAGACATGGTGAAGACGAGCTGCTGAAGTTCAAACTGAGCATCACAATGAGGAAGAAAGGTGATTTAAGTGACTTTGAACGTGGCATGGTTGTTGGTGCCAGACGGGCTGGTCTGAGTGTTTACTGGGATTTTCACACACAACCATCTCTAGGGTTTACAGAGGATGGTCCCAAAAAGAGAAAATATCCAGTGAGCCAAAATGCCTTGTTGATGCCAGAGGTCAGAGGAGAATGGCCAGACTGGTTCAAGATGATAGAAAGGCAACAGGAAGTCAAATAAGCACTGGTTCCAACCAAGGTGTGCAGAAGACCATCTCTGAAGCAACAACACCTTGTCCAACCTTGAAGCAGATGGGCTACAGCAGCAGAAGACCACACCAGGTGCCACTCCTGTCAGCTAACAACAGGAAACTGAGGCTACAGTTCACACAGGCTCACCAAAACTGGACAATAGAAGATTGGAAAACGTTGCCTGGTCTGATGAGTCTGGATTTCTGCTGCCACATTCAGATGGTAGGGTCAGAATTTGGTGTCATGGATCCATCCTGCCTTGTATCAACGCTTCAGGCTGCTGCTGCTGGTGGTGTAATGGTGTGGGGGAGATTTTCTTAGTACCAACTGAGCATGGTTTAAACACCACAGCCTACCTGAGTATTGTTGCTGAGCGTGTCCATCCCTTTATGACCACAGTGTACCCATCTTCTGATGGCTACTTGCAGCAGGATAACGCACCATGTCACAAAGCTCACATCATCTCAAACATGACAATGAGTTCACTGTACTCCAATGGCCTCCACAGTCACCAGATCTCAGTCCAATAGAGCACCTTTGGGATGTGCTGGAACGGGAGATTCTCATCATGGATGTGCAGCCGACAAATCTGCAGCAACTGTGTGATGTCATCATGTCAATATGGACCAGCATCTCTGAGGAATGTTTCCAGCACCTTGTTGAATCTATGACACCAAGAATTAAAAAGGGGGTCCAACCTGGTACTAGCAAGGTGTACCTAATAAAGACAATAAGCACCAGACATCTTGATCTACTAACAAGGACAAAGACAATTCATCTGTGGTAAATCATCAGTAAACAACAGCATGTGCGATGATAAGATGTGCATATAAAGATCCTTTTTCTTTGAAGCCTTTTAACTTCTTTAAGCTATAATAGATTTTACTGCATATTTACTGTTACTGCTATGGCTGTTTGCATTCTGCATTAAGTTTTAGCTCAAGTTCATTCAAGACACACTTCAACACACTTTGTTGATCCCTGATCTAACAGCTGATATCAGCCTTATCTACTAACAAGGACAAAGGCAAGTCTTCAGTCTGTAAATCATCAATAAACAACAGCACCTGCCATGATAAGATGTGCACATAAATATCTCTGTGTGGTCCACATCAAATCATTTTCATCAACACAACAGAAACAGCAGCTCCTCGTCTTCTTCTGGATTCATTCTGAAAGTCAAGGTATGTGTTTGTAGTTGAATAATGATGCTTTTAAATACACAGTTTGGAGGTTATTGAATTTTTGTCTGCTCACTTTGCACTGACGGTTAAAACTACACACAGGTAGTGTATTATTTTCCACCAGTTATTCTTCTTCTAACAGTTATTTTATTTTGATGCAGTTTGGATATCTAACTTCTAGATCAAAGACTGTTGTAGGTCTGGGATAAATTTCATACGGTAATAATGATGACAGTGTTTATTCCTTCAGTGTAATTCTGTCATTGACTCTGTTGTCTGTCTCAACCAGAACAATGAATCATAGCTCAGTTCTGTGTTTGCTGCTCCTTCTGGGGACGTGCTCGGCTTACACCTATCGTGAGTATGACTCTATCTGTGATATCTTTATTATAAAACATATTTGAAAAAAAACATTGTCCTTATTGTCAGCACATCCATAAAACAACCTTAAGCTAAATGTTAGAGTCAAGTCATTGAGTAATTTTGCAATTCACAATAATAATAGCTGATAATTCTTTTTAATAATCAATACATTAGTTTGGTATCATCTGCATAGCTGTGGTAGGAAAAACCATGTAAGGGAATAATAAGTTGGTATACAGAAAAAAGAGGAGGGGTACCAGAACCAAACCTTGAGGTACCCCAGCACTGAGGTTACAGATTAACACATTCTCACCTGTCACATACTGGCGTTTGGTCATGGACTTTCCATGTCCACACATGGTTACGTTTAGGCAACAAAAACACGTGGTTACGTTTTGGTAAAAAGAACAGGGTTTGGGTTTATAATCTTACGGAACACGAACACCGCTCTCTCTGGGGAGAGTCGGTGGTTGTTAGATCCATCCACCATCCTCCCATCTACCCTGCTTGGACTTTCACCGCTTTAACTTTGATTCTTGTCCCGCTACATTTCCCCTTGACGCCGCCACACTCCATTAAACTATAATGACAACTGGCTGCGTATCATACCGACGTTAAAGGATGGTTTCTTTCGTCAGTGTCTGACGCCACAAGTCACTGCTTGTCATTGCGTACGCTCAAATGTTTTAGAAAGATAAATGAAGAAGAGAGACAGGTCTGTAATTCTTTACATCAGAAGGGTGGAGCGTGTATCTTTTAAAAGAGGTTTGATAATTTACACACATTTTTCTATTGTACTTTTTATCGTACATTGTCTCATTTACAGAAAATGTGGCCTTGCGTGGAAAAGCGACCCAGTCAGACCGCACATCGCACGCATTTGGCGCTGCCTACAATGCTATTGATGGAAACCGTAACCCTATCTACGAGGCTGGATCATGCACCCTCACTGATAATCAGACCAACCCCTGGTGGAGAGTGGACCTGCTGGAGTCCTACATTGTCACCTCCATCATCATCTCCAACAGAGGAGACTGCTGTGCAGAGAGGCTCAACGGGGCAGAGATTCACATCGGCAACTCTTTACAAGACGAAGGTGCTGCAAACCCAGTGTGAGTGAACGAAATGACCTAATGAACTGGCTAAAGGTTTTCCCCAGGAAAATTGTTTAGCAGACGTAAGCCACCAAGATCCTGATACTGCGTCTAATCTTCTTCTGTGAAGGTTTAATGCTGTATTTCATAAAAGGGTATTAGTTTTTTACAATTAAAGTGGAGGTGGTCCTTCCTTCAGGAAATGTGGCCCACCTCCAGGTCATCATAAGGTAGCTAAAATTTAGGAGCACTTTTTGCCTTTTTTGGGGGGGTAAATTGGGGCAAACATTGTGACAGTTTTAACTTTGTCGACAAAAACTATGACGAAAATTTATCATGAACTACTTTTTTTTTTACTTGATGAATAAAAAAGACGATGACAAGCTAAATAAAGTAATAATAAAATTGGAGGATAACAGCTAGCCGTATTTTTCCATACACTTGAAATGCATGGAACCCACATTTTGAAAATGTAATAAAACTCTGCTTATGCATTTCAAAAACGTCAGAACGGCTCATCCGTCCTAACTGACCACGGTGAGAAATGATGCTATAAAAGTGGAGTAAATTATGTCTTTTATTTATTTTAAAAAAAAAAAAAGAAAGAAAAGATATTTTGGGGGGCATTTTTAAGCCTTTAATTGATAGGACAGACTAGTGTGAAGGGGGGAGAGAGAGGGAGTGACATGCAGCAAAGAGCCACAGGCTGGAGTTGAACCCGGGCTGCTGCGGCAACAGCCTTGTACATGGGGCGCCTGCTCTACCACTAAGCCACCAACGCCCCAAATTATGTCTGTTCAAGTCAGTTTTGTGTGCTGCAGCTTCAGGGCACTTGGATTACGACAGACAAGCTGTTCTGATGATTTTGAAATGCATTAGTGGAGTTTTATTACATTTTCAAAATGTGGGTTCCATGCACTTAAAGTGTAGCTGTTATCCTCCCTGATACCCTGAATGAGTTTTGTGGATTAAAAAACTACACTGGACTTCTTGTTGGCATATGCCTGTTCATTTCCTGAAACATAAAGTGCAACTGGACACCAAAAATGCAATCAAATAACTGTTTCAGTTGCATATATTTTTAATTTGATGACTAAGCTGTGTTCACACTATGAGCGACATAACAACAGTGTGACCTGCCACATAATCATCATCTAAAGTTTGAATTTGTTAAAAAAAAAAATCTTTGTTTTTGATCAATTTCTGAGCTCCATTTTAACATCACATTTCACCGCCCCATTACTGTATGTCCCTGTGAAAACACACATAAAGTTAGCATAGTGTCCGCTAACTAAATAAATAACACAACAGCTACAGACAAACACATGATTGGCTGATGTTTCATCGTGAAATTTGCGTGATGAAAAAAGTTGAGGACAGCTGAACTTTGATTTGTAGCACGTCACGCCTGTCCACAGCGTCAGTGTTCTTACTTCCTATTGCATAACACCATCTCTCCTTCTCTTCCAGAGCTGCAGTAATTAATCACATCCCAGTTGGCAGGTCTTTGAAAATTACCTTTACCAGGCGTGTGGAGGGACGTTATGTGACCGTGTTTCTGCCTGGTTTAAGAAAGATCCTTTCACTCTGCGAGGTGGAAGTCTACGGATATCGTGCTCCAACTGGTGAGAAATGAATCTGTGGGTGAAGCCACACAGTGTGTGATTTTCTCGGTGATGCACCAGACCAACTGTGCATTCCAGTACCCATACTACCATACTATATAGTATGCCAGAAAAAAATGATTAAGTATGTCCTTCATGCGATGCCATTGGGCCCCAAAATACTTTTCCTATAGATTTACATCGGGAAAGAGACGTCTGTGAATCAGTGGACACAGTTTTTTTAAAGATCACAAATGGGATTTGATCCATTTGGTCTGATAACATTTTGAAAGTCTATGGAGCTGCACAATTATATCATATTATCCTCATTCAAGTTAGCAGAGCGCTAGACTCATAAGTCAGTCTTTAGACGCTTTGCTTAACTAAAGACTGATGTCTTTCTCCTTGATTTTGTGTTTAGATGGGCGGATACAATTTCAGAGTTAAAAAAAACTCCCTACGTTGCAGAACCAATAGTAAACACTTTAGAAAGGAGTGTCCCCAGACTATCAGAAGGCGGAGATCTCTGATTGTCTGGTGGCGAGACTAGCGGAGCACTAAACAGGAAGTTAGCCGCTTAGCCATGAGCACCATGGTACAGAAGACCTGGGTAATTTCAAGCTGTGGAAATCAAGCTTTTTTGGCTTCATGCACTACTGTGCAACTTCCACTGGAATGAACGTGGCCCTGCCTCTAAGGTTGTATCCAGTTCTCTTTGTACATCCATGGAAATTTGGGCTTCACTTTTGGTACAGTTGGGGTTAAGTGAGACATGCTTGTCCATGGAGTCTGGAGGCATCTTCTCTTACTGCAGTTTCTCCTTAAGGAAAGGGCAACAGTGTGCAAATAGTTTTAATTTCAGTCTCAACACATTCACAGATTGGGGCCTCTTTGTTTTGCAGAGAGCATCAAGGAAACCATATATCAGTGCTGATGTTTTTAATTGTGTTCTGTCTGCAGGAGATAATCTGGCGCTCTACGGAAAAGCCTCACAGTCATCACTGCATTCTATCGGCATTGCAAATAATGCTATAGATGGGAATCGTAACACCCTCTGGAGCCAGGCTTCCTGCAGTCACACAGGCAACGACTTAAACCCCTGGTGGCGAGTGGACCTGGGCAAAACCCACAAAGTGTTTACTGTTAACATCACCAATTACGTAGATGCTGGCAGGCAACTTGAAGGAGCTGAGATCCGAATTGGAGACTCTCCTGAAAACAATGGCAACAACAATCCCAGGTAGTTTAATGTGAAGTCATTAAAATACTACTGCAGCTAAGAGTTTGTGATTATTGGTTATCTGCTTTTGGAACAAAGCAATTATCCTTATTATAATGAGCAGTAACTTATATTTATCAAAACAGTACAGTATGAATTCAACTGATCACTCAACGACTTGACAAACGATTTTCTCTTTCTGCTAGGTGCACTGTGATCTCAAGAGTCCCTCCAGGTTTCACAGAAACCTTCTACTGTGACGGGATGGACGGACGCTACGTTAACATCGTCATTCCTGGAAGAACCAACCACTTGATCCTGTGTGAAGTGGAGGTGTACGGCTCCAGACTGGATTAACTAAATTAAATTGGATTAAATTACTGGATCCCTTTAAATCTACACCTCAGTTTCAATAAAAAAAACATTATAATCTTTAGATAAATAATCTCAGGACATTTTGTGTAAGACAACCTTGGTTTTAGCTTGGTGTACCTAATAAACTGGCAACTGGGCGGTAGCTATTTTTTCATACTGTCATACCTTTTTGACATTTGGCATTTAACCTACAGTGACACCCTCCTGAGACCAGAGCTTTAGTTATTTAGCTATGTAGTATAAGGACCTGACAAGCATAGAAATTAAGCATCTTCTTTGAACAGGAAGTGGCTTTTGATAAACAAAAACAAAGGAACAACAAAAAAAAAAACCTTGTCCACTTTAGTTTTGGGATTGGCTGCAGACTGACTTGGCAGAAATGCGTGTTGTGCTCTTGCTACCACTACAAGGCACAGAAAAGTGTCCACAGACGAGGACAACAGATTTAAGAAACCCAAAATGTAATGTCCTCGTGTGAGGACGCAGGTTGTGATTATATTTGTATGACATTTTGTCTGAACTTTGTACTTTTGTATTTGTTTGAATCCTATTTTATTTTGTAAAGCTGTTGAGTTTTTTTTTGTAACCTAAGTGAAGATTTGATTTCTAATAATCAACTTTTTTTGTACTGTCACAGCCTGCAGATGAATATTATGCCACATTGCTGAAATAAATCAAAACTATATATAAAAAAACAGCCTGTAGTACCTTTGCATTCACTTCACATGGAACAGTTTGTAACGTGTATGACCTGCTGTTGACCTTTAGAGGTGCTGATAGGTGTATTTTTTTTTTTAAAATTTCAGGAGAGCCAGACTTGCTGTTTCCCTCAGCTTCCAGTCTTGTTTACCTAGATATCCAAGCTGCAGCCTCGTACTTACAGGGTCGTACACATGCTGCATTCTTTGCACCTTCTAATCCTTTGTTTTTGATGTAGAGGCACGGCAGGCGAACTCAATGCCAGAGCGACGCTGTCACAATGTGCATGCCTTCCTGAGCACCTTTTTTTTAGGGCGTGATGGGAAATATTGTCCAAATGCTGGATGACAGTTAGTTAATGAAATGCTACAGATTAGATTGTGCAGAAATCATGTGTGGTTGATCTCATCAGGGTTACGCACACATTTCCCACACAACACATTATTGAGGTATTTAAAAAACTGGAAAAATGCAACAGTGCAGCAGTGATGACCTGGGTCTGTCTCAACCTTCCATCAGCAGAGTGATCACACTAACAATGACAACACTTTCACAGTAAGCAGTTACTCCCTACCGGGTGTGGACACCTTGCAGGCTCGCAACAGGGCGTGTCTGTGACAACCAGTCACATCTGTTCAAAGAATGCATCACACCTAGCGATGGGGTCAACCATACTTCGTCACTAAAGTGAAAGTTTCTGTCCCTTCCCTTGCTCAGAGTTGCTCTGAGAACTTTCCTAAATCACTCCTAAACTAGGACTCCTGACTGAATTTTTTGAGCTTAAGTTAGGAGCTCTCGGAGAGTGTTCTCAGAATATTTGTGAATATAGCCCCTGGTCTGGACTCAGTAGGCTGGTGCTTGTTTAGTCTCACGTGACCAGCCTCCCTTACTTCGGAATGGGAACCTGGGGACATTCGTCTTTCGTTTTATAATAGAAAATGGGCGGGGATATCCAGACCACGTGACGGCGTTGCCATAGGTACGGCACGTGTGTTACATGTAACAGAGACGTTGCAGCTCTGCAATATAGCTGAATCAAATGAAATCATATCCATCTTAATCTCTTCTTGCGATGCACTGAACACTTCCTTTTCTGTTGTACTACGGACAACAATTCGGGTAACAGCAATTCCGGTGTAGGCGGGTGGAAGGCAAAGCTAATCAGCCGTTGGTCGAGGAAGTACGGAAGTACGCGGATTTGGATCCAATCACATCACTATTGCTGGGAGCCAGCGCTAGTTCTATTACAACTTTCCTATGGGAATGTCCACAGACGACAGAGTCAGCCAGCGTGCTGACGTCATCGGCATCTGTGTAAGAGACTAGTGTTTGTTATGGTTGCTTTGCAACTTCAAACGCAACCTGCTTTTGCGCTGTTGAAAGTTGGCACACAATAGGAACAAGAGTCGCACACAGCGCCCGACCTCATGATTTCCGGGTGGTTAGAGATGCGTCATGTGTCAGTATGCAGCATGTTACGGCCCCTACAGGTCCTGAGTGTAGGATTTAGTGGCAACTAGCAGTGAGGTTGCAGAAACTTCTGATACACGTTATTTTCATCTAAGATCCTTTCTTATAGCAACTTTGGGACCTAAAATGACTTTACCTGTGCTTAGTGATATAGAGAAGCTGCTTCATGAAGGACATGCACCTGGGTTCATTTCAAAAGTGTATGATCTGTTAATGGAAGGAGCAAAAGTGGGGTTGCATAAACCTAGAGAGATGAGAATCTTACTTGGATATAACAATAGATGCAGAGCATTGGTCAGAGTTATGTCAAAAGAGTTTGTCTGACACTATTAATGATAGATAACTGTATAAAACGCTACAGAGATTGCATAAATATAAACCTGAGTTACCAGACAGATGTTTTAGATGTGGTATAGATGAGGGCTCGTTTTTGCATCGCACCTGGTCATGTACAAAACTCAAAACATTTTGGCACGACTTTAGTGAAGTCATGACAAAACAAGCAGGATTTGCTTTTCCACTGGACCCACAGACTTGCCTACTGGAGCCATGTTTGTGTGTGTGTTCTGTATGTTTTGTTAAATTGAAAATAAAAAAGAAAAGTCAAGAAAAGAAAAGTCTCTGGTGATCCTTTTTATGATTTCTGAAATCTTGTTCATGGCTGACCAAGCAAAGAGCACAAGAAACAAACCAGCAAACAGCAGAGATCAGATCAGTAAATGTAACACACTTTTATTGTTATATTTTCAGGATACATGATAGCATTGGTTGATTGTACATTTAACAACATAAACACAAACTTTTATTGTGTGTTTTCCTTCTATAGGCTGCATTTTGAAAAACCTGCCACGGTTACTCGCTGTACTTTTCCTGTCAGAAGGAAGTGTATGGATGAGAGGCTCGAGCCTGTGACAGCACAAGATGTAAAGATTAATGGTGCCTCCCTTAGCTGAGCTTCAGTGTTAGCTAGCTCAGTGGTGCCCAGTGATACGGTTGGTGGGAGCAGTTTGACAGAGAGAAAATAGCTCTGTGGATTATTTTGAGTAACCGGGTCATGATTTCTGAAAAGAGACATTGCTGCTGTATGTTTTGGCACTCTGAGCACCACAAGACAAGTGCCATCTAGTTCCATTATATTTGAGAGAAGACAGACATCTCGACGGCCAATATCTCCAACACTCTGCAGCTCACACCAAACCAATCACGATTGATAAACAGAACTGCAGGTAAGAGTAAAAATATGTGTCTGTATTTGGGGATGAATGATGAGTCTATACAAGATCACCAACACCTCCAGTATAATAAGTAACTGTCCTTATCAGCTTTAAACCTCCTCAGACCTAATCCAGTCTGGAGCCGTACACCTCCACCTCACACAGGGTCAAGTACTCGGCTCTTCCAGGAATGACGACGTTGATGTAGCGGCCGTTCATCCCGTTACACTGGAAGGTGTGGGTGAAACCTCCGGGGATGCTTGAGATCACAGCACACCTAGCAGAAAGAGAAATCAGTTTGTGAACACATCAAATGATCATTTAAATAAACGGCTAAATCTTCTAATAATAATTTGATAAATAGAAGTCACTGGTAAAACATGCCAAACTTATACTGTATTCTATATTTGGATTTTTGTTTTTAATTGGGCATAAATGTGTTTCAAAGAAACCCAATTAAAGATACCCAATAATCACAGAGTTTAGGTTACTGTAGTATTCTAATTAATGGACATTAAACTACCTGGGATTGTTGTTGCCGTTGTTTTCAAGAGAATCTCCAATTCGGATCTCAGCTCCGTTAAGTCGTTGTGGGACAGAATCGACAGTGTTGGTTACGTTAACAGTAAACACTTTATGAGTTTTGCCCAGGTCCAGTCGCCACCAGGGGTTGAAGTCGGCCTTTGTGTGAGTACAAGAACCCTGGTTCCAGTACCCAGCACGATTCCCATCAATAGCTAAATATGCAATGCCTGTAGAATACAAAGACGACTGTGTGGCTTTTCCCTGGAGCGCCAGATTCTCTCCTGCAGACAGAACACATTTAAAAACATCAGCACTGATAATAAGTTTTCCTTTCCTTCCAAATAGATTGGACTTTGCAAAGGAGCGATTCATGACCAGCAAGACGTGCACGCATTCTGCCCGTTTTCTTTGTTCAAATGACTGCAGTTCACGCTCTGGTGTGACTGCGGCTGTATGGAAAATGAGGCGGAGGCATTACAAATCACAGAAAATCAGAAAATCTTAAAATCAATTCTAAATGTAGCAGGAATTCAGTGCAGAGCAGCTCAGACTGGCCTGATGTGCTCCCCTCTCTTGGTAGTATCACAGGACACGATGTCAGGCTCAGCTCACATCCCAGCTACATCAGCTGATCTCAAACATCCCAATCAACTGATGGAGCAGCTGACTGATGGAAGGGAGTCAGCTGATACATCACATGATTCCTTTCTATACAACCAATTAGCAGATCTCATTCAGGGCACCCTATTCAAACTGCTCTGGCCTGCCTACTGTTGCTGCTTCCTCTGCAAGCTGCTTTGCAACCTGCCTCCACCCCAGCTCCTCCTTTTCATGCTGTGTCTGACTTATCAATGTCACTTCTGTTTGTCATTGATGCTGCTCTGCTCTGTTCCTGGGGGATCTTTGCAGCTGCTCTCCCTGCCTTAGTCTTTCCATGTGGGCGCATGGAAGGGCAGAGAGGTGTGTTCCCTCCACCTTAGGCTTTCTGCGTAGGCCTAGGAAAGGCAGAGAGGCCCCAGAACAGAGCCATACCACCAAATATAATACTGCAAATGAAAATAAAGTTTGCTTTGACTAAAGTGGTCCTGACTGAAATGCAGTGCAAACTCTGGTTTGGTGCATCATCTAAAAAAAAAAATCACATCTTGTGTGGCTTCGGCCATATAATCAGTTCTCACCAGTTGGGGCGCGGTAACCGTAGACTTCCACTTCACAGAGTGTAAGGACCCTTCTTAAACCAGGCAGAACCACAGTCACATAACGTCCCTCCACAAGGTTGGTTAAAGTCATTTTTAAGGACCTGCCTGCTGGGATATGAGGAATTACACCAGCCCTAAAAGAGAAAGAGAGCAGAAATTAAGTGTTATATTTCTACATGAATTAACAAAGGTTAAGTTAATCACACATTCACTCCGCTCGGCGCTCTGCTGCTCTGTCTCCCCAGACAGAGTGACCAGAGTGTGCTCTGCTACGGTGCTGTGGATAACTGAACGGTACATTCAGACAGCGTTCCGAATTTATGAACGGTCCGGTTTGTGTCAGAGTCGCTTTGGCACTTGGAATGAGTATTTTCTGAATGCAACACTCACATCATCTTCCTCCAGCGTCTAGAACAAGCCAAAAGCTGCCAACATACGGAGGCATATTTTTGATATCGTTGGTCAATAGCAATAAGAAATAATACCAACACTTAACCTGCCAGAGAAAGAGTACAGGCAGTATTTCACACAGCACATGTCACATGTTCAAGTGCAGCTATAATTCAGTCCATCATCCACAAGCTAACAGATCATAAGATGAGCTGCGTCAGGATCTTGGTGGCTTATATCTTCTAAACAATTTCCCCTGTATTTAATATGTCATTATGTTCACTCACACTGGGTTTGCAGCACCGTTGTCTTGTAAAGAGTTGCCGATGTGAATCTCTGCCCCGTTGAGCCTCTCTGCACAGCAGTCTCCTCTGTTGGTGACGACTATAGAGGTGACGATGTAGGACTCCAGCAGGTCCACTCTCCACCAGGGGTTGGCTTCTTCCTTGGTGTGGGTGCATGAGCCAGAGTGGAAATCAGAGTCACGGTTTCCATCAATGGCACTACTAGCAGCTCCAAATGCATGCACATAACGGTTTGACTGCGTCGCTTTTCCACGCAAGGCCACGTTTTCTAGGATTGAGACAGATGGAATTCATTTAAAACGTTATAATGGAAGATTTTCTGTGAATTTTTAAACTTAAATCAGTGCCTCAACTAATAACTTAACTCCTGAGCAGTGTTGTCATGATACTGAAATTTCTAACTATGATACAATACCTTGAAAAATATTGATATTTGATACCACAGAGAAGAACTGACATTGAGGATATATAATATAATGTTTTATTAAAAGATTTATAGAGTGCTGCAGGGATAGAGCACTTAAGTGTGCACAGTGTGGCACTGTTTCTTTGTTGCCTGTTCCAAATAAATAATAAATGTAGAAAGTGAATGTGTATGTACAGCAGCTGATATTTAGACACTTGATACTTGCTCCATAGTTAGTTTTAGTACCCTAAAAAAGAGGCTGGATCATGGGGAGTACCACCAGTTGGTGCGGGAGCTTCTCCTCCATGATGGCTGTTTCCAGGCAGATTTTAGGATGACTAGGGGGCAGTTTGACAACCTGTCGTTGGGTATCCAGCAACCACTACCACCAGTTTCTCCTCCATTGTTTACCAACTGTAAGCTTGTTGTCATGACCACCACAGAAGGCCCGCCTCTCAAATCATCCGATTGGACAATGGGGAAAAAGCAGAGATGACGTTAGGCTCTTTTTTGCTTTGAGTTGAAGTTTTTTCAACTCGTGAGAGCACTCTGGCAAAAACGGCATGTGCCTAGAGTGCAGAAACGTGAGGCGTGTAGTAATGCAAAAAACTGTAAGTAAAAAGCTTCATTCTCATATTTTTTTTTTTTACAAAGAGCCGTCTCCAGCTGCTGAAACACTTTCTGTGTGATCAGGGCCTAAGTTAGTTAAAACAATATTTTTTGTAGTTTTAGGGTTTGTACTGGTGCAGCAACAAGTCTGGGACAAAATCATTTCGTAATTTACATCTTCAAATTGTTATCAACATGTTGTTTAAATGCTCTGAGCAATAAAATCCAACACTTCTCCGTTGTAGTGTCCATATTGTTTCTAAATTACAACTTAAAGCTCATGAACACACCGAAGTCAGAAGAACAACTTCCCAACCTGGGAAATGGGCCCATGTAAAGAGCACGTGAATCCAGCATGAGTCCAATGTTCACTTGCTTTGAGCTGCTTTTGCTCTCCAACAACTCCTGAAGGAAATATGACTCTTGGGCGCTAAATGCTGCACTGTGTTCACCAGTTAGTCTGAAACTGCGTCTGCCTGCTGAAGCTGAAAATGACACTAAAGAGCAGTAAAGCCAAAAAGAGCTGCAGAATCATTTGATAATTCTTAGTAGGTCAATTATGACGAAGATCCCTTTCACACTGTCATTATAAAGATAGTGCTGCTGGTAATAGTTCATCTCTTTTCATACCATTGTATATTTAAAGTTTTCACTCAACACATACAAATCCTGCACTGGTGTGATGCCACAAAATCCTGTTTGTACATCCACGTCTTAAACTGAGATTTGAACTGAGAGGTGAGCTCAGAGAAACTTTCCCTGCTCAGCAGACGAACGTGAACGCAGCCTTCTAGTATTAAATATATCACTCTGCACAGTGAGGCTCAAACATACAGGTGAAGTAATGTAAGAAATGAAGTAGGAACATATTTCTGAGCGGAGGGGAACTTCAGTGTTTCATAACAAAGATATCACAGATAGAGCCAGGTCATACTCACGATAGGTGTGAGCCGAGCACGTCCCCAGAAGGAGCAGCAAACACAGAACTGAGCTGTGTTTCATTGTTCTGGTTGAGACAGACAACAGAGTCAATGACAGAATTACACTGAAGGAATAAACACTGTCATCATTATTACTGTATGAAATTTATCCCAGACCTACAACAGTCTTTGATCTAGAAGTTAGATATCCAAACTGCATCAAAATAAAATAACTGTTAGAAGAATAACTGGTGGAAAATAATAAACTACCTGTGTGTAGTTTTAACCTTTAACCTCCAAACTGTGAATTTAAAAGCATCATTATTCAACTACAAACACATACCTTGACTTTCAGAATGAATCCAGAAGAAGACGAGGAGCTGCTGTTTCTCTTGTGTTGATGAATATGATTTGATGCGGACCACACAGAGATATTTATGTGCACATCTTATCATGGCAGGTGCTGTTGTTTATTGATGATTTACCACACAAGACTTGTCTTTGTCTGGGTACATAGATAAGGCTGATATCAGCTGTTAGATCAGGGATCAACAACTTTTTATGAAGTGTGTATTGCATAAACTTGAGCTTAGCTAAAACCCTTAATTAATACACAAGTAACACAAGTAAATATACAGTTTATGCCAGTATAGCACAAAGAAGTTAAAAGGCTTCAAAAAAAAAAAAGCCGCAGGAAATTTTCTTAGTGTCCAGAAACTCTAAGGAAAGACCAAAATCAATCATTGTCAGTGTATCCAGAGCGTAAGTAGCTCATTATCAGCTTAAAGAGGTCTTTATTTGTCAAAACTACATTAACAAAATCCGGTTATGTAAAAGGAACTCTGAATGTGTTTTTCTTTTACAGGCTGCCTTTAAAAGAAAAAAAAAGTGCACTGTGTACTCGCTGTTAGCGTCAGTTCCCAAAAAAATACAGTTGTACTTCCTGGTCGGATCAACACAGAGATGAAACAGTAATATTAAAGATAGTGATGTTGCAGATTTGCTGCCAGGTGGATCATATAATGCTCAACTCCCTGGTTTGATTAGATAATGTGTGAACTTTGCATTCCCAGGGATGTTATTGTGATGCTGGAAAGACGATGAGTGAAACTACATGAAGACAAAGGAGGAGATGAAAGATCCAATATAATCAAATTTTCATATGACATAATATTGTCCAGAAATCTAATGACAAGACCAAAATCAACGATGAATTCAACCTAATAAGTTTGTGTGTCTACAGCGTGATAACTCTTACTCCTCTGTACCACTGAGCTCCATTGTTACCCAAAAAGTATTCATCAATGAGCCACACTGTTGCACTGGGTCACGTCCCTTCATCACCATGAACACGCACACTCAAGTTGCGATTCATAATTTCTAATGTAAAATCATTCCTGCATTACTAGTAACTACAACAGACTGTAAAAATAATGGACATAGTTACTGTGACGTCACCCATTGGTTTGAGAACTCCTGTCTGAAGCCTTGAATTCAGCATTTCAGCTGTCGCCATCTTGGTTTTTTCTTCTGCCAGCGGTGACCATATGTGGGCGAGAGGCTGGAGCTGTGGAGGAATGAGAGGTGGAGGTGAGTGAGAAGCACAGGACACTTTCCCCTGACAGTCTGTCTCTCAAAGCAGCCCGTCTTTAATTATGCACAATTTTAAGCCTTAATAAAATGTAAACAGGTGAATGAGACAAAAATTCAGCCCAGATACAGTTGTCATGAATGTTAAAATCAGCGACGGAGACCAACACCAGGCTGTAAACATGTTTATTTCTGCTGTAAAGTTGGGCATTTTAACACAGAGGTCTACGGGGATTGACTGGCTTCTGGAGCCAGCCTCAAGAACACGGATGGTAAATGGACCTGCACTTGTTTGGCACCTTTATAGTCATTCGACCACTCAAAGTGCTTTTTACACTACAAGTCACATTCACCCATTCACACACATTTATACACTGGTGGCTGAACAACAGTGCAAGGTGCCACCTGCTACTCGTTTTTTTTTTAAAACACGCACACACTGATGCAACAGCCATAGGGAGCAACTTGGGGTTCGGTATTTTGCTCAAGGATACTTCGACACGCAGACTGGAGGAGCCGGGAATCGAACTGCCGATCTTCCAACTGGAGGACGACCCACGACCTGCACTGCCTCTGAGCCACAGCTGCCCTCAAGTGGCCATTAGTGGAACTGCAGTTGTTGGCATTTTTCCGTGTTGGCTTCATTTTTCAGCCCTGAAGGTTGCCGCTTGGTGACTACCAGCTAGGTTTAAACTAGTTATTTACTTAATCGGGTTGCACCATTGAGACTTAAGGGTTTTATACATTTACATGAATGCAATGAAAGGGGTGAGAAGGAGTGCGGCAGCTGGTGCCATACATTATCAATAGCAAGTAAAGACTTCTGGAATGTGTAAATCTGTTGCCAGGAAACACAGAGAGAGCAAACACAAAGATGGTGTAAACACAAAGCGCACTACGTTACAGAGGGAAACACTGTTCTTTTTACTGAATTACATTTACATCTTTAATTTCTTTGCAGATACGCATTGTCAATACTATGATAAATTCTAATGTATTATTAAAGGCTGAGCTGCCCAGCAGTTTGTAAAGTCTGTAATAATGAATCACTAATTATAATCCAATAACAGGGCTCCAGGCATTTTGTGATCATTTTTGGAGTCAGTGCGAGTATTTTTTTACAACTACTTGCTCGTGTGCAGGTGTTTTTTAGACAGAAATGGCTTAATGAATTTACATGGCTCAGGAAAAACCAAACAAACAATACAATGAACTGTGTGTTCTGCGCTAGATATGGCCCTAAATATGTGGGGAAGACAAACTTTGCAGAACACACACACAATTCAAACACGAGACACCACTGAAACACAAAATCATAAAACAGAAAATCTGAATTTAAAAATGAAACAGAATCCCCACTTCCAGCTGTATTTGCGGGCAGGAAGCTACGATACAATCTGCAGAGGAGGCTGAAATGATCATTGAAAAGCAGGAGCTACCGTTTACCAAGTGTAAGGGACAGATTGAACTTTTGAGAAAGAACGGTGTCATTGTTAACCATACATGTAGCAACAACACTGCATGTGCGCAGTTCAGGAGCTGGGTGTGCGTTACAAATGATCAAATTTAATGCAATTGTTTAGTTTTGTTACAGTTTTTCTATTGTAATAACAGGAGGTAGGTTAGGAAGGTTACTGACCACATACTTTGTATACATTCATGAAAGTTCAATTTTGTTCAATTTGTAAACTTGAAATAAGTAATTTGAAGTTGTCTCTTTATTACCAAAGCATTTATCAGTAATCTTATCTTAGTATATAATGATAAAAACTCCGCCCGTGTGTCTGTTCCATGTTTCTCTCCTCACTGACTTGGTCAGTCCATGTGAAATTTGGCACAGTGGTAGAGGGTCATGGGAGGATGCCAATGAAGCAATATTGCATCAATTGGCCAAAGGGGGGCGCTATAGCAACCAACTGAAATGTCAAACTTTGAATGGGCATATCTCATGCCCTGTATGTCGTAGAGACATGAAACTTTGCACAGAGATGCCTCTCCTCATGAGGAACACATTTGCCTCAAGAACCCATAACTTCCGCTTATATAGATTTTCCACCATTTTGAATTTTTTGAAAAACACTTCAAATGGATCTCTTCCTAGGAAGTTTGAGCGATCTGCATGAAACTGGGTGAACATAATCTAGGGAGCAATATCTAAAGTTCCCTCTTGGCAAAAGTTGGAAAACTTCCTAAAACTGAGCTTCTATAAGGCAATGAATATTGCGGAGGGCGTGGCTCATCACATAAAGGTGTAGAACATCTCAAGGGTTTCACCCATCACCACGCAACTTTGTAGGCATATGACCACACATAATCTGAGGGGACCCCTCCATTATTGACCCCATCAAACAAAATGGGGGCGCTAGAGAGCTCATTTCTTATCTAGGCCTAACCGCCATATGGATTTTTACTAAACTTGGTAGATATGTAGAACAGGACGCCTCAAGGTGACTGGAGAAATTTAACTCTAATTGGCAACTGGGTGGCGCTATAACAACAGAAAAATGCTTCAAAATGGCTAAAATGCGACCGATCGCTGTGGCTCCCCCTGTGGACCGATGTTGGTGTTGTTTTCTAATGTTTGGTATGACTAAGTCATGGTATGGTATGCTGTACATAATCACGGAAACTGTCAGTGTGTCATTCTGTCAGTCAGTCATTCTGTCTGTCCCACGTTTTTCTACTCACTGACGTGGTCAATCTATGTGAAACTGCACATAGGCATTGAGGACTGGCATAGGTAGAAGGTGACAAAGCTACCAATGGGTATGGACTAGTACAGTTAAAATGGCAAAAAATGTGAATAATTCCATTGCAGGATAATTTAAGGTGTGCCCCTAAATTTTCTGCTTGTCACTACAGTGCTCCTACTAAAAAAAGTTAGTCTGGAGCCTTAATAATATAGTATATGTTATTCTTAAAAGAGACATTCTGTGCTATGAGTACTTTTACTTTATGTTTATACTTATACTTGAGTAAAATTATGAATGCAGACTTTTTACTTATAAAAGTTTCTACACTGTTGTTATGGCACTTGAGGTATGTAAGTAAAAGATCTTTTCACTTTCTTTCACACTGTGCACTTTGTGGTGTCATTATTATTAACACTTCAGAGTGTGCTATTGCTTAACTGTCATTAGTTCATATGGCTTATATTGTCAAAGAGGCACACTAATGATCATGTTTTGGCCCATAAGACTGACTGAGGCCTTATTACATATTTAATGCCATAACACCTTAGTATTATTGAAGTTAGATAAACAGGGAAACTGGATGGAGTGGGATCATGTTTGTGTGTTTTCAGAGGGAAAAAACAGAGAAGTAACATCTGAAATGTTGAAACACCGACACATTCGATTGAAGCTGACATAAAAACAGAGAAGTTTCAGTCCACATTGCGCAAAATAAAAATCTGCGACTAAGCACTTTCAGCAGTAACGGTTACTGATGTTGTCATTCTGTTCCCACAAATTTGCAATGTTGATAGTTTCCAACCCAGATGTCTAATCGGGGGGTGATGGTCAAAACAAAGCTGCATTGAAATTTCAGTGTCAAGGACGGCAACACTTTGCACCAACCAGTGCACATTTGCTCCAAACAGGTCAGAACAGCTGACAGTGCTCTCTGCTACTCTTTGTATCATGTTAGTTGAGGAGCACACTGAGAAGGACCTTTCCAAAATCAAGCCAATGCCTTTAAAGTATGACACAATTAAGGCCTATTGCAAAATCTGTCATCGTCTGAATCACAATCAGGTTTATTGCCAAACAGGTTTTTACTCACAAGGAATTTGCCTCGTTGTTTGGTGCACACAATTAATATATGAGCATTTAAAATAAAGTCAAAGTCCTGCAGCAGTCAAGAACAAATAGATCAGGAAAATTACAATAAAAATACTATAAAAAATACAACAACTACCTACAATATGACGTATGTCATTGGCCATTACTCTGTATTAACAAGTTTATGAGATGGAAATTATTCGCCCATGCTCAACCACTGCTCATGTTTTAATGGTCCATTTTAATCGAACCGAAGTCTGCAGAGGTCGTGAAGGTTGTCCAATGGGAACACTGATCCGTGGTGGAAGAAGTAACAGCCTGTCCCACCTGGTGTAAACGAACGTGTGTCTTGGTTGGTCCGATCACAAGTGGACAGCTCTGTGTCTGTCTGTGCACACCTGGCATCAGAATGTGTCCCCACACTGAGTGATCAGATCCCACTTCCCCGCTCTATATGCAAATAAACACGTAAAAATACATTTGCGTTTGCAAAGACAAAATGTGGTGATGTTGTTTTTAATCAGCAGGTGGTTTGCCCTGTAAGGCCCTGATCACACAGAAAGCATTTAGGCAGCTATCTGTAATTGTTTTTAATGAGAAGGAAGCTTTTACTCGCTGTTTTTGCGTTTTTGTGTTCTGTCCACCTGCCATTTTTGCCAGAGCACTCTGAGCTCCTCAAGTTGAAAAAACTTCAGCTCAGAGAGGAAAAGCGTCCCTCATCATCTCTTTTTTCCCCATTGTCCAATCAGATGATTTGACAGGCGGGCCTTCAGTGGTCGTCACGACAACAAGTTCACAGTTGGTAAACAATGGAGGAGAAACTGGTGGTAGTGGTTGCTGGATGCCCAGAGCGATACGGCCTGATGATAGACAGCAGGTTGTCAAACTGCCCCTGAGTCATCCTAAAATATGCCTGGAAAGAGGCATCATGGAGGAGAAGCTCCTGGACCAACTGGTGGTACTCCCCATGATCCAGCCTCTTTTTTAGGGTCTCATGTACCCACACAGATCTCTGTTTATCTGCTGACAGCCTCTCACCCTCAACCAGAGCTACAGACAGCACCCTCTGCCTCAACATTTTAGGAACTGTTCAGTAACAGTGGGGTTTGACAGCCCCTTCTTGTCTCTCTCTCTGCTTTTCTTGAGACAACTGCTTCTAGGAGACTATTACTGCAGAGTGGTGACCTCTGTGCTACAAGAAAGTTGGTCAGAGTCGGCCCGCCCGCACACAACAGCGCTAACTGTTTAAAGACAGACAGCGAGAGCAGAGCCATTTGACTGTCAGTGTGAGTTTGTTGGGACTGTTTAACAGCTAACCCGGCTGAAGTTGAACCAACTGTTTGCAGGGAGTGAAACGGCTCCAGAGACGAGCCTTCTGACTTGCCACTGAGGCGTCAGATAAGTCAGGACATCAGCTGAAAAGGTAGACTAGGACACATTAGCAGCAACCAAGGAGGCTAAAAGAAGAGAAGTCATGACATCTCATCCTGCCATATCACTCACTGGGGTACAACAGATGTGCAGTGAAATCTGGTCTGCACCTGCCAAAAGGCTCAAAAGCTGGAACACTATCACAGAACATGGAGAGGATTGCAGGGTTCAACGCTAAGGTTTTTTTTCACTTGCCTGGTCGGGCAAGTTGGTCAGAGATCTACTTGCCCCAAGTCAGTTTTTACTTGCCCTATAAAAATTGTTTAAGCGGCTATCAAATAACAAAGACTGCAGTTATTTTTATGTTTTGTAATCTTTATTCACACTGTATTTATTAATTAAAACAACATATGTCATGTATTGTAGCTTAATTCCTACACAAATATGACAGTGTCAGGGCTTAAAGTGAAAAATTTGTCAATCATTCTCCATCTATAATTTTGCGCCCTACTTGAGCCATGCCCACCTCTATTTATTTTTCACTCCTCTCTCCAGTTCTGCTGTATTAACACCAGGTTTAATATATTCTGCTTCCATCTCTCTGCCCTGCTCTACTCTACTTCAACGCTACTTAGCTCTCTCTCTACTCTACCAGTAGACTACCACATCCACCTGTTGCACAAAACGCACACAGCAGTGTTTCCCCTAGGATGGAGTTGTAGCAGCGGAGGTGAAGCACACGCATGAAAAATAATTTTCACATGTGTGAAACTTTTTTGTATGCTTGCAAAGCACAGTCTGCTGGGATGTTTCTGTGTATCTACTGGCACCAGAAGGGCTCTTTAGGACTAAGTACATACAGTACATGTGTGCACAGTAATGAGCAGGTGAAATGTCTGTCTAGCTTACATATGAGGTGTCTCAAGATTTAGGAACATACAATTGTATTGAATATAATAAAAGTAAAAAGTCACATGACATGCTGCTGTTTTGTGCTATGACCTATTTGAGTGTTGGAAGCTGTTATTTACGTGACATTACTGGTAATAAATCGGTATGTATGATGTGATCTGTGATGTGGCGTACTTCTTGTTCACTTGTATAACCTCTGAAACATCATTCACGAGTAGGGAAGTGAAATAGGTGAGTAAACAGGCGGGATGTGATTGCATAAGTGTTGAATCTGGACATGATCAAATTTCCTATGACTGGTTGGACATGGCTCAACCAAGGTGCATTTAAAGAGGACGGCTGCTCAGCTTTTAGGGGTTTGGAAGATTTTCTTTCGCTGAGCCGTCAGACTGTCAGGATCTCCAGGTAACACACTTCAGCTTAATATTACATCAGATCATCTTAGTAATTTAATGCGTGCTCTCTTGACTTGTGATCCATTACTTCACAACATTTCACCTTACAAATAGTTTGTCATAGCATGTGGATGTGTACCTATATTCTGAACTTTAATTCAAATTGTGAAATTTTCTGAATACTTAGACTCTATATTTGCACTCGTTCCTACTTTGTACTGCAACTGCTGCACAATTTCCCTCGGATAGGGGAGACCGGGTATGATTGTAACGCTTTTTGTCTCAGCGCTGATAACTCACAGAGTTTCTTTGTCAGAGCTCTCAAATTTTGGCACAAAGTAGCCTTACTTGTCGACTACAAAAAGCAATGTTTCCAACTTCTCCAACTATATCACAGAATTTATTATTTGACGTCAAATACAAGGTGCCTCAGTGTTACAACCCGCCCCACTGCTAGGGTAAGGTGTGACAGTAAGAGTAAGCATTGATTAGGGATGCACGATAATATCGGCACATCACTGGTATCGGCCAAAGTACTTTTTCTTATTTTGCACAATGACTGAGGTCTCACTCGCTAACCTGGATCAGTCAGATGCTTAATGCTTCACATGGAGTGACTCTGAAATACAAGTCTGCTGCCTCAGTCAGGTCAAGACATCCTCGTGCTGTGTACTGAAGAATTTTCATCTGCAGTAAACGCTCACTGATCTTCTTTTCCTGAGGTTTTTTGTTTTGTTTTTGCAGTACGTGCTCAGTGTCACATGTCAGATAAGAGTATTCTTTGCTAGCTCACTCCTCGGTTTTTCTTACCAGCTCTCCTGGCGTGCTGAAAAACTTGTAGATAACATGTGCTTTGTTGTTTTGGGTGAGTAATAACACCTATCCTGTAAGCTGGTGTTTAGTGAGCTCTGGCAGCATGGTGGTTTGAATTAAGCAAAGATGGAATGCTTCATATTTTACAGATGAGACCACTCTCTAATCTAATAAACTTTTATAATTCTGATTTCATCAGTAGGGGCGGGCGATACGGCCCTAAAATAGTTTTTTTGTGATGATATTTTTGACGATATGACAAATTAGCAAAACAATATTTCATTATTAATTTAAGAATAGAGAATTGCAACAAAATAAGAGATATAGTTTTACAGTTCTTCAAATATTCAGCAAAAACTAAATAAAAATGATCTCTCATGTCAATAACAGTAACTCAGAGTGAGATTCAGATTCTGTTACAATATTAATAGTTCAACAAAATAAAACCTACCACTGATTACACATTTAAACAGCTCCCAAACACAAAAATGTCCCCTGGGATCTATATATATAAATCAACAGCTGATTTCCTTCTTTTAATAAAATCCTAAATGACTGAGTTGTGTTTTTTCCACCTGGACCTTTATGCTCTGCCATTTCTCCTCTAATCATCATGCTGTAACCTGTGACAGGCTGTTATGATACCACAACTATCACACATTCACATATATGGAGTTTTTTGTCAAGCTGTGAGCGTCACATAGGTTTACATTACCAAAGGTTTATGACAAAATCACGTGACGACACAGACTTCCGTGTGTGCACGGCGAGAGAGGAGAGGGAGAGACGCTGTGCTGCTGCCAGAGGAGCCGCTGAATGAGTTCCCTCTGAGCGGTAAGTCACTAAAAGAGTCTGAGAAGTCCGGGGCTGTTCATACAACATTCAGGACGCCACCGTTTATTCCACACTACTGAAGCTGCTCCTCTTTTTGGAACCAACTCGGAGTCGATTACAATTTCAATTCCAGCCATGCTTGTTGTTGCCGTGGGTAACAGTATGACAGCAATATGTCAACAAGTCGAAATATTGCGAGTATCACAATGTGAATTTTTCATATGATATTAAAAATTATACTGGTATTACCGTGAACGAGATGATATGCCACAGCCCTGATCAGTACACAAAGTGACACAAAATATTTGTCATACTTATGGAAGCACTGGAGTAGATGTCTGTGTTCTTGTATGTTTTTTATATGGACTTGAGTCTGGAATAAAGTTTATCTAATACAGACTCCAAAAAAATCACTCTCATACCTGTAAATCTGAGTTCTGGCTATAAAATCTGCATACTTAACTAAACTATTAAATTTCACATGCAAAGTCAGGAAGGAAGTGACCATGTAATAAATTTACGAAATGACTCATAGGTCATCCCTTCCTTGTGAAAGTGGTGCTGTTACAAACCCAGTCTTCCCTAAATAAAGCTCTATCATCTCTTGATGTTGAAATCGGTCAATAACAAAGAGTAGGAAATGTAGATTTTGTTTTAAATATGTCTCTTAATGACTCTTGTCTGTCTCAACCAGGATGATGAGACTCAGCGTTTTCCTTCTGCTGCTCCTCCTGGAGACGTGCTCAGTTTCCACTTATGGTAAGTATGATCTGAGGGCATGCGAGTCGTCTTCATTGTAAAACATCACCAGAAGGTGGATTCATGTCTGTTTTGTTAGTCTGAAAAGTAAAAAAATATTTTTATACAAATTAAGTTTAACTGTTGTGACTCCAGCTTTTGCTCCAAAATTTGTGTAGCTGCTTTGGAAGAAAGCGTTTTCCCGCAACTAAACATATTCATCAGCAAGTAAATAATATTGGGTAACAAAAGCTTTACAACTGAGTTGAGTTCTGAATAAAAACGAATTTCACTGCTCACATTAAATATATGTTTTATGTTTTGCTGACTGAGGTTTCTAAATGTTGTATCTTAGTCAGACTGTATCGGCAGACTAACGTCCTCTGTCCTACAAACTTGTCTGCAACAGCTTCCTGCATGACTTTTGCCTCAAGTAGAAAGTTAACTTAAACGGTTTACTGCAGCAGATGTGGCTCAACACATTTGTTTTCTTGAGCTTGAGCTCTAAGTACACACAAAACATTTGTGCACATTATAAGCAGGGAAATTTCTGTCTAGCTTACGTATCAAGTGTCTAAATATCAGCTGCTGTACATACACATTCACTTTCTACATTTATTATTTATTTGGAACAGGCAACAAAGAAACAGTGCCACACTGTGCACACTTAAGTGCTCTATCCCTGCAGCACTCTATAAATCTTTTCATA
This sequence comes from Epinephelus fuscoguttatus, assembly GCF_011397635.1. Taxonomy (NCBI): domain Eukaryota; kingdom Metazoa; phylum Chordata; class Actinopteri; order Perciformes; family Serranidae; genus Epinephelus; species Epinephelus fuscoguttatus. The sequence goes on from NC_064759.1 coordinate 6,120,830, forward strand.
AAACATTATATTTTATATCCTCAGTGTCAATTATTCTCTGTGGTATCAAATATTGATATTTCAGTATCATGACAACACTGCTCAGGAGTTAAGTTATTAGTTGAGGCACTGATTTAAGTTTAAAAATTCACAGAAAATCTTCCATTATAACATTTTAAATGAATTCCATCTGTGTCAATCTTAGAAAACGTGGCCTTGCGTGGAAAAGCGACGCAGTCAAACCGTTATGAGCATGCATTTGGAGCTGCTAGCAGTGCCATTGATGGAAACCGTGAATCTAATTTCCACTCTGGCTCATGCACCCACACTGATGAGGAATACAGCCCCTGGTGGAGAGTGGACCTGCTGGAGTCCTACATCGTCACCTCCGTCATCATCACCAACAGAGGGGACTGCTGTGCATACAGGCTCAACGGGGCAGAGGTTCACATCGGCAACTCTTTACAAGACAACGGTGCTGCAAACCCAGTGTAAGAAAATATTCTGCATTTTAAAAAAGACTTTCATTATGGTTTTATTTTGTGTGTAAGGGCATCGCTCTCACTTCAACCTCAGCACCGTTTAATGCTCATCACTAGCAGATTCTCAAAGGAAGAGTTTAAGCATGTTTTAGGCCTGGATTTTACGCAAGTGGGAACTTGGGGCCTGAAAATAAACTGCAGTTCTTCAAATGGCCACTTGAGGCTGACTCTAAAACAGAGTCAGCCCCCACAGACAACCACGTTCTTTACAGCAGAAATAAACATGTTCACAGCCTGAAAAAAAAAAAAAAAAAACATTTTTGGTATCTGACTATCCGTAGATAATTTCTGCGTGCGTGACAACTTTGCAAGGGCTGAATTTTTTTAATGACTAACCCACATTTTATCAAGGCTCAAATATATGCGTAATTTAAGGTGGGCCACTTGAGTGACAGGCTGTCTGTGGGGCGTCCCCACAGTCTGTGAGTCACATCCTCCAGCTTCTTCTCCAAATACAGTCACTTCCAGCTGAAACCCCCAAGAAGTCGACGGCTGAAATGCCAAACTCGAGGCTTTGACATGGCAGTCCACCAACTAGTGGGTGACATCACAGTAGCTACGTCCGTTGTTTCTCCAGTCTTCTATCATTTTAAAATATTCACATTGTTATGTTTATGTACAAGTAATTTAAAACAGCAGAGGTGAGGGACTTGAGTCACATGACTTGACTCGAATCAAACTTCAGTCACAATTTTGAGGACTTGAGACAGATGACTGACAAATAATTGACTTTTTAAAATTAAATATTCGCTTTCTTTGGTGGCACAAAATTAAGCCACTTACTCACCGTGGTGATGTCGGGGGGGGGGCACCATGTTTCTGCAGCAACATTGTCCCACTGGATGAGCGGGGCAGCTAGCTAGCTTCTACCCGCGCCAGCTGGTGCGCAGTGCAGAGCAGCCGCGGCTAACCGGTGGAGACCGGAAGGTTAGCAGTGGGCACTTTGTTTCCACATCTTAACCTTAACCTTAAAGCTCACCTAGTCAATGGAGCAGACTAAAAGCAGACTAAAAGGAAAAGGCTCTTATATTTAACGCCAGTTGGCTTCTTTTTTTTTCCCTTAAAAATTAATTGGTTAGTTCGGTTCATGGGTGTCAGGATGTCAAAAGAAAAAAATAACAAAAACTGACAACCCTAACTGGAAAGTTATGTTTTGTTTCTGACCATGTACAATGTGAAAAACAAACTACAAGAACATATCAGGCCAGAATATCCAACGACATCTATCGCTACAAAAACCACAAAGGCACAGGAATCTGTCGTTTTTAACTTATTAAATTATTGAATCATCAGAATTTCATATAAACAGACTCGTGACTGGCTTGACCTGACCTGAATGACTTGACTTGTTCGATTTTAGTGCAGTAACTTGGGACTTGCTTGAGACGTGAACGTTAAAAGAATACTTAACTTATAAAATGACCAGTTTTGTATCAGTTGTTCACCCCACGTTACCTTGAATTTGTGAAGGAAACTGTTTATTCACTTAATTAAAAAGGTAATAAAACAAATTATAATTAAATTTCAGCTGAAATAAGAGGCATTTTGTGCCATGCAGTACGAACAGCCTACATGCTACCCTGTCCTGAAAATACCGAGATATGAACTGCTGCCTATATCGCCCAGCCCTAATCTGTTTACAAACTCTCACACAACTTGTGCAGTTTAATCAAAGTCTCCTTTATGTAAAGCCCTGTGAGGCAAATTGTGATTTGTGATATTGGGCTTTATAAATAAAATTGATTGATTGATTTATCCAGTGGTATGCTCAGCACCTTCCAAACATGCATTTTCACTACCAAACCTTTACATTGGAGTCTGGCTTAGATACGTTTCACTTTCATCTCAGTTTTAAATAGTATAGTTGTTACAGTTTTTGTTTACTGACAAAATGTGAGAAGAATGCCATATTCAGTTTGACTTTAAAGAATCAACCCTTCACTCAGCTACAACCCTGAAGGACTTTGTTTCTCTTTCTCTTTTAGGGCTGGGAGAATTTCTTCAATTCCTTTAGGCCAATCGTTCACTCTGACTTTCACTGATCGAGTGGAGGGACGTTATGTGACTGTGGTTGTACCGGGTCACGATAAGTACCTTACACTCTGCGAAGTGGAAGTCTATGGGTACCGTGCCCCAACTGGTGAGATTTTGAGCTTGTACATAAATAAATATGAACAGTATGTTGTGATTTTTATCTTGCCTGTAAACTGCAGCCAAAGACAATCATATATAATAATAACTGAACGGGTTTAGAAGCCACATTTCTATTTAAGGAACTTTAGTAATCATATAAACGGTGGTAAGTCCTGCCTTTATCATGAATCTTACATTTAGAGCCCACAACAGGATGGTTTTCTTTATCCCGCTTCTGCCTGCTCCCGTGTGTTATGTATTCCCGCCCATTCCCATAGGGTGTGTTTCAGCGCTTGCAAACATTCTGACCATACATGCTGGCACAACAGATTAACTATCAATTTTCCTAGTCAACCAATAGTCATCATTTAGGGCCATTAGTCGACTAGTCGTCTGCATGTTTATGATACTAATGTAATGATTAAATGATATATTTTGGTGGTTTGAGTTGAAGGTGTGAGAAAGAATAGTATCAGTAACATTGTTAACACTGTGCTACATTACAGAGAAATACAAACCGTACTAATGAACCTTCATTAATATAGGCCTATATTTTATCTACAAGTGCACGTCACACACTGAGCGAGCCGCCTGTTAATGACTCTGTGGGCTAATGGGCATGTAGCTACTTCCATGTTTCACATGATACGTCATGTTTGTAGTCGACCAATGAAGATGAGTTTACATATCACCTTGGGTTCGTCCTTCACCTTCTCAAAATGATCCCACGCTTTGGATTTCCTGCCCGACATGTTATTAACTAGCCTGTGGAATAACCGCAGGTACCAGCCCTGGAAATTAGGGGCCGTACACATGCTGCATCTTTAACCGCCTGGAAAACACGAGGTTGGGTGCTGGGCGCTACTCTGGTTCTTTTTTAGTGCCAGCTGTCAAAAGCACGGCGGCAGGCTGTGTCTGAGGTTGCTAAGCAACATTAACAAGCATCGTATAACCTATTTACCTGAAATCCTGAGTGCAGAGCTGATTTTCTTCCAGGAGCTGTTTATAAGTGTGTAGGCCTATTGTAATGTTTGTGAATGAATGCATCACTGAGGAGAATATGTGTCATATGCACATTTGAAGAGATGACTTCCCCAAACAAAAGACATGTAAATCGTGCCTACAAGTGTCTTGACTCAGCAGAAATAACGTTAAATGACAAAAACTAATCTACAGGAGAAAAAAATATTTGAAAGCAATACAGAGCGACTGAGAGCCTGCATGCATTATATTAGGTTATTTTTCAATCTGTCAACTGCTGCCTGGATTTTGTATTTTCTTTAACATAAATGCAGACCTTCTGTCCATAAAATTCACCAGAATACAGGAAATTAATTGACCCTAAAATTTCCAATAAGATGCTTCTTGTTTGGCACCTGCGCCAAATCACTGCTTTCTGATTGGCTGCTGTTTGTGATCAATGATGAGACTTAAATAAAGTTTGTTGCATTTGTTAAACACTCATAAATATTTCTTCTATTTCTATTCACATGGCTTTTTTGCTCTCTCAGAAACTAATGAGAATGATATTCCAACTGTCCAGTTTAATCAAATCTGTTATTTGGAATTCAGTGACATGCTTTTTTTAATTATATAACACAGAATAATAATCAACATTAATATTTAGGGAAGACAGTTTGCCTACATTTTAATTGATGGGGGGATGTGAGGGACCCGGATAAGAGATAGGGGGGTGCTTGCCCAAAAAAGGTTAAGAACTCCTGTCCTACAAAATACTGAAATACGATTAAATCATTAAAACAGCCTATTGTCGTTTTTGTTTTGTCATCATTAGTCTGAAACAAAACCTCTGTTTTTAGATTTAAAATTCAATTCAACATAACTTAGATACATTTAGTTGTTCTTTAATTATTCAAATAAACACAAGAAGTTTGTGCTCTAAAAAAAAAAAAAATAAATAAATAAGTAAATAAATAAATAAATAAGAAGGGATCAGCACTCAGTGAATAACCTCCTAAGCCCTACGACAAACTATTATGGCAAGGCTTAACTATACAGACCAATGAGCAGTGATAACTAACATGTCTTTGGGGTCATCGGGTGGGAACCTCCTTTCACCGGTGTTTCGTCTAGTTGGTCCCACGACACCTCCAGGAGGCTAGACAGTGATCTCTGGCGTCCCAGAGACACTCCCCTAATGCCAGGTCTCACTGCTCCCCACACTAACCGAACAACCTCCTTTACCTTACCTATATTACCACAGAGGAGGTAGACCCAGGGAGGGAAGCCTTGTTAGGCTATCACACTCCCCGCCGGGTTAGGCTGTACAGTCTACCTCCCAAGACGAGCCCTCACAACAATGACACCTCCAGGAGGCTAGACAGTGATCTCAGCCCAAACAGAACAGCACTGCCACCTTCAACCAAACCCAGGCTCCGTTTATGCGAGCTCCAGGCAGAAGCAATGCTGATACTACCTTTACTAGCACATTCACCATACTCTATTTCACACGCTACATAGCATAACTACAATGTAAGCTAAAGTTAAAGGAGATAAATGAACTCACAGGATCAGCAAACACACTCACTTTGCAGCATGGTCTCAAACAAAATGGATTCAGATAGGCCACTCCCACACTTAAATAACCTTCCTCTTCCTGGATTTCCTCCTTACATACACATGGCTTTCTCAGCCCAAACAGCACTGCCATCTTCAACCAAACCCAGGCTCCATACATGCGAGCTCCAGGCAGAAGCAATGCTGATACTAGCTTTCCTGTCACATTCACCATACTCTATTTCACACACTACATAGCATAACTACAATATAAGCTAAAGTTAAAGGAGCTAACTGGACTTACAGGATCAGCAAGCACACTCACCTTGCCGCATGGCCTCAAACAAAATGGATTCCAATAGGCCACTCCCACACTTAAATACTTCCTCTTCCTGGATTTCTCCTGACAGGAAGTGGATCTCTCCACCTGATCTCAAGGAGTTATGTGCCCTGCTTAGTAGTTCCCCCTGCTGGCCCCCAGCTGACATTATTTCTTCTGTAATAGATAAACTGGCTGCATTTAATTGCTTCATCTGACATTTCCCTCACTGTCTTCCTCAAACTCTGTCCCCGCACTCCGAGTTCCCCCAGGAGTGAGACAGTTGATCTTGCTATGAATCCCCTACACCCCACTTCCACTGGACAAATCCTAGTCTTCCATCCTCGCTGCTCAGCTTCTGCTCCTAAGTCTGCATATCTAAGCTTTTTTCTTTCATATGCTTCTTCCACTGAGTCTTCCCAAGGAACTGTCAGCTCGATGAAATAAACTATCTGTTGACTCACTGACCACAACACTAAGTCAGGCCTCTGCCTGGTACAGACTATTTCCTGAGGAACAACAAGCTTTCCCCCTAAATCTACTTGCATTTCCCAATCACAAGCACCTTCTAGGCGGCCACACCTTTGCCTCCTCACTAACTTATCCCTTCTGTATTTCTCTCCTCACGGACAAACTGAATTACTAAACTCCTATCCTTAACACCTTCTGAATTCACCTGTCTTCGTTTCCCTTCAATGCCTGCAGCTAAACATTTCAACACCTGATTATGTCGCCATGTATATCGGCCTTGTGACAAGCTAACTTTGCAACCTGACAAAATATGCTTTAAAGTTGCGATGCGTGAACACAATGGGCATGACGGGTCCTCATTTACCCACAGTTTTAGGTTCTGGGGGGTTGGTAAGACATCGTATGTAGCCCCTATCAGGAATCTAATACGATTCTCCTCCATACTCCACAGGTCCCTCCAACTAAGCTTCCTCTTCTCTACACTTTCCCAATTCAACCACTGTCCCTGTTTAGCCTGGGCCACTACCTTTGCACCCTTACTATCTCTTCCTGTCTGCGTATCTGTTCTACAACCAGCTTTCTTTTATCTTTGAGGCCTGCTGTATTCCATACCGGTTTACCTGAGCCAAGCCCCAGGCCTCCCCGGCCAAACTGAACATTACCTACAATCTCTGCATGTCTAAGAGCTGCCTCTGCCTCCTGAACTGCCGATCTTGGGTTCCACTTCCTCCCTTGGTTGGATTTGGAACCACACTCCTAACTACCACATCCTTACTCCCAGCTAACAAGAGCTCTGTCCTGACCTTGGTACATTTAAATTCCTCTGTTAAACTAGTTACTGGCAGCTGAAGTATCCCTTTTCCATACAATGCAACACTATTTAGGCATCTAGGAGCGCCCAACCACTTCCTAATGTAGGAGCTAACCAACCTTTCAATTCTCTCACAACAGTTATTGGAATTTCATAAATTGACAGTGGCCATATTAACCTAGGATATAGCCCAAATTGCAAACACCACAACTTCAACTTTCCTGGAAGTTCTGATTTATCTATTCTATCCAATCCTTCAGCCACATCTTTCTAAATTTCACCACCTGTTCCTTATCATTCAACTCTACATTGTACAACCTACCTAAGCTCTTTACTGACTTTTCCCTAATTGTTGGGATGTCCTCGTCATCTATGACAAACTTCCTATCACTTAATTTCCCTCTACATATCGAGATGCTTCTAGATTTACTAGGCTTGATTTTCATGCTGGCCCACTTGAGGTTCTTATTTACCTTCTCTAGTAGCCTCTTTGTACATGGCATTGTTGTGGTCACCAGTGTCATGTCATCCATGTAAGCCCTAACTGGTGGAAGATGCAACCCATTCTGCCATCTCTCCCCACCTACCACCCACTTAGAAGCCCTGATGATTACTTCCATTGCCATAGTAAATGCTAACGGAGAAATTGTACACCCTGCCATGATGCCTATTTCTAGCCTCTGCCAACCTGTTGTGAAACCTGCTGTACTTAGACACAACCTAATATCCTGAAAGTATGCTTTCACTAAGTTAACAACTAACTGTGGCACTCTGAAGTAGTCAAACGCACTCCAAATGAGGCTGTGCGGAACTGAACCAAATGCATTTGCAAGATCTAAAAATACGTGTAGGTCCCTTTTGTTAATCTTCGCTGCCTGAATCTGGTGCCAGATCATGCTAGTATGCTCTAAACACCCTGAAAAACCTGGTATTCCTGCCTTCTGCACCATGGTATCTATTAAGCTATTCCTTTCTAAGTAACTAGCTAGTCTCTGCGCTACTACACTAAAGAAAATCTTCCTCCACATTCAAGAGAGAAATCATCCGAACTGGCTAAGGTCCACAGCCTCCTGCGCCTTAGGACTGAGGACACCCCCGCGCCTACGCCATGCTCTTGGGATCCTTTCTATTTCCCAAACTATTCTTAGCTGTTTCCACAAAAATTTAAGGGTATCAGCGCACTTTTATAAACCCGGTAGGGGACTCCATTAGGCCCTGGGGCCAAGAAGCCTTTGCACGCCTGACCACCTCCTGAACTTCCTTCCACCTAGGTGGCCTGACATCCATCTCATGCTCTATCCCTCCTAATGGAGGGATATCAGGTGGGAAACCTACTATCCTATTCTTCTCCAAATCTGAATATGTGTTTCTCAAATATTCTTCAACCTCTAGCCTTTCTGCTTTAAGCTGCCCTCCCTTTTCCTGGCTGAACAATCCTTTAACAAACTTAAAAGTGTCACTGAAAAACCTGTCCTAGCATATTCCTTCTTCCTCCTCTTTTTCCTGAGATGCTCTGCCTTTCTAAGAACTGCTAGCCTGCTTCTCAACTCCTCTTGCAACACCTTAATTCCCTCCCTTTCTTCTTCTGTAGCCTTTTCCACTGCTTTCTTAACTGTCTCCTTTCCTTGACTAACTTCTCTATTTCTCTATGCCGCCTAGACTTACCTTACTGTACCCTCTCACTCCTCTTTCTCTCATGAACCCCAAACCTCTCTACACCATATGAATACATTATATCTCCCATCTTTTCTAACCTTTCCATTGCATTTCCTCTAAGCCTACTCAAGATTACTGACAAATCTCTATTAACTATCTCCCATTCTTTACTGTCATTTGCTCTAGGCCATCTAACTCTAACCTTTTGCTCCATGGTTCTCTCTCTGGCTAGCATACTGGCCTCAGTGTCACCTGCATCTTCTCTTACTACCCTCCTCCTCAGTGGCAGCGTTACTGATATCCTGCGAACTGTGGTTTTCTACCTGCCGCTGGACTTCATCCGACTGACTCGACTGACTTCTTAGGAAGTACTGATCAATGCGGCTACTCTGCCCTTTCTTTGCCACACACTTCTTCTTTCCCTGATGAGTTCTGAGGCCTCTCACTGATGTTACTTTCTGCCAGCCGCAAGGACAAACCTGAAGCATCTTGTTCTCAACTGTGCTACTTTTATCCTCTACAGATGCGCTCACCTTGCCCTGACTGCTGCTAATTCTAGCACTGGTGGATAGGTCCGTGCCCCTATCCTTCACTGAGTCACAGATCCAAGTCATAGTCGTGTCCGTTCCAATGTCTGTTACCGTGTAATCCACCTGTGAGTCATCTTCCACCCTGCTCTCGCTGACTCTTGGGGTATTTTTCCTAAGTTGGCTGTAGCTAATTTTTGGTTGTAGTAAGGCTGCTAGGCCTCACCACTGCTACCATGGGTTGCTAACCCATGCCAGCACCATTGGGGTCTTTTCCTCCTGTCAGCTGTCTTTCCAAGCGGTCACATGGTCTTTCCCTTGTTGTCAGCTGCCCTGTTCACAGCAGTCACTAGCTGGGCTAGTTCTGAATTCAAATAAACACAAGAAGTTTGTGCTCTAAAAAAAAAAATAAATAAATAAGTAAATAAATAAATAAATAAGAAGGGATCAGCACTCAGTGAATAACCTCCTAAGCCCTACGACAAACTATTATGGCAAGGCTTAACTATACAGACCAATGAGCAGTGATAACTAACATGTCTTTGGGGTCATCGGGTGGGAACCTCCTTTCACCGGTGTTTCGTCTAGTTGGTCCCACGACACCTCCAGGAGGCTAGACAGTGATCTCTGGCGTCCCAGAGACACTCCCAATGCCAGGTCTCACTGCTCCCCACACTAACCGAACAACCTCCTTTACCTTACCTATATGACCACCGTGGAGGTAGACCCTGGCCGGGAAGCCTTGTTAGGCTATCTCACTCCGGGGCCGGGTTTGGCGGTACAGTCTACCTCCCCAAGACGAGCCCTCACAACAATGACACCTCCAGGAGGCTAGACAGTGATCTCAGCCCAAACAGAACAGCACTGCCACCTTCAACCAAACCCAGGCTCCGTTTATGCGAGCTCCAGGCAGAAGCAATGCTGATACTACCTTTACTAGCACATTCACCATACTCTATTTCACACGCTACATAGCATAACTACAATGTAAGCTAAAGTTAAAGGAGATAAATGAACTCACAGGATCAGCAAACACACTCACTTTGCAGCATGGTCTCAAACAAAATGGATTCAGATAGGCCACTCCCACAAATTGTAAATTTAACATTTATTCCTCAATAATCGTATTAAAAATGGTGGTTAATCCTGCGTTTATCCTACATCCTACATTAGGACTGAAAATCAAATCCCATTGTAACATTTCGCCCCCCCCCCCCCCGAAAAAAAAAAAAAAAAAAAAAAAATCAGCATCAGCAGTCATTTATGTTAGTGCATGTAATAAAAACTCTAATTTGCTGTGATTTTGTTATAATGATAACTGCAAAGAGGTCTGGGTAAGGCTGGTAATTTCTGTGTGTGCGTTCTTTTTGCAGGAGAGAACCTGGCGCTCAAAGGAAAGGCCTCCCAGTCATCACTGTATGAATTTGGTAATGCTTACAATGCCATTGATGGGAATCCTAACCCCAAGTGGGAGGACGGCTCCTGCACTCACACAAAGAACAACATCAGCCCCTGGTGGCGACTGGACCTGGGCAAAACCCACAAAATCGATTCTGTTAAGATTACCAACCGAGATGAAGAAGCAGAACGACTCAATGGAGCCGAGATCCGCATCGGAGATTCTCTTGCAAACTTTGGCAACAACAACACCAGGTAGTGTACAGCCTGTTTATTGAAAGTCCCTGATACATTCTCATGTTTTATTTCAACATATTTTACAGCCGCTCTTATTAATGTTTTTAGCCATGCTGGTTTTTGGTCCACCGCTTTGTTCCAGACTGAAAAATCTCAGCTGTTACTGGATAGATTGTTGTGGTATTTTGCTCAGACATTCATGTTTCCCTCAGGATGAACTGCAATACATCGTCTCATCTTGCGTCATCATCATCAGGTCCAAATTTCAAATTGTTGAATACTGTTAAGTCAAAATACATGAAAAAAAAAAATGCTACTCCAAGCAGCAACCTCCAGGGAAACACGAAGCCAATACAGAAAACTGCCAAAAACTGCAGTTCCTCTAATGGCCACTTGAGGCGGACTCAATAAGCGAGTCAATCCCCATAGACCTCCATGTTAAAATGACCAACTTTAGAGCAGAAATAAACATATTTACAGCCTTGTACAGAAAAACATTTTGGTCTCAACAGCTAATTTCAACATTCATGACAACTGTACAGGGGCGAATCTTTCGATAATACACCTGGGTTATCAAGGCTTAACGTTACTCATAACTAAGGGTTAGGGGTGGGTGATATGGCCCTAAAATAATAACAGATATTTCAGCGTATTTTTGCCATGGCGATATACTTGACGATATAATACATTAGTTATATATATATATATATATATATATATATATGTATATTATTAATTTAACAACATAGAATTGCAACGGTGACATAGTTTTACAGTTCGCCTTCAAATATTCTGTAAAAGCTAAAATGATCTCTCATTTCTTAGTTTGTGAACAACAACAGTAACTCAGAGTGAGATTCAGATTCTGTTACAATATTAATAGTTCAACTAAATAAAATCTACCACTAATTACACATTTAAACAGCTCCAAAAACAAAAAATGTCCCCTGGGATCTATATATATATAAATCAACAGGTGATTTCCTTCTTTTAGTAAAATCCTAAATGACTGAGTTGTTTTTTTTTTCCACCTGGACCTTTATGCTCTGCCATTTCTCCTCTAATCATCACGCTGTAACCTGTGACAGGCTGTTATGATACCACAACTATCACACATTCACATATATGTGGGTTTTTTGTCAGGCAGGGAACGTCACATAGGTTTACATTACCAAAGGTTAATGATAAAATCACTTAACGACACCGATTCCTGTGCACACGGCGAGAGAGGAGAGGGAGAGACGCTGTGCTGCTGCCAGAGGAGCCGCTGAATGAGTTCCCTCTGAGCGGTAAGTCACTAAAAGAGTCTGAGAAGTCCAGGGCTGTTTATAAAACATTCAGGACGCCACAGTTTATTCCACACTACTGAAGCTGCTCCTCTTTTTGGAACCACCGCGGAGTTGGTAATAATGTCACTTTCAGCCATGCTTGTTGTTGCCGTGGGTAACAGTATGACATCATGTGTCAACAAGTCGAAATATCTCGAGTATCACAATGTGAATTTTTCACGATATTAAAAATTATACTCGTATTATTGTGAATTGGATGATATGGCAACCCCTACTAACGGCGTGCAGCTACTTTGAGTTACAGACCAAAGGTCGACTGAGGTCTCTGAGTCAGATCCATTCTCGGCTCCTTCACAGATCCACCCTCTCATCCAAATATTGTCACTTGTAACCTGACTCCTGTCTGACTGCTGAGCGTGGACACCTCCTATGTCTGTCCTTTCAAATTAAATTCCTACATGGTCCAGTCATATAGGTTTTGATTTATTTTGATAAGGTGCAGCTCCTAATACAGTTTCACATTTGTTTGTTTTCTGCTACTGAGCAACCAATGAAATCTTGCCGACTAATTATGGTTGACTAACGTTTGGTCGACTATTAGGGGGCAGCACTAGTTCACAATAACTAATATATATACTTTAAAAAAAATAATGCTACGAGTGAAATTCATCTTAAGCTTTGTTTATTGTGTGTTTTGTCTCTTTCTTTGTTAAATTAATTACGCTCAAAACATGAGTGTGAAGAGGGAGACAGAGAGTCTGTAACTGTAGCTACAACAACTTAACAAAAAGAGCAATCACATTAAATGGACAGTGAAAAGGCAATAAGATAGTGGTGGGGGAGGCAGACAAAGTGAGACTGGAAAGAAATTAAGAGGCGCTAGATTATTTACATGATGTTAATTATATTATTAACATATCAATAATTCCTTTTTAAATATCACGATTATCGTCAGTACTGGTGTATCACAGCACCCCTTGGCCAGATGTAATGGCTAGAGAAAGCTCTTCTCTCAGTTCCTACATTTGAAATCATGAGCGATAATGCATTTGCTGTCACGGCACCTAGACTGTGGAATGAATTACTGTTTGTTAAATGTTAGCTAAAAGCACACTTTTTTTGGGGTAACTTTTTCTAGCTTTCATCTGACTTGTATGATGTTATTTATTGTTCCATCTCATTTTTCTGTTGCTGCTGCATGCCCCTTGTTAAAGCGACATAGACTAATATTTCTGGGGTTAACTAAGTGATTTCTGCCTCTCCTTCCAGGTGTGCTGTGGTCAAAAGTATCGCAGCTGGTACTGTCAGTGAGTTCAAATGTAATGGCATTGATGGTCGCTACATCAACATAGTCATCCCAGAGAAAGAAGAGTTCCTGAGTCTGTGTGAGGTGGAGGTGTATGGCTCCCGTCTGGATTAGGGACACAGAAGGTCTGAATAAGGCGTAACAATAATCAAAAATCACCTCCATGTAAACTTATTGATTATCTCTTTGTATGACAGTGATGCATTGTGGGATTTTTTGCAAAAAGTAGTGCACATGCGATGGACACTTTATAGGCTCCTTTTTTCCCTCTCCATTTTGGGATTTTTTCTTTTTTTTTTTTACAGAATTTCTCAGTGCATATATATTTGGTTTGGCCATGTTTTAATGCTGTTGTTGACTTGTCTGTTGAATACTAAACATTGGATGTGCTGTCAACTGCTGCAGGATAAAACTGTATGTCATCAATACACGATTAAATCATTAAAACAGCCTATTTTTCTTTTTATTTCATCATTATTGGTCTTTATTATTGGTCAAAATATTTTTTTGCATTTGGAGTTTCAGGGAAACCATGTGTGTTTATGTTGAATTAATAAAAAAAAATGTTTTTCTTACACACCTCCATGGTGAAGGTAGAATCCAAAAACAATGAACGTTCTTTATGAGTAACAGAAAACGAGGACTGTGTTTAACAACAGCTAAACTATACCAAAATATCTGTTTACAAACTCTCACAGAACTCGTGCAGTATAACCCCAGTCTCATTTATCCAGTCGTACGATCAGTATTCCCCAAACACATGCATTTCCCACTATTGAAAAAACCTGGGCTGGATCCTTCCATCCTTCACAACTACAGACCAGTGTCCAAGTTACCATTTTATTGAAAATTTTAGAAAAAATTGTGTCCTCGCAGTTTTTAACAGCTCTGGAGGATAACTGTATTTCTGAAAAATTTCAATCTGGTTTTAGGAAATATCATAGCACTGAAACGGCACTTCTCAAAGTGACCAATGATCTTTTAATGGCAGCTGACGATGTTATGTGCTCAGTTTTAGTACTTCTGGACCTCAGTGCCGCCTTTGACACGATCGACCACAGCATTCTTTTAAATAGACTAAGGCGCTGGGTGGGGATCTCAGGTACAGTTTTAGAGTGGTTTTAATCTTACCTTACAAACAGAAGGCTTTGTGTTGCAGGAAACAACCATGTGTCCTCATTTGTTCCACTTAAGTACGGTGTGCCCCAGGGGTCAGTCCTGGGACCGATTTTATTTTCTATATACATGCTTCCCCTGGGGCACATAATACAAAGACATGGGATTCAGTTCCATTTTTATGCAGACGATACACAGCTGTATCTACCAGTTAAAACCACTGATCCTGGGATGTTGGGTACTATGAAAAACTGTATTGTGGATATAAAAAACTGAATGTCGGAGAATTTCCTCCAGTTGAATGGGGCAAAAACTGAGGTTTTGGTTACTGGATCACAGCACAGTCAAGATCAACTGATGCCGTCTACTGGGTCTCTAGCGGAATACGTCAAGCCCACTGCAAGGAACCTCGGCATCTGGTTTGACAGTAATCTTACCTTCGAATATCACACCACAAAATTAGAGCAATCATGTTTTTATCAGCTCAGAAATATTTCAAAGATCCGTTCCTTTTTAACTGTTAATGACACTGAGACCATTCTGCATGCTTTTATTTCTTCACAGCTCGATTTTTGTAACAGCCTTTTTACCTGTCTAAGTCAGAAATCCCTGGACAGACTACAAATGGTGCAGAACTCTGCAGCGAGGCTTTTAACCGGAACTAAAAAACATGATCACATCACACCTATTTTAGCATCTCTGAAGTGGCTGCCAGTACGTTTTAGAATTGATTTTAAGATTTTATTGATCACTTTCAAATGTCTCAACAGTCTCGGTCCTAGTTATATCACTGACCTTTTAACATCATATGCTCCTACTCGCACTTTACGTTCCTCAGGCAAAGGCCTTTTATGCGTCCCAGAGTCCAGTCTGAAAACTAAGGGGGACAGGGCATTTTCAGTCCGGGCACCAAAACTATGGAACAAATTGCCTGAGGAAATAAGGTCAGCTGATTCAGTGATCTCTTTTAAATCTCTTCTAAAAACACATTTTTACCGAAAAGCCTTTTTTTGATTTTATGAGTTGTGTCATTTATTGTTTTCATGTATTGGAATTGTGTACTTTATGTTTTAGCTGTTCTGTAAAGCACTTTGTAACATATGTTTTGAAAAGTGCTATATAAATAAAGGTTATATTATTATTATTATTTCAATAAAACCAGGCATTAACTGGCTGGTAGGGGCCGCAACTGATCAACAACTGCCTTAGTTTTGAATGTTTCTGCTATGTGGCAGTCAGGTTAGTGTTAGCAGATTCTTTAGTCGTCATTTTCACTTTGAAGTTGACATTTTACATCGCTGGTGTTTAGGAATTGTTCCTGTCCAGATTTGCACACCAAGGTAAGACAAATGTGGTTTTTATTCATTCAATGAAACATTACAGCACTGACTTTGTCTGCTACATGTGACAAATGTAAATCAGGTGTGGGGACCTTGGCTCACCTTTTCTGGTCTAGCCCCAAACTCAGGAATTTCTGGGCACACATTTTTCAGTTGTACAGTTAGAATAGCCCAGTATCACAGTGAGACAGTGAGGGACTGATTATTCTTTAACTCATCGCCGTGCATTACAGCAAGCTCTTATGTTTGGTATAGTCATAGCAAAAAGGGTTATTTTGCGAGAATGGAAATCTGCCTCTCCTCCTTGCTTTACTTAATGGCTAAATGACATGGTTTCTTGTCTACATCTCAAAGAAATTCAGTACACTGTCTAACAGCCTTATCAAGTTTTCTAAAATTTAGGGACCTTATATTGAACATATCAAAAGGATGAAGACTCAAGCTGACTAACCACATTGAGCTACTCCCTTGCATTGGTCTGTACACTGCGCTTCGATATACCAGGACACTATGTCTCCTTTGGACCTTCCCTGACCATCTGTTGTCTTTATCCTATTGATGTTGATGCTCTCTCTCTGTCCCAACCTTTCTGTGGACACATTATGACTGGCTGGTAATTGTACTGTTTTTTTTTTCTTTAGATGGCAGTGTGGTTGTTTTCTTGTTTTTGTTTGTCCTGTATTTCGTATCCTTACTGTTAGAAATTGAAAAAACATTCAATAATGTCAGCCAACTGCTGAAATCCCTTTGTCTGTCACTTATTGTGGTGATACACCGGCAACTTTTTGATAAACATCATGACAGGGCAAAGTGCTTACCAACAGGAATTAATGTACACTGAATGCCTAAAAATACAAGAAGTCCTCCAATCCATACAACCACGTGAGTCATATCGTCATACATCTGAATATGACCCACAGGTGTGTGTCCTAAATTAGCAAACCGACAGATGGATGATAAAGTATAGTATAGTAAAGTACAGTTTTGAACACTGGTCGCAGTTGCACCAAAACTATGTGGTTGGGTTTAGAAAAAACATCCATGGTTAAAACATTTGTCAAATCACTCACGTGACATATATCTACATACTACATTTTGTTGTTAACATGATTTTAGGTTGACTTTTGGTAAACATCAATCTGCTGGATGAAAGTCTGGTGCTTGTTTGACCCCTCCCACCGTAGTCACTGCCTCACAAAAACATAAATGTGGGTCAGAATGGCTGCTTGTAAAAAATCCCCGTGTGCTCGTCTTTTGGAAGAGGACATTCTCAGTCACATAACAAAAGGTGTTGTGTTCAGCTATTGCTATCATCACTATCACTACCACCACTACCTTGACTGTCTTGAGGACACAAAAGACCCAATTAATATAGAGTTGCTCTTTGTTAATTCATAGCTCCTATTTGTCTTGCTTGAGGAAATATCTTTCTCAGGCTTTATCCGCTGACAACAAAGGCTTGAAGGTAAAATATCACCGTCCCGCTTCTGATACATTTAACACCTACTTGGAGCAAATAGTGTTTATTACATGGATTTTGGGGAATATATCACAGGGTGTTCATTCACAACTCCTGGAATCTAGATCACCTGAGGAGAAGTGTGTGGGAGTAGACTCCATGATGCCATTTGATTGGATAGTGAGCTTTATAAATGATGGACTGCAAGGGAAAGATTTCACACAAATCGGTCAGTTTGAAGGGTTTTTATCTCCACACGCAGGAGCTCAGTCTGACACTGAAGAAGCCGACAAGAAGAAGCCGCTGTTCGTAAGTAAAAATCTAATTGGCAAGATACAGTAACTCTGGCTGAGGCAAAGAGTTGAATCACTGGACTCCAGGGATAAAACATTTGTTCTACCTAGAAATCAGAGTGAGCATTTTATTTCTGAGCTGCTTACTCACTGTAGTGACCTGGAGGGAAACCAAAGGGTGGGCACAACGTTTTCACAGCAACGCTGGTAACACTAAGTGGTGCACAGTGCAATAAAAGAAAAAGCAGTAACATTAACCTATGGACAGACAGGCATGACTTGTGAAGTATATTCTCTGCAGTTAATCAATTAATGGTTCACATCTCTAATGAATTAGGTAATTATAAAATACCAACTGGTTCCTATTGGTACTTAAATGGTAGGTACATGGGAGGAAAAAATACTTGGAGAACAGGAACATTTCAGCATTTTAATAATGCCGAAACAACAACAATATAAAAGCAACAGTCTTATTTTTTTGCATTTTTATGAGTTAAAATAAAAGACTGAAGTCTCATTGCGTGCACGCTAAATACTTATTTCTCTCAGATTTCGTTCACATTGTTTAAATCCGTGTTAATGGGCACTTTGGCAAAACAGTCCATACTCCATCCACCCAACAGGTATGACATATGAAGATTAGGGCTGCACGATTATGGCCAAAATGATAATCAGGATTACTCTGATCAATACTGAGATCACAATTATTTCTCTATTATCTATTTATCAATTATTTATCTATGCTACATTCCTGCTAATGTAAAAATCTTTGCATCACAATGCGATTTAAAATAAGGTTCTTCTTCATCTGAATTCAGTACATCTCCTTTGAGTATGTCTCCGCTGCTGTGTTTTTTTTTTTCTTTTCACATTCACATAATAAGACCGACCCTTATTCACAGTGCATCTCCAAGAATCAAAATAAAAATAAAATTCTGCTAAAACTTCTTACTCAAAATTAAATCAGCGCACTGCTCTCAATTTCACCTTGTGCTACAAATCCTTGCATCACAATGCAATTTAAAATAAGGTTCTTCTTCATCTGAATTCAGTACATCTCCTTTGTCTCCGCTGCTGTGTTTTTTTTTTCTTTTCACATTGGTCACGATACTGTGATGCGCTGTACAGCTGCTCTATTATGGATGTCTAAGTTGATGCTGGACAAAGACACTGATTCAGTGGAGTACTGTTAGCGTCATTATTCTTCTTGACCTTCATGTATTCATCATGCTGCAGGCTGTGGTGTTTTTTCAGGTGGCTTAACAAGTTAGTTGTGTTACTCTGTGGTGCAGACACAAGTCTCCTGATTGCTTCCAAACAGGTAATGATGACAGATTTTTCACTGGCTGCTGCTGCTGCAGGGTGCTGCATGGTGCACAGCTCCCCCAAAATGGAGGCCGAGTGTTAGTTTAGGAAGTGTTTGTTTTTGATGTGCAGCTTAGTTTTCTACGAGCAGAGCAAGCAATTTTAACATTAATATCGCAGCTGATCATATTTGTTTCATGTTTGGAAAGCAGACATTGTGATCATGATTAAAATCTGATTAGTTGTGCAACCCTAATCAAGATGCTGATTAAACAGCATGATTACTCGACAGGTGTGCCTTGATATGGTCACAAAAAAGGCCATCCTAAAATGTGCAGTTTTATCCCACAACACACTGCCATGGATGCTGCAAGATTTGAGGGAGCGTGCCATTGGCATGACGACTTTGGGAATGTCCAACAGAGCTGTTGCCTGTGACTTGAATGTTCATTTCACCACCATAAGCCAACTCCAAAGTTGCTTCTGAGAATCTGGCAGTCAAAATGTGCTTAGAATTATGCATTTGAAGCTTTACTTCTATTAACTGTTTCTCTTGTCTGTCATAAACAGAATAATGAAGCACAGTGTGGTTTTACTTTTGCTGCTCCTCTTGGGGATGTGCTCAGCTTGCCCTTCTGGTAAGTAAAATGTAAGAATATGCGTATTTATGTATTTACTATTAAACATTACCAGAGATAGTTGCATACATTTCATGTCATGGCATTTAATAATAAGCTCTGTGCAAATAATGGGTAACACACAACTGTAATTAAAATGCACAATGATTCAGAATGTTAGTATTCAAAGCACACATGACGGCTAAAATTATGTGATACATTTTGTGGGATCTGGTTTGTAAGAACTGATGTAAGTTCAACAGTATTCCGAAAAGCAAAACCATTCATATTCCCTAACTGCGTTTACAAAACTGATCAAAGAATGAGGTCAGGGCTCTCTCCCCAAACCTTTGTCCCTTCTTGGCCTCTATATCCCAAACAGTTCCAGCAAGGCATCAGCCAGGTGTGGACTGGCCATCGGGAGGTCTGATAATCTTGGGGGCTGGTCTCGTGAGGCCCAGACAGATCCTGGCATTATACAGCAGCAGCAGCAGCCTGCAGTTTACAGTATATACACAGATATTCGGTCTCCAGCGAAGGGCTGGTCC
Source organism: Epinephelus fuscoguttatus (assembly GCF_011397635.1). NCBI lineage: Eukaryota > Metazoa > Chordata > Actinopteri > Perciformes > Serranidae > Epinephelus > Epinephelus fuscoguttatus. The sequence continues at coordinate 6,140,693 of NC_064759.1, forward strand.
AATCCATAATAGCAGGTAGCAACCAGCTGCCATTGCAACTGAAACCAAAAGTACCTAGTACTACTCGCGCTGAGGCAGTTAGTACACTGCTCAAAAAAAAATCAAGGGAACACTTAATCATCACAGTCTAACACCAAGTCAGTTAAACCTCAGTCTGACCATTTGGAAAGCTCGAGTGATTGTGAATTAGTTTCAGCTGCTGTGGTGCAAATGAAAGTGACAACAGGTGCAATGGAGAGGCAAAAACAAGACAACCTCCCAAAAGAGAATGGTTTTACATGTGGTGGCCACAGACAGTTGCTCTCTCCTTATCCTTCCTGTCTGATTCTTCTCTAGTTTGCATTCTGCTAGTGTCCTTGTCACTACTGGTAGCCTGAGGCGGTACCTGCAGCCCAATCAGGTTGCACGTGTTGTCCAGCTCCAACAGGATGGCACATCCATATGTGAGGGTTTGCTGTGTCTCCCAGCACACTCTCAAGAGCATGGAGGGGATTCCAGGAAACCAGCCCTTTGTGTGAGGAGGAAAAGAAGGAGCACTGCCAGAGCCCTACAAAATGACCTCCAGCAGGCCACTTGTGTGCATGTTTCTGACCAAAGCTCAAAGTCCCAGTGAAAAAGTTAACGAACAGTAACAATTAGGGTGTCATCTTGACAAAACCTAAAACCAGGTTAACGACATGACCAATGTGTATTGGCTCTACTAGCATTTAAAATGAATGATGAAAGCGTAAGTCAGAGGTGACTACAGGTTGATTAGTGATTAGTGTCTGGACGGCAAGACGGGTCTTTCCCTTTTTGAATAAGGATTGCAGATGACTGCTGTGTGCTGGTGTGGAGAGTTATTTCCTCTCAGACAGGCACAGAACACAGCAACGTCAGACAATGCAGCAGGGGGCCTCTGTCGCCGCAAGTTCTTTGAAGTCGGTTTTGTGTGTTTGGTCCTTAAAGCTGTGCCTCACCTCTGATTGAGGGTAGAGGCTCAAGGCTACATTAGCATGCATTAGCCAACGTTAAGCTGGGAGCTAAAAAAAGTGTGTATTTCTTTCACAGGAAATGTGGCCTTGCGTGGCAAAGCAACTCAATCAACCCGCTTCAACGGACAGGAGATTGGTTTTGCGGCTGCCTACAATGCCATTGATGGAAACCGCGATACCAATTACTTCCATGGATCATGTACCGCGACTGCACAACAGACCAACCCCTGGTGGAGAGTGGACCTGCTGGAGTCCTACATCGTCACCTCTGTCGTCATCACCAACAGAGGAGACTGCTGTGCAGAAAGAATCCACGGGGCAAAGATTCACATCGGCAACTCTTTAGAAGGCAATGGTGCCGCAAACCCACTGTGAGTACATGTTGATTATTCATTAACATATTTATAGAAGATACAGTATATATAAAAAGTAACGGCTAAAGCTAGAATTTTGTACCTTTATTTCTTTCAGAGAAATGTAATGTGTGTACCTTCAACCTCAGTCCAGTCAGCCCAGTCACAACAGACCTGTTTCTTTAAGTAGGACACTTCTGTCTGCATCACTGAGGAACTCCAAAATAGATACTGAACATCATTATTAAGCTGCTTTCTCTCTTTTTGTTGCTTATTCAGGGTTGGTACCATTCCTGCAATCGCTGCAGGGGAGTCCTACACTGTGACTGTCAGCGGTCGTGTGGAGGGACGTTACGTGACTGTGTATCTACCTGGTTCAAACAAGATTCTTACACTCTGTGAAGTGGAGGTTTATGGGTACCGTGCCCCAACTGGTGAGAGTTTGAGCAATACCAGTGTTGTATCTCTGTGTTATATAGGTACTTATCAGTGATCATAAGTGTTATATCATAGGCAACTGGACTTGCTTACGTTTCTTGAAGATGTTTCGCCTCTGATCCAAGAAGCTTCTTCAGTTCTAAATGACTGGTATGGAGGTGCAGGCTTTAAACCCTGTGTGGGTGGGAACCCCTACAGAGTCTGTACCAGTCATTTAGAACTGAAGAAGCTTCTTGGATGAGAGGCGAAACGTCTTCAAGCAACGCAAGCAAGTCCAGTTGCCTATACTATAGCACTTAAGATTACCATGACCTGGATGACAGAGAATCTTCACCGAGAAGTACTTATCAGTGGCTTTATAACAGAGATCAGAGATCGTCCTGCCTGCAGGTCCCACAAGGTGCCACTTTACATGCTGTTGTGTTGTGCTATGGACTATTCACACGCTGGAATTTGTCATTTATGTGACAATGCATGAACGCAACACAGGCTACGCTCCAACTCAGTGTGTGTACAGTGCTGTGCTGCGCTGCTGTGCAAGCAGCGTGTGTGACTGTGCGTAACAGCAGCCTGTTGATGGTCAATTACACACTGTCCATAACAATAACTGTGTCAGGTCAGGCCAGTGCACCCTGATATAATGTAGGGGAAACACTGAATCAAGCAAGAAGACTCATGATACCATTTATTTATTAAATTGTAATCGCAAATGCAAATCGCGATATCATCCACCAAAATCACAATCGCACATTTTATCAAATCGTGCAGCACTAATACAGATAGATAGATTACAAACCTTGAACTTCACTGCACTGCCCTATGATCTCTAGTGGTACGGCTAGGTTTCGTCTGTATCTGTAAGACTTCAAAAGACGTGCACATACAGGGACAAAACGAATATAGAATACAGATAAAAGGCCCCATCTGTGTCCATACATGTATCTAATGTTGAGCATAAATGAGCCCTTACAGTGCTGGTCCTGTGGTTGCGGTCCAGACAGAAATATTCATGTAAATACATGTTAAAATTAAAAACCGTACACTTAAACACAGCAGGGACCTGCTTTCTCTGGAGCCGTTCCCACTGGTCACATTCTTTTTTTGCTTGTTATTACACAAGACATGGCAAATAAATTGGTGATCATCTCTTCTTTCCAAAACTACCAATTTAATCGCGACTGGTTTAAATTAGCTAGCTTGCTAAGTCCACCATGTTTTTATGCCACACTGACTACGGAAAATGAGCCAAACAAAGTTGGCACTAATCTGATGATAACAATGTGCTGTGTAGAGTGTGCGGATGAACCATAACATTTTTAAATTATATCGGGGTGTAAATCACCGGTTTCATCATGATACGATATTATATTGATTCTTCGGACAGCAATACGATATTTACCGATATTACAAAGTCTGTCAGGATACGATTTTGATACGATGCGATTCAGAGGATGCGATTGATACGAGATGATATCCTCTGCTCATTTAACATAATCGATTACAGAAGCGGCTATCCTTTTCCTTTTTTCTTTTGGCCATAAAAGATTAAACACATAAATAATGTAAATAACTGTAACCACTCAAGTGCAGTAAAGTTTACTTTAAACGGACTCCACTAACACACATAAAACAACACATGGGATAAGTTAGTCTTCAGGGCTTTCTGTCAGTCCTTTCTGGAAGAAATGTTTTAACTTTAACCCAAACCATCATCTTGTTCATTAAACTTCAGGCCTATCTCGCTTGAAGCCCAAAAGGAAAACTTCTCCCAACAGCCATTTCACCAAGGAATTCAATTCAGCTCAATAATATCTGTCAGGATTCACAGACATGTCAACTGTTTTTGTTAGTCACTCATTATTAGCTTATGCATCTTTACATTGCATAAATTAGCCTAGTGGCTACCAGACTTTTCTCCATTCATATCTTAACAAATCTTACTATATAATGACGAAAACTCTGTCTGTTCCAGGTTTTTCTCCTCACTGACTTGGTCAGTCCATGTGAAATTTGGCACAGTGGTAGAGGGTCATGGGAGGATGCCAATGAAGCAATATTACATCAATTGGCCAAAGGGGGGTGCTATAGCAACCAACTGAAATGTCAAACTTTGAATGGGCATATCTCATGCCCCGTATGTCGTAGAGACATGAAACTTTGCACAGAGATGCCTCTCCTCATGACGAACACATTTGCCTCAAGAACCCATAACTTCTGCTTATATAGATTTTCCGCCATTTTGAATTTTTTGAAAAACACTTCAAATGGATCTCTTCCTAGGAAGTTTGAGCGATCTGCATGAAACTGGGTGAACATAATCTAGGGAGCAATATCTAAAGTTCCCTCTTGGCAAAAGTTGGAAAACTTACTAAAACTGAGCTTCTATAAGGCAATGAATATTGCGGCGGGCGTGTAAATACTGTAATTATATCTTCATCGTCTTTCTCTGGGCTGCCTGCCATCTGCCTGCCGTTTGATGGTGACATAGACTTTCAAAATAAAAGCGTATCCTAAAGATGATGATAGGGATCGATGTTTTCACTTAGACAAAAAACTAACAAACATAAAAAAGTTGTATCTGTGCTGATATTTTATTGTTTTTGCAGGAGAAAACCTGGCAATCCAAGGAAAAGCCTCACAGTCATCACTCTATGAATTTGGCTCTCCATATAATGCCATTGATGGGAATCATGACGGTCACTGGATCAAGGCGTCCTGCAGTCACACAAACAACGACATGAATCCTTGGTGGCGACTGGTTCTGCCCACACACACAAAAGTCTTTTCTGTTAATGTAACCAACCGAGTTGATTCCTGGGAACGACTGAATGGAGCTGAGATCCGCATCGGAGATTCTCTCGAAAACAATGGCAACAACAACCCCAGGTAGTGTACAGCCTGTTCATTACAATATTAAAAAGTCTTCAAACTGGAATTTAAATGAAAATCATTAATGCTACAGGAGGAAGAATAATTTCTCTTTGGTGATAAATATTTAAGTTATTCGGGATTAAAATGTTGAAGCTCTGATCATAACACCACATCTCCAATCTTTATGTTACAGCAGACTGTATGTTACAGTCCAACCTATACCGAAATTGATATTTGGGAGTTCATTCTTTGCTCTGTGGGATTTCCACTGTGTTTTTCATAGTGGAAATTGTTATTGTATAATTTAGCACTAAACAACTATAAATTAATGACCTATATTGACATTCTAAACAATCTCAATCCAAGAAGTAGGAACATTTCTCTACTGTGATTTCGCATCACCGTCCATAACAATAACTGTGTCAGGTCAGGCCAGTGCCACCCCGATATAATGTAGGGGAAACACTGAATCAAGCAAGCAGACTCATGATACCATTTATTTATTAACTTGTAATTGCAATCGCGATATCATCCACCAAAATCGCACATTTTTATCAAATCGTGCAGCACTAATACAGATAGATAGATTACAAACCTTGAACTTCACTGCACTGCCCTATGATCTCTAGTGGTACGGCTAGGTTTTCGTCTGTATCTGTAATACTTCAAAAAACGTGCACATACAGGGACAAAATGAATACAGAATACAGATAAAAGTTCACAATCAAAGTTATTGTTTTCCGAAATTGGCACATTTATTGAATAATCTAAATATGAAAAACCTGTCCACAAATGACCTAATAAAGCCACTACAAGTCAGAAATTCTCATTAATGAGTAGAAATCTGTAGTTAGTGGTTAATTGCGCCAAAAAAATATTGTGAAACATCCTGCATTCACCTGGGCTCTCAGAGTACTGAAGATGAAGAGAGGTGAAAAAAAAAAATGGTATAAAAAGGTGGACGAGAACCCTTGGGTTACAGTTAAGGATCTGTCTAAAGTCACTGAGGTCACAATTTACATCTCAGCAATAAGAAAAAAATAGGACAAAGTGGTTCTCTGTGACATGACCTAAAGAGAGACATTCATGAGAGACAATCCTGAAATATCAATACTTACAATGATGCCCTGATAAAAACATCTGCCACCAACAGCCTACAAACTAAACATGCAGGACTACAAACCCAGTGTAACCCTCAGTGTCTATTACAAGTCAAATGAAGCCCAGTTCCAGACCAAAGAATACTTGTGAATACTTGTGTCAGTCTACAGCGTTCTGAAAACCTGCCAGTTAACACCAATATAACTATATATAACTTAAAGTTCCTTAAATCTGGATGAGGAAAGTGAGATACTTGGTTGCATCTCTAACAATAATGAAACAGCATAAACGGTACGCTTTTTTTCTGTTTCCACTGTAAAAAGTTGTGGATTGTACCAACAGAACCGTTCTGTACCGTCCCCATGTTTGGTCCCCCCTCTGTTGGGGTACCTAGCACACAGATCTGGTACTAAAAGGTGGAGCTGTGAACAGTGCAGTCTGATTGGTCAGTAGAGGACGGTCAGGGCTGAGTTGTGGCTGGTTTTGAGGAATCTTTGGTCTGAACTGAGATTTAGACATATGGGCGTGGTGAAAATGATCTTTTCCTTCAGCCAGGCTTTGCTGAGTTAATTAAGACATTTCTGCTTCTTCTACCAGGTGTGCCGTGATCACAAGCATCCCACCAGGTGCTACTCGTGGATTCGACTGTAATGGGCTGGAAGGCCGCTATGTTAACATATTTATCCCTGGAAGAGCGGAGTACCTCTCCCTGTGTGAGGTGGAGGTCTATGGCTCTTTCATGGATTCACTTTAAAAGAGCAAGAATGAAGCCTTCTTGAGTCTTCTTGTGATTCGAGATTAATGTTTATAACACATGGTCCCTGTTAAATAAAATTATTAAAAAAAAAAAAAGCCAGTGTTGTTATACGTACTCAGACAAACCAAAATAATATATTTAGCTTTAATTTGATTGCTGCATTGTTTGCATGATAAATAACCAATCACATTGTGTGCAACATGGAGCTAAGTCTGTCCTAGACAATAGCAATATGGCATTAGTCAGATAAACTGGCTCTTACATGATCTCTGGTAAATCAGTTTGAATCATGTTTGAATTAAGCTTACTATAATAAAAACATTATCACAGGAGCCTACGTGTGTTTCATGATTGATCTGTTTTCTAATGCTGTTTTAAACTGCTCTTTAATGCTGAAATGGTGATCGTACTGTCACTGCCTGCTGCTGTGTCTGTGTCTCTGAAATAGAATTAAATCATTAAAAGAGCCTTGCATGTTGGTCTGGATCAAAACACACTTGATTAAACTTAAACACAAAGAATGTGGAGTTACAGAAGAATCATGTTTTCAGTTTTTAACTTGTGTCTTTATTTGGGCTGTACGACGGAGTATTAGGGCCTCATTGAAGAAAAAGAAAATCTGAACCTGCTTGTGGCAGCTGCTCTTTGTCTCAGGTGTGTTGCCTCGACACACACATTCGGAGGCAGGGCCGGAGTGGGACTCATTTTCAGCCCTGGAGTTTCATGCCTCAGACTGGCCCACTTTAGATCACGACCTATTATAACCTACATGTTAAGTCTACAATAGCGCACTGTTGTCTAAAGCCTTGTAATTCAGTGTATTTTTCTAAAATACTTCCAATTCAGTGCAAGTAACTGTGCGTTCACACCAAACGCGATGGACGCGATGAACGCCACAAGTTTCCATTCAAAATCAATGTAAATGACGCGATGACACACGATGTCGCTTCGGGCGACGCGTTTAAGGCGATAAGAGTGACGCGATGAAACGATGATGCGTCCATCGCCTCATCGCGTGTGTCGCTTGAAGTTGAAAAATTTGAACACATCGCGCGACATCCAATCAGCGTTGATATCCAACCATTCATAAAGAAATTATAAGCAACTAACCGGAGACAGATGGACAGGCGCTCCGCAGCTGGGATGGAGCGCCTGTAGTTGGTGTCCAGGCGGGAGATCCTCGCACCGATACGGGCCAACAGGTCCTCAAACTGGGCCAGCGTCAGCCTGAAATACCACTGGAAACGACCGTCATCCAGACGCAGCTCTTGCAGGAGGTGATGATATTCACCCAGCTGTGTGCGTTTCTGGAGGATATTGTGAACCCAGACACGGCGGCGTTTGGGTCTCCGATCCAAATCAGATGTCCACAACAGATAAAGAGTAGCTACGGTAGTTAACTCAGCCATGGTTGACGAGAAAATAGCAGGAGGTGAAGAAAATTGTGGGAGGAGGGTTGCGATTGAAGCGATAATCAAAAAGGTGACATCTGTGATCAAGCGACGCGATACTCGCGTTACGGGCAATGACATCGCGTCCATCGTGTTTGGTGTCAACGCACAGTAAGGGTTGCTTCACAATGAATTCAAATAAACACAAGAAGTTTGTGCTCTAGAAAAGGATCAGCACTCAGTGAATAACCTCGTAAGCTCTATGATAAGCTATTATGGCAAGGCTTAACTATACAGACCAGTGAGCAGTGATAACTAACACGTCTTTGGTGTCATCAGGTGGGAACCTCCTTTCACCAGTGTTTCGTCTAGTTGGTCCCACGACACCTCCAGGAGGCTAGACAGTGATCTCTGGTGCCCCAGAGACACTCCCCTAATGCCAGGTCTCACTGCTCCCCGCACCAACCCAACAACCTCCTTTACCTCCGTACATGTGAGCTCCAGGTAGAGACAGTGCCGATACTACCTTTCCTAGCACATTCACCATACTCTATTTCACACGCTACATAGCATAACTCCAATATAAGCGACCTTGGGTGCCGCCGGGACTTCGGCGTCCTCCGTCCACTCCTCTGATGAGGAGGCATGTTGGTGGTCGATTCCACAAATCGTCGGAGATGTGCGCGTAATCAGACTGCCGCTGCAGACCACCACGGAGCCGGTGTCTCCACCTCACCAATTCAGCTGCTGCAGAGACTTCACCTTCATCCATGCTCTTTGTTAATGAAGAGGCGTGTCGGTAAACGACTCCAAAATTCATCGCCGGAGATGCGCGCGTAATCAGAGCGCAGCTCGCACAGCCACGTGGAGCCGGTGTCTCCACCTTTTCTCATAATATCACAACTTTATTCTCGTAATATTATGACTTTTTCTTGGGACAACTTTATTCTTGTATTATTACAAGAGTTTTTTCTCGGCTGCACAGATAGGAAACAAAAGATTACTTTTAATCAATAGGTTTTCTACAACTACAAATAATTTCTACACATTTATAAACTGTCATCTCTCCAGCAGTGTTTGACAGGTTTAAGGGTTGATTTACAAACACACACTAAATGATCATTTGAAAAGCTCAGCATCTCTCTATTTATGATCTCAAAAACTTTGACACGACAAAAAACTAATGTGAGACAACTAGGATTTGTCCCCAGGTTCATTGTAAACTCTGACTTATCCATCTGACTGTTAAGAAGCAGAAACATAACTTCTTTCTTCATCTGCAACATGTTAGTCTGGAGATTTAAACTGGTGTCCTCTCACAGAGTTGATGATTCAAACTAATCTTTCATCTCAGAAAAGATCTCAGAAAACTAATCTGAGTTCAGACTGTTTACTTACAGCACAGCTACACTCACAGATAAGTGAGCCTCCTACCTGCCTGTCAAACACCATCAACCCAGAAACCTTCCTGCGACGGTCCGGACTGAGTGGAGTCAGCTGTGAAGTCCAGCAGCCAGTTGCTGCTCACTCCGCTGCCATAACAGGCGTAGCTAACTGCTAACAGCCACCGCTGCAACTAATTCTGCAAATCCATTCAGCAGCTCCACCATCCAGTCAGACACACGGCTGATTATGGTTTTTGCTGACTAACCAAACATCCTGGCACAGACTATTTACTGCAGTTGCTTGTCACTCATGTCGCATTTGAAGATAATTACAAGCACGTCCTTTCTTGGCTCTCAATGTCTGATAGTCATCCACGAACATTTTCTTCATGTCTTGTCAACAAAAAGGCAACACAGATTTCGTCTTAGTTTTTATTATCAACACCTATTTTTAGCTCGACATCCCTAGTTTTTGTCACGGAAAACCCCCCAAAAACTTTTGTTTTACTTTTTACAAAATCAACACTGCTTTCTGTGCTGTCATATATGATATTTGTATGAAAATGAATTAAAACTATCAGTATAATGAAATATATGTTTTAATGTGTTAATGTTTGTATTGCCATTATTGTGTACTGTTCGAATATCTGGATACATTTTATTTGATGCTTTGGCAACTTTTATGCCAGTAAAGTCTGAACTGAGCTGATACTGCTGGATCAGAACACTCGTCTCTCTGTGAGATGTGTGTATTAAATGACCTTTGGGGAATATTTATCTATCACACCTGGAAGGGGCTGCCAAGAGTGAAGAATGAGGAATCAGGGTAAGCACTTGTGTCCACATTTCTCTCGCTTCATTTATTTCATCAGTTCATTATCGTTATGAATTATTTGTCTTCTGTTTTACTACATTAGGGCTTATGTTCATCAAACCATCAAGAATTACATTTAAAATCTTAAAAGAGCCAACTTTGGGATAAAAAACTATTGCTAACACTTTTTTAAAAAGTCCATCAGTTGTTTTCTTCCACTGTACTTACAGTAGGAAGTATTTTACTGGTGCCTGATTCAAAACAAATAATTACACTCATCCTTGACTCTATTATTAATGCAGCGCGCCGTCATTTCAAACTCAAAACTTTATAATTTCGGTTGAGACAATCCCAAATGTAGCTCCTGACATCTGGTGGCGCTTTTAACATTACTACAGTGACATTCCAGCTAGGACATGAACAGCCACAGTGACTGAAATAAAAGTTATAATAAAAATAGGACAAGAATAAATTGTTGACATCACATAAGTCGTGAAAGACGACCAGGGGTGATTGGTCATGGACCATCGTGTAGTCTGTCACGGCACAATTTTATGACTCGACAATTGCCTTATCTGACATAGTGACCTTTGGAAGAGAGAAAATTGTTCTGTAGTGTGAAGCAGGCATTAACTGGCTGGTAGGGGCCACAACTGATCAACAACTGCCTTAGTTTGAATGTTTCCGTTACGTGGCAGTCAGGTTAGTGTTAGCAGATTCTTTAGTCGTCATTTTCACTTTGAAGTTGACATTTTACATCGCTGGTGTTTAGGAACTGTTCCTGTCCAGATTTGCACACCAAGGTAAGACAAATGTGGTTTTTATTCATTCAATGAAACATTACAGCACTGATTGTTCAAAACGTTCAATAATATCAGCCAACTGCTGAAATCCCTCTGTCTGTCACTTATTGTGGTGATACACTGGGCAACTTTTTGATAAGCATCATGACAGGGCAAAGTGCTTACCAACAGGAATTAATGTACACTGAATACCTTTATAAAGTTTGCTAAAAATACAAGAAGTCCTCCAATCCATACAACCACGTGAGTCGTATCTTCATACATCTGAATATGACCCACAGGTGTGTCCTAAATTAGCGCACCTACAGATGGACGGCAGAGTAGCTTATATATGACTGTTTATGGTCACAGTTTTAAACATGTGGGTAACATGTGAAATGGTTGCAGTTGCACCAAAACTACGTGGTTGGGTTTAGAAAAAACATCATGGTTACAATTATTAGGTTTGTTACAAAGGCAACGTCATATATCTCATGTGACACATGTTGTACATCTATATACTACATCACGTTGTCAGAATAACTATGTTGACTTTTGGTAAACATCAATCTGCTGGATGGAAGTCTGGCTAACAAAAACATAAATGTGGGCCAAAATGGCTGCTTGTAAAAAAAAAAACCCTGTGTGCTCGTCTTTTGGAAGAGGACATTCTCAGTCACATGACAAAAGGTGTTGTGTTCAGCTATTGCTATCATCACTATCAGTACCACCACTACCTTGACTGCCTTGGGAGCATAAAAGGCACTGATTTACAGACCTAATGACCCAATTAATACAGAGTTGCTCTTTGATTCTGACACATTTAACACCTGCTGGTAAATGGTAGTTTAAAGGTTTCACAACAGAAACAAAGAAGACAAAGTATCACACTGTGCACTTCACAACACAGTATAACAGACATTGCACATAATCACAAAGAGTATACATTTATATTACAAAATCATTGTGTGTTTCTTACATGAACTTTGGGGAATATTTCACGGTGTGTTCATACACGACTCCTGGAATCTAGACAAAGGATTTCAGTCTGTCTTCTAACCAGAAATTAGGGTGAGCATTTCATATTGCATTTCTTTTATTTTATTTATTATCCTCACCAGGGAGTTTATGTTTTCAGTTTGGTTTGTTTCTCAGCTGGATTACGGAAAAACTTCTGGCCTAATTTTCACAATTCTTGTCAGATGGGTGAGTCATGGGCTAAGGATGAACCCATTTAATTATGGAGTGTCATGGGGCGGATAAACAAATTATTTTCCACTTTTGTTTGTACTGCAAGATGGCATTTGGCCTTGTCAGAGGTCTGCCCTCTCATGGTGTCATTCTAGTGTTACTGATTATATCAATGCATCTTGTCTGTTATGAATTCTTTGTATATATATATGCATTTATTACACGGCTCTATTAAATGCTGTATTCTGATTGGTCAGTCACGGCAGTCAGCGGTCTGATATTACTGTGTAATGACCGTTGCTACTAGCAACGGTCATTACACAGTTGCTATGTAGCCCAGCGTTGCTAAGGGACGCTGTCCTGCAACACTGCAGATGTCAAACAACTTCCGAAGTAAAAAACAAACAGAACTGGCTGATTTTAACATTTGATTTAACTTATTTGGAGAGTAGCTACAAGGATTTTGAGGAATGGGATGTCGCTGAAGAATAAGAATATGGACTTTCTCTGCCAAAAACAAAAGAACACAGATTTGAATACACACTCAGCAGTCATGCTTAATGACATTTTACGCGAGTTTTATGCCTCGGTTCAGTCCACTAAGCCTGGGTGAGTACAAAACTTAAACCAAAAGTTGTCGAATCCGGGATAATGTATAATGAGCCGGTGAATACTGGGAAAATAACTCCCTTCAGGGTTCTATTCCCTTGTCGGGAGTTATTTTCCCAGTATTCACCGGCTCATTATACATTATCCCTTACATATAGTTTTCTCTGTGCCTTCAAGAATTACACTCAACAAACACTCATAAGAGCCAACTGTATCGGTAACACTTTAAAAGACAACAATGAGTGAGTGTCACAGCAGATGCGTGCGCATCATGATGGCAGAAAAACAACGGAAACCACAGAGAAACAGTCGAGATACCTGGAATAAAAATGTCTTGTTGTGCAGTTGTATGTCACAAAGGAATACAAAAAAAGATAAATTAATTTTTTTAGAGAACAATCACTAAGGACGCCGATTTGTAGACTTTTACGGATACTAACATTTGATGTAAGCAAAATAACCTACATAATATTCACATGTACAATTCACAGAGCCCTACAGTTACAGCATGAAAAAAAATTTAGACCTATATTTACATCCACCTAGTGGCACCAGTATTTACATTGGTCTAAAGTGCATTAAATGATGAAAAGAAGTTAATACTAACTGAGCCATGAGGTGCAGTTTGTTTCCAGTATACAGCTGTTTGACTTGTTTGATACTGTTAACTGTGTGTTGGAGCACGTAAGTGCTCAGACCTCTCCATGGCTGCTCAAGCCCTGAAGCGCCCATGGAATCAGCGCCTGTGGCACTGAGCTGGTTTTAGGAGGAGCTTTAGGAGGATCAAATTGTGTGATTGAAATTAATCAGTGGGTAGTTACGTGGTTGGATTATTTGGAAGAGAGTAGGCCAACGTCAAACTGTTAAGCTGAATAGTTTTTTATCCTTGTATTGTGTAGGTCTACAAAGAGCTAAAATGTGGCCTGCTCATAAATGATGGGGTGCCAAATAAAATCATTTTTCTGTGGGACTTTATTCTCTGACTTTATTGCCTTATAGTATTGAAACTGTAAAAATCTAGCAAAGCAGATCATCACAAAACAGCTTCAAGAGACAACTGTTGTAGGGAGAGACTGGCTGAAAACAGGTCTGTGATGACATGAATGCCACTCAACAGCCTTGTGGTAAAATCAGCTGTTCCTGGGACAAAGTGACTTTTATTTATCGGCAGAAAAACGTGGGGATAATTGCTCTTTGAGAAAATTATGTCTGATGTAAAGTGAAAAATGAGACTGAAAGTTTGTTGTTTGATGTTGCAAGTTTTGAGCGAGCTTCAAGAATGTCCATCTGAGCTGTTGTCCGTGACTTGAATGTTCATTTCACCACCATAAGCCATCTCCAATGTTTCTGAGAATCTGGCAGTCAAAATGTGCTTAGAATAATGCATTTGCAACTTTACTTCTATTAACAACTCTTTCTCTTGTCTGTCATAAACAGAATAATGAAGCCCAGTGTGGTTTTTCTTTTGCTGCTCCTCTCGGGGATGTGCTCAGCTTGCCCTTCTGGTAAGTAAAATGTAAGAATATGTGTATTTATGTATTTACTATAAAACATTACCAGAGATAATTCCCCGATTGCATTTACAAAACTGATTAAAGAATAAGGTCAGGGCTCTCTCCCAAAACCTTTGTCCCACTTAGCTTCTTTACCCCAAACGGGGCCATCACAAAGGTGTGGGATTTTCCCAGTGGGCCAGTCTTGTGAAGGGTCTTGGTGTGACCAACTTAGAAGGTGGAAAAGGCCCTGACACACCAAATTGACGGTCAGTCAAAGTTGGGCCACTGATGAGTGTTGTCGGTGCAGGACCTCGTTGGTCTGGTTTTTTTTGGGGGGGGGGCTCATTCAGCATGTTGAATCTGTATCAGCATAGAGGAGCCCATCGGCAAAAGGAATACTCTGATTGGCAGTTCAGCTCAGCACACAAGAAGAGAAACAGAAGTTAAAGTCAAGAGAGAGTGAGACATAAACAAAGTTGTTACATAAGGTAATATTATTTTTCTTTAGCCATTGAGCTCTTCAGCAGAAACATTTGGTGATGGTTTGTGTTACTGTTCACTGACACATGGTAGATATGCTTTGTTCTTTCAACACTGGATTGTATTGTTGATGTGCTAACTAACGTCCAGACGTCAAGACAAGTCTTCTGGTTTCCATTTTTGAATAAGGATTACAGACGAACACTGTGTGCTGGTGTGGAGAGTTATTTCCTGTCAGTCAGGCACAGAACGTACGTGCTGGCCAACTGTCAGCTGTGTGTCCATGTGCAACTTTTTTTGCCGAGACACAGCAACGTCAGACAATGCAGCAGGGGGCCTCGGTCGCCGAAAGTTCTTTGAATTCGGTTTTGTGTGTCTGGTCCTTAAAGCTGTGCCTCACCTCTGATTGAGGGTAGAGGCTCAAGGCTACATTAGCATGCATTAGCCAACGTTAAGCTGGGAGCTAAAAAATGTGTGTATTTCTTTCACAGGAAATGTGGCCTTGCGTGGCAAAGCAACTCAGTCAACCCGCTACAACGGACAGCAGATTGGTTTTGCAGCTGCCTACAATGCCATTGATGGAAACCGTGATACCAATTACCTCCATGGATCATGTACCGCGACTGCACAACAGACTAACCCCTGGTGGAGAGTGGACCTGCTGGAGTCCTACATCATCACCTCCGTCATCATCACCAACAGAGGAGACTGCTGTGCAGAAAGAATCCACGGGGCAAAGATTCACATCGGCAACTCTTTAGAAGGCAATGGTGCCTCTAACCCACTGTGAGTGCATGTTGATTATTCATTAACATATTTATAGAGGATATATATGAAAAAAAATGCTAGCTAGAGCTACTATTTCGTACCTTTGTTTCTTATAGGGAAATTTAACTGCTTATTTTCATATCTGCTCCGTTCATTATTCATCACCATGTTTTACCTTCAACCTCAGTCCAGTCAGCCCAGTCACAACAGACCTGTTTCTTTAAGTAGGACACTTCTGTCTGCATCACTGAGAAACTCCAAAATAGATACTGAACATCATTATTAAGCTGCTTTCTCTCTTTTTGTTGCTTATTCAGGGCTGGTACCATTCCTGCAATCGCTGCAGGGGAGTCCTACACTGTGACTGTCAGCGGTCGTGTGGAGGGACGTTACGTGACTGTGTATCTACCTGGTTCAAACAAGATTCTTACACTCTGTGAAGTGGAGGTTTATGGGTACCGTGCCCCAACTGGTGAGAGTTTGAGCAATACCAGTGTTGTATCTCTGTGTTATATAGGTACTTATCAGTGGCTTTATAACATAGAGATCAGATCCTCCTGCCTGCATGTCAGATTTTAGTGATGCACAGAACTTCCAAAATTGAGCAACAATGAGCTCTTACAGTGCTGGTCCCGTGGTTGTGGTCCAAACAGACAAATTCATACATGTTAAAATCAAGAACAGTACACTTAAACACAGTCATAGAGCAGAAGGGACCTGTTTTCTCTGGAGCTGTTCCACTGATCAAGTTCTTTTTTGCTTGTTATTATACAACCCTCTCCTCTCCAGCACTGGGTGTGGATGTACGTCCCCTCATGGCTGATGGGAGGCTGCACAGCCACTGATGACAATTTGAGCCAAGTTTTGTAAAACATCCTGTCTGTACCATTTTCAGTAGCAGAGAGTTGTCATTGTGTCACCTAAAAAAATTAATACAAAAAGTTCTCAGTAGTGAAAATAGTACTGGACTTCCCTAGAGTCAGGACCTGTCAGAGTCAGATTATTGATGTCTGCATTTGTCTAAAATTATACCACTAAAAGCAAAACAAAACAAAAAA
Source organism: Epinephelus fuscoguttatus (assembly GCF_011397635.1). NCBI lineage: Eukaryota > Metazoa > Chordata > Actinopteri > Perciformes > Serranidae > Epinephelus > Epinephelus fuscoguttatus. The sequence continues at coordinate 6,157,161 of NC_064759.1, forward strand.
GTTGTGTCTCTGCTGATATTTTATTGCTTTTGCAGGAGAAAACCTGGCAATCCAAGGAAAAGCCGCACAGTCATCACTGCATCTATTTGGCTCTCCATATAATGCTATTGATGGGTATCATGACGGTAACTGGATCAAGGCGTCCTGCAGTCACACAAGCAAAGAAATGAATCCTTGGTGGCGACTGGTTCTGCCCAGACACACAAAAGTCTTTTCTGTTAATGTAACCAACCGAGTTGATTACTGGGAACGACTGAATGGAGCTGAGATCCGCATCGGAGATTCTCTCGAAAACAACGGCAACAACAACCCCAGGTAGTGTACAGCCTGTTCTTTACAATATTAAAAAGTCTTCAAACTGGAATTTAATGGAAATCATTTATGCTACAGGAGGAAGAATAATTTCAGTTTCTCTTTGGTGCTACATACTTTAGTTATTTGGGATTAAAATGTTGAAGCTCTGATCATAACACCACATCTCCAATCTCCAGATTTTATGTTACAGTCCAGTCTATATTGACATTGGCCGCGCTTCCCAGATCCAGATGAGAAGATCTTAGCGCTAAGATCTTTGTAAGAACGCTCTTAAGCCCGCCTTGAAAGAAAAACGCGTTTCCCAGATTCGCACTTTTCTGACCCACGAGCTGACCCACTCTCAACAGTCTTCTTAGCGACCAAATGCTCACAGATCCAGTCGCGTCAGAAAAATTAATATTACACTAAGCAAAGAGACGTTATAACAGTGCGCACCGTATATATTATGATCTATTTTATACTTCAGATTTATATTGCTTAACATTAATTGGTGACAGAAAAGAACGAATGCCATTCTGCAGGGAAACGCGTGTCCTTATTGTGCATTTTGAATCTTGAATCTATATGTTTTATAAAGGCCGTGTGTGCGCTCAAAGCTGTGGCACAAGTTACACACCGAAATCTGGCGGAAGAAAAATAATAAGACGAAACATAAGTATGAGGAATAACAAGTGTGTTCCTATATGTGCTGTGCACATCAGGCACAAATAAAATGAATCATCATGACTATCATTTATCATAATTTGTCCGCACATATCCCACATCTGCATGCAGATATGAGATTCAGCAGGTAGAGTCTGCCTTGGTCTTTCCTGTACAGTGCTGTTATGTGATTAGTGCAGTCCAGTTTATTGTTAAGATGAACACCCAGGTACTTATAAGATGTCACCATCTCAATGTCCTTTCCCTGGATGTTCACCGGTGTTGGGGGGAGGAGTCTGCGCCTGCGGAAATCCACCATCAGCTCTTTGGTTTTCCCTGCGTTGATCTGAAGGTGGTTCCTCAGGCACCAGTCCACAAAGTCCTGGTTCAGTTCTCTGTACTCCCTGTCGTCCCCATCTGTGATGAGGCCGACGATGGCAGAGTCGTCAGAGAACTTCTGCAGATGACAGGTGGGGGTGTCGTATGAAAAGTCTGCAGTGTAGAGGGTGAAGAGGAACGGTGCCAACACCGTCCCCTGCGGGGCCCCCGTACTGCAGACAACCAAGTCCAATACACAATCCTAGGTCTTGACATACTGCGGCTGCTCTGTGAGGTAGTCCAGGATCCAGGATGTGAGGTGATTAGCCACCCCTATGTGCTCCAGTTTGTCCCTCAGAAGTGCAGGCTGTATGGTGTTGAAAGCGCTGGAGAAGTCAAAGATTGTCAAAGAACATGATTCTCTCAGAGCTTCCGGACTTCTCCAGGTGAGAAAGAGCTCTATGCAGGAGGAAGATGATGGCGTCGTCCACCCCAGTGCCAGGCTGGTAGGCAAACTGCAGGGGGTCCATTGAAGGGTCTACTGCGGGGCGGAGACGAGACAGGACCAGGCGCTCCAGAGTCTTCATGAGGTGCGATGTTAATGCCACCGGTCTGAAGCTGCTGAAGTCCTTACAAGTCAGAATTTCCCATTAATGAGTAAAAATCTGTAGTAAGTGGTTAACTGTGCCAAAAAATATTGCTTACTGATATTCACCTCTCTACAAGCTGATGTGAAACATGTCGCATTCTAAGGCTGGGGGACATGGACAAAAATTAATATCTCGGTATTTTCAGGCTGAATGGGCGAAACACGATATATATCCTGGTATTTTCTACGAAGTGGGCTACATGGAAAAACATTTATTGTGAAGCAGCAAAATAAGGAAATGTTAAGTTTTTCTGTTTCCACAGTGAAAAGTTGTGGATGGTACCAATAGAACCGTTCCGTACCGTCCCCATGTTTTGTCCCCCCTCTGTTGGGGTACCTAGCACACAGATCTGGTACTAAAAGGTGGAGCTGTGAACACTGCAGTCTGATTGGTCAGTAGAGGACGGTCACTCTGCTCAGGGCTGAGTTGTGTCTGGTTTTGAGGCTCATGTAACCACTGTTCATACTGTGGAGAGTTTTATTAGTTAACTGTAACTATAAAATGAAAGGATGTTTTGCTGCCTCTTACAGCAGCTGGAGTCTGAGAAAAAATAATTTAATTCACTGGGCCGACTGCCGGCAACTTTTAAGGTGGAACGTTGGAACTTGTGATGTTGCTCAATGCATGAGTTGATGACATGAATCCATCAACATACCTTAAAATTCTGTGACAATTTTGACCATCACTTTAGTTTTTATATGACAAACAATTTTAGTAATGAGTGGATCATCAAGCGTTTATATAGATTAATTTTGGCCAGGTTATGTGAACTGCATATTCTAATCCTCACTTGGAAGGGGGAAAAAAGCATGGTGGAGCTTTGTTCCTGTGGGGAACACTAAACCCCTGAGCTTGCCTGAGAAGGACTAAATGCACAAACCCAGTATTTTTAAATATCCCATGGAGAGAGACTCTCACTGCAGCCTGTTCTATTTTGTTCTGAAAATGTCAGCATGCAGCCTCGTTCTGTGGACGAGAAACCAGGTGCAGACTGGTAAAGGAAGAAATACAGTGAGTGCTGGACGGAGCAGTGAGTGACAACAACCCCGCCCACATTTAAGAGGACTGTTTGCGGTGGAAACGCAAGAGTCTAGGTACCACGTCTAAAGGGTTACTGTTGGTTCCAAAGGTACCATACTGACAGTGTTTCAGTGGGCTTAAATGATACAGACTCGGGTGTTGTCAGCATGCTGTCTGCTGACAGGTTGTAACTGACTTGGCCAGTGGACACTACAAGCCAACTGGCTGTTAAAGCAGTTGACATTGCTCATAAAACCAGCCACTGTCTCAGATTAGCCGGTCTGAGTCGAGCTGAAACAGGTCAGCTCACGCCTCTCTAACATACTGAAACAGTTTCCTCTGGTTGTGAATCTTTGGTTTGAACTGAGCTTTATCTTTTCCTTCAGCCAGGCCTTGCTGAGTTAATTAAGACATTTCTGTTTCTTCTACCAGGTGTGCCGTGATCACAAGTATCCCACCAGGTGCTACTCGTGGATTTGAGTGTAATGGGATGGAAGGCCGCTATGTTAACATAGTTATCCCTGGAAGAGTGGAGGAGCTCTCCCTGTGTGAGGTGGAGGTCTATGGCTCTTTCCTGGATTCACTTTAAAAGAGCAAGAGTGAGCCAGACAAACCAAAATAATACATTTAGCTTTAACTGGATTGTTTGCATGAAAAATAACCAGTCACATTGTGTGCAATATGGAGCTAAGTTGTCTTAGACAAGAGCAATATGGCATTAGTCAGATAAACTGGCTCTTACATGATCTCTGGTAAGTCAGTTTGAATCATGTTTGAACTAAGCTTACTATAATAAAAACATTATCACAGCAGCCTACGTGTGTTTCATGATTGATCTGTTTTCTAATGCTGTTTTAAACTGCTCTTTAATGCTGAAATGGTGATTGTACTGTCACTGCCTGCTGCTGTGTCTGTGTCTCTGAAATAGAATTAAATCATTAAAAGAGCCTTGCATGTTGGTCTGGATCAAAACACACTTGATTAAACTTAAACACAAATAAAGAATGTGGAGTTACAGAAGAATCATGTTTTCAGTTTTTTAACTTGTGTCTTTATTTGGGCTGCCCCCTGATAGTCGCACTAAGGTCATTAGTCGGCAATATTTCACTGGTTGCTTAGTCACAGGAAAAGAAAAAGAAAAAGTGAAACTGTAACTGAGCTGCACCTCGTCAAAATAAGTCAAAATATCAAAATATTAATTCTGATAAATACTGAACTGATCACGTTAGTGCAGGGCTACCCAGAGCTTTACATCTGTCCCACAGACAATAGGCCTACACACTTATAAACAGCTCCTGGAAGAAGATCAGCTCTGCACTCAGGATTTCAGGTAAATAGGCTATATGATGCATGTTAAGGTTACTTAGCAACCTCAGACGCAACCTGCCACCGTGCTCTTGAAAGCTGGCACAGAAAAGGCACAAGAGTAACACACACACCCAACCTCCCGTTTTCCAGGTGTTAAAGACCCAGCATGTGGGCGGCCTCTAATTTCCAGGGCTGGTACCTGCGGTTATTCCACAGGCTAGTTAATAACATGTCGGGCAGGAAATCCAAAGTGTGGGATCATTTTGAGAAGGTGAAGGACGAACCCAAGGTGATATGTAAACTCATCTTCATTGGTCGACTACAAACATGACGTATCATCTGAAACATGGAAGTAGCTACATGCCCATTAGCCCACAGCGTCATTAACAGGCGGCTCGCTCAGTGTGTGACGTGCACTTGGAGATAAAATATAGGCCTATATTAATGAAGGTTCATTAGTACGGTTTGTATTTCTCTGTAATGTAGCACAGTGTTAACAATGTTACTGATACTATTCTTTCTCACACCTTCAACTCAAACCACCAAAATATATCATTTAATCATTACATTCATATCAGAAACATACAGATGACTAGTCGACTAATGGCCCTAAATGACGGCTATGAAAATTCTTAGTCGGGGTCAGCGCTAGTCTTTATGATCAGTCATGAAGACAAGCTATGTGCCATGTGCAGTAACTGATTTATACATTTAGGGGTTTAACTTTTTCCACTGATAAAAGCCTGTTGTTTGACACAACTTCAGCCCCTGTGGATTATATGACTTTACAATGGATTCATTAAAGCAGACTAAGTTGCTAAGTTCTCTCAAGACAAGCTTTGGTAACAGGTTAATGTCCTTCTCAATGGCACTGAAATCTAGTGCTGGGTAAACTCTGTAATTAGTGATGTCACATATTTTCCCATTTCACAGAAATATTGGCGTTTGGGAAATTGGAGATAATTTCCCACAGAGTTGAGAGGTGTGTGGCATTAGTGTCACTGATTTGCCTCTTAAATAGTCGAAGCCTAACAACAAATGATTTCATGCGGGCATATATTTGCGACATCAGCCCATCTTTTCCTTGCAAGCTTTTGTCCAACATGTTCAGATGACAGGTAAGATCAACTGAAGAGACAGAAGAACGTCTGCCAACCACTGAGGGTTTCTCAATTCAACAAGGCTGTTTCTTTTCTCTTTCAAAAAACAGTCAGATTCAGATCTTAGAGAACAGAACTGCTCCAGAACTGTACCACCACTAAGCCAGTGCACATCTGAGCATATAGGCACCTTTTTATGTTTCCGCCTGTGGGTGCTCGAAACAAATGAATGCTCAATCCCACACCCAAGATAATCATTCTGCATTAACCACTGCCAACATGACTTGTTGCTTTACAGATCTGGAACAAAGTATTCAGATGCATGCATTTAGGCACCACAGGAAATTAACAGCAATGAATGAATATTTACAGGGATTACAGATCAAAAGTTTAAAGGACCAGTGATTAGGATTTAGCAGCATTTAGCAGTGAGGTAGCAGACGGAAACCAACTGAATACCCCTTTGCTCTTTTTGAGTGTGTCAGGGAACCTACGGTGGTCATCAGGTACTGTGAAATGTGAAAGGCCCTCTCTAGAGCCAGTGTTTTCTTTGTCCTTTCTGGGCTACTGTAGAAATGTGGTGCAACATGACGGGCTTAGTGGAAGAGGATCCGTGCCTTATGTAGATATGCTCTTAAACGGCGCAATAGTTGCGTTCACACCTGTGTTCTTATGAGTTTGAATTCCTTTGAATTGTCCTTCTAAGTCTAAGGTGTGTTCAAGCTGATCATAATTAGCATCGTTGAATGCCTCGCAAATCTCCTTAAAAGGGCATGAGACTGCAGGGCCGTGTGCACACACAGAGGCTGAAGATTAATTAAAGTTGAGATAATTAATGCCCAACTCAAAATCTGAAGAGGATGGAGGACCGGACTCCAAAGATTAAAAATAAAAAACAATCTCCTGTTTTGAAGTAGCGGTACCTTTGCAGCAGGTGAAAATCGACAGACAAACTGAAGAAAGAGAAGGAAGGAGAAGGAAGCAAGAGAGAACAAGGAGAAACAGAGGGGGGAGAGAAAAAAGACAAGCAGGAGAGGAAGAACAGACATCCTTTCTGTCCTCCTTACTTGCCTCCACTTCACCCCAGTACCCTCTCCGCAACCCCTTACCCTGCATCTATCCTTTCTCCATCCTCTTACAGGGCGACATGGTGGAGTCTGCATGTTCTCCCCATGTCAGTTTGGGTTTTCCCCAGGCTCTTCAGTTTCCTCCCTTACTCCAAAGACATGCAGATTTTAACATTTAAGATTCCTTTGGGGTTTCTCCAGGTGCTCTGATTCTCCCTTCTCCCAAACAAGCAAAATAGGAAAAACAAAATCTCTGATCTTTCCATTTGTCTTTTTAAATCGATACAATAAAAATGTACCCTCACCATGACAAGTTGACAGCAACTGCCTTTCATATAGCAGGGGCATTCTCCTCTCCACTGATTTACAACCCCCATTCAGAATTAAACATTGCTCTGGTTCTCTTGTCAAAAAGCCTGTGGTAGAGTAAAAACCATAATAAGCTCTGTGGCGAACAAACATTTATGACACATTAGGATGATGGTATGAGATTTTCACGGTATGATAACTCTCAGAAAATATAGCAGATTCACAGTATCATGGTATTACAAAATTAATATTACTAGTCCATACCCATTGGTAGCTTTGTCACCTTCTACCTATGTGCAGTTTCACATAGATTGACCACGTCAGTGAGTAGAGAAACGTGGGACAGACAGAATGACTGACTGACAGAATGACACACTGACAGTTTCCGTGATTATGTACAGCATACCATACCATGACTTAGTCATACCAAAAATTAGAAAAAAACCTCACAAACATTGGTCCACAGGGGGAGCCACAGCGATTGGTCGCATTTTAGCCATTTTTAAGCATTTTTCTGTTGTTATAGCGCCACCCAGTTGCCAATTAGAGTTAAATTTCTCCAGTCACCTTGAGGCGTCACTCCTTGCACGCATGCTCACTCTCTATCTCTAGGTGTCATTGTCTGGGTAGGTCAATTGAGTCATCAGTTGATTCACAATCAACCAATAGCACAGCAGCACATCTTCCCTGTCGGTCTATCATCTTACTGCTCCTCATTTTAAATGTGGTTCTTTCTATGCCGTAGTTCTTTCTTGCTGCTGCCGTGCACCCACCACCTCCCCATCACCACCCAGTCTTTATGGATTCATCAGCCTCATATGCCTCAGCAGTCAGCAGCCTCAGAGTCATCAGCCACCACCACCACCACCAGTGTCTGGACTCCATCAGAGGATTTATCCTGCTGCAGCTCAGATGTCCCTCTATCATAAAATATCTCCCTCTGGTGTCCAAGACAACATAGAAGCCTTCTGGCCCATTACACCCAAATCTATGAATCCAGACCAACATGCAAGGCTCTTTTCATGATTTAATTCTATTTCAGAGACACAGACACAGCAGCAGGCAGTGACAGTACGATAACCATTTCAGCATTAAAGAGCAGTTTAAAACAGCATTAGAAAACAAATCAATTATGAAACACACATAGGCTGCTGTGATAATGTTTTTATTATAGTAAGCTTAATTCAAACATGTTTCAAACTGATTTACCAGAGATCATGTAAGAGCCAGTTTATCTGACTAATGCCATATTGCTATTGTCTAGGACAAACTTAGCTCCATGTTGCTCCATGTTATAGGTTATTTGTCATGCAAACAATCCAGTTGAAGCTAAATGTATTATTTTGGTTTGTCTGAGTCCATAAAACAACACTGGCTTCATTCTTGCTCTTTTAAAGTGAATCCAGGAAAGAGCCATAGACCTCCACCTCACACAGGGAGAGGTACTCCTCTCTTCCAGGGATAAATATGTTAACATAGCGGCCTTCCAGCCCATTACAGTCGAATCCATGAGTAGCACCTGGTGGGATGCTTGTGATCACGGCACACCTGGTAGAAGAAGCAGAAATGTCTTAATTAACTCAGCAAAGCCTGGCTGAAGGAAAAGATAAAGCTCAGTTCAGCTTGGTGGAAACGAGGCTTTACATACATGTCTCATCCTCACAATGTGTTGGTGACAAACAGTGGGTTCCTGATGCTGCTCGATGTATGTCACTGACACACGCACAAACACTGACTGATTCTGGTAACTGCCGCTGGTGATTTAAATTATAGTGGCGTAGTTATCATAAGTCCATCTGAAGATCAGATTTTCTTTTTTTTAATGTTTATTCTGTTTCATTACTGTTAGAGATGCAACCAAGTATCTTTCTTTCCTCATTCAGATTTAAGCAACTTTAAATTATATTTAGCTCCAAAATATCCCCGACAAGCTTGAAATTAGAAAGCATTTAAAGTTTCAGCACGTCTTATTGCGACTCTTTGGTCTGAACTGGGCTTCAATTGACTTGAAATTATTATTCTTCCTCCTGTAGCATAAATGATTTCCATTAAATTCCAGTTTAAAGACTTTAATATTGTAATGAACAGGCTGTACACTACCTGGGGTTGTTGTTGCCATTGTTATCGAGAGAATCTCCGATGCGGATCTCAGCTCCATTCAGTCGTTCCCAGTAATGAACTCGGTTGGTGACGTTAACAGAAAACACTTTTGTGTGTGTGGGCAGAACCAGTCGCCACCAAGGATCCATTTCTTTGTTTGTGTGACTGCAGGACCCCTTGAACCAGTCACCGTTAGGATTCCCATCAATGGCATTATATGGAGGGCCAAATCCAAACAGTGATGACTGTGCGGCTTTTCCTTGGATTGCCAGGTTTTCTCCTGCAAAAACAATAAAATATCAGCAGAGACACAACTTTTTTATGTTTGTTAGTTTTTCTCTGTTTTGTTTGTTTTGTTTTGTGGAGTTTGAAAGATGTGGGCTTCCCCAATCAGGGCGGGTCAAAGCAGAGACACTATTGTTTTTGGCATCGACCCATAGTGGACATTACCTTAAACAAATGTAGACCATTTGTAAGGCCCTGACTCTAGGGAAGTCCAGTACTACTTTCACCACTTGAGTACTTTTTGTATTACTTAATTTTTTTTAGCTGAACCACAGCATGCAGGCCAGCCCTATAAACACAAAGTCTGTCCATGAGTGAGTGATGAAGTTACACCATTGGTTGAAGTGAGTGACGACGTTAGTGTTGGTGTTTTCCCATTGGCTGTTACTCTTTTTAAATGAATAGGCGCTGACAGGCTGACAGAGCCGTGGACACTGGCGGTCCTGTGTTACTGTACGACTGTACTGGGGCATGTTAGCATGGTGGAATTAGCAAGCTAGCCAACCATTAGGGAATGTAATGATCCATAGATCTGGATCTGTATATCGATCAAATGATCAAAAAGACACTGGTTGAAACTGAAGTGAATATTACACGTTACAATGTCGAAACAGGTGCTGACACAATGACAACTCTCTGCTATTGACAATGGCACCGACAGGATGTTTTACAGACTAGTGTTATCAGCAAAACTTTGCTCAAATTGTCGCAGACAGTGTTGGGTAAGGGTTACTTTAAAAGTAATCGAAGTACATTACTGCGTTACTTTCTAAAAAAGTAACCAGTTACTTTACTGCGTTACTCCCTGAGTAAAGTAACTCAAGCACTTTTAAAGTACTTTTGAGTATTCTACATTTCCTATTGGGCAATGAACCACAGGGCGCTAAGCCTACATTTTTTTTGTCTCTAAAATTAAAGTTATGGACCACTTGCCCTTCACTGAGATCCAATTCTCCCATCACAGCCATCACTTTGACCAGTAGAAACACAGAACGATCTGCTGCCGTAGACAACTGTATGACAACAACACCCCAGCGTTTTTAATATTTCCTCTGGGGATGTTACCACACAGAGTAAAAGGGGGAAATGATGGTGTGAAACAGCAGAGGCACTTTGTCAACCCGCTGAGTTAACGTTACTGTCATTAGCATCAAGCTAGCAAACGATGGTACATCCTCACGGTCGGACATAAAGTAATAACATTAACAAATAGCGGCGGGGCTTTTACTCGCCACAACTGCAGAGACTCCCAGCTTCATTTGAAACAAACTACATTATAGACGCTCCGTTATTTATTAATCCCTCTGTGTGTTTATATATTTACTTTTTATCCGTTGTCTTTATGAAGTTAACGTATCGCACCGTCATTTCAAACTCAACACTTGTTTCAAATTAAAAGCCCCTTATAACCTCGGCAGAGAGAATCCCTCCATTTTCTAAATAGGCTTTTATTCTGAAACATTTGTCAGAACTTCCTGTGGAAGATACAGTAGCTTGAGAGTTTACGTATGGCGCTTCAAATGTAGCTCCTGCCATCTGCTGGCGCTTTTAGGTGACTACAACAACATGTCAGCTGGCACATATTTTTATACAGTCTATGGAACAGACACAGTTCTGGCAGTGACTCAAATAATAGTCAAAGTAATAAAAACAGGACAAGAATAACCCGATGACATCACACACGCCGTGAAAGATGACTGGGGATAATTGGTGAGTACCAGCGTGTAGCCGTTGCTGTTTCGGAAGTAACTGATGTCTTGTTTGAAAATGTACTTAAGTATTTGATTAGTCAAACTGAAAACTGACGCATTAGGTTACTTGTTACTGCAAAAAGTAATCAAAGTACTCTAACGCGTTACTTTGCAACGCGTTATACCAAACTCTGGTCACAGATGGCTGTGCAGCCTCCCATCAGTCACGAGGGGACATACATCCACACCCAGAGCTGAAGAGGGGAGAGTTGCATTATAACAAGCAAAAAAGAACTTGATCAGTGGGAACGGCTCCAGAGAAAGCAGGTCCCTTCTGCTCTATGACTGTCTTTAAGTGTGCTGTTCTTGATTTTTACATGTATTTACATGAATGTTTTGGTCTGGACCGCAAACTACGGGACCAGCACTGCATTGTTCAGGACTCATTGTTGCTCAACATTAGATACATGTATGGACACAGATGGAGCCTTTTATCTGTATTCTGTATTCATTTTGTCCCTGTATGTGCACGTCTTTTGAAGTCTTACAATGAAACAGAGCAGTACCACTGGAGAGCATGGGCCAGTGCAGTGTAGTTCAAGGCTTATAATTTCTTCTACATATTACACATGTATATATCTTCTATATACTTTCTGTCTGATAATAATAAGAGTAATTTTGGAAGTTCTAAAAAATCTGCTGCAGGTCTTGGGGACCTGCAGGCAGAAAGACCTCTGATCTCTGTTATAAAGCCACTGATAAGTACCTATATAACACAGAGATACAAAACTGGTATTGCTTCAAACTCTCACCAGTTGGGGTACGGTACCCATAAACCTCGACTTCACAGAGTTGAAGATACGTCTCTGAACCAGGTAGATACACAGTCACGTAACGTCCCTCCACACGACCGCTGACAGTCACAGTGTATGACTCCCCTCGAGCGATTGCAGGAATGGTACCAGCCCTGAATAAGCAACAAAAAGAGAGAAAGCAGCTTAATAATGATGTTCAGTATCTATTTTGGAGTTCCTCAGTGATGCAGACAGAAGTGTCCTACTTAAAGAAACAGGTCTGTTGTGACTGGGCTGACTGGACTGAGGTTGAAGGTAAAACATGGTGATGAATAATGAACGGAGCAGATATGAAAATAAGCAGTTAAATTTCCCTGTAAGAAACAAAGGTACGAAATAGTAGCTCTAGCTAGCATTTTTTTTCATATATATGTGATATAAATATGTTAATGAATAATCAACATGCGCTCACAGTGGGTTAGAGGCACCATTGCCTTCTAAAGAGTTGCCGATGTGAATCTGTGCCCCGTGGATTCTTTCTGCACAGCAGTCTCCTCTGTTGGTGATGATGACGGAGGTGATGATGTAGGACTCCAGCAGGTCCACTCTCCACCAGGGGTTGGTCTGTTTTGCAGTCATGCTGCATGAACTATCTGGGAAGTGGGAATTACGGTTTCCATCAATGGCATTGTTGGCAGCTGCAAAACTATCCCAGTATCCCTCGTTGTAGCGGCTTGATTGAGTTGCTTTGCCACGCAAGGCCACATTTCCTGTGAAAGAAATACACACATTTTTTTAGCTCTCAGTTGGCTACTGTATGCTAATATAGCCTTGAGCCTCTACCCTCAATCAGAGGTGAGGACAGGGTTTCCGAGGTTTGTTAGGTTTACTACTTTCACACCCACATGTTGCTTTCATTTTCAATCTTGTAGTCTTCAGTCTCATCTGACTCTTGGCAAGACAGTAAACAAAAAAAAAAGGTGTCCTCATGTTTGGACAACGGGTTTATTTTTAATAGTGCTGTTAGTGCTGTAAAGAGATTAAAAAAATGGAGAGATTAATTAATTATGATCTGTAATTAATTGATCTAATTAATCTCTTTTTTAATCTCATCTCAAAATTGCTGAGGAAAGCCCTCAACTTGAGGTATTTTCATTTATATTCATTACATTATTGTGGCAGATGATCAAAAGATTGATATATATTACAAAAAATGGTTTTATAGTCATAATTATTGTTTTGAACAGTAACACACTTGAACACAGATGCAGTACACCTAGCCCTTACATTCTATTGCATTTGAGATTAGTCCCAATAAAGAGTGCTGCAACCTTTAGTCTCGACCACCGGGGGGTGCTTGACTGTCATGACGTCACCTTCATTAAAAGCATAGCTGCAGATTAACGCAACAATAGATGTAAAAACACACAGAAACAATACATCTGTGATCAGTTCCCTAATTTTAGTGTAAGTAATTTATTCCATTGAAATATCATTGATGTATTATAGAAAAGTGATTTATCTTTTTATAAATGACAAAAGGCACATCTGCCTCATTTTTGCTGTGGTATCGTGATACTACTCAGAACCGTGATACTTTCACTGGTATCGTACAGTGGGTCCCAATTTTGGTACCATGACAACACTAATCTGGAAAGTATGAGAGAGGGAGAGACTGTGTGGATGTGTGTGGAGAGAGTGGGAGAGGAAGAGACTGTGGGTGTGGAGGGGGGTGGAAAAAGACAGTATGAGAGGGAGAGACTGTGTTTGTGTGTATCTCTATTCATGGTTATTCATTTGTGTGTGATATAAATAAACCTGGCTTTGAAAATTGGAAATGTATGGATTTTGATTTTATGTCATTTTGTGTTTGTGTGAGAGAGGGAGTGCGTTTGTAAGCACACGTATATGATGTGGCTCTTTGTACTACCACGGTAATTTTTGTGGCTCTTGGTCTCTGACTGGTTGGCCACCCCTGCCTTAAGGGAAGCCGCAGAGGCTTTGGAGAGCGATGAGAGCCTTCATCTGTTAATGATTTTTTGCCAGGCACTGTAGGGGAAACACTGCGACTATCAAGCAAAGTTATTTATGATCGATCAAAATCCTTAACAATCAATCATCGATAATCGAAAATTGATGCCTGTCCCTAGTATTGATACATTCCTATCATATAATTATGCTACGTCATCAATATACTTATACTGGCCTGAATACATAAATAAATACATATTCTTATCCACATCCCTTATATTTAAGGGATGTGTACATACTGTGTAATATTCCTGTGTGCAATATTTTGCCACTTCCTGTGGGATATCTATACATTTCTATATTTTTACAGTAAAAATACTACACATCATGTATATTACACTCATCCTGTGCAGCTATTAATCATGAGTATACAGTATCTGTTTCAGTGAAAGGTGTATATGGGTTTCTATTATTTTCATTATGTCTAATTTGTATTTAAAAAATATTTTATCCTTTTTTTCTATTGCCTCTGCTCTGAGCTCTGAACTGCTGTAAAGTGAATTTCCAAGGTTGGGATTAATAGAGTCTTATGTAACCCGAGCTGTTAACACTAATACTCAAATATTAGCACATTTTACTTTAAAAAACAACATAAAGATGTGACTGTTTATGGCGTGCTACACATATATTATAAATCAATGTAGTCATTGACAGCTACTTACCAAAAATCAGAGTTCTGTCTCTCAGTGTTATGTATTTAAACGGCCCGCCACTAACTTCCGGGAACTATCCGAGGTCTACATGAGTCACGTGACGCACAAGCATTTTGGACTTCTGTTGTCGCAACTCTATTATATTCTACGGCACTGTGTGTGTGTAGCAGTGAACGCTATTGTTGTATAGTGAAAAAACAAACAAAAAAAAAAACAGACCAAGAGGCTCACAAGCAGTCTGTCACACGCTTACTACTAGGCAAATAAATTCATCACACAAACATTTTTTTCCATTGCACGTGCAACTGTGACTGTGTGCGATATATGTTGCACTGTACAGCCCTGTACATAAATGACAGCACCAGATGTGTGCTTTGAGAAAGGTATGCAACTACCTCTGGTGCTGTTTTATATTCCTACATTATACTTACTATAAGCAGCAGCTGAGCACGTCCCCAAGAGAAGCAGCAAAAGAGAAATCACTCTGTGCTTCATTATTCTGCTTGAGATAGAGGAGAGAGAGAACTGTTAATAGAATGAAATGGCACTATTTGATGAAGACCCTAAAAAGAAGAAGACTAGATGAAAGAAAGATGACAGATCTTTGCTCAAATGACCTTGAATGAAGAATTGCACTTTTTGTTGTTGTTTAAAACCTTTTTTGCATTGTCACTCTTGGCCGCGCAGAGTAAAGCCATGCAACGCTGATTTGTTTCTCCATTGCCATCGCTAGATTAGAAGTTGTCTGAAGTCGCTGCTCTAAATCTCAACATTTCCTTATTTTCTATATATTATATTCTTATTCTTCACGAAATAACGGGGCACTTTTAATGTTAAGAATCTACAGGAAATGAAATGTGTTTATCACTGAATTGGTGGAACTTTGTTAGCAGCTTTTCTTCAATAAAGACAAAGTCTAATAGTCTAATAATACAGCAGGGAGGAAAGTGAGAGCAGAAAGAGCCACAGTGAGATGTTGATGAAGAGCTGAAGACAACAGACCCTTACTGCACCTCTGCAAACAGCTCACCTCTAACAGGTGACCTTCTTTTATCTTAACAGCTCAGTGTTGATGTAAGGTGTTGCTGCTGTTCGCTCATGCTTACCAGGCAGACACTGAACTTACCGTCTGCCTGAAGGTGAGCAACTCCGGAGATCGCAGCAACTAAAAAAAACTAAAAAACAATACCCAGCCCTAGTTTAAAGAAAACATGTCCTTCAACACGGAAACTGAAGCAAGACGGTGTACACTGTTTTAGAATTGAACATACCCCTGCTCTTAAAATTTACCTCTGTACTTCGTTCTAAGTGTGAGTGAAATGCTGTGCGACAACATTTTGGTAACATTTAATAACAGAGTCAATGACTAGTGTCATTTTGTACAAATAAATACTTCTTACTGTAAGTACAGTGGAAAAAAACACACAAGGGAGGAACTGTTGGACTTTTTTAAAAGTGTTAGCAGTAGTTTTTTCATTTACCTCAAAGTTGGCTCTTCTGAGATTTTAAATGTAATACTTGATGGTTTGATGAATTTAAGCCCTGATGAGTGAAACGCAAGACAAATAATTCATGATAATGAATAGATGAAATAAATAAAGAGAAATGTGGAGTGAAATGCTTACCCTGATTCCTGATCCTTCACTCTTGGTAGCCTCTTCCAGACGTGATAAAATCCCTTAAAAACCGAGCTGTTTTTGTAAAATCTCGCCCTCACAGTCAATCATTCATAAATATTACATTCATCGAGGATCCAATCACGTCCCATTATTGAGTGTACGCCCATGCACGCCTCCTCAGTTCATCAAGGTTCCAGTGGTCACCCAAGGATACACCATGAAATATTCCCCAAGGTAATTTAATACACACACATCTCACAGAAAGACGAGTGTTCTGATTCAATAGTATCAGCTCAGTTCAGAGGGCTTTACTGTTGTGAGACTGATCAGAGTGTGTCTGAGAGGGGGCATTTTGCCTCAACACCAACTGACAAAGGGGACTCCTCTCTGGGCTCAGGTCTTGGGCTGTCAGTATTTGCTCTGGGGCCACTTTTGAAAAATCATGACATTAGTTTTCGTCGTATTTACTGCCCAGTTCAGACAGTACTTTTCCACTATATCCAGCTGTTGCTGTAGTTCTTGTTCAGTAGGAGACAGTGGAACATGATAAAAATGTGTAATAAAAATCCTTGAAACTAAGATAATAGTAATATATATAGGTATGTCCCGATCCGATCCTTGGATTGGGTATCGGCGCCGATCACATTATTTATACAAAATCGGAAGGTAATAAAAGATCGGAAGAATCAAAACAACAACAATGGCCAGGTCTTTCATCTATGTTGTTCACTGTTGCCTCTGCTTTCCAATGTATAAAGTGTGGCGATCCTGTATATTTTATAAATACATTTTTTTTATAAGACAGTCAGCTGATGGCTTGCTTGCTCACCTTCAGACACTGAGGTACCTCCAGTCACACCCACAGGTACTATCGGCCAGTGGGATGGCTCGATCAGCTGAGCCCAGGTAGACCGGTCCCTACATTATGCCGCTCCTGGCAGTATGGCGAGATCGCTGGCAAGTGAGAAATGAGCCAGAAGTCCTCTGCGTATTCGGCCTACCACGGCATTTTACACCGCTCGAAGTCCGCAAAATAGGTGCACTTGCCTGTGGAATATCATCCATCCAGCCACTGGCCTCACCTCAGAGATTCCGCCACGGATATCAAAGGATCCTACGGAGCTTCCACGCCCGAAACAACGCCGGAGCGTTACGACATTCACCAACGGTCCCGTGAGTTGGCAAAAGCCGGGGGTTACTTTCCATTTCATTATTCCTTATTTGGAACCTTCGGGCCGGGTTGCTCTCACAGAAGCTTTGTCACAAGAAAAGACACCTGAACAAACCAAGTTATCATAAACCACACACACATTTTCATTTAAAACAAACTTCTGTCGGCGTTCAGCAGCCTGATAGCAAAAGGAATGAAGGACTTTGAATATATGTTCGTTTTCCTGGGGGGCGCTTCAAAGTGTCGACCTTTGTCATTTATAAGGGAGGTAACCTCATCCTTTAAAATCCGTTCAAAGTTTTTCATCACTAGTGAAGTAAGACAGACATATCTGAACTCACTAAGCTCTTTGGGATTTTTTAGTTTTGGGATTGGTATTATTGTAGAAGTTTTCCAGATGTACGGTAGCTGACAACTGAAATAAATAGGAAAACACCCCACCGAGCTGTTGAGCACAATAATGCAGAGTGCGCCCACAGATGCTATCAGGGCCAGCAGCTTTCCTCATATTTGTTTTCTTAAATAAGGCTGTGACAAGTTCTTGGGATATGGTAATGGCATTTAGGGGTACAAGGGAGTCTCTCAACCTGTTAACTTTAGGAATAAAATCAGGCCTCTCAAAACCAGAGAAAAAAGAATTAAAAGTATCTGGTAGGTCAGCATCATCCACGCCGTTAACTCTAATAGATTGCTTGGTCTCATAAGTACAGTGGTTGATGGAGGCCATAGTTTTAATGCTTTGCCAGGCTGCTCTCGGGTCACCACTGCTATATTTCATTTCAATTTTTTTCCTATAGTTCATTTTGGCCTTGGCTATATCAGCCTTTACTTCTCTGGAGACGGCCTTCATCTTCAGAGGATCACCGGCATAAAAAGTCCTTTTCTTTTTATTGATGACCGATTTGAACTCTTTAGTTATCCATGGTTTGTTATTTGGATATGAACTGACCTTTTTAGTTGTGATAATTGTGTCTACACAGAATGAGATGTAAGAAGAGACAGTGTCACACAATTCATCAATATCCTGACAAGCATCATAAAAGCACTGCCAGTCAGTACAATCAAAGCACGCCTGCAGAGAAGATACATTTTCATCTGACCAAGTCTTCACAGTTTTCTCCATGCGCTCTAGGCACCGAAAGGAGGGCCTGTACAGAGGTATAAGATAGACACTGTTATGATATGAGGATCCAAGAGAAGGCATCAGCAGGGACTTGTACGCACCACTCACAGATCCATAACACAAGTCTATCTTTGTATTTTTTTGTGTGGTGGCGCAAGACACATATTGTTCATAACTCCTCAGAGTCTTATCCAAGGTGCACCGATTAAAATCCCAGAGGACAAATTTGGGGGCGTCAGAGCAGATAGCGTCTAGCCTATGTGTGATGGCAGCAATCAGCTGAGCAGCAGTGCGCACGTCAGCTCGTGGATGGATTTAAACAACTGTAAAAAACAGCTGTTGAAACTCTCGAGGTAGGTAGTGAGGACGGAGAGAGACAGACAGAAGTTCGATATCAGGAGTGCATATCTTCTCCCGAACCACAACAGTTTTACAATACCTCTGGTTAATGTAAAAGCACACTCCTCCTCCTTGTCTCTTCCTGGTGATCTCCGATGACCTGTCAAGCCGAAGTGGGCTGCCAAACCCGCTTAGAAACAGGTCCTCGTCCCGGTCCATCTCAGAGAGCCAAGTTTCAGTGAAGGCCAGGAGGCAAGATTCTTTAAACTCCAGTTTAACTTTGGCCCACGCTTCAAGTTCATCCACCTTGCTCTGGATGGATTGAACATTTGACAGCAGAACTGTCGGCAGCGGAGGGAGCCGGTGGCGGTTGTTAAGACGCTTTTGAGTCTCTGACGTACTCCACCTCTTCTCCCTCTTTTCCAACGAGAAGGAATATTGTCCGGACTGTACGGTCTGTACAGCTCCTCCGGTATTTCCGCTGGCACTACACCTTTCGTTGTGGTCCGTAGTCAAAGGAGAAGCTCACGACTGAGAGCGACTCAACTCCCAGAGCTGTCATGGTATCCCTCCACTCCCTTGCCAAAAAGGCTCAGGTACAGCAATACCACGCATGAAAGTGCGAAACTGTGCAAACCACCCCATAGTCCACATTCTGAGTCTCTGACACACACACTACAGAAAGACTTTAAAAACAAGACGTTAAAAACATAAAAAGACGTTAAAAACATTACAAACAGAAGGTAGACTGCAGCGGGTCGCACACTGAGGAGCACCCCGGAAGACGTCAGGGCCTCAAGCTGAAAAGACGCCTTGAAGGAAGCTACCCATGTGTACCTGAGGCAGAACTCCTCTGGTTAACACGATAACACGATCAAATGCCTTAGAGGCATCAATAAAACCAAACTATTTCAGAAATTATGTCAAAGGGGTGCTCCTGGTAGCATTATAAGGATTTTAGCTTTTTGGTATGCCAAACAGAGAATGTAGGTAAAATGGGGTAAATGTCTCTCTTCCTCATTTGGGGTGGCCAATGGAGTACACCTGTACATGGATGAACTATCCAAGAAATTGAGTGGGTGTAAAACAGGCTGTATGATTGGTAATACCTTGGTAAATCATTTTATGTATGCTGACGACTTGGCCATTCTGTCACCAAGCACTGCTGTATTTCAGCATTTATTGAATATTTGTTCTGAATATGGGGTAGAATATGATGTTCAGTACAATGCTAGAAAGAGTGTTGTCTTGATCTGTAGATCAAAAGGGGACAAAGATCTGCGTTCCCCGAACTTCTATCTGTCTGGTCAAGTATTGAATGTCTCAAAGAAAACTAAATATTTGGGATCTACTGACAGTGCACAGTATTATATGCCCAAGCAAACATGTTGACCAGGAAATTTCATATGTGCACACACAATGTTAAAATAAGACTTTTCAAAACATGTTGCACCCCTCTGTGTACTGCTCCTTTATGAACAGTGTATAAAAAGGCAAGTATGCAGACATCACAGGTCACATACAATGACTGTTTTAGAATTCTGCTTAAGAGACCCAGGTCATCCAGCGCTAGTCACCCTGTTCTGTAATGCAGGGGTCAGCACCCTGAAGGCACTGCTTAGGATTTTAATGTATGAGTTTATTTGCCGTCTAGATGAGTCCCAGAATTATATTGTCAATGCGCTGGTGAGTCTCAGATGTAGTGATGTCAGGTATCAGTCACCCATGTGAAAGCATTGGTACAAGTGTCTCCTAGGGGATAGTCCACATTGATGTTTTTTGTTTGTCTTTTACCCCACTGTGTCTTGTGTGTGTATGTCATGATTTGGACCCTGTGTCTGGCTAATAAAGTGATGATGATGATGATGATGATGATGATTTATTTACGTTAAATCGCAAATCGCAGCCTTTTATGCTGTTACGTAATCGCACAGCCTGACATCGCGATTGCAACAGCGATTAGATTAATCGTGCAGCACTACTTTTCATTCCAGGTCAAAACTGATCTCCGCAACAGGCTGCAAGGAGAGCACCTCACTGCCTGCCTGATGGTTGCCATAAATGGGCCTGTCCCAGAGGTGTTCAACTACCAGAGGGCTTTTGAAATCTTCTCTTCGAAGTTGCGTAAAATTAAATGCTCTGATTCAGGGTGCCGTACTTGCAAATTGTGAGGGAGGGAGGGAAGGAGGAAAGCAGTAATTTCTGTCTGTTTGTGCGTAATTAAGTTGAGTATTACCTTTTGTTTTCTTTTCGTATTGTGTATTTTGTATTGTTTTGCGTATATGTAACAGTTTGAGAGTGTGTAAGAGAGAGAGAGAGCATTTTAAAAGAATATTTTGTCTGCACATGATTTAAAATAATAAAATAGCCCTCCAGAGGCAGATCAGTACGTTAGTCATTTTTCTTTTGATTACTGAAATGTTTAACCAATAATCCTTAGCCGTATTTTAGGTGTAACCTGTCACCATAACATACCACTAGTGTTTTTATCAGTAACAATAGATTCATTCACACATAAAAAGCACAAAGATGTTTAAATCTAGGCATATTCTACCATCATAACTTGGCCCTCAAAATTCACCAGATTGATGCCTTAATTGAAATACAAAATTTTCCCCTACAGGGATCATGTCTGTCATCTCCTCTCTGTCTCTCTTCAGCTTTCACTATTAAATAAAGGCATGCCCCAAGACACATTAAACATCAGAATTTTATAATCAATACGAAAATGAAATGGGGAGCCAGTGTTTGTATTTAACATCTTCACCTCATAGTCAATCATTGACAAAGATCCACTTCATCCCAGACACTATCCAATCACACCACATGGAGTGTACTCCTCCGTTGTCACTGTTCCAGTGGTCATCTAAGGACAAACCATGAACTATTCCCCAGAGTTTATGTAATACATGCTCATTGCGTTCCTCACAGAGAGATAAGTGTTCTGATACAACAGACGAGGCCTTTGGTTTCACACGTTCACACTTTCAATAATGTTTACATTTAACTCTAAAAGGATGATAATGTATGATTGTTATATCTCGGGTATTTACAGGCTGACTGGCGATACACGATTTATACCTCCATGTTTTCTTCAACATGGGAAACATGTTTTTAGTTGCAAGTCAAAGCCACAATTGAGATGTCACAAGCACTTTTATAGAAACAGATCGTGATCAAAATAGAATGCAAAGACAAGGATTTTATTCCCGTTTGAAAATATGCAGCTGCATAACAGTTACACCCCTGAAACACTAGTTGACGGCAGGGTTTCAGTGAAGTGCTGTAAAGTTTAGTTGATTCAAAACACACATTAAACACACATTAAACATGGCTTAATAGCAACAATTTCAAACACAGGTACACAAATCAGCTTCACTATAACTCATAGCATTCACAGACAAACACTTGTCTTTATCTGGACACATTTCCCCACAAATACAACTTACTAATGTTTTTAGCAAAAGCCTGTGGTGTTTTACATTATATAAAGTACCCGACTGGCTCGCAGACTTTTCCTCTACACATACAAAGCCAAGAACAGCAGCAACGTGTTATTTCGGATATTTAAATTTTCTTTTTTGCAGTCCTAAATATTCTTGTTAAATAAATGTTTATTTCTCTTTAAAAGGCTGTACTTGCATCATTATGCCTTTATTATCATTATATAAGTTTAAAAAATGGTCTAAAAACAGCAAAATTACAACAATAGTAAAAACGGTCTTAAAAAGCACAATATCATCGCTTATCGCAATAATTTTTGATGCAATTAATCGCCCAGCAAAATCTGTTATTGTGACAGGCCTCGGTGCACGTCAGGTTACGGCTCTAAAAAGTGTTGATGGAGAACTTGTGAGTGAATGAGTGAGGCAGAGCTGTGCGGAGAGTGTGAGAGAGGAGCATTAACACTGTCATGTATCATGTAATGCAACTTGACCCTATATCGATAAAATGATATCAATCAGCCTCGTTGAACTAAGCAACCCCAAGTGGTTGGCAGATTGTCCTCTGTCTTAAGTTGCTTTTACCTGCCGTCTCGACATGTCGGACATGAGCTTGTAAGGATAAGGTAGGTTTACATTTCAAATGTATGCCCACATGCAGTGATGTTGGCAGGTACACGTCCAGATACATTTTCAACATTCATGCTCACATCACAAGATCTCAGAGTTTACCCACTGCTCTGTAGATCTCCCTGCCTTTGAGAGGGACATCAGCCTGTTCTCAAAGCATCTCTTAACTGGTTTGGATGGAGTACAGAAGGATGCGCAGCTGGAGCACACTGAAATGCAATGTGATGATACTCTGAAGTAGGGCTGGGCGGTATGACAAAATTTTGCTCGGGTTCGGCCCACTGGACATGCTGCTGTGTTGTGCTACGGTCTATTCAAGAGCCGGAAATTGTTATTTACGTGACAACGCCTGAACACAACACAGGCTCCGCTCCAATAGTGCCGTGCTCGGTTATAATTGTCTCGGACTCGGGACGGGTCGGCTTCGGTCAGAAAAATGTGGCCTGAGCCGTGCTCTAGTGTGCTCACCTGTGTGTGGCTGCACACGTGTCTGTGTGTGTGTGCACGCGCATCGGGGCGAAACTCTGCCGTGCGTGATACAGAGAGCAGAGGAGAATTGAAAACGGCGGTGTGCTGCTGCTAGTTGCATATAGAGGAAACACTGCTCTTTTTAGTGAGTTCTTCTGGGTCATTGTGTACAGTTACTTCGCTTTCAGGACTCTCTCCGACAGCCATTCTCGCCTCTAAATTTGTCTCTATGCTCTCACTCTCACCGGCTCTAGCGCGCCTGTGGTGTGCAGCGGTGAAATGGGTCCCTGCTGAAACACTTTCCCGCTGACTAAAGGTGCAGCAGAGAGGGAGGAGGAGGGACCTGGACGCTGGACTCTTTTAAAGATCCTAAGCAAACTCCCTCTCTTTTCAATCTTACCAACTGCAGCGTTAATTTACAAATAAATAAAGAAATTATGGATATGTGGAGAAATACAAACTTTTGATGATGTAACGGCAGACTGTGAATATCTAAGGATGCAATAATGTGTTTGGACTACATATTTTCCTGTATTTAGATCATGTGGACCTTTGGGCTTGAATGCATACGTTACGTGTGCTGACATTAGCAAGGTAGCAGCGTGACATTTAATCATTATGGACAGGCTACGTGACTAAAAACAACAACAACACGTGTTTGTGTTTTGTTTTAGGTATTCAAGAATATTTGATTGATCGCCTGGCCTCCGATGACCAGAAAAACGGCAATTACAGGTCTCTGATTGAGGGTCAAAATTACCTGAGCTCCGGATGGGTTGGGCAAATTTTACACTGCCTTTTAGACGACCATCACATCATATTGAAAGCAATCAATATTGATCGCCTTCAATATGATGTGATGGTTGCGTAGCCTGTCCATAATGATTAAATGTCACGCTGCTAGCTTGCTAACGTCAGCACACGTAACGTATGCTAACGTTATATTACAGTGTTTAATGATACAGTCTATTATCTCGCTATTACTCTAATCTTTCCTGCTTATCGTTCAAACAAATGATTAATTTCTAAATTAATATCGGTACTCATTTAAGATACCTTCATCAGTTACCGGAGACCACTGTCTAACATCATCAATCCAGCTATTCATGATGCTGTCATTGTAGAGAGTCAGTTCACAATGACAGCATAATGAATTGATGACTGACACATGTCATCGCAGCAATGGCGGTGCTGCAAGATGGCGGCATACACAAGTGGCTCGCCGAATTCGTCTATATGGGACGCATTTGCCCCCGTTACCGTTTCAGCTCATTTCGTGGCTGCCGGCTGCATCTACCTCCCTCAATACTGAACCAATTTTAGAACAAGTTGTACCTATGAATCATACGTACACATACACATGGGGAAATAGGGCCCAGGTTGAAAAATACCTAAGTTATCCTTTAACACAAACTTAAAAGACTTTCGTGTTTTGTTCTCAGACATAAAATCTGTCCATAAATACCCCACTTGTGAACTTTGAAGCTGCTGTGTGTCTTAAAAGGCAGTTGATAACAACAGGCTAAATGAGACTACAGAACGTCATCATATCGGTCCACAGCAAACACAGTTTTGTTATAGTGATGACATGCAACCACAGTGAATTAAAAGAGGTGGAACTCAACCAGCTGCAGTGGGGGCAGTGCAGCACACGCTTGAGTTAACTTGTAATTTATTTTATTGATTAATTCAATATCTAAATAATAACATTCGCAGGATAAGCGTGAAGTATATTGTAAATACTTTGTATGCCCCCACCCAGAGACTACCGTTACCGGAGCTGCTAGCAGCACTGACATAAACAAATGAGAGCAGCTGACCAGCACACACTGCAGCATTAAACAACTAAAAACACCTCTGTGAAGAAGGAAATAACTCTGCTCAGTCCATTTCACCTCAAAAATGTCTTTGCTCAGTCCACTTTGCATCTTAGCTTGTCATGTCTCATCTTAGCATGAGCAAACGCAGATGGATACAATCCGACTGCTTTAAAAGCTGCAGTATGGAGGCATTTTGGCTATACGGTTGAGGGGAAAAGGGACCTGTACAAGAGCCTGATGGTGTGTCAGTAAATTCATCTGTTAATTTAATTACCAATCACCACAAGTACAGTATGTTATGTTTTAGAAAAAGCAAGTTGTCACTAGTGTTGCACGGTATACTGGTACCAACAGTAGACTTAAACACCAAGGTACATATGATACCATAATGTTGGAGTACCATAGTACTACGGTACCTCAGGTACCACTACTGTGGGATAAGTTCAAAATCTAATCCCAAGAGGGTGAGCGTCCATGCACCGTCCAATAACGGCGCGCGCTGGCCACCTGGCACTCAATGCTGCTGCAGTGGTTTGTTTTCCAGTGACATTTCAGGTATTAGGTGAGCTATTGAGTATCTTTCAGCAGTTAAAGTTATTATTTATTTATTTTTACTTGTAGGCTAGATTTGTTTATATATGCTATAGTGATTTGTTTTCCACTACAGAGCTCTATGGTACGAGCATTTTACTCGCATTTGTGACTAAAAATAGTTTTGTGCAAGCAAAAGAAATCATTCAGGAGCACGCTGTACAAGTACAGATTTCAACCAGCAGTAGAAACGAATGACGAATCCTGCCAGTTGTGGGTTGAACGGGGGTCACAGACAGGAATATGGCAGAGCACTATGGCCACCGCAAGATAACGTGGTTTACCGGCGACTGAGAAGCCCGGCTCCAGGTCCGAAAAGTCTTCGTTGGTGTCATGACTGCCCAGAAATACCTGCCGAGCCGTGGCAGCACACAGGTATGTGACGTCTCAGAGGTAAAACGAGCCATTCACATTTCTCTATTTGTGGCAGGTAAGGATCCACAAACCTCACTGCACTTTAGGGACTGTTCTTTACTTGTCAGGGGAGGAGGGTGGCTGGTTGATTTTTATTTTATTTATTTATTTTATTTTGATCCCCCCTATGTTCATCACTTATTGATGCTGTTTTTGAAGTATGAATAAGTCAGTAAGTAATTTATTCCATTGAAATATCATTGATGTATTATAGAAAAGTGATTTATCTTTTTATAAATGACAAAAGGCACATCTGCCTCAATTTCGCTGTGGTATCGTGACACTACTCAGAACTGTGATACTTTCACTGGTATCGCACCGTTGGTCTCAATTTTGGTACCGTGACAACACTAGCTGTCACACAGTGAGAAAACAAAATCATGTATAGAAATAAAAAATTATGATGCATCCTGATGCATGGATAATAGTTTCATCATCGAATCCTAGCCCTCTGAAAGGTAATTGGATTGAATTATGAGGTGCCTGCAGACTCCCACCCATAGCACATACTGCCCCATACTCCACCAGTACATTTCAATGATTCACACTCGCACACACATACTATGAATGACATGAGAGTAGTGGAAGGCCAGTATTCTCCTCATCTATGGACTTACTCAGCTCTTAAGGCTTAAACAGGTTAAAAACAGGCAGGCAGACCTTATATAAAGACACAGGTGCTTTAAAGCATCGAGACGACGGGGAAGTGACGGGACAGAGAGAGAGAGAGAGAGCTGTGAGCCACAAACCTGAATGAATTACACATGTCAGATGGCCTTAACACACCTCAGCAAACAACTGTTGTGAGTACTCATTGTACACTATAGTAGTTCATGCAGTATTATTAATTATAATCGTATGTGTAAAGTACTGATGAATCTATAACAATGCATGCTTCATCATGACATTTTATTGTTGGCGTTAGTTACAGTGTAATGTATTTTCTATGCTGCATTGTAAGTGATTACTGTCTATCACACACTAGAATACTTTGAAAAGACTTTAAAAATACTCTTTATTCCCAAGGTAATACGATCCATCCAACCATTTCAAAGTTATATATTTAGGCTATATCCCCCCCTTGAATTAAAAGGTATTGGCGAATACTTAGATCTGACTTTAAGATAATTACTTGAAGTAAAATCCTCAACTTTTTTATTTATTTTCTCTTATATCTATCTATCTATTGTACACTTCTATGTCCAGATATTGCATTGTAAGGTGCAGTCTGTAAAGCCGAACTGCTGCAAGCATTTTATTTACTCTGTCATTCTTTATTTTAGCCTATATCTCTACCTCTCTGGTTGTGTATAGTTTCAGTAAACCCTCTTTTTTGGAGTTATCCTTTGGAAATGAACAAAAATAGAATATGAGTCAATACAATTACTGCTGTTGTTGTTCATTGTAAAGCGTCTTTGAGTATCCTGAAAAGTGCTATATAAATCCAATGTATTATTATTATTATTATTATTATTAAATGCATGTACAGATGAGAGGCTTTCTTGTGATGTAGCCTTCCCTTTTAATATGAGAGTGTAGGTTTATCTTATTTTTATAAATGTATTCATCTTTATTCATGTATTTGTTCTAATTTATTTCTGTGGGTTTTCTTTTTCCCTCTCTGTCTCACTGTTTATATATTGACCTGTCCTGCACTGACAAAGGATATGTTAACACTGCATTTCTACAATAAAAATACACAAAAAAGAAAAAGAAAAAACTTAAATATAATAAATACTACTAAAAAGTCCGACACTTTTTAGGCTGACCAAACGTCCTCTTTTGCCCGGACATGTCCACTTTTCATGTCCTGTCTGGGGCGTCCGGGGGGTGTTTATAAATTGATGATAATGTCTGGTTTTCCTTTCCGAACCTGACAGTCATTCTGTTTTGTTATGTCCGAAACCGAACCGAGCCCGACATTATTTAATTACTAAAGCACTGAGTTTGTGTCACACAGTTGTTATGGATACAGGCTATTTAACAGGCCGGGCGTGCGCCATGGGCGCTCCGCGGAGAGGGAGACCTCTGTGTTTGAGGCGGGAGCGGGCGGGGGGAGGTCCAGTGAGGGGAGAGGGACATAGACGTTGGAACTAGGGTTGCGGGGGGTGTGGCCGCACCCCCTCCCATCCGCAACCCCGCACCCCAGCCTCCCTACCCACTGCATTACGCTTTTAAAACAAATAAAGAATATGAATTTAAACTCAGTTTGTCTGACTTACATTTATCTCTTTCATATCATTAATGCATGAATCTATGCTTTTGATGTGATATGCAACCTGCCTGACTACATACAGTAGCCTTGGCATCCAGGATGTTGTGTCCATCCTGCAAACCTTGCAGCCCCAAACCCGCTCCATGCTGTCGGAGGTGGAGAAGCTCATTAAGCTCTGTCTGGCCCTGCCCTGCATCCAAGTGCTCTTTCTCAGCCTTGCGCAGGCTGAAAACCTGGCTGCGCAACACCATGATGCAGGAGAGACTAACACATTTGGCCATTATGAACGCTCACAGTGACCTTATGGATGAAAGCGATGTCTCGACCCTGCTTGAAATCTTCATCAGTAGGTCAACTGAGAGAAGGTCCACTTTTGGAAATGCATGAAAGCTCTGAGGGCCGAATTCACAAAGAATGAACTGTGGCCGCTCAAAGCACCTTGAACTGCACTTCACTTGCACCCACAGTTTGCTCCGTCTTAACGTCCTATTCACAAAGGATATTGCGCTAATGATATACCAGCGCAAACACGCCCATAAAGTTTGGCAGCTGAGTGCAGTTTGCCCCTGATTGCAATTAGCCACACATGGCAAAGTTATTTTTTTCACTTAACTGCTTGTGGCTATTAGCGCTGGTATTAATTAGACTTTGTTTGGCAAAGTACTGAATACTGTAAACCCTGATGTAGTGATGTCTGCTGGTGAGTCAGTCTAACAGTATCGGATGGGTTGAGGCTGTGGATTTGACCAAGTTTGACCACTTTATCACTATTCCCTCTCACTTGTAGCTGTTTTTTCGTTATCTTCTGAATTTAATATGAATTATGGAACCGTTTTTGTTCACGTTTGTTTCCCCCGTTTCGTAAAATAAATTATTGAAAGTTGCTTTTGAAGTGCGTGACAAGTGCGTTTTGAGAACGACTGCAGACTGTCACCTGTTCAACGCATCAGTATCTTCGGATGCCATTAAAGTAATAATGATTATAATAATAATGTCAAAATATTATTTACAGACTGATTTAACAGATGATCACTGGAAAGTCTGGGCGAGAGGCTTCCACAGAGGAGCGCCCAGTTTGCACCAGCTTTCTAAAGACGTTATTTACTTCACTCAAACTGTGTGCGGCTATTAGCGCTGGTGTGACTGAATTAGACGTTGTTTATCAATGAGGCTCATTTGCATAAATATATATTATATTTTTCGCCAAATATATGCATATTACCTCATTTAAATACGTGCAAATAACACCGGAGCACCGAGACACAATCTGCTTGGCAGCGCAGTTAGTGGAGCATTTCACCCTCTGCGCGTGCTTTGTGAATTAGACGGGATCTGCTTGCACCAATTTTACAGGTTTAGCGGCCGCAAAAGCCACGCAATCCGTTTGTGAATTCGGTCCTGAGTCAGGAGCGCAGACTTTTCTTTTTGCATTCAAGGTTACAAATAATGTTATGTTCCTTAAATGGCTTGATTTAGTTATCAAAGTTTCATTTTCGAAACAATAAAGATGCCGTGTTCATCCATTCTAGTTCTCTTATGTGCATGTTATTATAAAATAACTTCAAATCAAATCCTTAATCATTGATAAGTGTGCGTGCTTCCCCCGCTCATCCCAACAAAAATCCCGCCCCCCCTCTCAGAAAATAGTTCCGACGTCCACGGAGAGGGAGAAATATATCAAAATAAGATAAAACAGGAAAAACCTGTCTCCCTCTTTTATTTTATTTTCGGCGTTTAATCAAGGTGGAGGCTGGCGGCAGAGAGGTAGAAACAAACAGCCAATGTGTGTGTGTGTGTGTGTGTGTTATGTTCAGGTGTTGTCACGTAAATAACAGTCCCCAAGCAAAAAACAGGACAGACAATAGGATTTTATTTATTTTTACACTACATTTTCACTGAAAGCTGACCGAATCCGACCCGAGCCCGAATACAATTTATACATTTTTGACCGAACCCTGCCCGACCCATCAGGTAGGCCTACCTTCGGGACCCGTCGGGCTCGGATCGGGTAGCCACGCTCTCGTGTGTGTATGTGTCCCCTATCTATAATTCAGAGAAGTCTGATTCGACTGCCAGCCTCGCTGTCGAATCGTTGCAAAATGTGGTTATGAAACAAGACTGTGCCATTCTGACTATATGGGGGTGCTCACTGCTGCTGAACATCTTGATTTGACATAGAATGTATTTATTTTCTAGTAATTCATGGTATATGGCCTATTTTGATACAAACATCAGCCTAATTTCTGTTAATAAAAAACTGAAAATGACGCATGCGTTTAATCATAATCGTCAGTACGCATGAATAAATCACCCAGTTGCTCGATCCAAATAAGCTGAGGTGAGTGCGCTGCAGGACCATCAGAGCAGCATCGAGGTTTACGGTGATTTAAAGTTAAAGTCCCACTGATTTTTACACACCTGAGTGTGTGAAATTTGTTCTCCACATTTGACCCACCCCCTGAGGGAGCGGTGCACAGCAGCAGTGCCGCGCTGATGATTTACAGTGGCAGAGCGCATAAACAAACACTTCGGAGGAGTTATGTGCTCTCAAATCAAACTTTTTTGAAGGATTATTCGTTTACCTGAAGTGTCTTGAAACGAATTTCACCACTGACTGTTTTCTTGATAGACTCTGACTTTTTATTTGGCTTCTTTTTGTCCGACGTGGCCAAACAATTGAGAGCAGTGACGCACGGTCCGTGTGGATGAACCTGAGTTGATTAATGAAGTAACTTGAAGTCAGAAAGAAGGAAAACTGTTTCTAAACCTTCTGATGATGTTTTTGGATGTTTATTTGTGAATAAAATGGCTGAGTTTCAGTTAGTTCCGACGAGTCAGAAACGACTCCTGTTAAAGACATGGATGAGGCTGTAGCGCGTCTGCACTCAGAGCAACATACCCTGATGAAGTGAAAGGAATAAAGATAAAGATAAAATGATAACCCTTTTACTTTTATTATTGTTATGTTATTATGCCAACTGAAGAATTAAATTTGTTTATTTGGGTGTTTTAGCTCTTTTCTCTGGAGCGGAAACTGATGCAAATGAGCTCATTAATCAATGAGGGGGAAAATAACTTAAAATAACTATCTTAGTCGGGGACACCCCTACATACAGATAAACTTTAAATACATTAAAATTATAGGGCATCTTTGAGTAAACTGTGAGTATCATTTAAGTAGGCTATCTCGTGGCCGGCCGAGTGTCCTCTTTTTTGGAAATCAAAATATGGTCACCCTAGACACTTTTACATCCAGTATAAGGACAATGTGTCACAAGTCAGAAAGTTTATAGTCATAGAATAGGAGTTTGCAAAGACTGAGGATTTTTTAAGGGTCACTACTTCCAAAACTGTTAGCGTCAAAATGACAAAAGTGAAAATAATAAAAGTTGCATTCCGTGAAGTCCTCAGCTAGTATGCTATGCTATAGTTAAGGTAGCTAACCACTGTTCCAATCCCTACCAGAGCGACTTGTAAGCTAACATTAACTTAGCAACTGCTATTAGCCTAAAAGCTAACCGAACGTTTCCACGTCGGACTGTTAGTTTAAAAATCATATATCGTGTTATCATAACTGAATAAAGAGTAACATTGTGAGGTAAACTGTGGGTCTGATAAACTGGTAGCCTACCCGCATGCACCTCCGGGTCTCTGTCCTCTGTGTCGGTGTTACTCTCGGGCCGTTCAGCGGCCACCTCCGCGTCGGTGTCGGGCTCCGGGGCACAGATCCCGGGGGTGCGGCAGCTGAACATGTGGCTGTCCCAGCCGGGCTGTAGCTCTCGGCCTCAGTGTCAGGTTGATACTCAGGTCCTCTTTGATGCTGCTGGTCTGGTTCAAGTCGAGGCGGGGCAGCTGGAGTGGTGTCGTTAATGGCTGCTGCTGAGTAACGGTTAACGGTTACTGACCTCCTCCTTGCTAGCAGTGTTAGCATCGTCCTCGCCATGTTCTTTGCCCATGAGGAGACTGATGAAAAAAAAAGTCAGACCGTCAGTATGTCTTCCAGAAGTACAATATCACTGTTGTACCTGTTTTCAGCCCTTAGCTTTGCTACTTTATCCATGTTTCCTTGTTTTTTTCTGCGACGCCATTTCGTGCTCGCCTTCCCACCGTTCCCGCTCTTCAAAGTCCCACGGTCACCTGACTCATCGTCACCAAATCAATTTTTTTTTGCTTAATTACAAATAAAGTAACTCTCAATTGGTTGAACAGATGCACACAATTTTATATATATATATATATATATATATATATATATATGTATATTTAATTGGTTAAAGCAAAAAAAACCAAACAAACAAAAAAAGACAGGAGCAGTCCTCAGTTTGTGGGGTTTTTGGAAACCCTCGCGCACTTGGGTTCGCTCGCGCATGCTCAGACCTGCTCCTTTACTTTTTTTTGAATGATCTTTATTGTAAGCTCATCAGGTACTGTGAAATGTGAAAGGCCCTCTCTAGAGCCAGTGTTTTCTTTGTCCTTTCTGGGCGAGTAGCCCCTGACTGCAGGCCTGCAGACCTCCATGTGGGCGGAGTCAAACTTTTTTTTTTGTTTTTAAACTTATTATGAAATACACGATTGACACGTTTCACAAAATAACAGTAAATACCTATAAAACATTAAATTACATTAATTATTCATTAAATTATGAAAAAAGTAATATATTTAATGTGTATTTATCATAATCAAATGTAACCTGAGATACTTTTTTAATGTTATCACTAGATTGTTTTTTTTTATTGAACAACAAATAAAAACAATAAAAATAATGTTAATCAACTAATATAAATATTCAAAAGGGGTAAAACATGCATTCTGAAGACAGCATGTTTATCATGAACACCAGCATGTTTATCATTAACACTGAAAGTAACAAGTGCAGTAACAGAAAATACTGAGAGCAAAAATACAGATTATTAACACAAATTAACACAAATGAATAAACTCTGAGTCTAACCCTGAACTCTGAGTTGATTTACCCTGAGATGGGAAACTCTTGAGTTACCGGTTCCAGAACAGCTGATTTGAGTTAGTTCAGTCAACTCTGAGTATGTTCACTCTGAGTTAAGCCGACAATAAAAAGCCATCATCAATGGAGCTCCGACTCCATGATTCACCATGGCAACAGGTAAATAAAAGTTAGTGCCTCCATTTTAATCCAGTGGATGTAGAGATATTAATGCATGTGTAGCAGACAGTGCACCTTTATCTTTAAAAGAAGAGCCTGAGTCAGAGCGAGGAAAGTGTAAATAAGTTAACCATAAAGTTAATAAAAAAGTTTATTCATCATTTATCAGACTTACATTTCCTTAATGAAGATAAAGTGGTGGAATCTGACTGTGTATCAGGCTGTCGATACATTGCATTATATTGATAATATACAATAATATATTTGTTCAGATTTAATCTGATGGGGAAAAACACAGGAGGCAGCAACTGAAATATAGGAAGATTTAAAAGACAAAAGATCTAAGACATAAAGACATGCCTGTAAACTCACAGTCTGACCCAGTAATAATATGTCTGGTGATTTGCACTTGAAAAGACGTTGAGGTTAAAATACAGTAGATTTTAAAATGTTGCACATCTATTTGTATCTTGACTCAACAACATTCAGTGACTTTATTTCAGCTACAAATGTAGTAAATTTAAAGACACTGAAATGCTGCACCATTGCTCACTCAGAAATATTAACACATAATCCCCAATATTAGGCTATAGGAATTATGTTCCATCAGTGCGACCAATGACATCAGTGATAGAGATCATTAGTCATTGATACAACGTGTCTAAAGCTTCATACCCATTTTTAAAATTTAAATAATTAGACCTACACATTATGTGCAATAAACATTTGGGAGCTGCTCTAACAGACTGACAGTCTGATCCTTGTGCACAGTGTTATAAAAAATAATAAATATAAAAAGGACAGAGGTTTGATTCTGAGCTGAGGGTGAATTCTCGCTGTGTAATATTTGAATGTAAAGACAAAAACCGATGTCCAAAGAAATGATTGATGTGCATAAATTCAGTAACTTAAGACAGTCCTGAGTAACAAACTAATATCCAGCAGGATTTAGACTGTGACAGACGGTAAATCTCCACTAATTAATGCGCTTCGATACAAGCTTTGACACGGATTTAATGAATGAGGAAATGAAACCGCGTGTAAGAGGGAGGAGACAGAGAAAAACTCAGGGTTTATTGAAGAAAACCTGCCAGCGAGCAGGTTAGGTTCACAGACTCAATTGCCATGGTGATTGACTCAGAGTTTGATTTACCTCTCTTTCTGGAACTGAAAACCCAGAGTTTCCCTCATTTTAGGGTTAACATACTCAGAGTTTTAACTAAACCCGCTTTCTGGAATACCCCTCTGGTACTGAAAAATGAATAAAGTGTCATACTTGGATTCATCTGATTCTCCTTCCAGGGCGTCTCTGAGTGTCTGCAGCTGATTGGCATGGTCCGTCTAGAGAATATCAGGCTCCATCACCTCCCCACAGAATAAATCTTGGTGACTGTTTACCCAGCTCCATGCTGTCTGAATGTCACCAAGGATTTCCTGCAGCATCTGGTTACAAGACCAAAGTTGAAATCAGAAAAAAAATCCAACATGCAGTCACAACTACAGTTAAATCACAGCGTAACACCATATTTGTAATTGTTTGAGAGGAAAATCCTAAACTGGACTATAACTAAAAAAATAAAAAATACGGATCCGTTTTGTCTTTTTAAATCCTAACCGGATTTGGTCAGGCTCACGACAGACATAATTCTGACAAATTAATAAATATTGTTGCAAGTAATGAAATCCTTTAACAAGGCATTGGTCACTTAGCATTTTTGCTGGGCTTGTTGAGCCCTTTCCTAAAATTAAAATTACAGAGAGCTTAAACATGTTACAATGAATAGGTGCAGTTCAGTACTCAGAATAAGTCATTTTTTCATTATCATTTGCACTTCTTTACTGACCGAAAGGCTCTTGGATGCATCTCCATCCAGACCTCCAGGGACACTCACTGCTGCTGCTGCTTTTTGGTGATGTGAGGAGGTAATCTCCTTGTATCACGTTACGTGTCTCTATAAATAAAACAGAATAGACACGACAGGTATGATTACAAAGCCACAAAATATTGACTATGCAATCAATTTCATTCTTGTGCTCTGATTAGTCTCTTAGGAGACTAAGAAGACTAACGTTATGTATCATTATAGTGCATATACCACCGAATGCACAATGTGTCCAGGTCCAACTTCTTCTTTTGTCGGGTTTACCTACGTCCTCAGTAGGGAGTGTCACGGTGAGTGACGACCTCAATACTCCGCCCACATTGAGGTCTGCGGGCCTGCAGTCAGGGATACATGTTCTGGGCTACTGTAGAAATGTGGCGCAACATGACGGGCTTGGTGGAAGAGGATCCGTGCCTTATGTAGATATGAAGGGGTGATTAAACGCTAAAGAAAACCATTCACCATAGTAGGCTACACCCATAACAAACTCACTATAACACTATAGATTACAAAAGGGCAGGGCAGACAAGCAGGAGAGAAAGAAGAGTAGATGGGAGTAACATCCTTTCTGTCCTCCTTACTTGCCTCCACTTTACCCCAGTACCCTCTCCGCAACCCCTTACCCCGCATCTATCCTTTCTCCATCCTCTTACAGGGCGACATGGTGGAGTCTGCATGTTCTCCCCATGTCAGTTTGGGTTTTCCCCGGGCTCTTCAGTTTCCTCCCTTACTCCAAAGACATGCAGATTTTAATATTTAAGATTCCTTTGGGTTTTCTCCAGGTGCTCTGATTCTCCCTTCTCCCAAACAAGCAAAATAGGAAAAACAAAATCTCTGATCTTTCCATTTGTCTTTTTAAATCGATACAATAAAAATGTACCCTCACCATGACAAGTTGACAGCAAAGGTTTCACTAATTTACCTTCTATGATTTTCTGTAAGACGACTTTAAATTTCCATCTTAATATAATATGAAGTGATTCTTGAATCTAAAGGCTTTACTGCAGCTGGTGCCTTTCATATAGCAGGGGCATTCTCCTCTCCATTGATTTACAACCCCAATTCCAAAGAGAGTTGGGACGCTGATTGCAAATCTTCCTTGACATATAGTTAATAGGTAACAGGTATCATTACTGGATA
This sequence comes from Epinephelus fuscoguttatus, assembly GCF_011397635.1. Lineage (NCBI taxonomy): Eukaryota > Metazoa > Chordata > Actinopteri > Perciformes > Serranidae > Epinephelus > Epinephelus fuscoguttatus. The sequence goes on from NC_064759.1 coordinate 6,193,422, forward strand.
TAGAGTGTTCCTGGGATGGCGTTTCTCTGGAGGCTGATGCAGAATTAAACATTGCTCTGGTTCTCTTGTCAAAAAGCCTGTGGTAGATTAAAAACCATAATAAGCTCTGTGGCGAACAAACATTTATGACATTAGGATGACGGTATGAGATTTGGAAATGATAACTCTCAGAAAATATAGCAGATTCACAGTATCATGGTATTACAGAATTAATATTACTAGTCCATACCCATTGGTAGCTTTGTCACCTTCTACCTATGTGCAGTTTCACATAGATTGACCACGTCAGTGAGTAGAGAAACGTGGGACAGACAGAATGACTGACTGACAGAATGACACACTGACAGTTTCCGTGATTATGTACAGCATACCATACCATGACTTAGTCATACCAAACATTAGAAAAAAACCTCACAAACATTGGGCCACAGGGGGAGCCACAGTGATCGGTCGCATTTTAGCCATTTTTAAGCATTTTTAAGCATTTTTCTGTTGTTATAGCGCCACCCAGTTGCCAATTAGAGTTAAATTTCTCCAGTCACCTTGAGGCGTCACTCCTTGCACGCATGCTCACTCTCTATCTCTAGGTGTCATTGTCTGGGTAGGTCAATTGAGTCATCAGTTGATTCACAATCAACCAATGGCACAGCAGCACATCTTCCCTGTCGGCCTATCATCTTACTGCTCCTCATTTTAAATGTGGTTCTTTCTATGCCGTAGTTCTTTCTTGCTGCTGCCGTGCGCCCACCACCTCCCCATCACCACCCAGTCTTTATGGATTCATCAGCCTCATATGCCTCAGCAGTCAGCAGCCTCAGAGTCATCAGCCACCACCACCACCACCACCAGTGTCTGGACTCCATCGGAGGATTTATCCTGCTGCAGCTCAGATGTCCCTCTATCGCAGAATATCTCCCTCTGGTGTCCAAGACAACATAGAAGTCTTCCTTCCCATTACACCCAAATCTATGAATCCAGACCAACATGCAAGGCTTTTTTCATGATTTAACTGAACTTCAGTGAAGATGACAGATGACACAACAGCGGGCAGTGACAGTACAAGATCAGCGATTTAAAACATCATTAGGAAACAGATCAATTATGAACATACTTAAGCTGCTTTATTGATATACTACATATAGTAGGCTTAATTCACACATCATTGTTGAAGGCTAATAATTAACAGAGACAATCTAAGAGCCAGTTTATCTGATTAGTGCCATTTTGCCATTTGCTATTGGCTATTGTCTGAGACAAAACTCCTAACAGAGTTTCACCAACTAATGACCTTTCTGACTGACTAACATTTGGTCGACTATCAGGGGGCAGCCCAAATAAAGACACAAGTTAAAAACTGAAAACATGATTCTTCTGTAACTCCACATTCTTTGTGTTTAAGTTTAATCAAGTGTGTTTTGATCCAGACCAACATGCAAAGCTCTTTTAATGATTTAATTCTATTTCAGAGACACAGACACAGCAGCAGGCAGTGACAGTACAATCACCATTTCAGCATTAAAGAGCAGTTTAAAACAGCATTAGAAAACAAATCAATTATGAAACACACGTAGGCTGCTGTAATAATGTTTTTATTATAGTAAGCTTAATTCAAACATGATTCAAACTGACTTACCAGAGATAATCTAAGAGCCAGTTTATCTGACTAATGCCATATCGCTATTGTCTAGGACAAACTTAGCTCCATGTTGCACACAGTTTTATAGGCTATTTGTCATGCAAACAATCCAGTTGAAGCTAAATGCATTATTTTGGTTTGTCTGAGTCCATAAAACAACACTGGCTTCATTCTTGCTCTTTTAAAGTGAATCCAGGAAAGAGCCATAGACCTCCACCTCACACAGGGTGAGGTACTCCGCTCTTCCGGGGATAAATATGTTAACATAGCGGCCTTCCAGCCCACCATTGCAGTTGAATTCACGAGTAGCACCTGATGGGATGCTTGTTATCAGGGCACACCTGGTAGAAGAAGCAGAAATGTCTTCATTAACTCAGCAAAGCCTGGCTGAAGGAAAAGATAAAGCTCAGTTCAAACCAAAGATTCACAGCCAGAGGAAATTGTTTCAGGGGGGAATTCTGAGAGCCAAGTTATGATGGCAGAATATGCCTAGATTTTAACATCTCTGTGCTTTTTGTGTGTGAATGAATCTATTGTTACTGAAAAAACACTAATGGTATGTTATTTATCTTATTTACATGACAGCATGTCATTTCTATCTCTACATGGTTGCACGTTTACAATTCTCTCTGTATCGCGCACAGCACTAATGGAGCGGAGCCTGTGTTGCGTCCAAGCGTTGTCACATAAAGAACAAATTCCAAAGAATTCTCAGTAGGCGCTCCAGCCAGTGCGCTACAGAGTGACGTTCATTTACCGGAGGCATTTTATATCTGGCTGATTTTTGGAGACAATGGTGGGGCAAATTAGACTGTGGCAGGCTGCCATAGTCTTGTCAATGTATGGGAAACACTACTTAACTGTAACCCAAGTGTTCTCGTCCACCTTTTTATCCCATTTTTTGAGAGCACATGTGAATGCGGGATGTTTCACATCAGCTTGTAAAGAGGTGAATATCAGTAAGCAATATTTTTTTGGCACAATTAACCAGAAAACAATTACTTTGATTGTTATTAGTTTACATTGAGTGTATTTGTCTATTACAGTGATATTGATAAGATCAGACCATATTTATGGATGAATTGTGTACAAATGTAGGTTGAAGAAAACACAGTGTAAATCCCACAGAGCAAAAAAGGACTCCCAAATATCAATTTCGGTATAGGTTGGACAGTAACATACAATCTGCTATAACATAGAGATTGGAGATGTGGTGTTATGATCAGAGCTTCAACATTTTAATCCCAAATAACTAAAGTATTTGGCACCAAAGAGAAACTGAAATTATTCTTCATTAATGATTTCCATTTAAATTCCAGTTTGAAGACTTTTTAATATTGTAATGAACAGGCTGTACACTACCTGGGGTTGTTGTTGCCGTTGTTGTCGAGAGAATCTCCGATGCGGATCTCAGCTCCATCCAGTCGTTCCCAGGAATCAACTCGGTTGGTGACTTTAACAGAAAAGACTTTTGTGTGTGTGGGCAGAACCAGTCGCCACCAAGGATTCATGTTGTTGTTTGTGTGACTGCAGGACCCCTTGATCCAGTGACTGTCATGATTCCCATCAATGGCATTATATGGAGAGCCAAATTCAAAGAGTGATGACTGTGAGGCTTTTCCCTGGATTGCCAGGTTTTCTCCTGCAAAAACAATAAAATATCAGCACAGATACGACTTTTTTATGTTTGTTTTCTCTGTTTTGTTTGTTTTGTTTTGTGGAGTTTGAAAGAGACACTATTGTTTTTGGCATCGACCCATAGTGGACATTACCTTAAACAAATGTAGACCATTTGTAAGGCCCTGACTCTAGGGAGATCCAATTCTACTTTCACCACTTGAGTACTTTTTGTATTACTTAATTTTTTTAGCTGAACCACAGCATGCAGGCCAGCCCTATAAACACAAAAGTCTGTCCATAAGTGAGTGATGAAGTTACACCATTGGTTGAAGTGAGTGATGACGTTAGTGTTGGTGTTTTCCCATTGGCTGTTACTCTTTTAAAATGAATAGGCGCTGACAGGCTGACAGAGCCGTGGACACTGGCAATAGAGGTGCAGATTTCCGGTTTAACCGGTTCGGTCCGGTTTAAGAGCTCCACCCGGTTTAATTCACTTCAACCAGATAAACCGGAGGAGAGAAAAAAAAAAAAAAAAAAAAAAAGCTTTTCACATCTGCGGCGTGTCAAGTCATTCAGTTTGTTGCCCTAGTAACCTGTTTCCACTGAAGAAGTTCCTGGTACTATTTGGGGGGCTGGAACTGCTGCAGGAAACGTCCTCTTGCTCGGCCCTCTCAACCGCCGTGTCTCCACTGAGAGAGTGGAGTTGGAGGAAGGTTCCTTAGTGTTCTTCTGCGTCTTCTTCTTCTTGTGTAACCTTGTGTGTATTGGCGGTTAACACAGCATTACCGCCACCTAGTGGATTAGAAGCGCATTGCACCTATAATAGGCTTTTATTGGGAAAAATAGCTCAAATGTGACCCCCAGTGGTAAAATTAGGTATATAATTCGATATATCGGTTTGGTTAGCTATTTGGCTTTAAATCAAACCGGTTGGAAAATTTTCAAACCTGCACAAGCCTAACTAGCGGTCCTGTGTTACTGTACGACTGTACTGGGGCATGTTAGCATGGTGGAATTAGCAAGCTAGCCAGCCATTAGGGGGTTTAATGAGCCATAGATCTGGATCTATATATCGATCAAATGATCAAAAAGACACTGGTTGAAACTGAAGTGAGTATTACACGTTACAATATCGAAACAGGTGCTGACACAATGACAACTCTCTGCTATTGACAATGGCACCGACAGGATGTTTTACAGACTATTGTTATCAGCAAAACTTGGCTCAAATAATCGCAGATGGTCCACACCCAGAGCTGAAGAGGAGAGGGTTGTATAATAACAAGCAAAAAGAACCTAATCAGTGGGAACGGCTCCAGAGAAAGCAGGTCCCTTTTTCCCTCATTTACATGAATGTTTTGGTCTGGACAGCAACCACGGGACCAGCATTGCATTGTTCGGGACTCATTGTTGCTCAACATTAGATACATGTATGGACACAGATGGAGCCTTTTATCTGTATTCTGTATTCATTTTGTATGTGCACGTCTTTTGAAGTCTTACAGATACAGATGAAACAGAGCAGTACCACTGGAGACCATGGGGCAGTGCAGTGTAGTTCAAGGCTTATAATTTCTTCTACATATTACACATGTATATATCTTCTATATACTTTCTGTCTGATAATAATAAGAGCAATTTTGGAAGTTCTCTGCATCACTAAAATCTGCTGCAGGTCTTGTGGGACCTGCAGGCAGAATGACCTCTGATCTCTGTTACAAAGCCACTGATAAGTACCTATATAACACAGAGATACAACACTGGTATTGCTCAAACTCTCACCAGTTGGGGTACGGTACCCATAAACCTCCACTTCACAGAGTGTAAGATACTTCTCTGAACCAGGTAGATACACAGTCACGTAACGTCCCTCCACACGACCGCTGACAGTCACAGTGTATGACTCCCCTGCAGGGATTTCAGGAATGGTACCAGCCCTGAATAAGCAACAAAAAGAGAGAAAGCAGTAGCTCTACTTACCATTTCTTTCATATATATATATGTGATATAAATATGTTAATGAATAATCAACATGCGCTCACAGTGGGTTAGAGGCACCACTGCCTTCTACAGAGTTGCCAATGTGAATCTGTGCCCCGTCGATCCTTTCTGCACAGCAGTCTCCTCTGTTGGTGATGACAACAGAGGTGATGGTGTAGGACTCCAGCAGGTCCACTCTCCACCAGGGGTTGGTCTGTTGTGCAGTGTGGCTGCATGAACTTAATGCATAATTAGAATCACGGTTTCCATCAATGGCATTGGAGGCAGCCGAAAAAAAATCGCTATAGCGGGATGACTGCGTTGCTTTTCCATGCAAGGCCACATTTCCTGTTAAAGAAATACACACATTTTTTTTTAGCTCTCAGCTTAACATTGGCTACTGTATGCTAATATAGCCTTGAGCCTCTACCTTCAATCAGAGGTGAGGACAGGGTTACAGAGGTTTGTTAGTTTACTATTTTCACAACCACAAATTTCTTGAATTTTCAAACTTGTAGTCTTCAGTCTCATCTGACTCTTGGCAAGATGGTAAACTAAAAAAGGGTATCCTCATGTTTGGACAACGGGTTTATTTTTGATAGTCACATGCTACAAAAAAGAAGCTACAAACGTGATTATTTCAATGCCTAAACATTGTTGTGCAAAAACATAATTACCAACAATGCAATGTCTTGTAACTCTATGGGTTTTCAAGTAAAAAAAAAAAATACAACTTGTGTTTTCTTTTGTAACTGTACATTTTTCCTGCTCCACACTCCAAGCTAGTGGTGTTCTCTTATCTGTAGGAACAGTCTAACACATCTAACTGGTCTGTGTGAAATGCTATGATAATACAACGATTGTTGTCATATTAAACTATAAATGTTATGAAGCATAAATAAACATATTTTAACCATAAAATCTAAACAAGTTTTGGACCTTGTCCACATTAGCTTTGGGATCAGCTGCAGACTGACTTGGCAGAGATGGCTGCCATCTTGTTTTTATGTGGATTCGTGTGTTGTGCTCTTGCTACCTCTACAAGGCACAGAAAAGTGTCCACAGACGAGGACAAAAGGTTTAACAAACCCAAAATGTAATGTCCTCATGTGAGGACAAAGGGTCGCAGGAGGTTGTTGTGATTTGTGTGACAATTTGTCTGAACTTTGTACTTTTGTTTGTTGCTACGTTTTTTTCATTATTATTTATTTTTTTTCCCCTAAGTGAAGATTTGATTTCTAATAATCAACGTTTTTTGTACTGTCACAACCTGCAGATGAATATTATGTCACATTGCTGAAATAAATTAGAACTATAAAAAAAACAGCCGGCAGTACCTTTGCATTCATTTCACATGGAACAGTTTGTAACATGTATGATCTGCTGTTGACCTGTAGAGGTGCTGATAGGTGTTTCCCCCAGCTTCCAGTCTTGCTTAGCTAGATATTCAAGCCGCAGTGTGTGTAAAAAAAAACCTTGAAGAAAGTTCATGTAAGTAGGCTGGTGCTTGTTATGGTTGCTTAGCAACACTCTTCAAAGTTGGCACACAATGACATGGCATGTTATGGCTGAAATAATAAGAATAATAAGAATGAAGAGTTGAATAACAAGTGTGGCTGCTGAAGCATCCACATTAACTAGAAAAAGCAATTCCTGCAGAAAGTGCGCGTGGATGCGGTTCGCTTCAATGGCGTTTGAGTTTTCTTGAAGTCTTTACGTATGTGCAAAAATGCTGAGTCACCGCTCTGAGTCCGTTTAGAGGGCTGAAAAGGACCAAGTGTGAAAACACCCTAAGAGGACAGAGTTTGGTTCATTTAAAAAGGACAATCTGTGAAAACACCCTTAGAGGACTAATCACAGAGGGAATAAAAGATTTCGAATAGCAGTTAGTCTCACAAGTAGATAAAATGTCACTACGCGCTGCTGGCAACAGAGAAAATTCACCTGCAAGAACATGTCCGGAGAAGTTACAATATTTGTCGCTTTCTGGAGGATTTGTTGATTACAAAACGGGTGAAGTCGCTCTGTGTAACTCTAGTGATGTTCAAGCAGATTTTAAGAGTGCTATTTCGTCTGTTTATGTCGGTCAGTGTGAGGCTGTACAACCAGCAGATGATGATTCAAATGAAAAACACAGTAGGCTCTCAATCAAAGACTGATAAAAATGGCAGAGGGTGACCGGACTGATGGAAAAGGAATTTAATTTACAGAGAAGGTGAATGCTCTGTTGCTCTCCCTTTACAATAACTGCAGTGTTTACATAAAACTTAAGATGTTCATAGAAAAAAATTTGTACAGTAATATTGTATGTTAGCCATAATCTACATACATAAATGACAGCACCAGATGTGTGCTTTGAGAAAGGTATGCAACTACCTCTGGTGCTGTTTTATATTCCTACATTATACTTACTATAAGCAGCAGCTGAGCACGTCCCCAAGAGAAGCAGCAAAAGAGAAATCACTCTGTGCTTCATTATTCTGCTTGAGATAGAGGAGAGAGAGAACTGTTAATAGAATGAAATGGCACTATTTGATGAAGACCCTGAAGAACAACACTAGATGAAAGAAAGATGACAGATCTTTGCTCAAATGACCCTGAATGAAGAATTGCACTTTTTGGTGGAACTTTGTTAGCAGCTTTTCTTCAATAAAGACAAAGTCTAATAGTCCAATAATACAGCAGGGAGGAAAGTGAGAGCAGAAAGAGCCACAGTGAGATGTTGATGAAGAGCTGAAGACAACAGACTCTTACTGCACCTCTGCAAACAGCTCACCTCTAACAGGTGACCTTCTTTTATCTTAACAGCTCAGTGTTGATGTTAGGTGTGCAGAATGCAGATATAATTTGACTGGAGATGTATCGATATTACTAAGAACTAGGTAATTTCGGTCAATACCTTTAAGTGTCAAGTACCAATACCCAGCACTAGTTTAAAGAAAACATGTCATTCAACACGGAAAATGAAGCAAGACGGTGTACACTGTTTTAGAATTGAACATACCCCTGCTCTTAAAATTTACCTCTGTACTTTGTTCTAAGTGTGAGTGAAATGCTGTGCGACAACATTTTGGTAACATTTAATAACAGAGTCAATGACTAGTGTCATTTTGTACAAATAAATACTTGTTACTGTAAGTACAGTGGAAGAAAACACACAAGGGAGGAACTGTTGGACTTTTTTAAAAGTGTTAGCAGTAGTTTTTTCATTTACCTCAAAGTCGGCTCTTCTGAGATTTTAAATGTAATACTTGATGGTTTGATGAATATAAGCCCTGATGAGTGAAACGGAAGACAAATAATTCATGATAATGAATAGATGAAATTAATAAAGAGAAATGTGGAGTGAAATGCTTACCCTGATTCCTGATCCTTCACTCTTGGTAGCCTCTTCCAGACATGTGGTAAAATCCCTTAAAAACCGAGCTGTTTTTGTAAAATCTCGCCCTCACAGTCAATCATTCATAAATATTACATTCATCGAGGATCCAATCACGTGCCATTATGGAGTGTACGCCCATGCACGCCTCCTCAGTTCATCAAGGTTGCAGTGGTCACCCAAGGATACACCATGAAATATTCCCCAAGGGTCATTTAATACACACACATCTCACAGAGAGACGAGTGTTCTGATCCAATAGTATCAGCTCAGTTCAGAGGGCTTTACTGTTGTGAGACTGATCAGAGTGTGTCTGAGAGGGGGCATTTTGCCTCAACACCAACTGACAAAGGGGACTCCTCTCTGGGCTCAGGTCTTGGGCTGTCAGTATTTGCTCTGGGGGCACTTTTGAAAAATCATGACATTAGTTTTCGTCGTATTTACTGCCCAGTTCAGACAGTACTTTTCCACTATATCCAGCTGTTGCTGTAGTTCTTGTTCAGTAGGAGACAGTGGAACATGATAAAAATGTGTAATAAAAATCCTTGTAACTAAGATAATAGTAATATGTATTCATATAGCAATGTTACAGCGTTACAAAGTGCTTCACAACACAATAAAATACATTATACAACAGCTAGTTTAGATAAAGCAATTTAATTGGACAGGAGGCATTCATGAGTGCTGATGCACAGTATAAGGGACCATACACATGCTGTGTCTTTAACCAGCCTTCAAGAGCACAGCAGATTGTATCTGAGGTTGTTAAGCAACCTTAACAAGCAACTGTATAACCTACTTACGTGAAATCCTGAGTGCAGAACTGATCTTCTTCCATGTGCTGTTTTTAAGTGTGTATTAGGCCAAAAATATTGTCTATGTGACAGATGTAAAAATCTGGCAGCCCTTCACTAAAATGATCAACTTCTTATATCTTATATCATATTTATCACAGACTGATATTTATGGAAAAAGGGAAAGATATCTGTCGGCTATGATTGGTTGTTCCTCGACACATGTAATGAGGTGCGCGCTGCTGCGTATGGCGTGATGCTTACAAATGTATGCGTAATTGTGCTTTGTTGTTGTTTTATGGGGCTCTGGTGGCTTTCAGTTGTCTCTTTCTCTCTAATGTTACTTGGCTTGGCTTTCTCTCGCATGCATTCTTCGTACTTTTCTCTGTGCTGTCTCAAGTGTTGATATAAATTGGTCATGTTGCCGCAGGACGTGGCAACTTTAACTTTTTAAGTTTTACACAGCACGTCTTTCTGTTCAACATCGCCGTCCCTGAATCCAAAGTATGGCCACATAATAGACTTTGGGTTTTTTTCCGCCACCAACTTTGCCTTTTCTTGGTCGTGCTCATGCTCTTCTTCCGTGTCTATGTTGGTCACTGCTGCACGCCAGGTAGTCACGTGACCACACATGCTGCACACACCAGGGCCCTATTTCAGAAAGCAGGCTCAGTAAACTCTGAGCCTAATCCCGATCTCCGGGTTGACTGAGCCTGAGCTGAGAAACTTTGAGTTTTCCAGAACAGCTGATCAGAATCAGTTCAATCAACTCTGAGTATGTTCAGCCTGAGGAACGCGATTTCACGGCGAGCACCACATGCCATCATCAGTAGAGTGCAGATAACATGATTTTCAGTGGCAGAAAGCAGAAAGACATTTTAATTTGCTAAATCCTCTTATTCAGCTGTAATCTGACGGAGCTGATGGAGCACTGACAAACCTGCAGTTCTGTGGGATTCCTCTTTTTTTTCAAAGATTATTTCTTGGGCTTTTGTTGCCTTTAATGGCAAAACAGCATAACATTAAGAGGAGAAGGGGAACGACATGTGCAGGAAGGCTGCAGGCTGGGCTTGAACCCACGGCTGCTGCATCAAGGCCTGCAAGTCAAATCACGGAGCCTCCGCTCCATCCGCTAAGCCACCGTTACTCCTTTGTAAATACTTTGATAATCGATCCTGGTTTATGCCCAGAGAAAACCACAAAAATGGGCAAAAGTCTTTTCAGAGCCAGAGTCTCTTTTCTTATGGCCTGACAAACCGCTGTCCCACTGATGTGTTCAGTGTCCCTGAAGTTATAAAGAAAATTGCTGCTGCAGAAGAATCAAAGGGCAATGCATAACATTTGCTCCGATGATAATTTAAATCCACAATGTGTAATATTTGATATAATGTGGGTGCAATAGATTGTTAGAGAAATGATAGAGTGTGAAGTGAAATTGTATCTGTCATACAGACGCTCCTCCGGGGAGGAATCCAAACGGAGTCTAATCACCTTCTCCTTAAGCAGCAGCCTCTGAATAAACCGTGTTCAAACGTCCACGACTTCATTCAAAAAGGACACGCAATGTTTCTCCTTCCTGCAACATGCTCAGCCTCAGGCTTAGATGAAGCAAACCTGCTAGCCAGCAGCATTGCTTCACGGCGTAAGTTGCCATAGTAACTGACTCAGGAAAACTCAGAGTTTCCCTCATCTCAGGCTCAACATACTCAAGAGTGTTCACAAATCCTGCTTTCTGAAATACGGTAGGGCCCAGGATAGCTTGTGGGCGCCATGTCTACAAACTCCACACACTATGGGAGAGGCAGTCACGTTCACAGTCACACACGTTAAAGGAGCTATATGTAAGAAATCTAACACAAATAGTCATAAACTCATCCTAATATGTCACAGAGACTAAGGAATAATGTTCATATAACATACTGATCTCACTGACAACAATAGAACAGCCAGAATATTCACATTTAAGAAAAAAGATTTTGCAGTCCGCAAATCATGTTTATGTTTTGAATTTGTGTTTTGGCCTGTTGCGCCATCCACCGCCGTCTACCAGTCACGCAGTCAGTAGAGTCTCAGGTTCTCCTCAGCTGTAACCCGGCAGCAGCGTTAGCAGCGGAGAAGCCGGACTTGCTCAAACAGTCCGCTGGAAAACCGAAGATCAAGGAGGCAGCGATGCAGCCCTGCCACGGCAGCCGCCCGTGGGCAAACAAATCAGTCTCCAGCGTGCCGCTGTCCAGCAACCTCAAATCTGCAGGCGAGGGGTGGCTGACATGACTTTTGACGGACATTTATACAGTCTATGCTCGCGGCAGTATTTTGAATTTGAGTGCAGTAACCGTTTTGGCCACATTCTTACATACCGCGCCTTTAACATTAGCTGGCAGACCCAGGAATGGGCCCTTACTGGAAAATAAAAAGCTTACCAATGCTAGATACAAATATGCCATCTGTTACATTGCCAAACATGAACAGGCCATGAGAGCGAATGCAATGGCTGATAAACTTTTATGTAATAATATCACTGGGTTTTGGAAGGAGGTGAGAGCCTTAAATAAGACCAATATTTCAACCCTCTGTGTCATAGAGGGTATCTCTATTCTGCTCTTTTTAATAGCATCAAGACTGCCCCATACATAGTGGAAAGTGTAGTGGACAAGGAGACAGTCATCACTTTCAGTGAAGTCTATCAGGCCATAAAACAGCTCTCTGAGAAGAAAGCCAGTGGTTCTGATCATATCACAGCTGAACACATTAAACTTGCAAGTCCTAACGCTGCAGCATTACTTGCCATGTGTTTTACTGGGTTCATGACACATGGGCTGCTGCCTGACTCTATATTGTCTGTCACTCTTGTGCCAGTTATTAAGGACAAAGCTGGCAAAGTTGGTAGTATAGACAACTATAGGCCAACTGCTTTAGCCAGCGTGGTATCCAAGGTCCTTGAAAGGATTTTGCTTGACCGCTTAACTCACTATATTGACACAACACACAATCAGTTTCACCTGATTTCACCTGCCCTTTTCAACCTGTACATGGATGAACTATCCAAGAAATAGAGTGGATGTAAAACAGGCTGTTTGATTAGTAATACCTTGGTAAATCATTTTATGTATGCTGACGACTTGGTCATTCTGTCACCAAGCACTGCTGTATTTCAGCATTTATTAAGTATTTGTTCAAACGTTTGACTCTGAAGAAGACGCAGTAGCGTCGAAATGTCAGTCTGTTTGCACTTTATTAAAAGCTCTGCATTTTTATCCAGTGCTCCAGCCTCCTTTCATTTGGGTTCATTCATTTTTGAAGTGGCCCATTTGATGTATTATCTACTATTTTGTCCTGTGCTGTGAGCACCGATCCAGTTTTATTTTTGGCTGAAGTGCAAGAGTCCCTTTCTTGTATTAGAATTTTATAATCAATACAAAAATGAAATGGGGAGCCAGCGTTTGTATTTAACATCTTCACCTCAGTCAATCATTGACAAAGATCCACTTCATCCCAGACACTATCCAATCACACCACATGGAGTGTACTCCTCCGTTGTCACTGTTCCAGTGGTCATCTAAGGACACACCATGAACTATTCCCCAGAGTTTATGTAACACACACTCATTGCGTTCCTCACAGAGAGATAAGTGTTCTGATACAACAGACGAGGCCTTTGGTTTCACACGTTCACACTTTCAATAATGTTTACATTTAACTCTAAAAGGATGATAATGTATGATTTCAGTGTGTTCCATATTCATATCTCAGTATTTACAGGCTGACTGGCGATACACGATTTATACCTCCATGTTTTCTTCAACATGGGAAACATGTTTTTAGTTGCAATTCAAAGCCACATTTGAGATGTCACAAGCTTTTATAGAAACAGATTGTGATCAAAATAGAATGCAAAGACAGGGATTTTATTCCTGTTTGAAAATATGCAGCTGCATAACAGTTACACCCCTGAAACACTAGTTGACGGCAGGGTTTCAGTGAAGTGCTGTAAAGTTTAGTTGATTCAAAATACACATTAAACATGGCTTAATAGCAACGCTTTCAAACACAGGTACACAAATCAGCTTCACTATAACTCACAGCATTCACAAACACTTGTCTTTATCTGGACACAATTCCCCACAAATACAACATGCTAATGTTTTTAGCAAAAGCCTATGGTGTTTTACATTATATAAAGTAGCCGAGGGGCTCACAGACTTTTCCTCTACTCATACAAAGCCAAGAACAGCAGCAACGTGTTATTTCGGATATTTAATTTTTCTTTTTTGCAGTCCTAAATATTCTTGTTAAATAAATGTTTTTTTCAAGGGTCACTACTTTCAAGACTGTTAGCTTCAAAATGACAAAGGTGAAAATAATAAAAGTTGCATTCCGTGAATCCTCAGCTAGTATGCTATGCTATAGTTAAGCTGGCTAACCACTGTTCCAATCCCTACCAGAGCGACTTGTAAGCTAACATTAACTTAGCAACTGCTATTAGCCTAAAAGCTAACCGAACGTTTCCACGTCGGACTGCTAGTTTAAAAATCATATATCGTGTTATCATTACTGAATAAAGAGTAACATTATGAGGTAAATTGTGGGTCTGATACACTGGTAGCCTACCCGCATGCACCTCCGGGTCTCTGTCCTCTGTGTCGGTGTTACTCTCGGGCCGTTGGGAGGCCACCTCCGCGTCGGTGTCGGGCTCTGGGGCACAGATCCCGGGGGTGCGGCAGCTGAACATGTGGCTGTCCCAGCCGGGCTGTAGCTCTCGGCCTCAGTGTCAGGTTGATACTCAGGTCCTCTTTGATGCTGCTGGTCTGGTTCAAGTCGAGGCGGGGCAGCTGGAGTGGTGTCGTTAATGGCTGCTGCTGAGTAACGGTTAACGGTTACTGACCTCCTCCTTGCTAGCAGTGTTAGCATCGTCCTCACCATGTTCTTCGCCCATGAGGAGACTGATGAAAAAAAGTCAGGCCGTCGGTATGTCTTCCAGAAGTACAATATCACTGCTGTACTTTTATTTTTAGTCCGTCGCTTTGCTACTTTATCCATGTTTCCTTTTTTCTTTCTGCGACGCCATTTCGTGCTCACCTTCCCGTTTCCGCTCTTCAAAGTCCCACGGTCACTTGACTCATCGTCACCAAATCAATTTTTTTTGCTTAATTACAAATAAAGTAACTCCCAATTGGTTAAACAGCCGCACACAATTATACGTATATATTTTTAATTGGTTAAAGCACAAAAAAGCAAAGACAGGAGCAGTCCTCAGTTTGCGGGGTTTTTGGAAACCCTCGCGCACTCCTTGATAATCCGTGGATTCGCTCGCGCATGCTCAGACCTGCTCCTTTTCTTTTTTGAATGATCTTTATTGTAAACTCTTCTGTGAGCAGAAACACACAGTGAACATAAGCTTTGAAAGCATTAAAGGACAACTGCAAAACAAATGTAATATAAATTATTATTACGCTATGGACATTTTTTCTGTGTCCTTTAATAAAGACATTATTATTATTGTTATTATCAATAAAGTTAAATAAAGCTGTGTGTGGCTTGTAAAAGATTCACTTGAGGATTTTGTAGATAGTGCATACAAGTATTATCTCCATAGCTTTTTTGATTTGTGAGGAAGAGATTGTTGACAACTACTGACCCATTTCCTTTATAAATAAATTTTAAAAATAGGTTTTTGGTTTGTAAATGTGCATTTGTGAATGTGAAATTTGTCGATTAGTAAAATTAGAAGGAAAAAGCACTAATATCTTCAGTTATCACAACACCCAAATACAAGATTTCTGCAGTAAATGGTCAAATCTGAGACAATGTTCCACATTTTTGTCAACAAGGTTGAAAAATCCTGCAGTTCCCCTTTAAGAAGGAAAATAATGATGTGATTTATATTTTTCAAACGTACACTGAAGACAAAAAAAGCAGTGGTTCTGATGGCAAATATTTTATTTTTTAAAATACAGACAAAATAGACAAATATTATAAAAGACATTTGATACACACTTAGGCCTGCGACAGGAATAAACTATTTACGTCCAAGTGTTTTGAGAAATGAAAACCTGTGCTGTGGGGGTTTGAGTAAAAAGCAGCAATGGCAGTGACTGATCAAAACCTGTAAAAAACAAAACAAACAAAAAAAATAGTGGAAAGAACAACAAGGTTGTTGCTGAATCAGTCCGTCCCGCTGTGTTATCTGAGATCTTTAGTGGCTTTGGGGACTTTGAGAACTTTGTAAATGTCATTGGAAAAGACTGTGGTGAAGTGGGGTCGTGAGCTCCTGGACATGTGGGTGCAGAGGGGGACTTTACCAACATTATGGGGATCCTCAATATCCCAGATCTCTGGCATGCTGCACCCAGGCCTGAGTGAAGACAGAGAGGAAACCAGGAATAATCAGAAACTATTTGCATCTCAATTTAATCAACATCCTCTAGTTTGCTTTTTGTAGCAAACTCAGGATAAAGCAACTGTTATACACCCAAAAATCAAAACGTGAAAGAAAACAACCCCCCCCCCCCCCATGAGAGGGCACTCATAGTGTTGAGGTACCTGGTTCGCCTGGTGCACCAGGAGTCCTCCAGGACAAAGAAGTCCACCCCCAGCTTCATCAGGTTCCCCTTTACTGTTTCTCCAGACATGCGGCTGTACATGGAGTAGACCAGCTTAGTTCTCTCCCTGCCAGGAAATACAACATGACAATGTATGTTATACACCATGTGTCCATGAAGAAACATGAGCAGCTTGTTCCTCTGAGGGCATTAAGCCCTCACTACTACTAGCCCTCATTTCCACCAGACATTTTCAGTATGGTACCTTTGGAACCAAAAGTAACCCTTCAGACATGGTACCTAGACTCTTGTGTTTCACAGCAAACAGTACTCTTAAATGTGGGTGGGGTTGTTGTCACTCACTGCTCCGTCCAGCACTCACTGTATTTCCTCATCAGCGGTGACACAGATGGAAGACTGCACCTCGTTTATCGACCACAGAACAAAGTAAAACAGGCTGCAGTGAGAGTCTCTCTCCATTGGATATTTAAAAATAGAGGGTTTGTGCATTTAGTCCTTCTCAGGCAAGCTCAGGGGTTTAGTGTTGCTGTAGCCCACAGGAACGACACTCCATAAAGCTTATAGAATATATGCAGTTCACATAATCCAGTTGAAATTACTACAGATATTTAAATGCTTGAAGATCCACTCATTACTAAAAGTGTCTGTCATATAAAAACTAAAGTGATGGTCAAAGTTGTCAGAGTGAAATTTAAGGTGTGCTGATGGATTCACAGCATCACCTCATGCATTGAGTAACATTACAAGTTAACGTTCCACCTTAAAAGTTGCCGGCAGTCGGCCCAGTGAATGAAGTTATTTTTTCTCAGACTCCAGCTGCTGTGAGAGGCAGCAAAACATCCTTTGATTTTATAGTTACAGTTTACTAATAAAACTCTCCACAGTATGAACAGTGGTTACATGAGCCTCAAAACCAGACACAACTCAGCCCTGAGCAGAGTGACCGTCCTCTACTGACCAATCAGACTGCAGTGTTCACAGCTCCACCTTTTAGTACCAGCTCTGTGTGCTAGGTACCCCAACAGAGGGGGGACCAAACATGGGGACGGTATGGAACGGTTCCATTGGTACCATCCACAACTTTTCAAAATGGAGACGGAAAAAAGCGTACCGAACTGAACTAAACCGAACCGTACTGCTTGGTGGAAAGGGAGGAAGTCATCCAAACTGAACTGACACAACTGTTTTCCCCATAGACATGCAGGGCAAGACCAGCTGAGGGTGAGTAAAGGTGAGCAGGTGAGCCACAGTCAGATGTCAGATTTCCACTCGGCCAACAATATTGGCACAATGATTATGAAACTTTAAATGTAAATAAGATTAGACGATCAACTGATAAAACCCACAAAGTTACGGGAATGAGGACTAAATCAAACACAAAGGTTCGACATTCACTGACTGACACTGCAAATATTTGGATTATGCCCTGTCTGCTGTTCTGTACTTTATTGAAATGCACAAAAAAAAAAACAAAAAAAAAACAAACAAACCTAGAATTACTATAATAATAATAATAATTATTATTATTCACATGCATCTTCCCCCCGGCAGCACCGAAGATCTATACAATCAGCACATTTTAAAGACCCAAGATTAGTGTCGGCAGTTCAGCATCTGACCAAATGTCTCCCCTTCTGTTCCTGAGATATAACCTTGAATAAAGTCCAGAAAAGTGTTTTTGCAGAACATTATGATGTCACAGTGAAGTTGACCCTTGACTACCGAACTCTAATCAGTTCATCGCTGAGTCCAAGTGGACATTTGTGCCAAATTTGAAGAAATTGCCTTGAGGAGTTCTTGAGATATTGTGTTCACAAGGATGGGACAGACAACCCGAAAGCATGTCTCCAGCCATGGCTATTGCTGGTGCGGAGGGATAAACAGTTGGACTGCAAGTTACTGGCTAAGTTACCCCAGGAACACCCTGGTGGATTGCCCTCTCCAGGTTGGGAGAGAGTTACTGCCTCAGGCGAGGGAGTTCAAGTATCTCAGGGTCTGGTTCACAAGTGAGGGTAGAATGAAGCGTGAGATGGATCGGCAGTTTGGTGCGGCGTCTGCAGTGATGCAGGCATTACGCTAGACCGTCGTGGTGAAGAGGGAGCTGAGCTGGAAGGTGAAGCTTTCGATTAACTGGTCCATCTACGCCCTCACCTATGGTCATGAGCTTTGGGTAGTGACCGAAAGAATGAGATCCCGGATATAAGCGGCCGAAATGAGTTTCCTCTGTGGGGTGTCTGGGCTCAGCCTTAGAGATAGGGGGAGGAGCTCGGACACCTGGAGGGAGCTCGGAGTAGAGCTGCTGCTCCTTCACGTCGAAAGGGGTCAGTTGAGGTGGTTCGGGCATCTGACCATCTCCTCCTGGGCACCTCCTGTTAGAGGTGTTCAGGGCAGGGCCCCGGGGCAGACCCAGAACACGCTGGAGGGATTATACAGTATATCTCATCTGGCCTGGGAACACCTCGGGGTCCCCCAGGAGAAGCTGGAGAGGGACGTCTGGGGTGCTTTGCTTGGCCTGCTGTCCCTGCAGCCCAGCCCCAGGTAAGCGGATGAAAATGGATGGATGGATTTATACATTTAAATTCACATACAAATTTTCCATGGCATGGTATTCAATATTCCTGCACTGTACTTACATTACGACACACCATATTACACTGCAATACCTGCACTGTCAACCACTATATGTGCACCTCCATCATTATCATTAGCATGTCTTTGTAGTAACAGCTCTCTGTAGTCCTGGGGCCAGACCATCATTTCATCCCTGTGTGTTTTTATTCTTATGTTTTCATTCTTATGCTCATGTGCTCTATCCCTCTGTACATAAGCTACTGGTGCCTAAATTTCCCTGTAAAATATCTATGTATCTATCTTTAGCTGAGAAAAGTATAACTGATGCATGCTGGAGAAACACACAAGATTTACACCAAGTTTTAAACTGCCTCTAAACAAATATGAATGCTTTGTCGGACAAACTCTTTCTCTCTGTGTCGCTCCTCTGAACGTATGAGCAGTTGTGCTGCTGTTGAACGGCACTGACCTCAAACCAGCATCTTCATAGTGGGGGTGGTTGACGATGGGCCGACCTGTGGAAAGCTTCACGCTGGCCATGGTGGGCATGGCCCCGGCAAACACAGCATCTGCACACATAAAACCAAATAAGACACTAAAGAGCCAGTTGTAATCAGATCTATCTTGGGGGTAAACATGTTTTTCACATCTAACTCAGTGAATTAAGGGTTTATTTTATCTAAACCAGAGTTAGTAAAAGTTGTTGGAACACTGGAATATTTAACTGAATGCATAACAAGTAAGGATAGACCAATACATCGGCCGGCCAATATATCGAGCCGATATTTGAGTTTTTTTACTTGTATCGGCATCGGCCGATACACACGTGGGTTCGCGGATTTATTTTTCCCTGGCACTTTTTTTCATTTGAAAGTATGTGGTTAAGTTGAACAAAGCTGTTGAATCCTACTGTGTACAGTAGTTGTTGTTTTATTTATGCTTCAGCTTAAATATTTGTTTATTTTATAAAGACATTACTGGAAGATTTAAGAGCACTGAACACTTTTTTTTATTTGAATGTATAATAATAATAATAATAATAATAATAATAATCTACCTGTTCTACCTCAACTTTCCATCTTGTTTTAGTATTTTTACTGTTCAATAAATGTTTCTTATTTTAAACTTGAGACCTGTAATATTTGTTATCATTGTGTCATTTTTTTTTTTAATGTAAATTGAGGGAGCAAAAGCAGATAGCAAATATCGGATCAAGAAAATCGGCAGTCCATAATCGGTCATCGGCTAAGGGTGATGGAAAAAAATCGGTATCGGCATCGGCCCTAAAAAATCCATATCGGTCTATCCCTAATAACAAGAGTAACAAAGATGTGAGTGCCGTGCTGCGCTGCTGTGCGAGCAGCTGTTTGTCTGTGCGTAACAGCAGTCTGTTGATGAATATTTACACAGTGTCCATAACAATACCTTTGTAAGCTGACAAACTGCACCGGGCTCGGGGTCAGGTTTGGTCAGGAAAATGCGGCCCGAGCCGGTCCAGTGTGCTCACCTGCGTGTGTGGCGGAACTCTGCCGTGCGCGATACAGAGAGCAGAGGAGAATTGTTAACACGTGACCACGTAGAGACAGAAATGACACGATGACACAACACCATAAATAGTATATTGTTAAGTTATTATATGAAGCGTCTGTTGCGCAAAATAATATCAATGGGGGCTGTGGGCAGGACATTGTTACACAGCTGTGCCTGTGACTTCAGGCAGAGAGACCGCTGCATCAGAGCAGAAGAACACGTTTTAAAATACATTTATTTTATCAATTAATTATTAACTTTTACTATTTTTAGCAACTTGCCCGATCGGGCAAGTGAGTTGTTAGTTTACATGCCCGACCTTGAGTTTTACTTGCCCCGGGCAATCGGGCAGTCATTATTGTTGAGCCCTGCCCCCGAAACACTAGTTGACGGCAGGGTTTCAGTGAAGTGCTGTGAAGTTGAGTTGATTCAAAACACACATTAAACATGGCTTAATAGGAACAATTTCAAACACAGGTATACAGATCAGCTTCACTATAACTCACAGCATTCACAAACACTTGTCTTTATCTGGACACATTTCCCCCACAAATACAACATGCAAATGTTTTTAGCAAAAGCCTATGATGTTTTATATTGTATAAAGCAGCCGAGGGGCTCGCAGACTTTTTTTCTCTTTAAAAGGGTGTACTTGCATCATTATGCCATTATTATCATTATATAAGTTTAAAAAATGGTCTAAACACAGCACTATACAGGATATGTTAACACTACATTTCTAAAATAAAAATACAGGTAAAAAAATAAATAAAATACTTGTAAAAAGTCTGACACTTACATCTAGGGATGTGTCACAAGTCAGAAAGTTTACCGTCATGGAATAGGAGTTTGCAAAGACTGAGGACTTTTCAAGGGTCACTACTTGCAAGACCGTTAGCTTCAAAATGACAAAAGTGAAAATAATAAAAGTTGCATTCCGTGAATCCTCAGCTAGTATGCTATATGCTATAGTTAAGCTAGCTAACCACTGTTCCAATCCCTACCAGAGCGACTTGTAAGCTAACGTTAACTTAGCAACTGTTATTAGCCTAAAAGCTAACCGAACGTTTCCACGTCGGACTACTCGAGGCGGGGCAGCTGGAGTGGTGTCGTTAATGGCTGCTGCTGAGTAACGGTTAACGGTTACTGACCTCCTTCTTGCTCGCAGTGTTAGCATCGTCCTCACCATGTTCTTCGCCCATGAGGAGACTGATGAAAAAAAAAGTCAGGCCGTCGGTATGTTTTCCAGAAGTACAATATCACTGCTGTACTTTTATTTTTAGTCCGTCGCTTTGCTACTTTATCCATGTTTCCTTGTTTTTTTCTGCGACGCCATTTCGTGCTCGCCTTCCCACCGTTTCCGCTCTTCAAAGTCCCACGGTCACTTGACTCATCGTCACCAAATCAATTTTTTTTTTGCTTAATTACAAATAAAGTAACTCTCAATTGGTTAAACAGACGCACACAATTATACGTATATATTTTTAATTGGTTAAAGCACAAAAAAAGCAAAGACAGGAGCAGTCCTCAGTTTGCGGGGTTTTGGAAACCCTCGCGCACTCCTTGATAATCCGTGGATTCGCTCGCGCATGCTCAGACCTGCTCCTTTTCTTTTTTGAATGATCTTTATTGTAAACTCTTCTGTGAGCAGAAACACACAGTGAACATAAGCATTGAAAGCATTAAAGGACAACTGCAAAACAAATGTAATATAAATTATTATTACGCTATGGACATTTTTTCTGTGTTCTTTAATAAAGACATTATTATTATTGTTATTATCAATAAAGTTAAATAAAGCCATGTGTGGCTTGTAAAAGATTCACTTGAGGATTTTGTAGATAGTGCATACAAGTATTATCTCCATAGCTTTTTTGATTTGTGAGGAAGAGATTGTTGGCAACTACTGACCCATTTCCTTCATAAATAAATTTAAAAAATAGGTTTTTGGTTTGTAAATGTGCATTTGTGAATGTGAAATTTGTCGATTAGTAAAATTAGAAGGAAAAAGCACTAATATCTTCAGTTATCACAACACCCAAATACAAGATTTCTGCAGTAAATGGTCAAATCTGAGACAATGTTCCACATTTTTGTCAACAAGGTTGAAAAATCCTGCAGTTCCCCTTTAAGAAGGAAAATAATGATGTGATTTATATTTTTCAAACGTACGCTGAAGACAAAAAAAGCAGTGGTTCTGATGGCAAACATTTTATTTTTTAAAATACAGACAAAATAGACAAATATTATAAAAGACATCTGATACACACTTAGGCCTGCGACAGGAATAAACTATTTACGTCCAAGTGTTTTGAGAAATGTGACGACAGCCCCACTCCTTAAAAACGGGCACTTGACTCAACAAGATAACTTCTACACCATGAAACCTCAGTCTTCGTACGAGTAGCACACAAACAAACAGCTCTGAAATCAGATGGACAAAATGTCACAGGTTAAATGTGCACCGTATGATTTGTTCAACCGCTCGCTCCGGCACTTTTAATCTCACCACAGCAGGACTTTGATCTCATTCTGGTGCCTGCTCCTTGAAATCACCTGCACTGAGGTGTGTTGTACCAAAATGATTTCAACCTGTTACAAGTTCATACACAAAAAAAAACATTAAAGCTGAGAGACACTTGCAGCCTTTTTAAGAAATGAAAAACCCATCACAGAATATTTGAGAAGTAGTTACCAATAACTGTGAAGGACATGCCATCATGTCGGAGGAGTAAACATGTAACAGAAACCGCTCAATGTCTGTGTGGTCGCTCCTTAAATTCTCACCGTTGCTACTCCTCCAACATGACGACTCCTCCCTCTTATAGGAATCGTGTTTCAATACAAATACACTTATTTCCTTTCTTGACCAACGTCAGATGGGAAGATCGATACCACTCTCATATCTATCCATTAAATGTGAAGCTAAGGGCAGCAGGCCCCTAGCTTAGCTTAGCATAAAGACTGGAAACAAGGGGAAACAGCTAGCCTGACTCACCACAACAGTAACAAAATCTGCCTACAAGATCATTAATTAACATACTTATTTCTCATTTGTTTAATTGGTCCAAAAATCAAAGTAAAAATAGAAATTGTGGTTTTATTGAGCTGACCTATTTCTTATAGACCCTTTTATTGTTAGTAAACAGGATGATGTTGTTTGGTGGGCGGGGCTTAGCTGGAGGCAAAACAATTCTCCAAAGACATTAGCTTCACCGTTTGTTAATTCATGTAGAAATATAACGCTCCTTTTCTTCGACCAACAGGGCTCTCATTTTAGTGTAGAGCGTCACACTGAATTTACGAAAGCACCATGTGAGGTCACTCACTCTCTAAGCTATGCTAACATTCATATTTACCATAAAGACTGGACAGTTTTATCAAACTTCTCGTCTAACGCGCAGCAAGAACGCATGTAAGTGTATTTCCTAAAATACTGAACGGTCATTGATGCATCCGGAAACCAGAAACCTGAAGAAACCTACGACTGCTACCATTTACATAAAATCCACTGCTACAAATAGTTTGGATTGACTGTTATAGAAGTCACAAACTGACGGTTCTCCATCACTAAAAACACATCTGTCATGTGCTACAGTACCCCGAATATGCAGCTTTAATAACAAGACTTCCTTTGGCAATAAACAATAATTGAAGGAACAAAAAGAACCTTTTAAAGGCTGTACATTGGTATTTTACAAAACAACTGTTTGGGTATTTACAAAAAGAAAGTTACAGAGCACAGTTAGAGAAGGTCTAAAAAGCCTTTTTTTCTGCCACTTTATAACTGAATAAAGAAGAAAAAGCTTTTCTACAATGTGAAATTTTGTTAAAATTCTTGAGTGGATTCCATCTGGACGCTGAGGCTGAATGATATGTATTAAAAAGATTTTTAAAAGCTTCCAAACACAAGAACAGAATTTCCCCCTGTGATTCCAAAAACTCTTAAAACACCGCTGGCTTCTAAAGAAAATATCTCCACACCTTGAAGTTTGCATAAAAAGTACCCACGCAAATAAATTATAAAAATAGTGTACTAGTGAAAAATCTTTTCAGAGATCAACACTGTGCATAACAATAGAAGAAGTCAGCTTTTGTCAAGTTTGCAAAGGGTATTGCTTCACAGTATGTGGACATCATCGATTGGTCCTGCCAGACAAAATGTACTTCTTAAGCCAAAGTCAAAGAAAATGAATTCGACACAGTTAGAAACAATACTGATGTATGAACAGCATCTGTTTGAGGACGATGTTTCTTAAACTAAAGATTCTATAGAACAGAACCAAAGCAACAAACTAAATGAAGAGCTACGAAACCTTTTGGCTTTCACTTGGGCACCAACAGGACGTGATGGGAACGTTGCTGGATAACAAAGACGCAGCAGTAAGGATGACTGGCAAAATGTGGGGAACAGGGAGTTCCTTTAATACTGAGAACCATGAGCGCACCACGAGTGGAGACTCATCGCAAACTGTTTTGGCGTGTCCACCGCTCAACGAATCAGAGCACTGCAAATAAGGGGAGCCGTGGGGGTTTGAGTAAAAAGCAGCAATGGCAGTGACTGATCAAAACCTGTAAAAAACAAAACAAAAAAAAAATAGTGGAAAGAACAACAAGGTTGTTGCTGAACCAGTCCGTCCCGCTGTGTTATCTGAGATCTTTAGTGGCTTTGGGGACTTTGAGAACTTTGTAAATGTCATTGGAAAAGACTGTGGTGAAGTGGGGTCGTGAGCTCCTGGACATGTGGGTGCAGAGGGGGACTTTACCAACATTATGGGGATCCTCAATATCCCAGATCTCTGGCATGCTGCACCCAGGCCTGAGCGAAGACAGAGAGGAAACCAGGAATAATCAGAAACTATTTGCATCTCAATTTAATCAACATCCTCTAGTTTGCTTTTTGTAGCAAACTCAGGATAAAGCAACTGTTATACACCCAAAAATCAAAACGCGAAAGAAAACGACCCCCCCCCCCCCATGAGAGGGCACTCATAGTGTTGAGGTACCTGGTTCGCCTGGTGCACCAGGAGTCCTCCAGGACGAAGAAGTCCACCCCCAGCTTCATCAGGTTCCCCTTTACTGTTTCTCCAGACATGCGGCTGTACATGGAGTAGACCAGCTTAGTTCTCTCCCTGCCAGGAAATACAACATGACAATGTATGTTATACACCATGTGTCCATGAAGAAACATGAGCAGCTTGTTCCTCTGAGGGCATTAAGCCCTCACTACTACTAGCCCTCATTTCCACCAGACATTTTCAGTATGGTACCTTTGGAACCAAAAGTAACCCTTCAGACATGGTACCTAGACTCTTGTGTTTCACAGCAAACAGTACCCTTAAATGTGGGTGGGGTTGTTGTCACTCACTGCTCCGTCCAGCACTCACTGTATTTCCTCATCAGCAGTGATACAGATGGAAGACTGCACCTCGTTTATCGACCACAGAACAAAGTAAAACAGGCTGCAGTGAGAGTCTCTCTCCATTGGATATTTAAAAATAGAGGGTTTGTGCATTTAGTCCTTCTCAGGCAAGCTCAGGGGTTTAGTGTTGCTGTAGCCCACAGGAACGACACTCCATAAAGCTTATAGAATATATGCAGTTCACATAATCCAGTTGAAATTACTACAGATTTTTAAATGCTTGAAGATCCACTCATTACTAAAACTGTATGTCATATAAAAACTAAAGTGATGGTCAAAGTTGTCACAGTGAAATTTGGATGGATTCACGTCATCACCTCATGCATTGAGTAACATCACAAGTTAACGTTCCACCTTAAAAGTTGCCGGCAGTCGGCCCAGTGAATGAAGTTATTTTTTCTGAGACTCCAGCTGCTGTGAGAGGCAGCAACACATCCTTTCATTTTATAGTTACAGTTAACTAATAAAACTCTCCACAGTATGAACAGTGGTTACATGAGCCTCAAAAGCAGACACAACTCAGCCCTGAGCAGAGTGAGCGTCCTCTACTGACCAATCAGACTGCAGTGTTCACAGCTCCACCTTTTAGTACCAGATCTGTGTGCTAGGTACCCCAACAGAGGGGGGACCAAACATGGGGACAGTACAGAACGGTTCCATTGGTACCATCCACAACTTTTCAAAATGGAGACGGAAAAAAAGCGTACCGAACTGAACTGAACCGAACCGTACTGCTTGGTGGAAAGGGAGGAAGTCATCCAAACTGAACTGACACAACTGTTTTCCCCATAGACATGCTGGGCAAGACCAGCTGAGGGTGAGTAAAGGTGAGCAGGTGAGCCACAGTCAGATGTCAGATTTCCACTCGGCCAACTATATTGGCACAATGATTATGAAACTTTAAATGTAAATAAGATTAGACGATCAACTGATAAAACCCACAAAGTTACGGGAATGAGGACTAAATCAAACACAAAGGTTCGACATTCACTGACTGACACTGCAAATATTTGGATTATGCCCTGTCTGCTGTTCTGTACTTTATTGAAATGCACAAAAAAAAAACAAAAAAAACCCCCAAACAAACCTAGAATTACTATAATAATAATAATAATAATAATTATTATTCACATGCATCTTCCCCCCGGCAGCACCGAAGATCTATACAATCAGCACATTTTAAAGACCCAAGATTAGTGTCGGCAGTTCAGCATCTGACCAAATGTCTCCCCTTCTGTTCCTGAGATGTAACCTTGAATAAAGTCCAGAAAAGTGTTTTTGCAGAACATTATGATGTCACAGTGAAGTTGACCCTTGACTACCGAACTCTAATCAGTTCATCGCTGAGTCCAAGTGGATATTTGTGCCAAATTTGAAGAAAGTGCCTTGAGGAGTTCTTGAGATATTGTGTTCACAAGGATGGGACAGACAACCCGAAAGCATGTCTCTGGCCATGGCTATTGCTGGTGCGGAGGCATAAACAGTTGGACTGCAAGTTACTGGCTAAGTTACCCCAGGAACACCCTGGTGGATTGCCCTCTCCAGGTTGGGAGAGAGTTACTGCCTCAGGCGAGGGAGTTCAAGTATCTCAGGGTCTGGTTCACAAGTGAGGGTAGAATGAAGCGTGAGATGGATCGGCAGTTTGGTGCGGCGTCTGCAGTGATGCAGGCGTTACGCTAGACCGTCGTGGTGAAGAGGGAGCTGAGCTAGAAGGTGAAGCTTTCGATTAACTGGTCCATCTACGTCCTCACCTATGGTCATGAGCTTTGGGTAGTGACCGAAAGAATGAGATCCCGGATATAAGCGGCCGAAATGAGTTTCCTCTGTGGGGTGTCTGGGCTCAGCCTTAGAGATAGGGGGAGGAGCTCGGACACCTGGAGGGAGCTCGGAGTAGAGCTGCTGCTCCTTCACGTCAAAAGGGGTCAGTTGAGGTGATTCAGGCATCCGATCAGGATCCTCCTGGGCGCCTCCCGTTAAAGGTGTTCAGGGCAGGGCCCCAGGGCAGACCCAGAACACGCTGGAGGGATTACATATCTCATCTGGCCTGGGAACACCTCGGGGTCCCCCAGGAGAAGCTGGAGAGGGACGTCTGGGGTGCTTTGCTTGGCCTGCTGTCCCTGCAGCCCAGCCCCGGGTAAGCGGA
This sequence comes from Epinephelus fuscoguttatus, assembly GCF_011397635.1. NCBI lineage: Eukaryota > Metazoa > Chordata > Actinopteri > Perciformes > Serranidae > Epinephelus > Epinephelus fuscoguttatus. Next base: position 6,221,057 of record NC_064759.1, read on the forward strand.
TGAAAATGGATGGATGGATCTATACATTTAAATTTACATACAAATTTTCCATGGCATGGTATTCAATATTCCTGCACTGTTCTTACACTACGACACATCACCTTACACTGCAACACCTGCACTGTCAACCACTATATGTGCACCTCCATTATTATCATTAGCATGTCTTTGTAGTAACAGCTCTCTGTAGTCCTGGGGCCAGACCATCATTTCATCCCTGTGTGTTTTTATTCTTATGTTTTCATTCTTATGCTTATGTGCTCTATCCCTCTGTACATCTGTGTGTTTGTATGTGTTGTGTAATAAGCTACTGGTGCCTAAATTTCCCTCTAAAATATCTTTGTATCTATCTTTAGCTGAGAAAAGTGTAACTGATGCATGCTGGAGAAACAGACAAGATTTACACCAAGTTTTAAACTGCCTCTAAACAAATGTGAATGCTTTGTTGGACAAACTCTTTCTCTCTGTGTCCCTCCTCTGAACGTATGAGCAGCTGTGCTGCTGTTGAACTGCACTGACCTCAAACCAGCATCTTCATAGTGGGGGTGGTTGACGATGGGCCGACCTGTGGAAAGCTTCACGCTGGCCATGGTGGGCATGGCCCCGGCAAACACAGCATCTGCACACATAAAACCAAATAAGACACTAAAGAGCCAGTTGTAATCACCTGGTCTGTTTGCTTTGGAGAGGAAGAGACCTCTGTGGAGCCTCTTGCTTTTAATTATGGTGCTCATGTTGACATGTTAGAGCAGCCACACTGCCCGCATGAGCAGCACGACTCAGGCACAGCTCAGGTAGATATTCAGAGTCTCACTTTTTTTCTGCGTGATGCGTGCAGTTTGCAGCAAAGATAGACTGATACTGATCTGTTGGTGGTCACTTTGACATCATACCAGTAACAGAACATCTTTCACTACAGTTTCAGTGTCTGTATCTGTAGAGTGTATCACTGACACACACATTTAGAAATCCTGATGGTTTGATTTTCAATGCCACCCTTGAGTACCGGTGCTCCTCTTTCTTTTTATCTTATTGTATGTAGTGCACATCATGCACCACCAGAGGTCAGCCTCTAGTCTCTACTGATCAAAAAGGCAGCTGAGCTACAAGACACCATCACTCTGGCTGACTGTAAACAGCCTGGCAGCAACAGCAGAGAGAGACCTTGGGGAGAAACATGTTTTTCACATCTAACTCAGTGAATTAAGGGTTTATTTTATCTAAACCAGAGTTAGTAAAAGTTGTTGGAACACTGGAATATTTAACTGAATGCATAACAAGAGTAACAAAGACGTGAGTTTTATTTTGTTTTTGTCGAGTTTGAACGACGTGTTTTACAATGATTTAACGAGACAATCAAGCAAGTCTTTGTTCTGTGAACCAGAGAAACGAGAATTCAAAAGGTGTACAGCTGTATTTCTCTGTTTAATGAGGATAACAGGTGTGAGAATATTAATATTGTTAACATTTGTTAGTTTTTATTGTGTATTTATCAGTCTGAAAAAGCTAAGAGAGCTTGCATAAAGTAGCAAACTTGTCCCGTCTGAGCAAAGTGAAACCAGATGCTGTGTATTGCTGCAGTTCATCATGAACTTGTGATGTAGTCTTGAATAAATCTCATCAACCAACTCTTTCTACCAGGCAGAATAATCAGGATCATCATTTTCACCGTAGCCACTGTAGCTGGCGACTTCACTCACCAGGGCGGGTGTTTTCCTGGATCCAGTCCAACAGCTCCTCCTGCGGCAGGTTGCTGAACTCTCCGATGATCCCCCACTGGGCCTGCAGGTTGGCCACTCCCTGTATGGCCATGATGGCCATGACTGCAAACACCGCGACCTGGTGTTTAAACCTCTCCCCGATCCAGCTGAACAGCTGACAGAGCCACCACAGGGAGACAGAGAGCCTTACAGAATGTGTGCTCAACAAACTAGATAAAGGTATAAACACTGTGACAGTAAGAGAACAGACACCTGCTTTTAAATGTAGAATTTATTGATATATTTAATCACAGACAGACCTGTTTGGAGCAGATGAGCGAGGCCATGATGCACATGTGGGGCGTCAAGAAGAGCTTCAGACGCATGATGAGGACGGCCAGGACAGCAAACGCCACCAGCTGCAGACTGTGGTACACCAGCTGCAGAGAGACGCAGACATCACACACAGTCGGATCAAAATGACACAAAGGTGCAGAGGAAATTAAACAAGCAAGATAACGGACCAGGAACTGGGACCAATGTCATCAGCAGCCGAGGCAGACAAACACAGACAGGCACTGACAAACACAAAGCTCAGAGCAGGCTGTCTGATCCAAATATGTTTGAACCACAACTGGATTCATCACTTCACTGAAGTCATCCTAACAAAGTGCTTTTCCTCAGTTCATACTGTTTAACACTGCTGCAGTATAACAACTCACAAGACATTTAAATCAACTAAGAGAATGAACCTTTAGTTTAGTTCAGTTTTAACTCCCCAAATTAACACTTGTGTCACTGTCAGGGACTGCTGAAATAATTATTTGTTTATTTTTTTTATAATTATAAATTAGACATTCAGTCTTTCTTTCCATCCATCCATCCATCCATCCATCCATCCAGAGTCTGTCTGTCTGTCTGTCTGTCTATCTATCTATCTTTCTGTCTATCCATCCAGATTCCGTCTGCCCGTCTATCCACACATCTATCCACCATCTATCTATCTGTCTCTGTCTGTCTGTCCATCCAGATTTTTTCTATCTATCTATCTATCTATCTATCTATCTGTCTGTCTGTCTGTCTGTCTATCTATCTGTCTTTCTTTCTTCTCTCCATCCAGATTCATTCATTCTTTCTTTCTTTCTTTCTTTCTTTCTTTCTTTCTATCTATTTTTCTGTCTGTCTATCCAGATTCATTCTTTCTTTCTTTCTCTTTCTTTCTATCTATCTATCTTTCTGTCTGTCTATCCATCCAGATTCTTTTCTATCTATCTATCTATCTATCTATCTATCTATCTATCTATCTATCTATCTATGTCTTTCTGTCTGTCTTTCTACCTGTCTGTCTATCCATCCAGATTCTGTCTATCCGTCTATCTACCTATGCATCTCTCCGTCTGTCTCTTTCTTTCTGTCTGTCTATCATCGAGATTCTGTCTGTCTGTCTGTCTGTCTGTCTGTCTATCTATCTGTCTCTGTCTGTCCATCCAGATTCTTTCTTTCTATCTATCTATCTATCTATCTATCTATCTATCTATCTATCTATCTATCTATCTATCTATCTATCTTTCTGTCCTCTATCATCCAGATTCTTTCTTTCTTTTTCTATCTATCTATCTATCTATCTATCTATCTATCTATCTATCTATCTATCTATCTATCTATCTTTCTGTCCTCTATCATCCAGATTCTTTCTTTCTTTTTCTTTCTTTCTTTTTATCTATCTATCTATCTATCTATCTATCTATCTATCCATCCAGATTCTTTCTTTTTCTCTTTCTTTCTTTCTTTCTTTTTCTTTCTTTCTTTCTTTCTTTCTTTCTTTCTTTCTTTCTATCTATCTATCTTTCTGTCCTCTATCCATCCAGATTCTTTCTTTCTATCTATCTATCTATCTATCTATCTATCTATCTATCTATCTATCTATCTATCTATCCAGATTCTTTCTTTCTCTTTCTATCTATCTATCTATCTATCTATCTATCTATCTATCTATCTATCTATCTATCTATCTATCTATCTATCTATCTATCTATCTATCCAGATTCTTTCTATCTATCTATCTATCTATCTATCTATCTATCTATCTATCTATCTATCTATCTATCTATCTATCTATCTATCTTTCTGTCTGTCTTTCTACCTGTCTGTCTATCCATCCAGATTCTGTCTATCTACCTATGTATCTCTCCGTCTGTCTATCCGTCTATCTATCTTTCTTTCTGTCTATCATCGAGATTCTGTCTGTCTGTCTATCTATCTATTTGTCTGTCTGTCTGTCTGTCTGTCTGTCTGTCTATCCAGATTCTATCTATCTATCTATCTATGGTTAACAGTCATGTCTGCCAGCTTGCAGTCTTCTTCATTATGTTTCTTGGAGCTTTGCCGCCTCTTGCTGTCGGTTCATGGTAAAGCATGAAACCTTTGGCAGGCATGTGTGTGTGTGTGTGTGTGTGTGTGTGTGTGTGTGTGTGTGTGTGGCTTCACAAAACATTTGCTGATCTTCTAATGTTATACCCTTTTAAATTCAATATATAGTTTTATCAGATTAACCCTCTGACACCCAAGCGGTCTAAAGACATCACCCTGGGCTTTAAGAACCTGTGATGAGAATTACATTTATGAATGACATTTTGTAGACTAACAAAATAATCTAAAAAAGTACACATAATAGAAAATATGGCTGTCATTACAGGTCCTGTTTAAATTGCTAAAATTAACTTTCCATTTGACAAACTGGTGATTGTTTTTCTCTATAAGTGGATAATCATGACATCAAACTAACTGAGGTGTAATGTGGGGAGGCATTTTAGATTCTGCATCACAGATAAGAAACTATTTATTAAAGGGACAGTTAGGATCTTTTGAAGCAGGGCTTTATGAGTTACTTATCCACAGTCAGTGTAACACCAGTGAGCATGCTCCCAGTTTGAGGACGCAGGCCTCTTACTGATTTTATTGCAGTGTTTTATTTTACACTCTGTAAAGTGACCTTGGGTGTTTTGACAGGTGCCTTTTAAATAAAATGTATTATTATTATTTTTATTATTATATTGAGTATTTTAGCCAGGCCTTTTTTTACGTGGCTAAAATACGTTTTGCTGGTGATTCGTCCACAGCAGTGCATTGCTTAGCTTTTGTAGTGGTACTCCTGCTTCATCAAACTGAGGCGTGCCGACTGACATCTACTGAAACATCTACTACTCTAATTCTAATACAAGTACATTTTGTGTTCAAACTTTATCAAACTAAAATGACAGCAGAGAGTGTGTATAAAATCAGGAGCAGCCCTGCTGTCAGTGGAGCTATGATCTCTTTAGAGGCAGCTCACTCTGAAGACCTCTGAAGAAATGCTTCATTTACCGGACAGACTGTATAATGATATTTGCATGATGCTTTGATCTCTCTGAACACGGTTGTCCCTGTGACGAGTGCGAACACCCTTTGGGGCTCTGCAGTGTTGCTCATTGAGCCACACAGAAACATTAAAGCAATTATCTGGGAAACTGTGGGAACTTCCACACACACTGTGGCTGATGGACGAACATCTGAACGTCTCCCTGCCCTGGGAGGGATATTACAGAAAACGACACGGCACAGCTGAGAGAGAGCTGACAAAAGGCAGCACAGTGTGATTTTAGAGCAGAAGGGGAAGCTGCCTTTCATTTCTTAGTAATGAGAAAAGGGATGAAAATCACTTGGGGACATAGTCACTGAGCAGACATTACTGCACAGGAGGAATCTAATCAAATAAAACAGATTTAGAAAAATGGAGCGACGCTGCACAAAAAGCCTGCGAGTTCACACTGAGGTGTTACCAAGAAAACGCTTGTGTATATATTTAATTTAACATAAAGGATGTGAAAAGTGTTTGTTCTCACCTCTCCTTTTGCTGCTATTTCAGACCTGAAACACAGAACAGACAGAAGTAAATCAACTCAGCTGTAAAATTGAGACAAAATAACGTGCAAAATATTATACATCAAGATATTGCTTATTAACCCTTTGAAACTCTGCAATAAAAATGGTCCACCAGTGCCTACATTGGTATTTTTTCTTATTGTGATGTCATTTCTATGTGTCTTTGTGGTGTCTTCAAATGCTTTATATTGCTAAAATCTGTACAACCTGAGCTAGAAAGATATGTAAATAATAAACAATAATAATTGACAATTTTTGGGGGGAACTGTGGCATAAATGACTCCACGAACCAGTCAAGTTGCAATTACACTTACATCCATGTCTGTGCAGACTCATATGTATCCATGACAGTTGACAAAGTGACCTCTGACCTCACAAAAAGCTCCCCGAACAACACCAGACAGAAAAAAAGAAATAAAATAGGCAAGGATTGACTTATATTATGCTGATAGATAAAGTAGAAGCTAATAAACTGTTATGATAAAAACAAACTGAGGTAAATCAAAATAACAGTATTAACATGACACGTAAGTGAACATGTCAGAGTCCAACCATTCATTCATTCATTCCGTAACCACTTATCCTGTTGGGGACTGTGGTGGGGCTGGAGTCTTTGGAGTCCAGCTGACATTGGGCGAGAGGCAGGATTCACCCTGGACAGGTCGCCAGACTATCATGGGGCTGACACATAGAGACAGACAACCATTCACCCATTTGCTGTGAGGCGACAGTGCTAACCACTGCACCACCGATTCGCCAGAGTCCAACCATACCTCTATTAAATGTCCACTCACAGTCCACAACAGATAAGTGTCCATGTAGTAGTGTCCATATAGATATTTCCTCCGGCTACACCATCGCCACATCCACCCTCCTGCACTCATCACAAACCCAACAAGAGCTGTACACAATACCGACAACATGTCTCTATATGTTTACAACTACACGCAACATTTTGTCACATACACATTAATATACGCACACCATGTATGGTATGTTAGCAAAATCACAATCGCCCCCCCATGCTCAGGCAAGTGTGTACCCATCTCTGAGATCCATTCTTGAAATAATGGGCTCTCTACAGCCTTCCAGTCTCTCATTATCAAAAGTGACCTTTGAAAACCAAATTCTAATCAGTTCCTCGCTACATCCAAGTGGATGTTTGTGCCAAATTTTAAGAAATTCCCTCAAGGTGTTCTTGAGGTACTGAGTTCTCGAGAATGAGATGGACACAAGGTCACAGTGACCTTGACCTTTGACCACTAAAATCAAATCGGTTCATCGGTGAGTCCAAGTGGACGTTTGTGTGTTATTTGAAGAAATTCCTTCAAGGCGACCTTGAGATATCGAGGTCATGAGAATGGGACGTACAAACGGACAGACGACCCAAGAACGCAAAGAATACAGCCGCGGCTAGCGCTGACGCTGAGGCATAAAAATATAAATAAATACAAAAATCGGACATGCTTTTTAAAAAAATCTAATTTACAAAATAAACACACTGATTCAAGAAAATATTTCTAGACACTCCATAAGTTATTTGAACTATGCACATCATTTAGCCTGTGACGTATGCTTGTTTTTTTTTTTTTCAGCAAAGTGCGCAGGTGTTTGATAGTTTCAACATTTGTGCATTTTTGAACCGCAGGAAACGCTACGTAATGACATCGTCATGAGCGTACAATGTGATGACACGGAAAACAGAAGCTTTAACTTTCTGCTGCAAAAAAAAAAAATGTTCAGAAGCGAAATTCACAATGAGAGCACGAGAAGATTGGAAAAGAAAAGAAAGAGAAAGTCAAGTAATTCTAGTTCATCAGCATGGAAGGATGACACGTATCTGGTTAGAACGATAGCCGTGACATAAAAAGACGGGATTTACAAGGATCCGCGTGGTCGGACATTTTGTGGAAGGAAAACTTGAGGAAGTAAGATTGGTGGTGATTACAAGAAGTTAAATGGTTATTACTGAGAGTGTGTCAAAGCGTCAGAGATACAGCCCCGAAAATTCATCTGTTTGGAGAATATTACTGTGTGAACTGCTTCACTCTCACATCAGAGGCGAGGAAGAAGGAGGTGGTGATTGGAGTCCCACTGTCACTGGAGGCCGAGTTGTTTTTGGATACTGCAGGTGTTGGTGAAGCACGGAGACTCGTAAGACTTTGAATGTACCATGAATAACTGAGTTACAGAGTGAGGCCATGTGAGAAAGCCCCTCTTCAATGTTTCAGCTGTCATGTTGCTGCAGTGTATGGAGGAGTAAGAAGAAGTGGAAGATGCGGGAAGGAAAATTGTTATATTATGTGTGAAGACAAGAGAAAGCAAAGGGTCCACACTGTGAGGGAAATCATCATGCTGGGTCAGCACAATGTCCACAGAGAATAAAGAAGTACAAATGAATGAAATCAGAGTGGAAAAGGGATTATCATATGCAGAAGCTACCAAGAGGATAAGAAACGATGAAATGGTTGGAGTACAAAAGGAGCCGGGGCAGAGAAGAAGTGGAGCAGATCAGAATATCTGCATGGAAAAAAAAAGGGGAGTTCAGCATTCACTGCCATAGCTGTGAACTGTGCAGTCAAAATAGGGAAAATCAGAAGGGATAAAGATGGTGCTGGATGCTGCCAAGAGATTCTGGAAGATCATGGACTTTTATGGAGCAGATAAAGACAGTACACTGCGCCAGCTCAGACAATGGGGTCTGGGTTATAGAGAGGAGAGTGACACAGATGGGATCAATTTGGGTGTGTTTCCCACACAGCCCGCCACGATTAAAACATCTACAGCCATATTTCGGTGTGCTGTTGGAATATATACTGTTTGCTTATTCTTTGTTTCACAGTCTCGCAGCACAGAGCGACTCTAGACACAGACAGAAGACGCAGCAGAACGCCAGGCGCAGTGAAGTGAAATTTAACTGTTCATTGCGCTGGGTCTAAAAATTTGCTTTCACTCACAAACAGCTGCTCCTCTCATCTGTCAATCTGATCTGAACAGCTGTGATTGGATGTACTGATCATTTATCGACCTCGCTACTCAGAACTCCACAAACTGCTGCTGACGAGACAAAGGACTCATTAAGAGTTCCTCCTGCGTTGCATTCACTGTCCCACAAAAACCTCTGAATTTAGAGAGTGGACACAGACAGACATACAGGCAAGAACAGACATAATTTTGTGGGAAACACTGCGCTGTGAATACTTTGCACTGTGAAACAGATAAAATCCAATAGGTGGCAGTAATGAAACACATACGGGTGCCAACCTCCTCCTCAGAGGAATCAATGTTTCTGATATGAATGTAATTATTAAATGATATATTTTGGTGGTGTTAGTTAACACTGTGCTACATTACAGAGAAACACAAACCGTACTAATGAACCTTCATTAATATAGGCCTATATTTTATCTCCAAGTGCACGTCACACACTGAGTGAGCCGCCTGTTAATGACGCTGTGGGCTAATGGGCATGTAGCTACTTCCATGTTTCAGATGATACGTCATGTTTGTAGTCGACCAATGAAGATGAGTTTACATATCACCTTGGGTTCGTCCTTCACCTTCTCAAAATGATCCCACACTTTGGATTTCCTGCCCGACATGTTATTAACTAGCCTGTGGAATAACCGCAGGTACCAGCCCTGGAAATTAACCTGACTCCTGTCTGACTGCTGAGCGTGGACACTTCCTGTGTCTGCCCTTTCAAATTAAATTCCCACATGGTCCAGTCATATAGGTTTGAATTTATTTTGACAAAGAGCAGCTCCTAATAGAGTTTTTTTCTGGGACTAAGTGACCAATGAAATCTTGCCGACCTTTCTGGTTGACTATTGTTTGGTCAACCATTAGGGGGCAGCCTTACTGCAGACAAGGTCAGTTACGACTTTTTCTATTATGAATATGTGAGCCATGGAGGTTTTATATTGGTGAAACTTTCCTCAAGCCGAAAAAAAGTGCTTTGAAAACTCATGACGTGAGCGGGAACTCACGGGCGGGCAGGGAGAAACAGTACTGCACATATTCAGTGGGCCATACCACAGAACTACACCCAGAGCCAGGCTCCATTGGAGCCATTTTGCCATCTGATATCTGCTGCAAAAAGATCATGGTTAGATCAATTTAAACAGGATCATACAAACAATGATCTCCTGTCTGTTTTGAAGGGTTAAGAGCTTTGATAACAAACTATGATAAAAACACTCCTATTTTCCTATTTAAAACCATCAGTAATCAATAGAGTGGACCAGTAAATGTAGTGACATCAGGCCAGCGAGGAGGCCTCAGGACGCTCACCCTGCAGCTTCATCAGCATCGTCCGGCTTCACAGACGTCTTCCCTCCGTCCCTCAGGAACCGGACTATATCCTGGACCGTCTGAAAAGTGAAAGCAAAAGGAGATTCCTTCACATGTCATGCTTCCAACAAACAGTGCACCACAGGAGAATATCTTCCTAACAGCTTGCTCATGTACTGCACACCATGCTTTGTCAAATCGACTTATGTTTTCTTAGCTTAGCGTGGGCGAGGTGTAATGAGATTAGGCGACATAAAGAGCAGTTCCTTAAATATCTTTTTTTCCCCTGATGCTTCCCCCCAAAAAACTCTTTCATGTTTCAGGAATCAGGAATAAATCTCGCTGTTGCTTCCTTTCTCAAAGCTTAAATATACGCATGTAAATGTCGTCACATGCAGAGCAAATAAGACCAGTGCAGTTTTCTCAAAGACTATAACCTAAATTTAAAAACACTCGTTCTCCTCAGGGGGAGAAATGTATGCGCAGTATTCAGAGCAGATCGACTCACAGCTTTGTCTTCCTGCTGCCGTGAGCTGGCATCTCACTTTGTTGTCTGCCTGCTGTATTGTTCTGACAGGTGAGATGGGAGTCTGACGCTTTCTCATATCTGTGCAATTTCTCTTACGACACACTCAACAGAAAACTCTTAATTTCTCAGACTATGACTGAGGAAGACAGGTGTTATTAATGTTATTTTGTGTTGCACTTTCTTCATGCATTTTATTTACCAAAAGACATCTTGTTTGTCCTTTATTATGTATGTTGATGTATGTATGCATGCAGATTGATTACTGAACGTGTTATTGAGTGCAGCGTCCCTGTGGTTCGACTCTTTTTATGCATTTTGCAGTGAGAGAGCAGGATTCTTTCTACTCTTGAATCCATTTTCTGATTTTTAAACAGTAATTTTTGATGTTTCTATTGGAAGTTTTTCTATATTCATGTTTCTCGTTGATGCACCGTAGCAAATTCCTGTATGTGAAAACTTACGACTTGGAAATAAACCTGACTCTAATTCTGATCTTGTGATGACAGCACCGTGTGGTGCAGATGGAGAAGGTGAGATGTGGTGGAAAGTTGTGGAAAAAGCTAAGAAGTGGACCTTCAGTTTATTTATCTAACAATGAGAATTAGTTTCACTGCTATAGTACGTTTTCACATACAGGGGATTTGTTTTGGTGTTTTGGTGCAGAGACAAGAAACACAGTGAGAGAAAATGACACTGGCACGCTGTGTGGACGTTAACAGAGGGATCAGCGAAGAAGGTGTACCTGCCGCAGCAAGCAAACACACCACCTGCGGTCATTTTGACTTTACTACAAGCTGATTGGCTGTAGAAACAGGTGACGTGCGTTACATTACCAGTCGCTGGTGATTTGACCAGCAGAGTTGCAGGTGACACCAACAGCTGGCTTGAGTCGAGCTCAGACCGACCAGTTCACACCGCTGCAACTTTTCTCTGCAACGCTCTTAAATGGTTTCGTCTCATCGCGAATCTTTGGTCTGAACTGGGCTTAGAAGATTGGTTGATCAATAGGTGCTGATAGGACGTTTTACAAACTATCATTATCGGCTGAACTTGGCTGGTTTCCATCAGGGAGTTGAATCACCAACTGGAGCTGAAGAGAGGAGGGCTGTCTTGAGCCTCGTTTCCACCAAGCAGTCCAGTTCAGTCCAGTCCAGTTCAGTTCAGTACACATTAGGGGTGTGCTATATCATCTCATTCACAATAATACCGGTATAACATTTAATCTATCCATCCATTTTCACCTGCTTATCAGGGGCTGGGTCGCGGGGGCAGCAGGCCAAGCAAAGCACCCCAGACATCCCACTCCCTGGCAACTCTTTCCAGCTCCTCCTGGGGGACCCCAAGGCGTTCCCAGGCCAGATGAGATATGTAATCCCTCCAGCATGTTCTGGGTCTGCCCCGGGGCCTCCTACCAGTGGGACGTGCCCGGAACACCTCCAGCGGGAGGCACCCAGGAGGCATCCTGATCAGATGCCCGAGCCACCTCAACTGACCCCTTTCGACGCGAAGGAGCAGCGGCTCTACTCCGAGCTCCCTCCGGAGCTAATATTTAATATGATGTGAAAATTCGCATTGTGACACTCGCAATATTTCGACTTGTTGACATATTGACTTCATACTGTTACCCACGGCAACAACAAGCATGGCTGAAAGCGACATTATTACCAACTCCGTGGTGGTTCCAAAAAGAGGAGCAGCTTCAGTAGTGTGGAATAAACTGTGGCGTCCTGAATGTTTTACTTCTCAGACTCTTTTAGTGACTTACTGCTCAGAGGGAATTAATTCAGTGGCTCCTCTGGCAGCAGCACAACGTCGTCACATGATTTTGTCATAAACCTTTGGTAATGTAAACCTACGTGACGCTCGCAGCTCGACAACAAACTCCATATATGTGAATGTGTGATAGTTGTGGTATCATAACAGCCTGTCACAGGTTACAGCGTGATGATTAGAGGAGAAATGGCAGAGCATAAAGGTCCAGGTGGAAAAAACACAACTCAGTCATTTAGGATTTTACTAAAAGAAGGAAATCAGCTGTTGATTTATATATATAGATCCCAGGGGACATTTTTGTATTTGGGAGCTGTTTAAATGTGTAATTAGTGGTAGATTTTATTTAGTTGAACTGTTAATATTGTAACAGAATCTGAAACTTTTTCCAACTGCAAATTATGTCTGCAAAGGAAAACTAACATGTCTTTTATCTCAATATATCTCAAAGTTTTCAGTCTGTTCATCTCACTTAAGTAATTTTTATTGCACCTGATTTTATTATTCTAGTAGGCAACCAAACATTTTATTTGTATTTGCAATATTAATAATTTATACAATAAGAAAACTGACACTTGGTGTTCATGTATTGATTCAATATCGCCACGCAAAATATCGTGACCTCTACTGATTGGGACTTAACCACACACAGTTCTTCACTCCTTTAATGTCCACTTTATGCTTTACAGCTAATGTTTGGTTTTTTTTCTGCTGCTTCAAAAACATTGTCAGTATCTGAGGAAGACTTACCCTCCCAGCAATGAGAGCGACCACCAGCATGTTGATGGGCAGCAGCAACGTTTTGAGGTAACGTATAGGCGTCTGAGGAACAGAGACAGTGAGAAATCTAATAACGTACATTCTAACCCCCTGTATGCACAGGAACAACATGGGAACAGAAACATGAAACCCGGCCACTGTCTAGCACAGAGTCAATTCAAAGTGAGCTGCCAGGTTCTGCTGTCAGGTTTCTATTTCCTGTTAAAGTCAGAGCACAGATCTGTCTCCCTCTGCAGTGAGAGAACACCGACCACTTTGATACAAAACACCAGGCTTTTACTGACAAAAGGAAAACAGCTTCCACACCAAACCACCTGAGACTGACAGTTTTCTTTTTATCAGTCAGTGCTTCAGCACACAAAGTCACAGGATTAAAAATGCCAACTCTGATTGAGGGCCAGATTTTGGTACAAACAGACTTTACCTCCAACTCCATGAAGTCAAACTCTGCAGCACACGTGTACATCAGAGTGTGGAAGTCCTTGTAGCTCGTGAACTTAGACTTGATCAGTCCACTGATGTGAGCCTGGAGCAGACAAAAAAACATATATTACAGATGTGCGTTTTAAACATCTTAAATCTAGAAATGTCCTCTACTGTCTGACTGTCAAAGACTTCAGTGCATTTAAAATTGTTCACTGTAACCTCTTCTGGTGGCGGCATTGCACAGTTTAACCCAAAATCAGAAATACGTATTTTTCCTCTCATCTGCAGTGCTGTTTATTAATATAGACCGCTTTGGTGTGAGGTGAGTGTTGGAGATATTGGCTGTACACATGTCTATAATAGAACTTCGTGGTATTCAGCTTGTGGTGTTCAGAGTGCCAAAAACAAACAAACAAAAAACTCAACAGCAACGTCTCTTTTCAGAAATCATGACCCGCTACCTCAAGATAATCCACACACCTTGCTGTGAGCAGTTTCATGTAGGAACTATTTTCTATTGGCTGAACTACACCAGCAAATCATATCACCACACAGAAGGAAGCGTGCACCTGCTGCTAGCTCACCTAGCACCGCTGAGCTAGCTAATGTAACAGCTCAGCTGAGGAGGACGCCGTTAATGTTTACATCTCACGCTGTCATGAGCACAAACCTCTCGCCCATGAGTAGATGCACGTTTCCTTCTGCGTGGTACCTAACAGGGAAGAAAATAGTTCCTACACGAAACTGCTCACAACAAGGTGTGTGGATTATCTTGAGTAACCAGGTCATGATTTCTGGAAAGAGACATTGATGTTGAGTTTTTTAAATGTATTTGTTTGGCGCTTTGAGCACCACAAGTTGAGTGTCATCTAGTCCCATTATACTGGAGAGAAGACAGACATCTCTACGGCCGATATCTCCAACACTCTGCAACTCACACCAAAACAATCTAGAGTGATGAATACACTACAGGTGATAGGAAAAATATGTGTTTTTGATTTTAGGGTGAACTGTCTCTTCAAATAATGACAGGCTGCGCTAAACCTCAGAAGCTAAGTTATCACTTGTGGGTCGACAGCCCCATGTGACTTTTTAAAATCATATATGTAATAATAACTTAAACACTGTGGAGTTGTGTGTATTGTGAAACACTTTTATGAACACATTTTTCCACACTAAAAGTTTTTTGTATGACTATTGAACATTTCTATATGTACACATAAAAATCAATTTCTAATGTTCCTTCTCTTTATAGGACCAAAACATCCGACATCCCCCAAGTAAGCTTTTATAGATACTTCCTTTGTGGCTTCTTATTTTGGGTGTTTCCCTTCCTGCCTTTACCCATCCCTCTTAGATTCTGTTCTTGAATGTAACTGACAAAAACCAGTCCGTAAATTGAATCTACAAATTACTCGATGCTCGTAATCTTGCAGCTTTGGACTCTTTAAAGCAGAGATGGGAGGAGGATATTGGAGGGCAGATATCGGATGAGGTGTGGCATTAAGCTATTTAAAAAAATAGCCTCTATTTGTCTGAGACACATTGTTCAATTTAAGATTATACACCGACTCTGGTCCAGAGCTCGACTGGCTAAGATAAGCAGTGATATTGATCCCACATGCGACAGGTGTAAACAGTCTTCAGCCACTTTATGTCACATGTTCTGGTCATGTGTGAAACTATTTCATTCCTGGGATTTAATATTTAAAACTTTTTCAACAATGTTTGGAGGCTGGTTGCTCTGTCTATGTCCATGGCAATATTTGGAGTAACTCAGAGCCCAAACGGACATTGTCTCCTTCTGCTCATTTCTGGCCAGAAGACTCACCCTGTGTAAATGGAGGGACTCTTCACCTCCAACATATGGACACTGGATACAGGAAGGTTTTGCATCATTTATATTGGAGAAAATCTGTTGTTTTATTAAAAGCAACCATATTTTAATTTTGTGGCAAATATGGAAGCTGAAAAACTGTTGTCACACATGCTATACTGCCCTACTTATGTCACACAAGTTTTATTCTTTCTTCTCTATTAGATTCCCTTTGACTGGTCTGGCTTTCTCTGATTGTTCCTGGGTTAAAGGTGGGAGAGGTTGTCTTTTTGTTCTTACTGGTTCTGTGTTTGTTTATCACTAATCTGCATATCCTTACTGAATTACCAATAAAAAATACCATGTTTAAAAAAAAAAACATAATCTGCTGTGAACATACTGAATGAATATCAGCAGTGTTTCCACATACATGACTTCCTCAGAGTAAAGTTACTGTATCTTACATCATCTGAGGCACAGAGCACTGTGGACAGCATGAACTTCAGCAACACCGTGGAGCCGACCCAAGCCAAACCCTGCATGACCTGCAGAGGGAGAAGAAATACACACTGACAGGCTGACACACACACAACTCAGACAGGAACCTGTAATCAAAGCCTTCAGGTGCTGTGGAGTTGGGAGGAAGCCAGGTAGGCTGTTGTTGACTGGACATAGTGGGCCAAGAAATTCAGTCCAAAATTTCACATCTTTTAGCTTCATTTTTTCATCTAAGTGAGGAACAAACTAACTGATAATCCAGAGATCATAGACGGCTTGACTTGGTTGAGTTTCTTGAAGACATTTCACCTCTTATCTGAGAGGATGGGACTCCCCACCAGTCAGTCTGATCTGAGGAAGCCTCTTGGATGAGAGGTGAAACGTCTTCAAGAAAAGAAGTCCACTTGCCTACAATACAGCACTCAGAATGACCATGACCTGGATGACTGAGAATCTTCACCCACGTGTTAGAGACGTTATTCCTCCCGGCCTTCATGCATTCATCCTACTGCAGATTGTGGACTTTTTTCCTGCTGGTTTATCAAGTTAGTTGTGTTGCTTTGCGACACAGACACAACTCTCATGCACTTTTTGCATATGATTTGTTTTCTGCCGCTGCAGGGTGCATGTGCAGCAGCAGAATAGCTCTTCAAAAGTGGAGGCTGGCTGTTAGTTTAGGAAGTACCTGATCTGATATGCAGCAAGCGGAGCGTGCATGTTAAACATCACTATCACAGCTGATCATTCTCATTTAATTGTGAGAAACCAAAATCATGATCGTGATTAATATTTGATTAATTGTGCCTTCTTTATCTTATCTTTTAGTCATATTTGGTTATTCTTGTCGAAATAAAGTGGAACAGTGGTGTGTATCCCTCTGAATGAAAGAAGGAGATGTAACTTTTACATACCCAGATGATGATGCCAGGTTTGAAGACTTGAGCAAATCGATCCCTCACTGCAATGATTGCCTGGAAAAAAAATCACAACAGAATTATAAACTACACAAAAAAAAATAATATAAAATCAATATAAAACAAAAATGATAAAACACAGAAATGTTCTCAGCTATGAATTTGTGTTTTCGGTCCATTTTCCTCTGGAATACCTTTTAAACTAACAAATGCCTTTGTGATTTTCGTTGGATACACTAACCAAACTGAACTTGTCTTGACTGACCCAATAAATCTCAGAGCATTCATTGATTGTGCGTGCAGCACTTCAGACTCTACAGATCCAACTCACCCAGATGGAGACGAGTGAGGAGGCGTAGAAGGACGTGAGCAGCATGGAGTTGCCAAACATCAGGACGAAGCAGACGCCGAGAGTGATCTGCAGGATGAGAGCAGGTAGGAGAGGAGGCGTCATTCATCAGCCTGATGTGAACAATCTGTCCGTGTTATTAAAGCAAAGACACACAAGAGTTAACCAGTGAGCTCAGAGGTACAGAACAAGACGTCTCTGCAGTTTTCCAGTGGTCTCAGAAAAACACTCGGCTCTATATTCACATAACGTCTCTGCCTCTCTGTAGCAGCAGGGTGGTCTGGGACAGATTGTATTCGGCGTCAATAATACGTCTGTATGTGTGACAGTGTTGTTAAAAACTCTCCAGAGATTTAAACCAATGCATTAAACTCTGAATACACAGCAGCTCACACAATATAATCCTCTTGAATGAACTCTTGATGCTTAATCCACACTGACGAGTGAAATAATGCACCACTCATTGTATTATGTAAACAGCAGTGATTCCCAACCAGCGGCACTTATAACCCAGAGGGTCTTCAGCAGCTGTGAGGAGGAACGTGGGATGATTTTAGAGGAGCTCAACTAGTTTGTAAAAGTTGTAATTAAATAATGAGGCAGCTGCATTTTGATGATTGATTCAGGCTGTCTGAGATCATGGTTCTCTGCAGGAGAGCGGTGGATTGCCCCCTCTGGGTTAGGAAAGAGTTACTGCCTCAAGCGTTGAAGTATCTTGTGAATGAGGGTAGAATGGAGCGTGAGATGCATCAGTGGTTTGGAGTGTCGTGGTGAAGAGAGAGCTGAGCTGGAAGGCGAAGCTTTCAATTAACTGGTCCATCTACGTCCCAACCCTCACCTTTGGTCATGAGATTTGTGCAGCGACCACAAGAATGAGATCGCGGATACAAGCAGCCGAAATGGGTTTCCTCTTTGCGGTGGCTGGGCTCAGCCTTAGAAACAGGGTGATCAGGATCCTCCCGGGCGCCTCCTGTTCAGATCAAAGATTTGCGACGAGACGAAACTATTTTAAAACGTTGCAGAGAAAAGCTGCAGCGACATGAACTGGTCGAACTGAGCTCGACTCGAGCCGGCTGATGGTGTCACCTGCTACTCAGCTGCTCAAATTGCTGGCGGCTCATTTTAGAACATAAAGCAGCCAATCAGCTTGTAGTGAAGTCCGCTGGTCAAGTCAAAATGACCACAGACAGCGTGTTTGCTTGCTGCGGCAGGTGCGCCGTCCCCGCCGAGCCCTCTGTTTCTGTCTGACGGTGGCTCACTGCTGCTGCTCTCTGTATGTGCTTATACCTCCTCACACACAGAGGCCTAGATTCTCACTGACTGAATTGGCGCTGGTTATTCATATCATTGTGGCGTATCTATTATGAATACAGTCCATCTGATGCTGGTTTTGTTTCTGTTTTTCGCTGTTTCGTCACTACAAACGCAGCTGTAGCCAGTATCTCACTATCACTATCCTCATTCATGTTTTAAGAAGCTACAAATTATATTCAGCCACAGAATAAGCCTGAAACCAGAACAGGAGTACATAGAGTTGTTGCACAGCGATGATACACAGTGTCATCTAGTTGCATTGGTGTGAACCGGCAGGTTTTAAGAATGCTGCAGAAAGGCACACTGCAAGTAGCTGCTTGTTTGAACTTGTCTGAAGTGAGCTTAAAAAGAGAGAAAGCTCCCAAAAAAGAAAATCAATATGTGGCAGCGAATGCTGAAATTGTGGCCGGCTGCCACAATTAAATAAGTGTGTGGGAAATCCTGGATTTTGAGTATTGTCCCAGCATAAAAAAAAAACAAATGATCATTTACTTTTCAAGCTAAAATATTAAATATTCACTAATTCCAACTTCTAGCTGTATATTGAATTATTTGGGGGGTTTTGGGTCAATTTAAAAAGGCGTCACCTTGGAATCTGAAAAAATGTGATTCACAATTTGCTCTACATTTGTGTTGACTACAAACTCGAATAATCATAAAGTAACGGACAGATTAGTTAATAATGAAGATATCTGTCCACATTTGTATGCCCTGTAACAAGTGATACAGCTCAGGCTTGTTATCAATGCTGTAGGTCATTGAGGACACACATGCTTGGTTTTGTGTCTGTATTTCTTGCACACACACACACACACACACACACACACACACACACACACAAAGTCATCGTTGCCAAGCTCTCTAAATTATGCAGACACATATTCCTTCCTCTGACACAAATCTCCACCATCTTACCACAGAGAGCCTTCTCCTTATCTGAGCAGCACACAGGCCCTGGCTAACAGCCGGGCATGCTGAGGGGATTAGGGGAGAAGAATGTGGAGGAGAGGAGGAGAGGGATGACCAGCCAGAATAACACACACACACACACCCCCGAACACAAACATCTTTACACAGCAACACAAATATACTTTTTGTCCTTGGCAGGATGAACCACGTTGCCCACATATCCTCCCTCTTTCATGCTGAAAAAGGACTCGTGCACGCGCGGCGGCAGCGTTAATGCAAAAGAAAGTCATCCCTGTCTGGGCTGCTGTTGTCCTCGCGGCTCATGAAATTCTTCCGGCCAAGGCGCTGAGTGAGATAAGAGGGACCGAGGCAGAGCACATTACAGCTCAGAGGACAGCAGCTGGAGAGACTTTCACTTATGTGTTGGGCACGACAGATAATCCTCACACACACACTGAAAGCTAATGTACGTTTGCGATACATTGAACTACTGAGCTACGTCTTAGTCAAACACCTGAAACCTCTTCTCAGGTAATCATTTTGTTCCTTTTGAGATCCTCTCTCTCTGCATTTGTTTTTCTTGTCTCACCTGCACAACTTGGTAATTTGATTCCTTCCTTTCTGCATATTTTAATCCTCCTGTTGTATCTGTCTCTGTAACTCAGGTGATTTGAATTTTAATGACATAAGTTTTGGACTCAGTGTGCAAACATGTTTGACATGTGTTAGATGTGCAAGAATTTCAGAGGAAATAAATAGACTCTGCAAAAGCCTTAAGTTCTGATGTAACAAATATTTATCTTCTATTTATATAAATACCTCCTGCTTCAGACCTCCTTACGTTATCTCCTTACGCTCCTTACACTTTCTCCAGACTTTTAAACCAATCGCAGAGCTACTGAGCTACTGTTTGCAGAGTTCAAACAAGACGCGCTAGACTGAAACGGTGGAAGAGACAAGGATCAATCTCAACCTGTAAGTAACACATTTATCTTATTATCCCCTCATTGTAAATCATGCAATGTTATTGAATTATACTGTAATGAGTTGAAGCGTTCTGCTTAGCCAAGTAACATGTTTGAATGAACATAAACTTTGAATACACCCTATGTAAGGAGCCACACGATTGGCTGAAAGCGAACACACCTGATTAACTGATGAATCTGTCAATCAGAATCATAAATTTGATTGACAGATTTATCAGCCATCGTTGACCTGCGACATCAGGGGAGTCTCAAAATTCACCACACAGATTTCTCTCACAAATGTAGAGAGGTTCACAAATGAGAAGCAGTTTGTAAATGCACATTCAGCTTTTCGCATGATCTGTGAATTTATATTACAAGTGTGCCTCAAAATAATATTTGTGAAGCAGAGCGTGTGCATTTCCGAATTTATATTACAAGTTTGCATAAAAATTTTATTTGCGAAACAGATCGTGTGCATTAGTGAGTCCGAAATACAACTGCGAACCAGAGCATGTGTGTTCGTGAGAGACCCTGCGTGAGGTCATTCATTATGAGACTGATCTGACCCCATAATTAATAAAGATTCATTAGTACGGTTTTGTATTTCTCTGTAATGTGGCACAGCGTTAACAATGTTACTGATACTATTCTTTCTCACACCTTCAACTCAAACCACCAAAATATACCATTTAATAATGAAATTCATATGATAAACATGTGGACAACTTGTCGACTAATGGCCCTAAATGATGACTATTGGTCGACTAGGAAAATTCTTTGTCGGGGGCAGCCCTAATCGTTCCTGAGCGCAAATGTGACGAGGTGTTCAGCAGCAGACTGGAGCAGCTAAGGTGTGTGATGAAGAGGAGGTGAAGCCTTTACCGCAAACTTCTGACCAAACTACATTTTGCAGAGCAGAGTTTATTAGCTCCAAACCAGTTGATGGAAACTTGCCTAGTTCACATTTCTTTTGTTGCAAAACTTTTCTTCATATTTTGCTCAACGCTTTGATGTGAACAAAATAAACAGAAACACTTTTAACACGTCTCATGTATTGATTGACTGATTGATTGATGTAGGATTTTGTAAAGGTCATGATCTACTGTACCATGTGAGTGACCAGGATGGACTGCATCTTAGCGGCGCCGAGGTAACCCAGGATGTAAGACGCAAACAGAGAAGCCACCTAGAAAAAAACCAGACAACCACAACATAAATAACATACAAACAACTGCTGTGAAGTTTCATATCTGGAGATGTCAGGCTCTGATTCAGTGTGTGTGCTGGTGATACAGCTGGTGCCCAGTTTCTCACATCTACACTAACACAACCGCTCCTGCATATTTTTAGGTTTGAAATGCCACATGTTACCACACATTAAAGGTCCAGTGTGTAGGATTAAGTGGCAGCTTGCAGTGAGGTTGCAGAACTGAAACATCTCCCCTGTGCCAAGCGTGTAGGAGAACTAAAGCCAATGGCCCTGTCTAGAGCCAGTATTTGGTTTTTTGGTTCTAGGCTACTGTAGAACGACATGGCAGACTCCCTGACAGAGGACCTGCTCCATGTGTAGATACAAACAGCTTATTCACATGACAAAAAACACAATATTTCTTCTTTTCAGGTCATTATAACCTAATTAAAACATAGTTCTGAATATTTTATCCCATTCCTGCCAACAGATGCCCCTAAATCCCACACACTGGACCTTTAATTTACCAAAGGGACCTTTAAACTTGTTGCATATAAATACTGTGGGATGCATTTCTGACAGAAGCTGGATTTGGTCCAACTGTTTCTTATCATCCTACACTTTAGGCACATTTAAAATAGTGTGGGCTTTCAACTACCACACACTGCTTAAAATATGGATCCATACAAAAACAGATGAAGACACATGGAGTGTTTTATTAATCCCCAAAGAAAACTGTGCTGTTATCTGTAAATCGAGAAAGGAAAAACTAGGAACTCTAAAAAGTAATGTAAAGTTTGTGAAGTAAAACTTATCTAAGAAGTCGGACCTTACTTTATACAAGTCTTTTTATAATGTCACCTGTTTCTTCTGTATCTTGTCTTGAGTTACCTTTAACTCTAAATACATTCTAAATATTCACAGTACATTTGAAGTACATGTCCAGTAGTTAATGTCATGTATCGGGCACTGCACAGAATAAAATGCAATGACAGTAACTCTGATCTATAAATGGAGCCTGGAGCGTGACCCTGGAACAATTATAAACTGTGCTTGATTATAATCAATTAATGAATTAATAAATTTCTTTTAAAAAGCTGTTCTAATCTACAGTATCTTGGGACCTTTGTTGCAGCTCTCTCCACCTCATTTCCTGTTATTGCTCCACTTCTGCTGTCTAACAACAGCATAAATCGCCCCCCAGAAAAACATTAAAAAAGCTGTTACAGAATGCCTCGATAAATCAAATTTGCATTTAAATGTTGGGTTATACAACTCAAAGTTAAAGTAAACAAAAACACCATTAAATTTCCACTTAATCATTCTGTGTTTTTATTCTGTCTCTGAATAAAGAATAACTTAATTTTTTAAAAAGGAACCACAAAATAAGTTTTAAAAAGGCCTCTAAATGTCTCTTTCTGTTATTCCATTTAAAGTTTCTGCTTATTTATTTATTTGCTTTAACTAATGGGTTTGTGAGCAGTGTGTCACCACATGAGACAGAGTGTGGAAAAATATTCATTAGCTAATTTTCAGTTTTTGTTCGCATTTTATTTCAGTTTTAAAAGTATGATTTAAATACAAGTTTTACAAAAAAAAAAACAGCTTCAAAAGTCTTTTTACCATATATAATATATCATAATAATCCCTCTAATATTTACAATCATTTCTTCAAGATTACATTGAACACGTCATGATAACCTTGCAATTTACCTTCTTCAATGTTCCTTTTTACTGAACGGAGCTTGCACGCATCATAACGTAACTCACTGTAACCTCCATCAGCTGTTAGTTCTGGCCACCAGCTGCTATCGGCTAATGTTAGCTCCTGACACTTCAATATAGAGTATCATTTTGTCCCTAATGCCTGGTTCGTACATGATATCAGCCTGATTTTTGCCAGACGCAGCGCTGTACGGTGACAGCTTGGATCGTGAACATCAACGAGTGTCATACGTGAAAATCCATCATTTCATCTCGTGTAGCGTGTCATAGTTAACGATGTTCAAAGCCACGTCTGGGACACCTCATGACGGTCCAACAGAAAGTCTAGCATGTTTGATTTTGTTTTTGTCGTTCACGACTTCCCCCCGTCACAGCCGTCACTTTGACCAATAGAAACACAGAACGATCTGCTGCTGTGGAATCTGTATGACAACAACTTCCAACCTTTTTGATATTTCCTTTAGGGACGTAACCACACAGAGTAAAAAATGTTGACGTGAAACAGCAGAGGCACTCTATCAACCCAGTGCGTACTGCCATTAGCATCAAGCTAGCAAAGAACGTTATTTCTTCATAATGAAGGATATAAAGGAATAAAATTTAAAAAATTGTGACTGTTACTCACCACAGCTACAAAGACCACCAGCTTCATTTGAAACAGACTACAGTATAGACGGCCGTTATTTCTTATTCCCTCAGTATTTTTATATTTGTACTTTTGATCCGCCCAGTTTGCCTTGATAAAGTTAATGCATCGCGCCGTTATCTCAAACTCAACACTTCCTGTAGCTGTTTAAAATCAAAAGCCCCTTATAACTTCGGTTGAGAGAATCTCTTTATTTTCTAAAAAGGCTTTTATTGTGAAACATTTGCAAGAACTTGTTGTGGAGGATTCAGTGGAGTACTTCAAATGTAGCTCCTGCCATCTGGCGGTGCTTTCTACGTTACTACAAATAACATTTCAGCTGGCACATGAACAGACACAGTGACTGAAACAATAGTAATAGTAATAAAAATAGGACAAGAATAACCAGATGACAAGAATGGTGTGGACCAACATGTAGTCTGTCGGCCAAGTCACGCCACAATTTTATGACTCCACAATCACCTAATCTGACAGTGACTGTGGGAACAGAGAAAAATGTTGTGTAGTGTGAACCCGGCATAATAAAAATGAAAAATCATTCCAGTGGCAGACTCCAGTTTTCACAGCTATGTAAATGTATGTAATTATAAAGGAAAATGAGGCGTCACAATAGCGCAGAGATTAACACCAGCAGATAGGATATTTTAATTATGTCCAGTACTGTGTGATTCTAAAAAGAGCCAGAGTGTATTTTGTATATTTATTCTCACTCTGTGCAGACAAGAGGCGTGAGCAGCGCGGGTGGATATACGGTATTTGTTACGCGCACTGTGGAAGAGGGGAACAGGCTCAATTAGCAGCTTACAAGTATAAAACAAAGAAATAATAGCTGTTAAATAACTGGTCTCGTGTACAGAAAGCCGCAGTGCCCTGAGGGGGCCGCCGGCAGCGTGGGCTCAACTGTTGCAGAGCACAGATGCTCGCAGCTGTGACCTGTTTGTTCTTGAGTCGTGGTTCAGACTCTGGCTCTCCTGTCTGCCAGCCTACACTCTTCAACTAACCATTTTTCCTGTGCGTCTCTGAACTAATCTGTCTTTGCACAGTTTTAACTATTCAACTGTGTGTTATGAAAGGTTTATGAAATAAGGATTTAAATGGTGTATTTTCTCTATCTTGGTCTCTTTTCTTTCAGTCTGTGGATCGTCTTTGTTTCTTTCCCATCCTGGCCAACTTCCTCGTCGTGCACCTTCCTTGCCAAACTCCTCTGTTCTCTCCAAGTCTCTATTTTGTCTCTAATCTCTCTGCCCCTTCTGCTTTCTTCCCACAGTCTCTCTCAATGTCTCTCTTGCTCTGTGTTTACCTGAGTGAGCAGCACAAACTGGGCGAACTGCCAAGGCAGCATAAAGCACAAATTGGAGATGCCCAGGGCGACCATGGCTGTCCTGCTCGGGTTCCGTGTCCTGGAGAGAGACAAGAGACAGAGGAGGGGAGAAATAACTAAGCAGAGTTAGAGAGGGAGTGTGGGTGTAGAGGAGATAAGAGACGATGCATTAAGACGGCTGAGAAAACACACACACACGCACACAAGCACACACATTCAATTTGACTGTGAGTGTACTACAAAGCCCCGGCTATGTACCGAGCCGGCCTCAGAAATATGACACGCAGTTCATTCTCCCTTCAAAGCCGGCGGCAGAAGAAGTCACAGTGTACTGACTGCACTCACACAACACAAGGTGGCGTCTGCTGGTTGTTGTGCAATGAGAAGATTACCAGTCTGTGTGACAAGCACATTAGCTCACCACGCTGCCCGCTTCAGTGCACCATTTAGCAGACAACAGAAGCTAGCTTTGCTTCACCCCAGTAATTACAACACACGGGACAAATTGTAGCCTGTCTTCCTTTAATGAGATGAGGAAGCAGCTGTTTGATCTTGTTTTACTTCTGTTATTTCACATATTCAACAGGGTGTTTCAGCAAAAAGAAAACCAGATGCTTTGTGCATGGGTTTGATGATTTTTGTTTTTCTTCTAACAACAATTTAAAGCACCAAGATACAATTAGATTTGGGCGGGAATAAGAAACAAATGCACAGTACAACGTAAAGACTGACCAACGGGACCAGACTGGCTGACCTGCATGCTCTCACTCAGTGGATGGATGATGTCACAGGAAGCCAATCTTACCAGGAGGACGACACTTGTTTGTTTTGCTATGGAAGCTAATGTTAGCTAATGTGCTAAAAAGTTAGCATTCCAGAGAAATCCAATATTCCTCTTAATCCCTCCCCAGTTTCTGATGAGGTGGACATGATAACCCTTAATACACATAACATTATTCATCCCTACAACAGGAAACACTTTTTCCCTAACCTGATATGAAGTGTGCGCTGCACATGTGAGCATTTCTGATGATGGTCTCCGTCCAGTCCTTTGGTCTTATCACATTTAACCATTTTTGTTTTTGTTGACAGGCAGTGGCGGCTGGTTTTGAGCCATGACTCCTTCTATTCTGGCTCCCAATAACACAACAAGACGACATTATAAGACTCCTGTGTAGCCTACAGCCCTGTGGGGGAGAGGTGTGTTTTGACTACAGCTAACAAACTGACATGATTGTGAAGTCACACTGAAAAGGGTCTACACACATCCAAAGAATGCTCCTAAAACCTGAATAATATCTGCACATCCCACATGTGAAAATGCTAAATTCAGAAAAATTCTGAATAATTCAGCATATCCAACCGGAATAAACTGTTTACGTGACCTGTATTAAATACAGAATATTAGCATGCATGTAAACTTAGTCAGTGTGTACTGTATGTGCACTCACTTGCACAACAGAACTGAGATTTTTGTATAAACTGAAGTAAAGTAACTGACCTCGACTCTGACATCATTTTGGTGTTCCAGCTAGTAATATGAAGAATTTGCTATCAGTGTAAAACAAACTATGATGATCTGGACTGCTGTGAGTGTACAACAGAGTCTGGTGTTCAGTTTACCGTAGGATGTAGGTGAGGAGGAGCATCTGCAGGACTAAGAAGGGGTAGGCAAAGCTCTCCCTCAGCGGCGGAGTCCACATCACACGAGTGCTCTGATAACATCCACGGAGATGCACACACACACACACAAAAACACACATGCACATCAAAAAGCAAATCAGTGGAAGGAATCACTTAGCAACGATTCTTCAAAAAACAAAGAGGCAGTTAGTGAGTCATGTCATTTTCGTCCTCTGCAGTTTATAAATAACTGCAGTTATTAAACCTTGTTTTCATACATACAAGTGAAACACTGCTCTTGTGCCCGACTGCAGGCATTTAATATCTGCCATATATCAAACTCTCAATGCTGCAGGTGAGGGACCTCTGTGCTCCTGATCCATGTGGACCATTCATGGCCTGAACACTGCAGAGCAGGAGCCGGCTGCACTAGCTGTTTCTAAGTTAAACCGTAGCCTAGTTGCAGTGTTTGCTAAGTGGAGCATCCCGCCTGACTAAAGTAAATTGGGTTAAATCACAAAATCTACTTTTCACAAAGAGATCAGCGACTAAATATTTACACCCACAACAGTCGCATGTTTCAGAGTTTCAGGCACCAAGACAGTTGGATTTGGGGAGTGAATACCAAACTGGCAAAAGGCTTGGCTGGTACCAAATTTTTCTGAAAATTAAGCTCTTATTAACGTGTGCACGCTGTGTTGCTCTGGTGTTTGAGCACCGTCCATCTACACCGAAAAACATGAATATACAAAAAACGCAGCGTGTGTGGCCCCTAAATCCCCTCTTTTTTTTTGGCCATTTTGCCTTTAATGGACAGGACAGGTAAGTGTGAAGGGGGAGAGAGAGAGAGAGGGGGGATGACATGCAGCAAAGGGCCACAGGCTGGATTCGAACCCGAGCCGCTGCGGCAACAGCCTTGTACATGGGGCGCCTGCTCTACCACTAAGCCACCGACGCCCCTAAATCCCCTCTTTTTGTTGTGTCTGCATCGCAAGAACCAGGAATGACTGCACTTCTTAAGACACCATTTTGAGTGACATTTTTATCTCCCATTTCAGAGTCAGTACTCTCCCAGCACAAGAGGAGCCATGGGTGTATGTTGACTGGTCGAACACAGCCAATGCAGCACCAGCAACTGCCAGTTTCTAAAAACCTGTTAGCTGTGTAAACAACAGACGACACAAAACACAAACAACTCATGACAAAAGAATTGCACAAAACATGGACAAATGGACCATCATATCAGCTTTCACTGAAGTCCATGAATCACTTGACAACAGAACAAAGGTACATTCTGTTGTTGTTGGGTTTGTGGGCTCTCTGCATGCTGGTCTCTGTCTTCAACCAAAGATCACTGTGAGGAAGGATCCTCCACTCTGTAATACCACGGTACAACCACCTCCAACAGTCTGATGTTTTCAATTAAACAACCCAGCAGATTGTCTAACATTCGCCCACTTTAACTTTTCTTTTTATATCAATAATCTAACCTTATAAACTCAGTAGATTTGCACCAGGACCTTTAGTATTTGGATAAAGTAGCTTGTGAAAATAACGTGTGCCAGACTTACTCGTCCCCAGCTGCTATTTCAATGTGCTGAATGCATATTTAATCAACACTACATATATTCTGCTGCTACTGTTTGTTAGTAGTTAAACTATGTAGGCTGGGCATCTTGGTACAAACATTTCTTTCAGAATGGATGAACTTTTATCTGATCTCATTATCAAGTCGTAGACTGTGTTCACTGGTCAGCTGTGTCATTTAGATGGATTTAAGGGTGCTTTCACACCTGTCCTGTTTGGTTCAGTTCAATCAAACTCAAGTCCGTTTGCCCCCTCAGTGCGGTTCATTTTGGCAGGTGTGAACACAGCAATCACACTCAGGTGCGCACCAGAACAACTGGACCGAGACCATCTCTTCAAGAAGGTCTCGGTCCAGTTACAAATGAACTCTGGTGCGGTTGGTTTGTGGTGAGACGGTGTTCCGACCTGGATCTGAACCAACTGCAGTCACGTGACACATTGTTTGGGTTAAACATGAGCATGTTACAGTCCTGGAGGATTATTAATGTGCACCTCCTCCTGTACTGCCTTAATATGCACATTCAGCACATCCAATGCATCAAAACATTGTTTTCTAGTTGGAGCCGCGCCTCGTTTTCAAACTGTATGGTTTGACTAAAATGAACAATGACAGCAATATAGTCCACGATGAGCAGCGCTAAAATCAACCTGCGTAGTTGTCCCTCCATTGTGACATTAGAAAGTGTCACATTTATCTTGCAAGTGTACTCTTCTTCAACATTTGCTTTACTTCCTGGATTTTTCCCACATGGAAATTCTGACCAATCAAGAGCAGCTTTCTCACACAAGGCATTTGATCTGGTCCGCTTGTAAATGCTGCCGTGAGAACACGAACCAACTCTAGGCAATTATACAACTTTGTCACAAAATGAGCCCCTGATTCAGACCAAAGGAGACGACTCTAGGTCTGAAAGCACCCTGAGTGTCAGACGTGTGTATTGACAGATACTCTGTAACTCTCAATTCTGTGCCAAGAAAACTTGTTTAGGGCTTTTCTGTTCACTGTCTGCCACATATTCTTGTTTGAAAAAGGGGAACCTGCCTCTATTGCTTGTTAAAAATCCCACGCCACTATTTATACATTACCTACACTACCAACTCACTGCTTCCTGGAAAAAAAAACAAGGTTAAATCACAGATGCTCCTGAAATCTACCACTGCATTCAGGGGGAAAAAAAGACAGGAGAGACAAGAGCGTGGTGTTTGGAAGGACTGAGAAACACCTGTGAGTGAGTGTGATTGAAATGTTGCCGTATTGATCTGGAGAAATAGAGGCTTGCTATTTGTTCTGGAGGAGTCTGCAGAGAAGGAGGTGGGAGGAGGGACTCAGCCTCGAGTGCCAGCTGAAACCAACTCTAAGCTCCTTTGAGGGATGAAATGAGTCCCTCTGCTTTTCTGAGTGCTTTTCCATTTGGAGTTTTACACATTTCACAAACGTACATCCCGAGAGACTTATAGCACAGGATCATAGTACGGAGCAACAAAGCTGATAGTAAGAGCGGAGCACTCACCTCGCCGTGGTTGAAGAAAAAACACATCGAGGTAACTATGCCACCCAGTCGACTCCCACTAGACAGGAAAAGCGGAGATGCAATTTAGGAGAGGCAGAGAGCAAACAACATTTTCAGAAAGGTCATCCTCCATCTGATGCATCACATCCATATTTGACAGGAGACAAAACCGTAAAACTGTATTCTGCCTCGGTGTGACAGCCGACTGCTGAGCGATGGACCATAAAAATTCATCCTCTCGTCTCAGTGTGACAGGACAGAGAGCGGGGTTACCTGAGGTAGGCGCCGTATATGAAGAACAGGCTCATCATCGCGCCGTTCAGCAGGAACACACAGGTCACGTAGAAATACGCCGGGTCACCCATCCCTAATGTGCACAACAACACACACCCACACACACAGACAGACAGACAGACAGACAGACAGACAGACAGAGGAGACGTTTTTCCAGAGTTAAAGGTTGCTAATGGAGACAAGAGCTGAGGAGACTCAAACTACTGCTGCAGCTATTCAGCTGAAAATCTGATGAACAAAAGAACCGACAAGACTTGGTGACATTTTTCATAATTGACCAGGGACGCACCAATTGTGAAAATCTGGGCTGATATCAACATTTAATTTAACCATTAGGCTAGGCGATTTTTCATTGATGTTGTTTTTACTTTCATCTTGTTGCTGATAATTATTCTCCTTTTTGTGCCGGGGAGAGAGAGAACTCTTCATTATAACAAAATAACTGAACTGTTTTAAAGTCATTCAATCCATTACACCACTTCTGAATGAGCACAAATTCAGTCATACACATCTACGAAACAACCTCTAAAATAACCTTCTTTCATATGAACATACAAAAAATGCTTCAAAAGCCTTTTTACTATTATATACCATGATTCCCACTCCATCCATCCATCTTCATACGCTTATCCAGGGCCGGGTCGCAGGGGCAGCAGGCCAAGAAAAGCACCCCAGACATCAAAAACAGTCGGCCTATGTTCATAAGATTCTCCTGAACACACCTGTGCCTTTCTCCAGTTCTCTGTAACAGTCTGAAAGTCTCCTTCAAACTGTGAGTGAGGTCGATGCAAAAATAGCCCCTGAAACAGGTAGTGTCTCTGCAGAGCTCTGGGCCAGGGTGATAAATTCATGGTGCTCTGCTCTCACTGTGAGGATGCCACACACACCAACCAATCCCCTGCTGCAGGCTGTCTGTGGCCTGCTTTTCTTTCCAATTTGTTCCTGTGTTATTTATTGAGGCTCCTTCTGTGCAAATGTTACAAACATTAGTTACACTTTTGCTCAGTATATGGAAAAGTTTTTTGTTTCACATCCAGCATTCAACATCCACACAAATTTTCTATCTATGGTTACAGATGAACTTTGGTCTCCCACCACTGAAGTGACGCAACTAGTCTGTGTGCTTCATCAAACACTTTTGGGGAGTGGGAAGCCAGTGAGGGTTCATGGGAGAGTTAGTGGAGACCTCTGCCACAGTCCGATGTACGTGATGTGGAATCAAAGTTCACCTGTGTGAGTTCTGCCTGGAAACTTTCAGCCATGCACCTTTAGCAACATGTACTGAGGTCAGCACAACAAGCACATTGGCGTGCGAGTCAGGCAAACTATGGCAAGTGCAAATTAAATGCCTGCGCTGGAAAACATGCTGCAGTTTCTAGGTCAGCTACATCAGCAACAGAAAGGGAGTTGTGTACAAGACAAGGTCAGTGTGTCAGTGTTGCTCCACCTTTGTAGGATCTGTAAATGAAAACACATTGGGACCAGACCGGAGGAACTTAACCCCACTTTTTGATGTGTCCACGCCACAAGAACTAGCAACAACTGTAATTTTTAAAACACCATTTTGAGCGACTTTTACTCAACACAAGAGGAACCATAAGTGATGTGAGTGTACATTGGTTGGTCAAGCACAGCCAATGCAGCAGCAGCAGCCGCCATTTTTAAAAAGCCATCAGCTATGTGAGCAACAGACAAAAAATTATTTGTCTCTGTTAACTACTGCACATATTTTTTCCAAAATAAGGTCCCATGAAGGACACCAAAAAGGGAGGACCTGATAGTTCAACCAAAGAATGACTGTCTTTCTCAGATTGTTTCATTCAAAGGATTTTTAGACGAAGATGAAGATGTGTCAGTACCCAGAGACAATGGTCGGGGCCGGGCAATTTTAGGCAAATTTAGGCAATTCTGAGCAACAAGACGCAGAAAAGGAAGACAACAAGAAAGTTGCCATTACAATGTACATTTTGCATCAGTTGAGGCTTGAACTCACAACCTCTGACACCAAGGAACATGAACTGAGCTAATTAGCGATTAGTGACAGCTCATCTGTGGCTTCACAACTTGACTAAGCCAGCCACCAGGATGACAGCAGCTGTCAAGGCAGATTTCAAACTGCTGTCATAAATTCAGTTATCAAGACAATAATCTGAAAATACACATATTGCATGTAGACAGCATGGAGATGTTGTTAATTTGTTTTTTAACAATGATTGATTTACTCCATAAGTGGAAAACAGATAAAAATGCCATTCTTGCATTGACTCCAATTGTTCACATGAGAGCAAAATTCAAAATGCTGTCAAAAATTCAGTTTTTGATATAAAATTCTGATATTTGCCACACATCATCTACCATGACTGCAACATTTTGTTATTTTTTTCATGAACATTGAAAACTTATTTAGCAAGAATCTGCAAGTACATGTTTACAGTCAAACATCTTGCTGCACTGTAGGCTCAATTTTTGATAAATCAAAAATCTGTGAGGACAATTTGTGGAGGACAGTCTGAAGATGCTCTGTAGCAGGTACGGTGGTAATTTGCAATAGGTTTCAATGTACAAAAGTTTCTTCGTTATTGGGGCTACATTTTGGTGAAAGTGGCGAAACTGTAGCACATACGGTTGATTTGTTGTGAATTTTCAAAGTTTTGAACTTTAGACGCTTGCTGTAGCACCACCATCGGGACTGTTGACTTGTGTTTGCAGCTGGGAAAATCTGGCATAGGACTGGACCTTTGTGCAAAGTTGGTGATTTTTCGCAAATGGGAAGTAGGATTTCCTCATAAGAAGAAGAAAGAATGAGCAGGAAAACAAGAGGGTCCTGGCAGGACTGCCTGCCCGGCCCCTAATTATCCCTTGAACATGGATTGACAACACTGTGAGGCTAATTTCCCTTTCAAAGACAGAAAACACAAACAACTGCTCGAAACAAAAAAAAGGAAGAAAACCCGGACAAAAAAAGGTCAGGCTTTACTGCGAAAATACAATGCTATTTTGACTCGTCAAAGCAAAAGCGGCATTGCTGTACCAACTGTCACTTCCACATTCCTATCAGTGGTGCAAATGCAAACAGAAAAAAAAGCCCCTGAAGGTATGTAGACCTTCAGGAGCTCCCAGTTGGGCAGTTCCTCTCAGAGAGTCCCCAGAAATGTTTGCTCCAAAACTCATTTCCATATTGTCCTCCAAAAAAAAAAAAAAAGACTGAGGAGATTCTGAGGTTAGAGGTTGTTTTTACAGGACAGAAAAGAAAAACCAAGATTTTGTTTGCAGGTGGAGTCTATAAAAACCAAACAGATCTCAAATCCGAATTGCACCACAGCTGAACTGAAATTAATATGAGAATATGTGGCATATTTGAGATGTAGACAACTTACAGAACACTTCCCCTTAACGAAAGAACATGTATCACTGAATAATATTTCCCATTTTATAAACAGAAACTTTGGTTCCTCAATTTGTACCCAGAGATCTAACGTGTGGACACAAATAGACTTCACCTCACTGCGTTAGCAGGTACACAGGACACACTGACAAGGCTTTAATGACTAACAAGGAACTTGAAAGTGTGTTGACATCACTAAGAGCCTTTTCATCACCACGCCGTGATGGTAAATCACAGAACAGACAGAGGATGGAGCGTGTTCCAACAGCGGCTCAGTATGAGAACGTGGAGTAATATGTGTCATTGTGTGTCTCACAAACATAATGTACCCGCTGACAGTTACAAGAAATGTCCCTGCTTTCTAACTGTTCGCTCTTACGCAAGGCAGTTTGCATCAGGTTTGTGTAAACACTGTGAACACAGCCTGTGTACATGGACCCGGGGGTGCCAGCTCCGCTAATGAGACTGACAGAAACACAGGGATTGCAGCTCCACAAAGGAAAGCTGACAACAGCTTGTTGTCTGTCAGCAGGTTTACTCTGCTAGGAAATAATGCTGCGAACAAACATCAGAAAACTGCGTGTAATAGGTTAAAAGCCTTTTTATTTCCCTCAGGGACACTATAATAACAATGTTAATGTTCCTGTGCTGTGTTGTACCTGTTGTTGTTGTTCTACAAATTTGTTTGGCTGCAATTTAGATCCTTAATGTAAGACTTTTGCTTGAGGTGCCTGGCATGATTTACTACTCTTCATACTCCCTCACATACTCCCTTTTGTTATTTTTAATGATAATACTGTTGAAACAATTAGTCAATTAACTGAAGAGTGAAATCACAGGAGATCTATGGGCAACATTTTTTTTTTATAATTAACATTTTTAGATGTTCTTCAAGCAAAAATGCACTTATTACATATTTGTTTCAGCTTCTCAAATGGGTGGATTTGTTACTTTTCTTTGTCTTCTGACAGGAAGGTTATTTATTTGGTAAAGAAATCGTTCAACATTTTAGAAACACGCTTATTCTTTGCTGGACGAGTGCCTTCCTTGAGTCTGCACTGGTTGTCTGGCAACATCACAGCGACGACAAGACTCCAAGATGCCACTGCAGCCTGCCAGGAAACAGTCTAGTACATAGTCCTCCTCAAAAACACAATGTCATTTTAACACTTTGGTTTTTGTGCAGATTAAACATTCATTCATTTTCTGTAACTGCTTATCCCGTTAGGGGTCATGGGGGGGCTGGAGCCTATCCCAGCTGAAATTGGGCAGGATACACCCTGGACAGGTCACCAGACTATCACAGGGCTGACACATAGAGACAAACAACCATTCACACTCACATTCACACCTACGGACAATTTAGAGTCACCAACTAACCTGCATGTCTTTGGACTGTGGGAGGAAGCTGGAGTACCCGCAGAAGCAATTTAAAAACAGAGTTCAAATTTAGCTAAAGCCCACAAAAAGGTACTCCATAGCCACTAAATTTTATCAGGTCTTTCTTAACAATGAGACAGCGTGTCTACAGAGTACTTGTCTCATGAAGTTTAGTTTTAAAAAATCCCCATACAGCGAGCTTCGACCAATGTGACAGATCCAACAACATCCCAATTTATTTGCTCCTTTAAGTCCAACATTTTACAAAAACAACGCACAGTACTCACTGCTGGCTAACTACCGATATGAATGACACAGGCAGTGGCTATCTCCAGCTTCGTCAGCTTCATTAGATCTGTGTTAATCTTAGACTCTTGTGTGCCTTTTGAAAGTGTTGGTGGTGCTTTTTACAGTTCGCTTTGGACGGTGGTGGCGCGTGGCTGCAAATCACTCATCGGGATGAGGAAATCAACTCACCAGTCTGTAAACTCTGCTTCTGCTTACTTCTGCCAGTTAGCCAGGTCGAGGTTTTTAAATGTAAACATCAGTAAACATCGAGGAAAAGATGGAGAAGAAATGGACCTCAGCTGAACTGGCATCCTGCCAGCCATTGTACAGGAGTTGAAAAATAAACTAGTCAACCACCGTGCTGCATCAGTTTCCAAAAGGATATCAGGAACTGTAATATCCTTTGATTTACCAAGGCTTGGCTTAATCCTGGACAGTGCCATTTTTATGTTAATATGCCCATCTGGCAGAGCAGAGGACTCTGGTGAGTGACGGAGAGGAGACCTGTGCTTTATAGTGACGCTGTGACTCACTCAGGACGTTTACATGACATCAGAGAAAACCGATTTATTGTGTTAGTCCATTTAAAACCGGACTTTGAAAATACATGTGGACATGTTAGTCCGACTGAAATCACACTAAATCGAATTTCTCAAAGTTGGACTAACACACCCAGATATTGCAGTTGAGAGCTGAATTCCTCCTGCTTATATACAGTTAACCAGACTCAAATTGGCTGAGGCGCTCTGAGCATGCTCCACAGTTTCCACCCCGGGCTTTGACCCAGCAGTCGAACAGCATTAAATGTGTCACAGAAGGAGAAGCCGGTAACAACACGGTGAAATCTACATCCAGAGCGGTGCATTTTTGGACGGAGAAGGAGACACAGTATATGCTGCACCAGCTGAAAGAGATAAATGTTTTAAAATAAAGTTTACCACGAGCTAACTGTAGGTATCTTGTTTGTTGATTGTTTGGACTGTGACGTAATAGGTCAACAGGAAAAAGGTCCAATACTAACAAGCTGAAAGGAGGCATGTGGCCACCTCTTGTAGCTGAGTCAGACAAACTTCGGCCAATAAATTGATTTCCCTCCAGTGCTTGTATACTGCTTATTTACAGCAGTAAATGGTCTTGTTGAGCTGTAACCGCAGCTTGACTTATCTGTGCATGTAAATGTACTGATTGCTGTATGCTATTCAGTGTTTGCTCCTAAGAAGTCGTATCGAATGCCTTTGTTCAACTCCTTCTGTCATATATTTTCTCTTGACTGTCAACTCCCCATGAAGCTGCTTTGACTCCGTCTGTCCACGGCTGATGAAAATCATCAAAGTCTGTGAATAAATTAGTCATCAAGTCAATCCAGCATGAGACTGTGTGAGTATGTTAAATGTTAGTGTAGCTCCACTATCTGCCTGTGCAATGCAGCTATCATTCACCCTGCTCTGTGTGTGTGTTTGTGTATGTGTGTGTGTGTGTGTGTGTGCATGACCGCATTTGCAGATCAGACTGCAGCACCAGGCCGACAGTGTCTGTACCTTCACAGCTGTCCACAGGAGTGAGTCCCTCTCCTCTGTTGATGGACCAGCACATCTTCGTGGGAATGCCTAAGTATCCCATTACACCTGTGTACACCCGGTACCAGCTGGCCAGGACCACCTGGGGGGCAGAGACGGATGAGAATCAGTGAAAAGCCTCTTTAAACAACAAGCCTGAAAGACCATGTGTCCTGTTGTCCCCGAGGAGAACACACACACACACACACACACACACACACAGGATTCTCACTGCAGTCCTGCAGAAAATCCCATCACTGCTCCAGTAAGAGTCAGATTGTTGCCCCGGGCACAGAATGTAAACAAGTAAACACTGTGGTCCCTAATTCAACTGGAATAGCTGTAGAAAATGCAGGAAATAAAAGCAGCAGATGAGTGTGTGAAACCAATTTGAAACTAAATTCTGGTGTCATCCTATAAAGTAGTCCAAGTGTGTCGATTCCACGGTGTTCCCTGCCAACATTACACCTCTCAGAATGTCACAATATTCCACAAACTATTCCCTTGGCAGAGGAAAGCCCAAACTACAACATATTCAGATGCTTGTACTGCCACCAGTCAGAGATCACGTTAACCAAATATCTTCCTTCATTGACAAAATGTTTTAACAGTGACAGAAAAATCTGAGGGCCGTCCAATCTACCGTAACTTGGAGTAATTCACACCCCTGTCCACTGTTTGTGGCGTGTGCATATTAATTAGTTATCGTCTAGACTTGTCTTTGATTTCAAGTGCATGACCTTGTTGTCTAGCTGGCTTTAGCCATCGCATTAGTACACTATATCCTTACATACTATTACAAACTGTCACAGCAGCTGAGTGTCTGAAGTGTTTTTGGACAGCTAGTGTCTCTGTTCATCTTTTCTTTCCATGCCCTCAGACACAGGGGTGTAGTGCTGCCGGTGCACACAGGAGTGACGCTCTGCCACTTTCATTTTGTCCAAGTGAGGAAACAGAATATTCGCAGTTCATATAATCTGTTTGAAATTCATATGACTTTAATTTAAGCCCTTAAAGATCCAATCATCATAGTACTTTGTTACAGTATTTAAGTATTATTTGGGAGTGTCTGTACTTTACCTGAGGTTTTATATTTCTGGTTACTTTCATTTTTGTTCCACTACATTTCCTGAATATGGTGTATTCTTTAACTCCAATACATTTCCCTTAAGCATCTCAGTTACTTACTACAAACTAGGGAAGGGAGGGAGGAAGGAAGCAGGGAGGAAAGGATAGATAGAAACACTGGATTTTGTTCTTTATATCCTTTAAGGTGTGAAAAGACCTTTTTTTTCCAGTGTAACGTAGGCTTCATTTTTACTTTTAATATCATAAAATTACTTTTAATGCCTTGGTAAATTAAATATCAGATACTTATAGACTTCCACTCATGTTATATCCTAACTTAAAGGACTTAAGTCCTCTGACTCTTATAGCGTAACACACACACTTCATACACACATACTCATTTACAATACCGAGCGGGGCAGCCCTCCGCCTCTCTGCTTCAACACTGACTGACAGCTGACTCCACTCATTCACACTCACCACTGCCCCAGGGCCGCTACAATATGCTATCTACAGAGATAACACTGGTGATCTGAACCGGTCAGTGGCGAAAAAAAGCACTTTTATACGGGATGCATTTGCCCCCATTACCGTTTGAGCTCGTTTTGCGGCTCAATACTGAACCAATTTTAGAATGAGCGGTACCCATGAATCATACGCACACGTACACATGGGGAAATAGAGCCCAGGCTGAAAAATATATCGAAGTTGTCTTTTAAAGTTCTACCAAAGTCTTTTTCTGGTAAGAGAACTGTACTTTTACTCAGGTGTGGCTTTCAGGTACTTCATCCACCACTGGTAACTTCCCACCATCGGTTACAATACCTTCACAACAGGCCACAATTTGTCCTTGTGCGTCACAGGTGCACTCCGGTACTTAAGCAAATGGCACTACATCCTTATAAATGCATAATCTTTAAAGTTGTTCTGAATATTAATTATTAGAAAATTAAATATGCCTTACAATCATTTACAAATATTAATGAAAGATTATGACTCAATTTTTACGACCCTATCTGACAAAATGATGGATAATGAAAACATCTAAAGCAAACATCTCCACCAGTCACATTCTTTGAGTAGAAGTATTATAAAAATGCAGTAAAGAATTTATTAAATTGTTTGCAGCCTAAATCTAGAAGGCGATTTCACTGGGTTCAGTGCTTCTTCAAATGTTTTTATTTTAACTGTCCGTCCTTTCTGAAACTTGCCTGCATCCAGACCTTTGAAACTGCCCACTGAGTTCACTGATTCATCTGGCACTGTGACACAAAACAGCAAATTCTCAGGTTAAAAAAAAACAATTTGATGAATGCCACGGAGGTTATAATGCCACTGACAAGCTGCACACCAAATCCATGAGGAGTAACAACAACAATGGTGGTCATTGTAGACAAGACCGACACAGCTGTCGAGGCTGTTCTGAATCTTGTATCACCCAACATCATAGTTTGTTTTCACTTTGCTCTGCTCTGCTCTTAAAACACTGCCAAAACCAGTATGTTGCCATGGCTACACATCTGTGTCGACTTCAGATGCCATTAAACTCAGGCAGACACAAGTCTCCAGTGACCGGTTAGGGAAAACTGATATTGTTTCATCTTTACTTGTTTATGCTTTTTATTTGGGTGTAATTACAATCTTCTGTTTATTTGTAGCACAAATAAAAGACAAAGTGCTTCAGTTGCTTTTCAAGCTGATGTCATTGATTTATAATTTTATTACTGTATCTGATTTGTCTTGAACAGCTGAGGGCTGGGGGTGTGGATGAGAGCGGGTGAGCAGGCTGTCTGTATCTGTAGTTTGTATGTTTGTTATGTAATGCTGTTTTTGTTGGTATAATTTTGTGCTTGTGTCTATAGGAGCCTCTCCAAAATGAGATGCGACATCCCAAAGGGCCATCCCTTCAATAAATTCAGTTTTCTGCATGCAAAGCTGAAGACATTCTTCCTGATAAAATGTCAGCACACAAGAGATCTCTCTTTCATTTCTGCAGGAGATAATTGAGTTTTGTCTGGAGCAAAAGATTCATTCTACATCCAGCTTTTCTTTAAGAACTCTTGTATCTAACACAGGAACAAAGAGTCATTCCTAGAGATTTGGAGTGCTGTGAGATTTGAACTTTCACAGCAGAATATTATCAAGTTTTTGTCCATTTTAAAGTCTGATAAGAGGAAATAAAATGTGTTTACAACATAATACAAATTATATGAATAGTGTGACAAAATCAACAATACCTCTGGATAGAGATTAAATCTCTTCAGCGTGTTAATAACCAGGGGGTACTCTGTCAGCCGATCGTTCATGACCATGTGGAGGCCGTCCAGGAAAGAGGGAGCCTCGATAATGGTCTTGTAGTAGGAATAATACAGACCCTGGAAGAAGATACAAACACTTGATTAAACTCGCACAGGGAGACTCAAAATGAGAGACACGTTAGAAAGAGAAATATCAAGGAAGACGGGCAGAGAGAGGAAGAACAAAAAGACAAACAAAGGAAAAACCTAGACACTTGGAGAGGGCGAGAACACAGTGATACAGAGAGAAAGAGACGGCAGACAGACACTAAATATAACTCCACAACATACAACCCCCAGACTGAAGAAACAAGAGCAAGTTGGTCAGGCTCAGCAGATGGCAACAGTTCACAGCCCATGTGGCGGCACACAGCAGGGGTGAGAGAAGAAAAATACTCTGTTTACATATGATAAACGTCACCTTCAATGTCATCTCTGAAAAGAGCATGGAGCCTCTGCTGCATGTTAAATATCTAAGACTTTTACACAGTTATAATGATGGTGAAGCATAAACATGGGCAACATTAAAGCTGGGGTAGGTAGTTTTATGTTGGTGTCAATGGGCAAAAAAATGCTAAAATTTACGCATATTGTAATTCAAGTGGTCTGAGAGAAAACTAAACTTCTGCACCTCCTTTTGGCTCTGTTTTTGGGATTTAAAAAATCTAGTGATGGAGATTTTGGCCCATCAGAGGTCATTTCAGAAGTGGACATTCTCACTGGTCTTTCTACAAATGCAGATGCATGTGCATCAACTGCCTACACTGCAAAGCAACCCAAAAAAGGAAGGACAAAAAGAGAGCTGTAGATGGTATGCGGACTTGCTCTTGTATAGCACCTCTGCGGTCTTTCCGGCAACTCAAAGCGCTTTAACACTTCATGCCACATTTACCCATTCACACATACACTCATACAATATTATTTATTCATAGTCACACACCAACAGCAATTTGGGGTTCAGTATCTTGCCCAAGGATACTTCAACATGCAGACTGGAGGTGCTGCGGTTCAAACCGCCGATCTCTGATTAGTGGAGGGCCCACTCTACCTCCTGAGCCACAGCCACGGTGTAGCCTTCTGCCAACCAAAGCAAAAGGCTCACAGGTGTGGTTTCAGGCTCATGTTTATGTAACTAACGTTATCAAGAGTCTTGAATCACAGTGCGTCCTCCGCCTCAATCCCAGCCGCTGCAGACCACCTTGCAGGAAGCAGATTGGGCAGCAGCTACGGAGACGGACTCCTAGTTAGCAGCCACAGCAACCCAAATCCAGCCAGCTCAAACTCCAGTGACTCCCCACCGCATCAGCAAACTTTCTGTTGCTGCTGTTACACAGGTTAGACCCACT
Organism: Epinephelus fuscoguttatus; assembly: GCF_011397635.1. Classification (NCBI taxonomy): domain Eukaryota; kingdom Metazoa; phylum Chordata; class Actinopteri; order Perciformes; family Serranidae; genus Epinephelus; species Epinephelus fuscoguttatus. Next base: position 6,262,460 of record NC_064759.1, read on the forward strand.
GCTGCTGCTGCTGGCCACTCGCCCACTGTGACACCTGGCACTGAGGGGTTTACGCTGGCTGAATTCGAGCCACTACTGCTGTCAACTGAAGCTCCGTCTCCCAAGCTAGTGCCCACTCTCCGGCAAGGCCACCTGCTACTCAGTTATAGTAAACATTCAGATGTATTCAGATTCACATACCAACTGCAATTTGGGGTATCTTGCCCAAAGATACTCCAACATGCAGACTGAGGAGCCGCGGTTCGAACTGCCCGTCTTCATGTTAGTGGAGGGCCCACTCTACCTCCTTAGCTACAGCCACCCAACAGAAAACACTGCTAACAGTTTAGCCTTCGGCTAACCAAAGTTTAAGACTCACAGCTCATGTTAATGTAACTAACGTTAACTAGAGCCTCAAATCACAATGTGTCCTCCGCCTCAATCCCCACTGCTACAGACCACCTTGCAGGAAGCAGATCGGGCAGCAGCTATGGAGACGGACCCCTAGTTAGCAGCCGCAACAACCTGAATCCAGTCAGCACAAACCTCAGTGACTCCCCACTGGATCAGCAAACTTTTTGTTGCTGCTGTTACACAGGTAAGACCCAGTGCTGCTGCTGGCCACCAGGCTGCTGTGACACCCAGTGCTGGGGGCTATACGCTGGCTGAATTCCAGCCACTACAGCTTTCCACCGCAGTACTGTCTCCCAAGGCAGTGCCTGCTCTCCACCCAGGTAAGTAGTCCACACTGGGGAGGTGGAGGGACTGGGGGGTGGCTAGCTTCTAATTCTTGTCTCATTTGTGAGAACACTGGGTTAATGTATAAAGTGCAAGCATATTCCCATGGTCATCTGGTGGGAGGGGCTTAGGACAGAGAGGGAAGAGCTGCAGAAGGGGGACAAACAGCGCCAGAAAATCGACACCACCGAGATGCACTGACATTTGGTATATTATCAGAATCACAAATGTCAGTTTTGAATGTGGAGATGATATGGAGTTGGGGGAGTTAAGGTGCAGTCACATTACACTACTGTCTTCCAAATAATATCCACTACTGCATCTCTCATCCATTTTAACTGAAGTCTGAGCAGCTGACAAATTCAAGCCCATGCTTCCTGTTATGATCATCTGGCCCACTCTGACAGACTCACAGGTCAGAGTTCACCTCTGTCCAACTCTGCCTTGCGAAATCGTCTAGTTGCCAAATAGAAACACATTGTTTGGAAATGTCAGTGCCATTATTCTGGTGCTGTGTCATCACCTTGTTTTGACAATAACACAATAACAGATAACAAACTAAAGCATCGCTCACAGAGGCTCTTCAACGGCTGCGATCGCTCTGCTGGATATTTATTTATAACCCACATTGGAACCGTGACATCTCATCATTTTCAAGGCTGAGCACGAAGCAATTCTGGTGAACAGAAGGCTTATGTGACAGAGCTTTCATGATGACTAGGGCTGCAACTCATGTTTATTTACCCATTAATTTCTGCCCATTATTTTCTTAATTGATCACTTAATCCTTTGGTCTACAAGATGCCAAAAAATAGTGAAAAATGTCTGTCATCATTTCCTTAAGCCTGAAGAGCTGTCTCCAAATTGCTTCTTTTGTAACAGTCAAAAAGCCCCAAATATAAAATCTTCAAGCACATTATGCACAGGAAAGCAAATTACATAAACAAATAAATGATCATCAGTGTTCTTGCAGATTACTTTTCTGTCACAGTGATCTACTGTACATATCCCGTTCCTTTAGAATAATGTACCTCACATCACGGCTCTTCACACACTATAATTGTTGAAATGGCATGAAACATATATAAATGCAAGGGAGGATGCTGAATGGCTCGTTGCGGAGGGGCTGCTCACTACGGTGGCCAACACAAACACTCAAATGGCCCTAACTAGAGCCAGTGTTTAAAGACTCTCTAAGTCTTCCTAAGCTTGAAAAGTTTTTGTCACATACAGCAAACATCTCCTCACGATCCGCTAGCTACATGTCCTCTGAATACGCTGTGAAAAAGTCCAGTCTCTGTAGGCAGCCCAGGCTCCGCAAATTTGCTGTATGTGAAGACTTAGAGAGCCTTTAATTTGTCCAATCTGGGCTACTGTAGAAACATTGTAAACTGGTGGACGAGGACCCTCTTCATATATGTAGATATAAAGCTCCATTTCCGCCAGACACTTTCCGTATGGTACCTTAGGAACCAACAGTAACCCTTCAAACATGGTACCTAGACCCTAGCGTTTCCACTGCAAACAGTCCTCTTAAATGTGGGCGGGGTTGTTGTCACTCACTGCTCCATCCAGCACTCACTGTATTTCCTCCTTTATCAGTCTGCACTTCATTTATCGTCCACAGAACGAGGCTGCATGCCAACATTTTCAGAACAAAATAAAACAGGCTGCAGTGAGAGTCTCTCTCCATGGGATATTCAAAAATAGTGGGTTGGTACATTTGATTCTTCTCAGGCAAGCTCAGGGGTTTAGTGTTGCTGTAGCCCACAGGAACAACGCTCCACAATGCTTTTTTTTCATCCAAGTGAGGATTAGAATATATGCAGTTCACATAATCCAGTTGAAATTAATATATTTTTAAACGCTTGAAAATCTACTCGTTACCAAAAGTATCTGTCACATAAAAACTAAAGTGATGGTCAAAGTTGTCACAGTGAAATTTAAGGTGTGCTAATGGATTCACATCATCAACTCATACACTGAGTAACATTACAAGTTAACGTTCCACCTTAAAAGTTGCCGGCAATCGGCCCAGTGAATGAAGTTATTTTTTCTCAGACTCCAGCTGCTGTGAGAGGCAGCAAAACATCCTTTCATTTTATAGTTACAGTTTACTAATAAAACTCTCCACAGTATGAACAGTGGTTACATGAGCCTCAAAAGCAGACACAACTCAGCCCTGAGCAGAGTGACCGTCCTCTACTGACCAATCAGACTGCACTGTTCACAGCTCCACCTTTTAGTACCAGATCTGTGTGCTAGGTACCCCAACAGAGGGGGGACCAAACATGGGGACGGTACGGAACGGTTCCATTGGTACCATCCACAACTTTTCACAGTAGAGATGGAAAAAAAGCGTACCAAACTGAACTGAACTGAACTGAACGGTGGAAACGAGGCTTAAACGGCTCATTCCAAGGTAACAAACACATGACAATTTTCTTTTTCTGGCGATTATACACTAAAAAAAACATACTTCTGCCAACATATCCCCCTAAATTCTACACACTGGACCTTTAAATGGTAATGATAAGCTGATAGATGGTTTGGTCTATCCACAAAAAATAGAACTGATCTGCAACTATTCTGCTTATCTATTAATCATTTGAGTCATTTGTCGGGCAAGAATGCCGCTGTACCCTGATTCCAGCTTCTCAAATGGGATTATTTACTGCTTCTCTTTGTTTCATATAATTGTAAATTGAATCTCTTTGTGTTTTGGATTGTTGGTTGGACAAAACAAGACATCTTAAAGATGTCAACTAGAGCTCCTGGGAAGTATAATTTGCTACATTTTGCTGAAATTTTATAGACAAAGCAATTAGTCAGTGAATATAAAATAACTGTTAGACTTACTGATAATGAAAACAATTGCAGCCCTGCAGCACCATGATCTTCCTTTAAGCTTGCATCTGCATTTGCACTAAAACTCAAACAGTACCGGCTGACATGAGGAAACAGTGGCATCAGCTTCACTGCTATTATTAGATCATTTATAAAGATAACAGTGATTTTGATTTCTTTACCATTTCTGTCCGGAAAGCCATTTCCTTCTCCAGGTTTGACAAGTGTGAGAAGTGTCTGTCATTCTCAAACAGCTGTGAGAGATGATGCCTGATCATAGGAGGAGAAACATGTGAGCTGCATCCACAAGTAAACACAGCCATAATGTATGAGTAATAACATGCTGATGGAGCAACTCACCAGTGGAGATACCCAGTCAGAGCAGCTGTGGACACAGAGAGGATTTACTTCAGCTGCTGCTATAAAATAATGCTGCTTCACGGTCCAGAGACAAGCCACAAACACCACACCAGTTCAACCACAGGGGTGAAGACTATAATGGCTATGGTGGTGCATGTTGAAGATAAACCATGACAGCATTAGCTTCAACTTTGTCAGAAAACCTGTCAACACGTGTGGGACTAATATGTCACATAAGCAGAGAGGAACCCAGACTACTTTAATGGGATTTTAATGAACAGCAACAATAGGTAGCTAACGCTGGTGAGCTAGCGTTAAGGTGAGCTAACGTTAGCCAAGTAATCAGCGGCGGAGATAACTTAATTTAGCGGATCCGCTAATGCTACTAGTATACACAGCGTTAGCAGCCGTTAGCAGGTGAAGCTAACAGGCTAACGCTCCTAACTTACCGAGGAGAAGAGTGATTCCCAGCTTCACCAGCGCAGAGGGAGTTAGCCCCAGCTTGTGTCTGATGCCGGAGAGCCCGTTTGAATGGGAGCTGATGAAAGCTTTGCCCTCCCTGCCTGCTCGCCTAACGTTACTTTTGCCAGGGGGTGAAACAAGCGGGCTCTTGTCGCGGTCAGTCTGGGTCGCTGGACTCTTCCCGGTCTGCTTTCTGTTTTTAGCCACCATGATTTTCACCCAGGAAGAGCCGAGCTGAGGCAGCGAGGCGCCGTTGGAGAAAAACCCGAGGGGTGTGAGCTAAGCAGCCCCTCAGTTGCTCGTATCTGGTCCTCGGATCTGCCCCTTTACTACCTGAGTGATGCTTCCACTGGCTCCTCGCTCACACTCCGGAGAAACGTAATGAGGCTGCGCCCCCTGCTGGCCGTGTGGCGTCACTACAAGGAGCTTCTGCTGGTAACCATGACAACGCCATGCAGCCTAGCAGAGGGGTAAACTGTGATTTTTGATGAGAAAAACAAGAATCTTTTCCTTAACCTTTAAAATATTCCACATTATTCGTCACATTCAACTGTTCATACACATTTACACCACCCATGCAGTTTAACATCAGCTTTTCAAGCTAATTAAACCAGGGGTCAGCAACCTGGACTGTCGAAGGAGCCATTTTGGACCAAAAATAATCAAGAGATAATAATAATAATCAAGAAAATCTGCCCGGAGCCACAAAACATATTTAAACCTTATGGTAAGACTGTGTTTTAAATCCAAATTAGCCCACTGACATTAAAAATAGGGCATTCAAAAATAAGTGTTACCAGATACAGTATCTCACATAAGTGAGTACACCCCTCCCATTTTTGCAAATATTTCATTTTATCTTTTCACAGGACGACACTACAGAAATGACACTTTGATATAACTTAAAGTAGTCAGTGTACAGCCTGTATAGTAGCATAGATTTACCTTCCTCTGAAAATTACTCAAAACACAGCCATCAACATCTAAACAGCTGGCAACATAAGTGAGTACACCCCACAGTGAACATGTCCAAATTGTGCCTAAAGTGTCAGTATTTTGTGTGCCAACCATTATTATCTAGCACTGCCTTAACCCTTTTGGGCATGGAATTCACCAGAGCTCACAGGTTGCTTCAGGAATCCTCTCCCACTCCTCCATGATAACATCATGGAGCAGATGGATGTGAAGACACCTTGCGCTCCTCCACCTTCAGCTTGAGGATGCCCCACAGGTGCACAGCTGAGTTTAGGGCTGATACATACTTGGCCAGTCCATCACCTTCACCTTCAGCTTCCTCAGCAAGGCAGTTGTCATCTTCTAGGTGTGTTTTGGGTCATTATCATGTTGGAAAACTTGATAATGAAAACTTGCAGCTCAGTTTCTGAAGAGGGGCGATCATGCTCTGCTCTAAATTCATGTTTCCCTAAATGAACCGAGCTCCCCAGAGCCGGCAGCACTCATGCAGCCCCAAACCATGATGCTGCCACCACTATACTTGACTGTAGACAAGGGACAGTTGTCTTGGTGCTCTTCACCAAGGTGCCACACATGCTGAAAGAGCACCAAGACAACGGTCCCTTGCTTACAGTCAAGTATAGCGTGAGGTGTGAGGTGATAGTGTTGTCCCATGAAAAGATAAAATGAAATATTTGGAAAAATGGGAGGGGTGTACTCACTTATGTGAGATACTGTAGATAGATGTAAGGTCCCTGGTAGCTTTTTACACAACACAACACATACAGAGACAGAAATACACACATGGATAGAAAAGATAGGTCAAAAGAATTTAAACACACAGCAGATATCACATGACTTAAAAAAATTCTACACATTTTTATTTTTATTTATTATTGTTGTAGGCCTTAATAAATTCTCATATTATTATATCAAATTACAAAAATGTGTAGTCTATGCACTTTAACATTTTGTCAAATAAAATGTGCTGCATGGCGCCCTTTCCTCTAAATTTTGCTAAACCTCAACAGCGTGATCTCAGCAGGACTTACCTGGTTAGATATGGGTTAAATAAAAATAAAATAGACTGTCAATTACCAGCAAACTTTTTATTTGATTTTTAACCCATACTTAACCAGGTCCCGTTGAGATCAACAATCTCTTTTACAAGGAAGACCTGGCCAAGACAGCAGCACTCAAAAAGTTTCAGACCAAACGACATCACAATAAAAAAATATAAAAGATACACAGTAACTTGCGTACAAACAAACAACAAAGACAAAGTGAAACCAGTGGGAGAGCTGAAAAGATTTTATCAAAGGGGGCAAAAATGAAGTAAAAACATAATTTATTAACCAGAGAAGGAAAATAAATACGATTTATTATTAGAGTATTTACATGTATGGGTATTCAATTTGACCATTTATCCTTATAATCTCTGTTGGTGTCACAGAAGTTTCACCAGCATTCAAACACCAGTAGATGTCACTAAAGCATTACAAAACATATCTGCACTTAAAAATCACAGTTCAGCATTTTCAACTGTTCCATACAACAATAGCTCTGCTTGTGTGATGCTGGATTATAGCATTATTTAAAGACGTCCTCATTCAACCAAACTTTCACGTTATTTTCTTAAAGTAGTTCTTTTGCTTCATATTTTTGTTGTGTTTCAATGAATTCACATTTTATTGACAACACCGCAGCTGTTATCATCTGTGGATGGAGGAGATCCTGCACACCCACAGGCTGATACAAGGAGAACTTTATTTTTATAAAAATATATGAAGTGATGATTCTGGATTCAGACCAGCAGACTCTGCGGTGCTGCTCCTTCAGGCTGAGACATGGGTGCTGCAGTTTCTATCTGGCGACAGAGACCAAAACATCAGGGAAGATAAGTTGATCTCATCTGTTTAGCTTGGATAAAGAAAGAGGGGAAAAACTACCCGCCTTCTGCTGGTAACATCATGACGGCTTCCCTCAAACTCCACAAACAAACACCGGCCAGTGAATCCTCACGCTGATTCCCGCTCAGGGTGATGTGGTGGCAGGACTGGGAGGTGTACAGTGAGAAGAGCAGGCAGGGATGAGAGGTTTTTGGGAGACAGTGTGTTTGTTTTCTCCGCCAGCACGGTACTGGGAGCCAAAAGCTGCGTGTGAGAGAATCTGTGAGAATCACCACAGAGTGAGAGGAGGGAGATGAACATGGAGTCAGAGCTGTGAGTCAAAGCAGAGGTCAGAGCTTCATCAGGACTGTAACTCTGAGGACAGGAGTCTGAGCATGTCATACCGGGAATATCTGTTTGCACTTAATCTAGCCTTTGAGTTTTTGTATTGTTATACTAATTCAAGGTAAAATCCATCATTTATTTTGCTCTACAATAATCCCAGATCATTGTCACTCCCAACTCTTCAGATACCGCTGCTTCATCAGTGATTTCGTCATCAGACACCAACGCACAGAGACACCTTTTTCAGTTTGTTACGCACCAGGCACATCATTTTTAGAGGCAGCAGGAACTACCTTAATATAAAGGGTGAGAAAGTCCCCATAGCGTGGGCAAGGGGAGGTGGATTGGTCAAACAAACCCTGGACTTTTACATGGGAGCCCGCTATTTGGCTCCTGTGTGAATTTCAAGCCAAATCATGATAATTTGTTCCAAACCCAACCACATGCTCTTGTTGCCTAAACCAAAATCAACTGAAAAACAAACCCAGTGCATTTCATTTATTCATTCATTTTCCATAGCTGCTTATCTTGTTAGGGGTCACAGGGGAGCCTGGAGCCTATCCCAGCTCACACTGGGCGAGAGGCAGGGTTCACCCTGGACAGGTCACCAGACTATCACAGGGCTGACACATAGAGACAGACAACCATTCACACTCACATTCACACCTACGGACAATTTAGAGTCACCAATTAACCTGCATGTGTTTGGATTGCTGGGGGAAGCCGGGGTGCCCGGGGGGAAGCCCATGCTGGCACGGGCGGGGCATGCGGCTTCTCCACCCCAGGGTTTGGTTGCCGGGCTGCCCACACAGTCTCACTCCGACCTCGTCACGGGCATTCCACATCTACATATGACCTGCAAGTTACCCTGGGAGCATCGGTTGCTGATGTTCTGGAACATCATGTCAACCTCAACTTGGGGCTGCTCACTATGGTGGCAGACACGAAAACATGAATGGCCCAATCTAGAGCCAGTGTTTGGTTTGTCCACTCGGGGCTACTGTAGAAACATGACAGTGCAACATGGCGATCTTCGTAAGCTCCATAATCTCCAAATGGCTCTGCCAATAAAACCCCCCAAAATCCTACACACTGGACCTTTAATAAAAATCCTCAGTCTAAGCCAAACTGTCTCCTCATCCCTTATCATAGTCGCATCCAAATGTGTAATGTAACTGCCTTGCTCTCTGCGCACGCTCATCTGACAGGATGCTTATTGTTATACCTCCCTACAGCAGTTGTTGTTGGAGCGCCATGCGTTTGTACCGTCCCCATTTTGTCTGTCCAAAGCCACGCCTGTAAACCACCAGCACATGTGGACATCGCATGGGATAAAACCCTTTCCCTGCGTGCCACATCTCTCATCATCACCCCCAGTTTCCAACCCACCAGAAAGCCCCCCGCTCCCGCTTCGCTCTCATGGTGGTATTTTCTCAAACTCCCGGCTGATCCACGGACGAAATACAATAACTGACGCTGAGTTGTCGTCAGGGCTGTCAGACACCCAGAGGTGTCGCTGGATGGGACGACGCTGAAGGACAAGCTATTGAAAACTGTTAGCTCAGCTTGCGATTACACTGAGGGAATTTGTTTTTACACCAAACACAGTGTGGCAGAGGCACTGGCCGGGTGAGGGTGTGGGTGGGTACGGTCAGGGGTTTTTGGCCGAGCCAGTGTTGTGGCTGCGGCTTGACAACACCCTCTATCCAAGATGCTTCATGGGGCGTGTTGTGTAAGGGACCTCCTGCTAATTAAAGACAGCTGTGTCTGAATTAAACCATGTCTACCTTTAAAGAGAAGACACATTGAATGACTGGATTTAGGGGGAATACAGTCACATATGTTTAGATTTCCCTCATAAACAAGCTCATACTACAGGATTGCATTCAGATCTGTACTTACCTGTCAGGTTACAGTATAAATGGCACTGCTTGGTTGTGTAGCCTGTTCACATATGAAAGCTTTGTCATGCCATCTCATTATCACATGATTCATTTTTGTGGATTTAAACTCTTTGGGGGTGCAGTAATATAATATATTTATCTTCAGAATATGTGTGTGTGTGTGTGTGTGTGTGTGTCCTGTTGGGCTGAGGTGTGAAACAGTTAGCAGTGTTTATAAGCTGCAGCTCTCAGAGCAGCGAGGTCATCTCTGCCACACAAACATCTCCCAGATGGCTGCAAGAACTATGGAAGAGGAGGAGGAGGAGGAGGAGGAGGAGGATTCTGGCTCGGACAGAGAGGAGACCATCGATGCCAAAGTAACCAAGGGACAGTGGGAAGACGGCTGTGTGTGTCTGTGTGTCTGTGTGTATGTTTTATTTAATCATGAAATACAATGGATAGTAATTACAAAATTGCGAAAGTATGAATCACTATTTGTTGAACTAACCTCCTCAGTGTAATAGTGGAGCAGTGGGCACAGTCGTCTGTGTGTGTGTGTGTGTGTGTGTGTGTGTGTGTGTGTGTGTATTGCTTGTCTTCAGCAAGATACCACTGATATTTTGTCAAGATTCATATTTGTTTTCATGTGCCGACCCAGTCGCCAGAATAAATGTTGTAGGTTTCTCCAGGGATACGTTTCATTTGTATGATATTATGTGGCAGATATGGTATTACTGTATGTTTCATTTGAACAACACTGTGGTTAAAGTGTGGATATATTTAGGCACAAAAACCACTTGGTTATGGTGAGTCAAGATCATGTTTTGGCTTAAAATACCTGGTTTTGGGGGCACAATCCCTGTTGGATGTCTCAGTAAAAAAAACAAACGCTTATGTTGGTGAAAAACCTGCAGGAAATGCAGCAACAGGTCACTAAAAAACAACTGGATTTATGTTTTGTTTGTCTCAAACTTTATTCTGCAGTAGTCAGCTGACTGGCATTTTGGTATCACTTCATCCACCATCCCCTCCACCGTATTGTCTCTATTCTTCCTGTGTAAAATCACCAACCCAATCGCCAGAATCAATGTTGGCATTGTACTTTTTTGCAAACTATGGATGTGCTTAATTTATGTTTCAACAGCGTTGTGTTAAGTGCGTGGTGGGGTTTGGGCACAAAAACCATTTGGTTATGGTTAGGAAAAGATCATGTTTTGGCGCAAAATACCCAGTTTTGGGAACATAATCCCCGCTGGAAAATCAGTGATGGGTTGCTACAAACAAAAGTTTTGTGATTTGTTGGTCTTGATGCCGCTGGGTGCCGTTACTGGCCGTGTATAATGCCGACATGAAAGGATGGCTTTTCTCGTTGGTGTCTGACTCTTGAAGTCGCTGCCCACGCGCCTGTATTCAATGACTTCAAAATGAGACCTGGTTGGGGCTGCATATATTTGTTTGTGCACACTAGCATGGGCATAAGTTTAGATGCCCTTCACTGCAACCGCTTGTGCACTTTTGTATTTCTGCTGTCTTTGTGAGGACCATATTGAGTTTTAGATGTCAAGACTGAGGACATTTTTGTAACGTGAGGACATTTTGTCCAGTCTTCAGCTCTTTGAAGTGTGTGAGGAGTCGCTTTTAGGATTAAAGTTGGGATAAATTAAGACTATAGTAAAGATTAAAGATTAGGGCTCTACAGTGGCTCAGTGTGCAAGAAAATGTGATGATGTGCCCTCTATAGGATGCCTGTCTAGTGGAAAAAACATGCTCTGTAACTTCCTCTGGGCTGGTGCCCCACCACATGCAGCTGGTGCCCCCTTTTTTTTGCCCCTGCCCTAAGACAACCTGAGTCCAGGGATCGAGATGTGATGGTTCGGGTTAGAGGGAATGCATTGTGTCAAATATACATTTTCCACCACAGGAACAATTTTTCAACAATTTGTCAACAAATGTTTGTGGCCCTCCAGCCCTTTGGAGAGATCATTTCTTCTTACAATATTCCAAAACTTTTAAAATTGTTGTCTTAATCTTTTAAAGCACATTAAAACATGTGACAGTCTGGTTTGAATCATGATCTCTGGTATTTAATAAACTAAAATCATGCAGCCTCATACACAACGCCAAGGGGAAAACATCATCATCATCATTTATTTACTGGCTAAGTTTTTCAAATTTAACGTCTCTGTGCCCAAAACATAAAAACCGGACAACGGTAAAGGAGAGACGCTGAGTGTATATGAGTAGAAGGATGGAGCTGCCAGGCAAGCGGAAAAGAGGAAGGCCAAAGAGGAGGTTTATAGATGTGGTGAGGGGGGACAGGTGGTTAAATAGACAGAGGAAGATGTAAAGGACAGGAAGAGATGGAAACAGATGATCAGCTGTGGCATCCCTCTGAGGGAGCAGCCAAAAGAAGAAGAAGAAGAAGATGTCTGTGCACAGGGAATGGTATTGTGAAAGCCTGACCTATAGAAGGTGCCTGTAATATGTGTGTGCATGTGTGTGCATGTGTGTGTGTGTGTGTGTGTGTGTGTGTGTGTGTGTGTGTGTGTGAGCCAGGGGACGGGACAGGACAGGGTGGGGGTGGAGGGGTTAATTTATGGGCCGACTGGCTCCCTGTGTTGCTGTGACATGTTTATCACGGAGCAGAAACACATGCTGTCAATGATCACTCGTTGTTTGAGTATCAGTTATCTCAACATTACGGCCCATTAGTATTCTCTGGAAGTCAATTCAATTAGCGCTCTCCAGGGGCCCCGGGGCCACAACACCATATCAGTCAGGAGAGAGTGGCTGTCACAACCACAGCATATGTGAGTTAAGAGCAGCGTGGTAAAGAGGAACTATATTCCGCCTGTGCTGACTTGTGTTAGGGGCTGATCTGGGGTTTAATTTAGATTTTACCTTAAAACTAGAATGAAATTTAAGGCATTTTTTACATATACATACAGATATCTTTAACGTATGTTTTTCATGTCTAGATAAAAGATTTGTCTGGGTCAACACCTTTGAATCCACCTACTCCACTGAGTTTGATTTATCTGGCATCTTGAAATGAATATGAAACAGCAGTTTCTCGGTTGAAATAAAAAACGACCAATGAGCGCTGCAGGGAGACTATATTAGCCAATCAGTGCCAGTGTGTCGGTAGTCAGTGTCCGTACAACACTGCAAATTGACAAATGCACGTGATTACGTTTAACCAACCGAGAACACATGGTTAGGTTTAGGAAATAGGAACAGGGTTTGGCTTTACAGTCTTTCAGGACACATACACCACCCCTCCCGCCTTCCTTTCTCCGCCTTAACTTTCCTCCTCGTCCTGTTGCATTTCCCCCTGACGCCACCGGGCGCTGTTACACTATAACGGCAACCAGCTGCGTATCATGCCAACATTTTTTCATTGGTTTCTGATGTCACAAGTCACTGCCCAAGCACTGGATTTCGATGACTGGAGTGAAACCAGGCACAAAATTCCGTTAGATTAAGGCGGATACATTGGTCGTTTGTGATTGGTTAGGGAAACTCGAATCCTCCTTCCCGGCAGACATTGGTGAGAATGGACACAATGTCAAACTAAAGATGGAAGCAGATAACGGCTTGATGAGTCTGCCTGATACCAGGCACATTCCTGGTGTTATTTTACGTTGAATGACTGTAATTTACTTTTTTAGTGAATCAAATTTAACCTCAAACTTGTTGGTCTCTTTCTGTGTAAGTTTATGATTTACTTTACGCTGCAGAGATGCTTCTAGAAGCCAACACCAGCTATAGTAGAGTTTTACAGCCTGCTCAACTCAAAAAATGCATTCAGTTTATTCTTTTTAATTGTGTGTGTGATATTGGTCTGTCTCGCTATGATTTTTACTGTCGGACGCCAAAACTTGTAATAGTAATTGTATAAGAGCTTGTAAGATGAGCTGGATGAAGTTTTCCTTTACATTAGGGCTTGTTGATGGCTTTTGAATAAATTTAACAGGTGAATGGTGAGTCCTTCAGAGTGTGCAGTGACAGAGAAATAAAGTCTGTTTGTGTGTTTCATTGTTGCCGTATGAGTATCTATCTCGAGTGACATTGTGTGAATTTCACTCCATGCTCAGATGTTTTTTTCCCGCACTGTCTGCAGGTGCTGCAGCTGTAGCACTTTTACCCCCAGGTCATCGTCATGGTAACACCTGTTTTAGGTGGGCAGAACGACGGCCTTGGCCTCGTCTTAATCCTGGTAACACAGCTGCCCGGATTACCGGCGCACCTTGACCTTGAGTGTTTGAATCCCTCGCTTCCCGGGACAAAGCTGTCGGCCGGTTCACCTGCCGCTCCTCTGATGGAGAGATAAACTGAGGAGGATACGTCGGGCTGAACAGAGTGTGATACACATCAGAGCTTCATTTCATTTAAGTAAAGCAGCCAGTGGCTCAGAGCAGTGTACGGATCATTAGTGGCCTCTTTTAATCTCTAAACGCACTGAAGCAAATCAGTGACATTTATCTTTGATATTATGTTTGATTATTGTTGTTGAACTGATGGTGATGCTGCAGAGATAGACATGAACATGTTTTAATCACGTTGAAGTGCATCATTGTTTTAGAGACCAAGAAAACCAACATTACAAAACCAGCTCCATCAAGAGCAAATGGACTGTTTTCATTTTAAAGGTACACATTAAACTGTAATTCGCTCATTCAACTTGAAACTTTTTTTAGGGAACAGCTTGGATTCAAAACTTTTAGTTTAGTACAATACAGTAAAATAAAAGTTTTCAGTTCACCAGACAAAATAATGTGTCACATCACCCTTGCCTCACAGGAATTTTATGTCAGTTTAACATCACTTTTTTGTTTTGTTTGTTTTGAGTACACATTTTACAATACTTTTTGTTGTTTCACTGAACTATAAAAATATATTGAGGCAAGCTTAAATTTCTCAATTACAAGAATAGGGCAAAGAGATGAATTCTGAAGCAGGAAGTGCTCTTTAAATTACCTCAGCACAACTTCATGACAGACACTGTAATACCCACAAAGGTGAAAGGTTCAAAATATGTGGTGCAAAATATCTTTTACCTTAACATTAACTGTGACCCATTAGAACCACTGTGAAATAGTGGCTCGCAAGTGGTGCAAAGAATGCAAAGACCATAGTGCCTATGTCCAGACATTTGGATCCGCCCACTTGATCAAGGTCAAGTTGAGTTTCATCTGGCAACGTGAAGTGAAACTGTAATTTTTCAGTTAAAACGACCGATGAAAGCTGCAGGAGGACGATCGCCATTGTAAAGCCATTGTCAAGCAGACCGGAACCAAGGTGGAGTAATAACAGCAGTGATGACAATAGTGAATGCAAAGAACATGGTCAGAATGGCTGATACCCTGGTTGAAAATTTATGTAATCCTAATTTAATGAACTTATATTGGAAACACAAAAATGAACAATGCATGTTGATTTTGCGTCAGTCCTGTTTGCCTTAAATATAACGTATTTGAATACTTGATGTCCACGACTAAATAACTTCACAATTCCTAAAGGGTCTTATGATAAACAAAACAAAATAACATTGAAAATAGATTTAAGGACAGATGATATTTTATTGAGTTCTGAGATTATAAATCAAAGCAGTTGTGACTGAAACTGTGAGCACATACAGCACAAATAAAAAGGAGACAGAGGGCAAGCTGGAGACCAAGAGGCGAGTTGAGAGAGAGGACATGATTGGCTTAAGTCAGTGCAGAAAGATTGTTTCCTTTGGCCCTGTGCTGCGATTTCCTGCCCTGTGATCATTTCTTCCATACGATTAGGCCGATGTGCAGAGCATGCAGTCATATGACGGGCTTTGCTCCACGCTGGCTGTGCAGACAAGTGAAGCGGAGCAGCAACACAGTCAGCAGGCGAACACACTGAGGATTAGCTGCAGCGCAGAGGAAGACACACAGGTGACGTGGTTCAGCTACAGAGGCTAGCTACATATTAGCACTGCTGAGAGGTGGAGGGAAGGTCTCATGAACAACACTCCTCTTTTATTACTCTACTGTTTTCTCCCTCTTCACCCCTTTTGACTATTTCACCTCCTCACACTCACTTTCTGCTCGTCACACACACACATACACACCCTCAGTGACATAAAGCCTTCCCTCGCCCCCCTAACTTTAATGGTAACCATCACAAGTACAGGACCAACAGCAACCTTAACCCTGAACCTAACGCTGAGCTGAAAATAAAGTCGGTCAAAGACTGAAGAATATGGGCTTTCTTTGCAAAATTATCATCACTCTCATGCTGGTTCTCACAAAGATTGATGTACAAGAGCATACACACACAAATATATGCACACACACACACACACACACACACACACACACACACACACACACACACAAATGCAGACCTAACCAGCCCTGAGTAGGGTCTATGTAATATAATTAGCCCAAATCAGTGACCTCCTTTTCAGACCCTACACAATGCCAGAGGGGCCCTGCTCTCCCTCAGCAACCTCCCAGCGCACACACACACACACACACACACACACACCTTAAAACTCCCTCGCCACCACCACTAACCTCCAGAGTCACCCAGCTGGGACTTTCTGGCTAATGGACACTTGTTAGCAGCGTGGGACTGTCTTCTAAACATAAAGAGAAAAGGACACACACACACACACACACACACACACACACACACACACACACACACACACACATGTAAGATTGATGTGGAGTAAAATCAGTGTTATAGTTTTTAGCCTTTGAGATTCAGTTTCTGTAATTTACAACAAACTAAGTTTTAGTGTCTGCTGTTTCCAAAAAGTGAAACAAAAATATCAGTATTATTGATGTAACTGGTGGACTATAGTGTCGTCTGCGTTGTGTTGATATAAAGAGGCCCTCTTTGGAGGCCTGACAACTGACAGCAAGAGGTTAAAACAAAATCCTTTGTTAATTACTAATAACGTGAGCCCCTACACAAATGAAGTGACACAGGAATATGTTAGCATATTAAACAATAAGATTAGGCTGAAAACTGAACTTATAAACAGCTCAACAGCACTACAACACGGAAATTACCACAAGAGCAATGTGGCTTACCACCCTACCATGGAGAGGGAAGGCGGGAGACACCACTTTATAGGTGGGGTACGCCCAAAAGTGAACGTATAGGAGTACAGACACTGAGTATCTAACATTCCACAGATTGTGTACTGAGGCCTATGCGTGTCAGGTAATAACAACTGAAGCACATTTTGTGTAATTATAATACTTAATATTACAATAGATTTAAATTTGTTACATATATTATTGCTGTTGGCCACGCTCAGCACGTTAATCTCCAGGGCTGGTACCTGCGGTTATTCCACAGGCTAGTTAATAACATGTCGGGCAGGAAATCCAAAGTGTGGGATCATTTTGAGAAGGTGAAGGACGAACCCAAGGTGATATGTAAACTCATCTTCATTGGTCGACTACAAACATGACGCATCATCTGAAACATGGAAGTAGCTACATGCCCATTAGCCCACAGCGTCATTAACAGGCGGCTCGCTCAGTGTGTGACGTGCACTTGTAGATAAAATATAGGCCTATATTAATGAAGGTTCATTAGTACGGTTTTGTATTTCTCTGTAATGTAGCACAGTGTTAACAATGTTACTGATACTATTCTTTCTCACACCTTCAACTCAAACCACCAAAATATATCATTTAATAATTAAATTACGATCATAAACACGCAGGAGACTAGTCGACTAATGGCCCTAAATGACGACTACTGGTCGACTAGGAAAATTCTTAGTCGCAGGCGGCCCTACTCACTTTGACCTGCTTTAACAACACTGTAGTTAAGTTCAGGCTCGTGAAGCTACATTTATCTAAACAAACACTCAAAGACAATTTAATGTTTCCTCACAGGAGATTTGCTGTGAATGAATGAATCGCCTGTTCATTCACAGATTTCCCCTCTCTCTCTCACTCATCCTAATCACTCTGTCTGCCTGTGTCTGTGTTTACTTCTCTTTCCCTGCTCTGCCCTCCCTCCTCTTCCAGTATGTGCCCCCCCCCATTCCCCCTCGCTCTCATTACCACAGCCATTTCTGACTAATCCTCTTACTGCTACAGACGTACCTGATCATGTATTGGGGAAGCAATCTGGAAAGCCAATTGCTTTAATTAAGGTGAAGAGTCCCTGACCATTTGGTCATACGTACACCACCATGCATGCCGTGTGTGTGTATGTGTGAGTCCACCGCTGTGTGACTTACACAAGACGAGGTCCTTCTGTCATTTGTCAACACCCTGACGGTTTAATCTTTCCTGCCTGTGCGAGTATTAAAAGATTATGAGCGTTCTGCATGGCTTCATGCATGCCGCATAAGGGGCTGTTTCTCCTGAGGCCCCTCACTTCATTCTCAGAAGGGGTGAGAGGGAGGCCGACAGGGGGAGAGAGGCATGGAGAGGCAGTCGAGGAGGTGGTGAAGGTGGCGGACGTGTTCAGGGGCATTTTTAGAGTTTTCTCCACTTGTTGATGCCAGAGGGACAAACTTTGGCCATTTGAGCACTGCACCATGATGTGTGTGTTTTTAGTTTGTTAGCAGCAATTATCAAACGTGCCACTGAAACGGTTTTCATGACACATTCATCTCAAGGCTGAATTTCACTGTCTGTGAAGAAAAAAGCACTGGATTGTGTTTACCTAGTTTGAGTGACTCAGCCCCTCCTTAGCGTCTGTTGCCACGTCCATTAACCTTTCCATTCTCCCATTGCTTGTATGCAGTTTACAGTTATAATTTGGGCCAACTGCTCCAAATTCACAGTGGCTCAGTAAACAATACGTCCCTGATTTCAGACAGAAGTGGAGACAACAGCCTTTTTATTTCCAGTTAAATCATCAGTTCTGGCTGCTACGTACCTACATACAGGTGATATTGTGCTAAAACAGTAGTTCCCAACTGGTCCAGTCATGGGCTCCGGATTTCTCTCATCAACAGTTCAAGGTCCACAAAGTTTAGTTCATTCAGTGTCATACTAATGTTTGGCCATGTTGTCATGCTAGTTTGATGTCTCTGTCAAGTCATTCACTCTACAGCAGGAAACAGCATTTCAAAATAAAAGCTCTGTGCCGACAAATCTGTTCTGCCTTTTTTTAAAGTCACCATTTACATACAGTGTCTATCAAAATAAACACACTACGTGGGTACAACACTGCAAATTGACGTCTTTTCTTCAACAACAAACACATATCCTCCTAAGACCTGGACTTTTGTTTGGTATGCATTCTTAATTTCTCCTAGCTATAAGGGATCAGTTGAAACCCAATAACTCAAACTCTAATAAAGTCCCACTATCCTCAAATGAGATTATAATTAAGTCCTAATGTCTTCAGAGAGGTACTTCTTAATTAATTGTGTCTTAACTTGTTATTGTTGCTAAAATTGGTCAAATTTGTTGCTGCAGCGGCCCGGGTTCGAAATCCAGCCTGACGCCAGGGCCACACTGCCAACGAAGTGCTGAGAAGCGCAGAGCACCGAAATTCTCGCTCGAGGCCGTTCACATCAGACACGCATTTCTCCACGCCGGTCGACAAGCGCTTCTGCTCCCAGCTGTTGTCTCCGTCACATTTGGGGCTGTTTTTCCATCATGGGTATCTCTCTCTGTTTGCATGTGTTGACCCCGGCCCACTCCGTCTCTGTCTCTGTCTCTCATGTGTGTTAGTGGGTGTGAGTGTGTGTGTGTGTGTGTGTGTGTGTGTTCATACATCGCATTTGTCAAACGAGGTGTTTTATTTTGAAATTTGTTTTATTCTCAAAATTAACCGGATGCTGTTGTTGTTCCTTTGTTTGACTTCCTGCCCGGCTTGACACATTCGCTCACGGCTCGCGCAGAAAATAGACCAGACGCCGAAACGATCGCTGCAGCTGTGTGGATGACACAATCGGTTAACATGGGCGCCGAAAGGAAACTGGCTTCGCTTCTCGGTGCTTCGGGGCTCTTCGCAGCGCTTCTACGTCCAGTGTGGCCCTGGCGCGAGGCCCTTTGCTGCATGTCATCCCCTCCCCGCCCCCCCTCACTCTTAACTGTCCTGTCCATTAAAGGCAAAATACCCCAAAAAATATATTAAAAAAAAAAAAAATACAAACATCATTAATAAATAAACAAGTTTCAATCATAAAATGTGATCAGGTTTTGGACCTTGTCCACTTCTGTGTTGGGGTTGGCTGCAGACTGACTGGCAGAGATGGCTGCCATCTTGTTTTTACATGGATTAGACTAGATGGCACAAAAAGTGTCCATGAACGAGGACAACAGGTCTGAGTAGAATGAAGTATAAGGTCAAGGAAACCCAAAATGTGATGACACAGGGTCTCAGGAGGATATGGTTATGTTTTGCCACTTGCACATGGTTGGGTTTAGGAGAAAATAGCAGCGTTTGGCGTTACAATCTCATGAGAAGCGAACATTGGCCTCCCGGGTGAAAGTCGGTGGTTGGACCATCCACCACCCCTCCCAAACGCCCTACTTGGACTTTACCGCCTTAACTTTCGTTCTTGTCCCGCTACATTCCCCCTGATGCTGTCGGGCACCATTAAACTATAACGGCAGCTGGCCATGTATCATGCCGATGTGAAAGGATGGATTTTTTCGTCAGTGTCTGACGCTGGAAGTCACTGCCCAAGCAACGGATTTTAACGTCTTCGGAGTGAGACCAGGTTGAGTATACCATAATACCGTGACACTGCCCAAGCCAAGGTCAGTCTCTCAAAAGAGAAAAGGCAATGGACCAGGGTAACTCATGACTGTTCATGTAGTAACTTGACAGAGAAACACTGGCTGTACTTTTGAACCAGCTTTACTCAAGCCAGTAAGAAGCAGCAACGACAATAAATAGCAAATAAGAACTGGAAGAGAAACTGGAGGGATGAAACAATGAACACCCTAAAGGTGGCACTGGAAACTGTCCCTGTAAGATACTGTATTTTTAAGTGGGCCATACTGACACTTTTCAATGTTTGATTAATAACTTTTATAACATCTATAACAGTTCACATTGACCCTGGTCCAGATCTGGAGTATTTGATTTGAGATCTGTAGATTTTTGCTGTGTTTATTGAGGACAAACTCCCACAGTGCCTCCCTGCCTCTCTGTTCATCTATACACTTGTCCAACAGGCCAAGTCAGATGTAAAGTGTATATATTTCTTCCACACAGGGTGTGTGTGACTGTACGTTTTCATTACCACAGGGTCCAGGTACTGAGGCGAGGTGTAATAGGCTCTTTCAGCGCCTCGGCTGGCCGACGTGCTGCAGTGATCTTTCAGCGGCTGGGTGCCCCGCTAACACCTCTCTGCTCACTGCAGTCCTTCAATTAGCAGTTTATTATTGCAGGGGCCCTCAGCTTCGGCCCCCTGGCGCTTATAGCTACACGCCAATGCCGCTACCGACAGTCGGTGAGCCTGTGTGTTTGAGAGATGGGGTGCCGGAGTGTGGAGTGACACCTTTCAGCAGCAGCCTTTGGGGTTTTGGATGAGACGTGCAGTGAGCTGATTTTATGTGTGTGTGTTTGAGTCCTGCAGAACATACAGATCGACTGTGTTTGTCTGCATGTTTCTGTGTTTGTATTCATGCCTCCCCATGAAACATGTGTCCTGTTCTGCATCGTAAAATGGTCCAGTGTGATTTATCTGCATTCTCATGTTTCATGATGTTCAGGTTTTGTGTCGGGGTTAATTACACAATACATAAACCCCATATTTGATGCTAATGCTAGCTGTTGTGGCTAGCCCTGTTCTGTGACCAACATCTCTGCTTGGCACAAACCTCATTAGACACTGATATTTGGTTAAATTTAAGGTGTGACATTGGGTGACCAAAATTTAATGTCAGGACAATGTCTAACGCCAACGACAGTTTGACGTAGAATACCGACGACAGATGGCATTGATATTCTGCTGGTTTTAAGTTGTGTTTTAAAGTAACTAAAATCCAACGTCTTTCAAGCGTCTCATGTCAAATGTCATTTTGACGTAAAATAATGACATTTAGGCATGGGGTAGATCCCAACATGCAAAACTTCATAATATTACATCTGCACAACGTGACATTTAACATATCGTTAGACTCACAAGTCTTTAGACGCTTTGCTTAACTAAAGACTGACTTTCTCCCTGATTTTGTGTTTAGATGGGCGGATACAGTTTCAGAGTTTAAAAAAACTCCCTACGTTGCAGAACCAATAGTAAATCTGCAGGGCGGTCCTTCGGTGGCTCGCTGAACTCTTGTGCTTGTAAACATAGTCCCACTAGAAACACGTGTAGTGGTACAAAATGGCTCAGCCGTGCTCGCAGAAAATGCCATCAAAGTTCAGTGGATGTTTGTCACGTTTGCGGCGACGCATTCTTGCCAACTAAAAGAAACATAATCTTTTACAAGGCCATGACTCATCCGTCCGGCCGGACTATAACGTTAGAGGGAATCGCCTTGTTGTTTACAAATACTTCCGGGTAGAAAACCAGCAGAGCTTTTAGCTATATATATATATAGCCTATATATCACATTTTTCACATCACTGTATCACCGTTTGGACTAATCCGATGTTTGTAAAGTCTATAAACACAATGATTGAACAAACATTACTATTTCTGTGTGCACGTTTAGCTGGGCTAACCATTAGCTGTTAGCCCTGTTAGCTGTTAGCGGGGTCTGTAATAGGTAATAACTCATTAAACGGTCCGTGAAAAAAATATCTTTTCCAGCGGATATCTTAGTTACAACATGATTGAGCTAGCAAAGCAGTTTTGTGTTGCTATGTGTGGTATTTATTCAGTTTTGGGAAATCACGATATCTAGAAAGCATCAGCTGACAGGGACAGTTAACAGCAGCAGCAAAGCTAACTTCAGGACATCATCTGTTAAAAGCCTCCCGTTGTCAGATACGACATGAAACTACTCCAGTTAGCTCAATCATGTTGTAACTAAGACATCCGCTGGAAAAAATATTTTCTTTACGGCTGAGCACACGTTTGATAAAACGGAGTTAAATCTCTTGGCATCCATTTTCAAACTCTCTGTGTGTTTGTTTCCTTGCGGACGAGAAAAGGGGGAGCGCACATTTCCGAGAAGGTGTGTCCCTTTCAAAAATGCAAGAGGCATTGCTTTGTTGCCGGCCGTTTTCGCCGGTGTGTTAAACACACTTTAGAAAGGAGTGTCCCCAGACTATCAGAAGGCGGAGATCTCTGATTGTCTGGTGGCGAGACTAACATATCGTCAACCCAATTTTCATTCTAACCAAAATCTAACTTCTGTCCGATGTATGAGTCAAACGTCTCATGCTAGCATCATCTTGACGTAGAATAGTGACATAACATTATGACGTTTTGCATGTTGGGTTTTGGTCTCTGGACCTCATGCACCACATTCAGGTTTTAGGGTCAGAATTTGGTGTAAACAACATGAAAGCATGGATCCATCCTGCCTTGTATCAACGCTTCAGGCTGCTGCTGCTGCTGGTGTAATGGTGTGGGGGAGATTTTCTTAGTACCAACTGAGCATGGTTTAAACACCACAGCCTACCTGAGTATTGTTGCTGAGCGTGTCCATCCCTTTATGACCACAGTGTACCCATCTTCTGATGGCTACTTCCAGCAGGATAACGCACCATGTCACAAAGCTCACATCATCTCAAACATGACAATGAGTTCACTGTACTCCAATGGCCTCCACAGTCACCAGATCTCAGTCCAATAGAGCACCTTTGGGATGTGCTGGAACGAGAGATTCTCATCATGGATGTGCAGCCGACAAATCTGCAGCAACTGTGTGATGTCATCATGTCAATATGGACCAACATCTCTGAGGAATGTTTCCAGCACCTTGTTGAATCTGTGACACCAAGAAATAAGGGGGAAAAAAATTACAAGAAGGTGTACCTAATAAAATGGCTGGTAAGTGTAATTACAAACCAGTAAAAACCCAAAGGGCCAAAATCTGATTTTGACATTCACAAGCACCAGAGCTGTGCTAAAATGTATTCCATAATCATCATCTGTCACTGCTGTGTCAGCAGCTACATGAACAGATCAATCATCAACACCATCTGTCGTCATCAGCAGAGATATAACAACACCTTTACAGAGACTTGGATCAGACCACACAGATTTTATTTCTATGGGTTGAGGGAGATTAACACAACGTCACGAATAATTTGAGTTTTCAATGCAGAGGTCTCTCACACCTCGCTGCTGCTGTGTGTGTGTGTTTCACTGGGTGGGAGTGGGTTAACACACACACGACTGACAAATTGTGGCTTCTCTCTCTTGTCTTTTTTACATGATCAGAAACTATGCACACACACACACACACACACACACACACACACACACACACAGAGCTGCAGCCCCCTCGCCCTCCTCTCCTGCCAATGCGCTGCTGGTTAGATATTGTTAGGATTCCATTTGCCATTTACATTTTCTCTGCTTGACATAATTGAGGAATGGATGCTCTTATGAAAATTAAACTCGCAGTCCTCCTGGGTTACTGTAACCCTGTTAAAATGTAATGAGATTCTTTATGCGTCGTCCTGTGATTTTTTTATTAAATAGAATATCAGTATGACTAATTCCCCTGGCCCAAATGTGGACTGGGACACCGCATTATTGATAGGCCAGTGCATAAGTGGTCTCTCTTGGCCTGCCTCTAATGGCCTAATAATGCATTATACCAGTATCAGTGGGCCTGCGGCTTGCAGTGCTTATTGTCGTTATTGAAAACACCTGGGCGGACCATTCATCAAGGTTAAATCACCAGGGCCCATCCGTTCATTAGGCTGTCAGTAAACATCTTTATTTAGTTTCAGCTGCCGATACTGACAGAATAGAGGCACGAGGAGCCCTGACGAGCAGCTGCGGCCCCCAAGCGTCCAGGAAGACATGAGGACACGAAGCCGGGGCCGTGGCGAGGCTCCCGGCCCGCGGTTGGACCGAGCCTCCCCCCTGTCATTTGGACGGATGATAGAGCGTAACGGATTAGGTTGGCCGTTCCCGGAATAGAGGCAATTTTTACGATAGCTGTGCATTGGCTGTGCATATTTATCTTGTCTGATGATTGTTTTGAGTGTAAGCAGAGGGAGAGGCTGAAAAACTGTCGGGCAATCTGAGAGAATTTGGAGGCTTTTTCTCCCCATGACGGATGGCTCGGGGTCCTAACGAAGAAAGATGGGCTGGGCAGAGGAGCCAGTGGAGAAATGATTAACCTCATTGACTCCCATCTTTACTTAAAGAGCAACTTGACAAATCATCACTGCACAGGCTGAAGGCAGCAGGTTTAACATATTCATATGGATATTAAATAGCTCTAACACAGCAGACACATGATGGCTTTACGCCTGACAGAGGACCATTAAATTAAAATGATGAGTGGCACCTCACACACAAATCGTTTGTTTCATCATCATGAGAAAATTCAACTTTTAATTACTTTGGAATAAAAAATTATACAGTCTGTGAAGAGTGACATTAAGATGGACTGATGTGTCAGCTGACGTTTGTTTGACATACAGACATCACGTCAGGACAAAAAATCACAACAAAACAGGCAACTTCTTGCAATGCGGCATTCAGCAATGTTCTAAAAACCTGCTGGTTCACACCAATGCAACTAGATGAGACGGTGTATCATCTCTATGCAACAACTCTGTGTACATCTGTTCTGATTTGCAGCTTTTCAGGCTTATTTTGTGGCTCAATATAATTTGTAGCTTCTTAAAATATGAATGAAGATAGTGATAGTGAGATGCTGGCTACAGCTGCATTTGTAGCGATGAAACGGTGAAAAACAGAAACAAAACGAGCATCAGATGGACTGTATTTGTAATAAATACGCCACAAAAATGTAAATAACCAGTGTGTGGGCGGGGCATAAGCACATACAGCGAGCAGCAGCAGTGACCCACCGTCCTGACACCGGCACACCGTGAGGACAGAAACAGTGGACTTGGCCAAAATACGTTTCCTCCATGGGGTGTCTGGGCTCAGCCTTAGAGATAGGGTAAGGAGTTCGGACATATGGAGGGAGCTCGGAGTAGAGCCGCTGCTCCTTCTTGTCGAAAAGGGTCAGTTGAGGTGGTTCAACATCCGATCAGGATCCTCCTGGGCGCCTCCTGTTAGAGGTGTTCCAGGCATGTCCCACTGGTAGGAGGCCCCGGGGCAGACACAGAACACACTGGAGGGGTTATATATCTCATTGGGCCTGGGAACACCTTGGGGTCCCCCAGGAGGAGCTGGAAAGTGTTGCTGGGGAGATTGACGTCTGGAGTGCTTTGCTCAGCCTGCTGCACCTGTGACCTGGCTTCAGACAGGCAGTTAAAAATGGATGGATGGAGCAAATTTACCCGTTCATGACAGCTGTACGGAGGGGGAATTTTTACCTGTTTACTCGCAAGTTTACATTTTAATAAGGCTTAAAGTTACATATAATTAAGAGTGTGGCCATTTTGAATGACTGGACAAATACAGTGTGGTCACTTCTGGCTCCAAAAAACCAAGATGGCGACAAAAAAAATTCCGAACTCGAGGCTTCAAAACAGGAGTCCACAACTAATGGGCGACTTCACAGTAGCTACGTCCATTACTTTTACAGTTTGTGTATGACACGTGCAAATATGACACCTGTAGTTTGCAGAAATGTACAAAGCCAACATTTCCTCTGGTATGTGGGCTGATTAAAAAATACCTTTTATTTAGTCATACTTCATTTTAAATACAAAATATGTTCAAATACAGTCCAACAGGCCAGAAAAATTAACAACATGATATAAACTACTGGGCGCACACTAAATAATAAAACATGGTTAAGCTATAGTAGGACATAAGACTCATTTGTTTTGTCCCTGGTCCCAACATGGATAAATAATTCATTGTCTACTCATAATTAATTTCTTTACAGCCACCGGACTCTTGTGGCAGAATTGGACAATTTAATGAATAAATTAAAGGCAGGTTAGAGAGAATAAGTGACGTCCACTGCTGTGTGCTGTAACACAAATGGGACCTAATACGGCTGACTGTGACATTAACGATTCATTCAGAGAGAATTAAGCAGATGGGAGAAAGTTTCAAGCCTTAATTTTAATATAAAAAAACACAACCCAGGCTCTGTTTTATTGGTTTGGATTCTAATCTGGAAAATGGGCTAAAAATCAAATGCTGCCATCACTGGCTTTTAGTTGGTTCAACATAAATGATGAGGGGGACCTCTGAGTCAGAGGGAATGAAGATTACAAAAGCATGGTGGTAAAGAATTTGCTGACTTGTGGCCCAGTGAAACAAATGATGTGTTGCTTCATCAGTTTATCACTGACTCTCTGAAACGCAGCAGGACTTGCGCTTAAAAACAAGATTTTCTTTGTCTTAATCATTTTTTCTTTAACAAACTGCAGCAAGCTCAACGTTATAGTTTAGTTTGACAGTCCTTCATGAAACACAGGCTTTAAAAGTTGTATTTATTAATCATATAAAAAAAAAAAATGTTGCATATGTCACCACTATTCCAAAATCACTTACCTTTCCTCAGCATGAATTTACAGTAAATCTGCACAAGAGTTTAATTTACAACTGTCACACCAGCATATCCAAACTGATACAAACAAGCAGAGACACGTTTCCCTGCATCATTTGCACAAATCTGACCCCCGGATTTGTGCAGTCCCTGTTTATTTGCCTCACGCAGCCATCGCAGATATTAGCTGTATGTTAGCTTTTAGAGACAGATGCAAAGACTGTGCTTGTGTGAGTTTAGGGCATACTTTACCTGCAATATGACCATTTTGATATCATTTTCTCACCCTACTTTACCTCGAATTCATTAAGGAAACTTTGTTTTTCTCGCATGTCTCACGGTGAACGAAGAATCCAAAAATGGCGACCGTTCTTCATGAAGTGACGTAAACAAGGTCCACATTTAACAACAGCAAAACGATATCAAAACATCTGTTTACAAACTCTCAGACAACTCCTGCAATGTAATCCAAGTCTTATTATCCAGTTGTCTGCTCAGTACTTCCCAAACATGAACAAGCATGATTGCTAAAATCTTAAGATTTTAAATCTGTCAGTACAAAGTCTCCCGCATGGACAAGTAGAACCCCTGGGCACGTGCACATGTATGAGCCGAAGCATGCTCAAGGTGTGTTACTCAGAGGTGGAAGTGTTGTAATCATTAATGTTTTCAGGAAAATGCATGTGTTTATGAAGTGTGGAGCATGGGATTATACTGTATGAGTGTTGAGAGGTTTGATTTAGTTTTGCTGTTGTTCAGTGTGACCCCTGTGTACGTCAGGTCATGAGGGACATTCATCTTTTTGGGATTCTCTGTTCACTGTGGAGGCATGCAAGAAAGACAATGTTTTCATTACGAAGTTAAGGTGACGTGGTGACTAACTGATACACAAATGGTCATTTCTGATATCACAAATCACAAATTTACCTCATGGGGCTTCAGTGAGATCCCTCCTCCTGCATGGAAAGACATGCAATAGCAACACATTCTCACTCCGACCCGTCACATATCGACATTTATTTAAGGACCTTCCACGTCCAGATACGACATGAAAGGTACCCTGGGTGTGTTGGTTGTTGACATTCTGGGACGCTGTGTCAAGTTCTGCCTGTTACATGCATTGTCTTCTTTCAAAATACACTTCTATTTTCACAGGAAATTTAACGTTTACACACAGTCTCTTTCAAAATAAAGGTACTACATCGGTACAACTTGGTTTTTTTTCTCCAACAGCAAGAGCACTTGGTTAAGTTTAGGAAAAAAGAACAGGGTTTGGTGCTGTAATCTAATGAAATGCCAACACCGCTCTCCTGGGTGAAAGTCGGTGTGTGTTGGACCGATCCACCACCCCTCCCACCTGCCATTCTGAAGTGCAACACACACGCCTGCCTCCATTATATTCTATGAACAAACCCACACCGGCGCCGGCCGACGCGCCACGCCACTCTGCTTCAGCCCACTGCTCTATTTCCAGCGCGGCCGACGCTGTGAGAAAAGCCTTTCATGTACGTCTCAGCTGCCGTAGTATCAACTCCGGTTGCTTCAAATTTTTAATAAGACGATTTTGATAAGAAACTCACCCGTGAAACCCAAGTTGTTGTTGCCTCAAAGTTTTCCTCTTCTTCTTCCATTACTAGCAGTTGGCAACTAGTGTAGGTACAGCCACCTAGCAGGCTAGGGTAGGAAATACACTTTAGTGTCGACGTTGCCGCTGCGCGCCGCTGCGCGCCGCTGCCAGTGTGCGTTGGGGAGCGGCACTTGACGGCCACAGCACCGCGCCGGTGGCAGTGTGTGTTGCACTTTAGACTTTTGCGTTTTAACTCTCATTCTTGATCCGCCACGTCAGGTCAAGAAAAAACTGCTGTTTCTTTGGTTCCAGCTGAGAACCAACTTTTTAGGTTCTGAACTTAAATGCACTGAACGATTCCAAATTAGGTGCAGGAACTGGCACGAAACCAGGTCCATGTTGATGAAAAAGACTGCAGTAATCAGTAACTCCAGTTCTTTCTGTCATTCCCTGCCAGTTGCTCTCCTTTCTCCTTTTGTCTTGGTACATTTATGAAGCAGTTTTACAATCACCTTTGCTCCAGTTTGTGCCTCATATTGGCACCTAACCACCATCTCCACTCACATCTTTCCATACATCAACTTCAAAACTCAGCTTGATCTTTGTCTGAACACAGCTGTGTATTTTCAGAGGAAGGAGGGAAATAAAAGACCGAAGGTGTTGCGGTAAAGATGGTTCGTGATGGGAAAAAGGGTTGGGAACCAATGACCTAAACATCAAAGGTTTACTTTCCCTCACCTTCACATTACATGAAAAGCTTCTGACACACATTAAGTTTGAACACAAAAAGTCGATCAAGGTGCATAAAAACAGATTGTAAACAATTCCTGATGGATTTGATGGAACTGTGGCGAAAACCACCAAGACAGAGCACGAAAAGGTCAAAACAAAAGAGCTGTGTGTCACTGTCCAGAGGCCACACACACATACACACACACACACACACACACACACACACTTGGACGACACACTTGCGGCCGGCCGGCGGTGTTGATGAATTGATGTGGCGGGCAGCTTTTCTGCTGCCAGCTCAGGACACACAGCTCAGATTCATGGGAACCAAAAGTTCCAGGGAACAATATATCTCTCAGAGTCTCAGAGGCCGAGAGCGGAGGAGGCGGGGTGTTAAAGAGCAGAGCGCACGTCTGTCACTGAGCTGGCCGGGCCCCGGGGCCTCGGACCAAACACAAACAAACTGAATCAGCTGGACCCAGAAATTCAGATACACACTTTGATGCACACACAGTCATTTAGACAAAAGTCTCACACACACGATTCAGACTCATAACCTGCATTAAACTGTTATCTTATGATGATGAAGTATGAAGGTGTTTATCTGGAGCAAAACCAAAGAGATCTCTTAAGACTTACTAAATCCTAGAGGAGATTCATATGCTGTATATCTACAAAATAATTTCTTTCAAAGTAAATATTTAACTTTGAAGAAAAATGGTTTGAAAGTATTTTACAGTATGTGCATGTGATTTGGATGATGATTTGAGAGGAGTGAAGAATAAGTGTGTTTTTTTTGTGCAGTAGGCCTCATGTACTATCTTACACCTCCACACACAGCGTTTGAAGGTTGAGAATATTCACATTTCTTTTGGCAGTGAAAGTGGACACCTGAGTCCTAGGCTAGGAATGAGGTTAGGAATTTGGGAAAGATCTCAGTGCAACTCTGAGTGAGGATTTCCACCATTTTCTCCTCTAATTAAGGGGTCGTATGCCACATCTTTAACTGCCTGAAAAACGTGAGGTCGGGTGCTGGGCGCTACTTTTGTACCTTTTTTGTGTCAGCTTTCAAGAGCGCAGCAGCAGGTTGCATTGGAGATAACTAAGCAACCTCAACAAGTACGGTACCATCGCCCGTTTACCTGAAATCCTGGGTGCAGAGCTCATCTTCCTCCATGTGTTGTTTTTTAAGTGTGTAGGCCTAAAATACTGTGCTTGGGACAGACATAAAACTCTGGTAGCTCTGCACTAAAATGATCAACTTCTCCTCCATATTTACCACAGACTGATATTTACAGAAGAAGGGGAAGACATCTGTCCTCTGTGATTGGTTGTTCCTCGTCACATGACATGCGGCGTGCGCTTTTTTTAATCTTGATTTAATCAGGCAGTCTCACTGAAATAGAGATCTCTTTTTCAAGAGAGACCTGAGAACAAAGCAGCCAGCAGGCAATCGCGAGTTAAAAACAACGATGGGGAAACAGCCGTTATCCAGACGGCCGATGTTGGGGTTAGTCAAACCAGCACATGAGCACAGACATAAAAATATAAAAATAGCACCAGAATCAAAGAGCCTCAGGCCGCTGCGTCCATGCATGCCACCATCTTGTCTTCTTCAAGTTGAACTCATTTTTTTCTTGGGAGGCCACCAAGTTGTTTTATTGTGGATATTTGTATTACATGTTGTATTTGTTGCATTTTCAATGTGTTCTGATTGGCTGCTACCTCGGCCAGGTCTCTCTTGTAAAAGAGATTTTCAATCTCAATGGGACTTCCTGGTTAAAAAAAGGTTAAATGAATCAAAAAATCTCAAAGCACAGCCGTCACACCCTGAAATATGGGCACTTGGGAATACGTGTGCACCGGGACAGCATCGCTCTGGCGTTTAAGCACAACTGCTGCTGCAAACAATTAATTTGAAGCCGCAAAAAAAAGCAGCATATGTACAGCCCCTAAAAAACTCCAACAGTTTTTCACCTTAGGAGCTCTTTTAAGGCCTAAGATGCGTCACAATTGTCTTCGAATTTCGTCACTCGGAGCAACTCTTTGACCGAGTAAGTTTTGTGAATACGGCCCTTGGTTTTTAAATCTGACAGATGAGTGTAGATCAGTGGTGTCAAACTCACTTCAGTTCATGAGCCACGCACAGCCTAATTTGATCTCAGGTGAGGTGAAACAGTAAAACCATTGCATTAATAATAACCTATAAATAACAACACCTCCAAAAGTTTCCTTTTCTTTGAGAGTAAAGAGGTACATCCTGAAAAAAAAGACAAAACAGATGATAAACAGCCTGAGATGTCTTCAGAAAAATGAAGTCAACTCTAACAATAACTCTCAGTTTTTCCACCTCTACTGCTCACTGTCATTACGTGTGCATTTATTCTTACATTTCCACGCCTTACAAACCACTTAAAAATCACATTTTTTGACAGTGTCTTTGCACTATAGTTCCACCAATATTGTTTTAAGATAGAAGTCTGATACTGATTCTTTCATAATAAAGCTACTGATTGACAATATTTTGCACTATGTTCTTTTTCTTTGAATATGACCACAATAAATATCCATTGTTTTTCAGAGAACTATATTCTGGTCAGGGATGGAAAACCTCTGAAGCAGCATTTTACATGAAGTACTCACTGTTTAACCTGCTCCTGAAACCTGGCACATCTTGGTCTTCACAAAAGCATAACATTAGGCGTGCAAAGGGCACGGTGGGTCAGTTCTGGCCTGTGGGCCGTATGTTTGTCAACCCTGGCATATGTGATTTGTGTGTCTGTTTTTGCCAAGTTTTTCACATTGGACAATAAAGTCCAGCGATGATTCTTTGTACTCAACTTTTTTTTTAAAACTTGTTTTTATTTTCTATTCTCTTGGCTCTTTAATGTCTGTTGATAATGTGCATCATTTGCACTTTGTCTCAATATGTAAAATGTTTTATGTAAAGTTTTTTAAGTGGCCCTGTTGCTGAAATGTGCTGTATGAATAAACTTGTCTAAACATACAGAAAAACTGATGAGAGAACTGAAAGAAGGGAAAAATGCAAAAAGTTTGTCAGATGATTTACTAGCTGTGGTTTTCAATCAATCTAAAACTTTTTTCACTTTATCTTTAATTTTTATGTCTTTATTGTGTTCAAGCTGCAGCTGCCGACCCCTGCAAGACATGGTGATACTAAAACCAGTTAGACTTGACTGGGAGGTACTGTGAGCACTGGCTCTGTCATTCCTTCGTTGACCTCTAGGGGGAGGTAACAGCACGAAGAGCAGCCTGACCTTAGACACAATCAGGACAAAGTGCTGCAGAGAGAGAGAAGAAATCACTTATTCTCTAAGGAACATGAAGAGTCACAGAGGAGAGCAAAGTCTTCAGACACAGAAACACGATGAACATATTTCTTTTCACTTCCACTGGTCAAAACAACACATCTCTTTCACCTGGATGCTTCCTTTTGTTTCACCTACTGTGAAATGAGACGACATAGAAAGCTGTTTTTCAAATTAAAAGAAAACACATGTTGAAATATAGACAAACCTGTAAAGATGCAAAGTGAAATACTGCAGAAAAATTACAGATAAAAGAGTAAAAAAATTCAAAATTCTTCATCTTTAACACACTGCTGCTTCTCACTTCCAATGACCTTTTTCCAGTTCCTCAGTTGTATGTCGTTCTCCCGTCTCTATCTCCACTTTATATCCATTAGTCCTCATGCTCCAGCCACAGTCTCACCTGCAGTTAACATTTAACTCACTAAATCCTGCTTTTCTCCCTGTGGATAGAGCACTGCCAACATATTTTTCCAAGCGCCAGGAGACAGACATGAACAATTAAAAGCTGTTAAGTGACCTTGTTTGGCAGCAGCAGCAGCAGCAGCAGCAGCACACTGGACAGCAGCGACAGCAGGCAGCTCTCCTGGCACAGCCAGGCTGAGGGGAGAATGAAGCCTTCTCGACAGCGTTCGTCATCCCGGGCCGAGCCCCCGAGAACTTCTGAATGAGTAAAATGATTTGATTATGTTGAGGCTAATGATGAAGGGCATACTTAAATCCATCTCCACGGTTTTCCTTGCTTCTGCCCCTGATTCAGCGCGCTGTCAGCAGCTTGTTAGACGGGTTTTTACTGCAGTACTTCAGCTCACTGCCTCGTCAGATAAATACCGAGAGAACAGAGGAAGAAGAGGAGAGAATGAAGGTCTGACCCACAAACAGGAGCTAATTAACATGTTTCAGAGTGGTCACCAGGGGTGGAAGAAGTACTCAGACATTGTACCAAAATAAAATGAGAAATACAGCAGTGTGGAAATATCACAGGTGGGACCATGTCGTTGTTTTGCAAGTCACAAGTCTTTGCACTCAAGTCCCAAGTTAAGACTGACAATTGCTGAGTAAAATTCCAAGATCTAAACCTTTGAGTTCTGACTTAATAATACAGGACAACACGTCTGAGGAACAGTTTTCATCCTCCAGCGATCAGACTGTTGAACTGTTGTTCTGAACATGAGCTCACTGAGTCTTTTGATGACACTCTTTTCCCTGCACATTACCGGCCTTTTTAGTAGTTTCTATTTTTGATTTATTCATTTATCTTTTTATCAATTGAATGATTTTACTGCACTGAGAACTTTTAATTTTGCTGGTTTTAGATGTGAAACAGTTTTTTGTTTTTATGTTTCAGCATAAAAATGACAATAAAAAGAGTCTGAATCTAATGTGTTCAATTTTCAAAAATCATAAATGCTGTATAAAATTTGTGTTTATTTGTAAAGAAAAAAGAGTTTGCTGGCAGTTGTGGCGTCCCAGTCTTACAGTCTTATTTTAAACCTGCACTTTTTGCATACTGCAATTTGTTTTTTGTTGACCTCTTCACAGTTTTTGTACAGGAACAAAAATATCTTTAGTATCATTCAGTCACATCAGATTAGCTCTTCGTGGTTCTCTTCAGAGACTTGATTGGATGCTGTCGGATCAAACAACTTGTTGGTTTAAACAAGGTGGAAAAATTAGCCGAGGTATCGACCTGCTGGGAATGAAAAAGATGAATTAATTTGTGACACACTTTTTAAATAACATACTTTTTAATCTTCAGGTTTGGGGGAAAATATCAGGCATTTTGAAGTCGAAGTGATTTCACGAGTCATTGGTGTTAAAGTCCAAGTCGAGTTGCAAGTATATTTTAATTTAATTTTAAGTTCAAAAGCATCAAATTTCTGATTCAAGTCCAATTCAAGTCATGTGACTCGAGTCCACACCTCTGAGAAATACCCTGTTTTAAGTAAAAGTCCTGCATTCAAAATTTTGCTTAAATGAAAGTACAAAAGCATCAACACTGAAGTACCAAAAGTAAAAGTAGTTATTGTGCAGAACGTGTGGAAGCCTTACCAGGCAAGTGGGAAAAAAAAAAAAAAAATTCTGGTAATGCATTTTCTTAATCTGATCGAAAAAAAATTTAATCTGTGAAACAGGTAGGGTAAAGTTGTGCTAGTATCATTTTTCTAAATTACTTTTTTCATATTTTAAAACAGGTGAAAAAAAAAAGTTTTAGCAGAAGAATTTGTGTGTTTGTTGTTGTAATACTCATGTTGGCCACACGAGGCTGAAGTGCACCACTACCCCATCTTTTAAATACGCTATGACTGAAAGCATTCATTTTATTTCAGGTGAGTTTTAATTTCTCTAAACACTCTGAACACAAGCTGCATTATATATGTGTATTGTGTGTATGTAATATTACGGTCATGTCTTTCTTTTGGCTAGCGTTTGCTAAACTGATGTTAGCAGTTGGCCTGCTAGCTTGCAGGATTTTTTTTTTTTTTTTTTTTTACCTTATCTTTAATGATGAAACATCCCACTCTTAAGGGGTTTTGAAGTGTGACTAACATTACAGTAAACTCACATTAGTAATGCAGTCAAAGTAACATTGATTGCAGCTGTTGGTTATTAATGAACAATATGTTTTTACTCTTTAGCTAGTGGGCTAACAGCTAATGTCATCTGCAAAGTAACTTAAAGGAACAGTGTGTAAGATTTAGGGGGATTTAGTGGCATCTAGTGGTGAGAACTGCAGACTGCAACCAGCTGAAACTTCTCCTGGTTAGAATTCCCTCAGTGTTCACTGTTCAGGAGGTTTTTACCGGGAGCTGCTTGTAAAACTCAGATTGTTGTCGCTGTCTCCTCCACCTCTTTGTGCATGTGTGTGATAGTCATGTCTCGTATTCAGTTAAAAATCAAAGTTAGTGGTGTCGTGTGAAGAAATGTCTAAAATAATATTACTGTCAATTAATATTTGTTCACTCTGCTCCATATTGAACCTTCCATTTAAATTTTAATGGCCATGTGTCCCACATTTTGCTGATTGACTTTCCCAACAAATGTTTAAATCTTATCTTGAAACAGTGATGATTAAATAAAATTTCTGATTTAAAGTTTCTACTAAAATCTACTAAGTAGTTCTTTTGGTCTGCTTGAGGTAATTTTGGGGTTTTAATGTATTGTGTGAGGTTATTTTTGTTCAAAAATAATTGTTATCATCAATGAATGTTGTCGATGAAATTATGAGCAAGAAAAATAAATAAAAATTTGCAGATTTTCATTTTGGATCACCGCTGAAAATTAAAAACTCAGCGGACATCTACAGATACAACCTCTAAAATCCAAAATGACATTTCTTTTTTTTATATCTTGTTGTATTAATCTGGTGTATCACTGGGGGTTAAGTGTCGTCCTGGGGTCTCCGCTGGTTGCTGGGCAACTGGTCCTGATGTAATTAAATATGGAAAAAGTCAACAGTGACTTGGCATGTGCTCGTGCTGCCAAGTGTGCATGTGTTAAAGTCTGCCTGTCAGGATGAAGCACCTTCACTCAGACATAAAGACTTTAGCATACCAATGTTAATTTGTGTCCCTGCTGCAGATGTCAATACGGACCATATGGAGACATAAAGTCAGCTTCTCCTGTAATTGACAGAATTTTAATACCAGGACCAAACCTGAACAATCAGCAGCAGGTCGAGCTCGTCCCGCCCTGCGCTTTAACTGACATATCAAAGGAGTCAAACAAAGCCGCGGGCTGACAGACAGCGACCTCTCCTTCCTGCCCGTCAACACAACAAAGACATTTGGCGTCCATTTACAGGCAGCTGCCGCTCTGCACACAGCGTGAGGCCGTCCTGCAACAATCTGAAACCAAACAAATTACTGTAAAGAAAAGAAAATCACGTTAGGGACGAGAGTGGAAGTGAAGAGGAGTCACAGCCTGTTGTTCTAATATTAGCCAAGCTATTGTTGTAGGTAAAGCCGGGCCTGCTGGGAGCTCTGTGAATGGTCGTAATACACGAGCAGTCGTGTCATTGTGATTAAATTTTGTGCTCAGGACAATGATCAGAATAATCTGTGTGTGTTTGGTTATTGTGTGTCTTTTCTACCAGATGCATTAGGTCCAATCAGTGGACGTCAGTTGTCCTGCTAGTGTCTCATCCACTGTTGTGTGTGTGTGTAACAGGATTAGATCAGTGTATTGGGACGATACTGAGCTCTTACTTAATATCAGATATCGGTCTGTCACTGACTTGACAACATGACGGAGACAAAAATCTGACAATGTTTGGATGAGAACAGCCTGGAAAAGATGTTTTTTCCATTTAGTTGTCATATGTGTATCTATCAAAGAATCAGCAAAGAAGAAGAGAAAAACCCAGATAATAAATATATGAATACCAAACACAGCTTTCCCCCGCAGCAATCAGGATTTGAACAAATTCAAACAGACAGGATGAAGCTTTTTTCTTCATGTACAATATTTATAATCAATCTGTTATTCATTGTCTTTTTTCAAAATAAACTTATATTGTCGCAGGAAATTTACCGTTGACGTGTTTTTTTTTCTCCAACAACTGCATATGTCGTTTTGTTTAGGCAACAAAAGCACGTGTTTAGGTTTAGGAAAAAAGAACAAGGAATCTTACGGGATGTGAACACCGCTGGGTGACAGTCATCACTTCCGCGTACCCTGCTTGGGACTTTCACCGCCTTAACTTTTGTTCTTCTTCTGCTGCATTTCCCCCTGACGCCACCGAGTGCCGTTAACCTATAACGGCAACCGGCTGAAATCCATGCGTAGGTCAAAGGACATCTTTTTTTGTCTGTGTCTGACGCCGCAAGTCGCTGCCCAAGCGCCGGATTTTAACGGCATTGGAGTAAGAGTGGGATGGAGTACAGTAGCACTCCTAATTTCATTGTGTGTGACAGTAGAAGGCATTCTGATTCTGATTCTGATTCTCAAGGACCTCTTGTTGTTGCGTTGATTCATAAATTTTTTGAAAAACCTGTTTTATTGACTCTCTTATATCGTCATTGTCTGCTGACTCCTCACTCCTTTCAACCAGCCGGTAGGGGCCACATGTTTTCTGGAAATAGCAAACCTTACCGTCTGTTACAGATATTTCTGCCTTCGTCAGGGCTCAAACACTGACACCCATAGAATAGTTTGGTCTCATTTTGAACAGAAGCATCTGCAGATTAATTCCATACCTGACATGCTGTCATCCTCTAAAGTTAGGTACGTTACGAGGTGACTTAGTCCCTGATTTTGTTATCTCCACCACCATCTTGACTGTAAGAGATCCAGCAGGGACAATTCCACCAGACGAAGCTGAAACCCTTGTTTTCGTCCACTTCACAGCGTCATACCACACTGACAGCATTTCAGAAACAAAACGTTCTACCTGTCCAATTTCTTAGACTTGCAGATTTTTTTGATCTGGTGATTTTTTCTTGATATGTGTACTTCTATTTTATGTAATAAAGCAGGCTATGAAGTTAAATGGTTTCCTTTTTTCGTACGTTTTTGTTGTATTTATTGTTCTTATTTCCCACTTTGTTGTGCTACAGCCTACAGACGACGTTAAACCAGTTGTAAGTCCAGGTATGAACGACATGGATCAAAGATTTCTGGTTTGTCTTCATCATTAAAAAAAACACATTCATCCTCATAATTACATTGTATTTGTATTTCACACACAGTGCCTGTTAGCATTAGAAATCAATCAGCTCTTTGCAATGTGCTTGAGGCATGTATTTTTATAAGCTTCCAGGACACTTCTGAAACTTGCTGCTGAAATTACAAAAATCCAGAAAAAATGCTTATTTTGTCCAAAATCCTGAATATTTTGAACTTACTACAACAAAACAGAGAAAATCAACACATCTGAAGGACAAATAGTTATAAAATGTACTGTTTTTTAAATAAAAAATGACTATTTTATAAATAGTCTGTGATTTGACTAACTGATTAAATTAAAAATAATTTCAGCACGTCTAAATGTTGCTTCAGAAGCCTTTTATTTTAATGTTGCAGACAGGAAAATATCATATATCAGTAATACAGAAAATACAGAAAAATCTGTGTCAGTCCTCAAAAACCAGAATCACTCAACCATTCTGCATCTGCCTGCTAAAGTGTGTGTGCGTCCTTGTGCATCACAACCTGTCAGTCTCTCTGTGATATCGACACTTCCTCGTCCACCGCCGCAGGTCACACCGGTGAAAAAGACAAAGTGAGAGTGTGCAGAGCGAGATAGAGGAGAAGGAAGAAGAAGAAGAAGAAGAAGAAGAGGAGGAAGGAGGGGAAAAAAAAGAAACGTTTCACCGCTTTCAGAGAGACTCCATCGGTGAGCAGCACACCCCACCCCTCCACTAATCACATTACCCAAGAAAACTTTTACTTATGGCTAATGGAATTCGCTTAAAATTGAACCGCTGGGGCAAAAGCAGATTTGCATTGATCCAGATATGTATAGAGCCAAAGTCAGTCTATCTATTCTGTGAGGGAATTAAAGGCCGCTAAGCCTATAGAGCCAGACTGTATAATCCTATGTTAAAAGATCAATACTGGCTGGAACCCACGTGAGCCTCTCTCATTGTGTGTGTTGTTCTGTGTCTGCCTGAATATACCCACACTGTATACAACCACGTTATATACAACGTGTGTGTTTCTATCCAGAGTGTATATTTTACCTGTAAATCCTTCAGTTTGTGGGATCTGGCTCGTCGCTGCTCGTCTGTGGCCCCATCTCATCGTGAAGGAAGGGCTCTTTTGGGTGGGTTGAAGGGGTGTGGTGGGGGCTTTGCAGTCAAACTGTTAACACCATACAAATAAGCCCGGCTGCCCGGCGTTTATTTAGTCTGACACCCATCGTCTAGCGTGCCCTCTGACAGCTTTCACCCCAGGGAAGAGCAGAAGAAGCAGCAGACTGAGTTGGCAGCCAAAATGCAGTGGGTGCAGCTCTGGCTTCAACGATCAGAAACCATCTGGATATGAGATACAACGTCACGGTGCTCGCCTCCTGTGCATTTCAAAGAAGGGTGAGAAACTCACTTGGCGCAACAGAATCTGTGTCCAAACTGCAACGAGATTTTTGAGCAGTCAATGTCAGTGTTTTACAATTATTTTTTTCTACAATATCTGACACTACAAAAGGTGGTATCAAGTAAAACTACCCAGTTAAGGTTTGGAAAATATCATGGTTATGTGGGTTAAACGCAGCAGTGGGAAAAGTACACAACTCTATTACTTGAATCAAAGTATAAATACTCCTGGTCAAATATTACACCAATACAAGTGAAGGTTGCGGAGTCAAATTATGACTTGAGTTAAAGTACTGGAGGACTTGCTTAAAAAAAACAAAAACAAACGTAAGTACTTAAAGCCCCTACAAGGAACTTTCATTTTGAGTTGATTTTGGCGACCCTGTGGACAAAAGCGGTAGTGTTTTGCCGGAATGAAGCCTACATTTCCCATGAGCTCTAGCAAGTATTGTTGTAAAGACGCTTACCTGGCTCGCGCATGTGTTTGTTTTGGGGATGGATGAAACAACAAGACGGGAAAACTTTGCCCCCGCTCCTATCGGGGATCCCAGCTCACCTCTGCCGCGCCCCAGCTCCACCTCTTTGGCATAAGCGCCACTGCCGCCGCGGTCGGCTGGTAAGGCTGAAGGCCTGTTTGGCGAGCACTTCCACGGCTTCTTGGACTGAGTATGGAGCGGTGCCTCGCCTCTTATTTCTCAGCACTCGCTGGACCCTGTCGACGCCTGGCTGGTACCTGTCGTCGGCCCGGATGAGGTGTTCCAGCCCCGCAGCCCCTGCTCTCCTCGTCCCCACTGGTGCGGGGTGAATCTGCGCAACCTGCAGCCTCTGTGTGTGGCTCCCCGGACAGCTAACGCCATGGACCCACTGGCTCCTGCCAGGATTGGGCTGGTAAATGCTAGATCGCTAGTGAACAAAACGTTTATCCTGACTTTCCGAGGATTGGATTTTCTCTGTGTGACTGAGACGTGGCTGACTGTTGGTGAGTCCAGTGCTTTCACAGAACTTTTACCCGATGATTGCTGCTATTTTAACTCCCTGCGGACGTCGGGTCGAGGAGGAGGAATAGCGACTATTAATAAGAGTCACTATAAATGTAAGCAGCTAGGTAAGATGACGTGTGCCATCTGAGTGCTGTAAATCGTTTCGTCCTGGGAGCGACCTGGGGCGGACCCGGAAACAGTTTCCTAAAGGTATGGATATACACTATATAGAAATAGCTTATCTTCACACCGATGGTCTCATTTGCTGTTGTAGGTCACGCACAGACATCAGCAGAAATGAGACTTTTGCATATCCAGTTAAAAGTTAGCTAAAGTCAGCTAAACGCTTTACAACTATGGTACTTGATCCAAATATGGAAAATGAGCTAAAGAGAACATTTGAAGAGCTACATGATGATGTCGAGTCTGTCGCCCACCGCAGACATTATCTGTCCACAACAAAAGCTTCCTCGGGATAACAATGGATATCACGTCACTGGATATAATGTTACTGGGACTAAAAAGCTACAGAAGCGCTATGGCTTAATATAACGTTACAGCACTGTGGTGAGGCCAGCAGGTCGACAGTGACTTCAGAGATGGTGATAGACGTGTTTCATTAAGATGCTCTGGTAAGAATTGTTCATATATCTCTATCTGACTTGACTATCTTTTATTGTTTAGGGCTAAAATGTTTTAGTGAAAGGGAACTTCAGTTTGTGAAGGAATACTGCATGCTGCACATCGTTTTAAAACCTGGCCAAAAATAACAGAGTAACGCACCGTTTGGTAACAGTAACTGAGTTACTGAATTTAAAAACTAACGCGTTAGAGTATTAGTTACTGCCAAAACTAACGGTGTTACTGTAACGCTGCCCAACACTGGTCGTCAACTACTGGCTCTTGGGCAGTGACTTCTGCGTCAGACAACAATGAAAAAAGTTGTTCTTTCACATCGGCATGATACGTGGCCGGGTGCTGTCAGTGTCTAACGGCGCCCAGTGGTGTCAGGGGGAAACGTGGCTGGACAACAACGTAAGGTAAGGGGGAAAATGTCAGAGTAGGGCAGGCAGGAGGGGTGGTGGATGGGTCCAACAACGGTGTTCGCTTCCCGTGAGAATGTAAAGCCAAACCCAGACCTAACCGCATGCTTTTGTTGCTGAAACCCAACCATGTGTGTTTATTGTTTAAGGAAAAGAAAGTTAATTTATAGTGTTTTTAAGAGACTGTATGCAAACTGTAAATTTCCTGTGAAAATGGAAGTGTATTTTGAGAAGACATGATGCATGTAACAGGCTGAAGTTGACACTTGATGTGTACATTAACTGATACTGATACAAATGATGGACAAAACTACAAAAATAAGATTTAATGTATCAGATTTATCCTTTCAGATTTCCAGATGTTCAGATTTTGAGGCCAAAGTATTCACACTGCCAGCGACTGAATGTTTCTGAAGTCCATTCGCACCATTATTATCTCAGCACAGCTTCAGGACAGTGTTCTTTCTTTGCATGTGCTTAACATGGAATCAAAGGGGGAGATTAGCTAAGTGGTCAAACCTAATCAAATCACAAGGTTTTAACTGGGCGACATTGATCAGCTCGGGAAAATAATTCCTGCTGGCAGTCCATCAATCTCATCCATATTCACCCCCCCCCCGCCTCGAACATCTCCACCGTTCCCCCCCGCAAACCCTGAGAATGTGCTAAATGACCTCACACACTGACAGCGTCGCCACGCACACACCCGATAGTGACCTCATTGATGAGCCAGCTCCTGCCAATACTGAAGCACACACACTCTCGCACACACACACACACACACACACAGGCTCATCAGTCAGGAGGTCACAGCGAACCCATCATCATCACACCGGCTGCACCGGGCAGCAGCGGCAGCAGCAGCAGCAATGACATTGGTGAATCTGATGACTAAGAAAATCCAAATATGAGATTAGTCCCTCTGACTATCCTGCTCCTAAGTGCCACTCCACACAAATGGGGCCCTAAGAAGATAATAACCGTACAATTGCTTTTATAGGGATGGAGTTATTCAATTACAAGCTCCTGGAGTGAAACGTTGCTATAACTGTACCACGACCGGACACGGCTGGCAGAGGAGCCATTTTTAACCATCGTTGGAAAAAAATACATCTTTGTGGTTGTTTTGTTTCTTTGAGGACGAGAATAAATCTGTGCTCATGTGTGTTTTTTCTTTGCATTTCGCATTTTAGTCCAGGATAAATCCACCATGTGCACGTGCTCTTGACCTGGAAGCTGCCCAGTCAACATGTTCTCATCCCAAATTGTCACAGATCGTCACAATCTTTCATGCTGTTTTCCGCAAGTTTGCTCGTACAACTGTTCCAGAAAATGAACTGCATTAATTGCTTAGGAGCAGGAGTGATGGGATATGATTGTAAACATAAAGAACAGTCTCAAATGATACAGAACGCTTTTCACGTCTACATATTACACACTAGGTATCCTCCTGTGTCTGCTGTTGAAGTCAGTGGTTGTTGGACCCATCCACCCGCCCTACCTGGACTGTCACAGCCTTAAATTTCATTCTTGTTTCCCCTTCATGCTGCTGGGCGCCGGTAAACGATGGCCCAATCCCAGTACCCCCCCTTGTCCACTATCCCTCAAAATGAAGCAATGAACGGTAGGGGTTTAAGTCTTTCCCTAGGAATTGGGACACCACTCACTATGTCACTGCGTCGGTTACGTTCACGCATACGTAACTATTTTAAACAGGGAGCTGCGAGACATCTACATTGCATCCATCCATCTACAATGGAGTCTCATTCATCCTACCGATCGCGTTTGCCGTATTCATCACGCTTCGTTTGATGAACGACAGACGACAGGGGACTTGTGCTAGCTAGACAGTTAGCTAACGTTACGAGGCAGCATAGTTATGCTAGCTGGCGTGTTATTGTAATATGAAAAGTCTGATCATTTTGCAGAACAGGACAGATGACAGACGCCAGATAGTGCGAGCTAGCTAGCTAACAAGCAACCTGACAACGGTAACGTTAGCTATGTATGAACTTTTTTCCCCATCTCTTGCTCGGTGGTAGCCATGGCGACGTTTACCCCTCGCTGGCAAGTCAGCATCTGAAATCTCTCGCTCCGAAGGGCTAGTTTCATACCCACTACCCCTCGTTATGCCCCCTACCCCTACGCTCAAAAAGGAATTGGGACACCACTACCCCTCGCGGGAACGCGCAAATGTAGGGGTAGGGCTAAAAGGGAGTATTGGGACGCGCCCTAAAATGGTGACCGGCCACACATCATGCCAACATGAAAGGACGGCTTGTCTGACGTCTGAAGTCACTGCTCAAGCGTCAATTTCCGATAACTTCATCACACATCTTACCTGCCCTATGGGGACAGTTCAGCTCTTTACATTACATTATCATTGCGAATTGACGTTTTTTTCCTTCAACAACAAATGCACATGTTTTGCCAACACACACATAGTTGGATTTAGAAAAAAGAGCAGGGTTTGGCTTTACAATCACACAGGAAGCAAACACCAGCCTCCTGGGTGAAAGTCGGTGGTTGATGGACCCATCCACCCCTCCTGCCTGCCCCATTTGGACTTTTGCCACCTTAACTCTCATTGCTGTCCCGCTGTGTGTCCCCCTGATGGGCCCAGTGACGGGCTGTGTATCATGCTGTTTGCTTCTTTTGTTTGTAGTGTCTATAGGCAGCACTCTGGGGAAGGATAAGTGGGTTTGTTTGTTATGTTGGCCG
This sequence comes from Epinephelus fuscoguttatus, assembly GCF_011397635.1. Taxonomy (NCBI): domain Eukaryota; kingdom Metazoa; phylum Chordata; class Actinopteri; order Perciformes; family Serranidae; genus Epinephelus; species Epinephelus fuscoguttatus. The sequence continues at coordinate 6,306,854 of NC_064759.1, forward strand.
TGGTTCACCCTAAAGTCCGAGCTTCATATTGTGCCTGAGTTTGTTGCATCGCCTGCGATTAGCAGAACACCATTTTTCTAAAATCAACTGTCAGACTGGAGCGTAACACTGTGTATTCTGCGTGCAGCTCTGAGCACCATCACTGCCTCAGTTAAAAGTGCCAGATAAAGCTGGAAAGTTACCTTTGAGTTGGGAATGTTTTATTCAGAGTTCACCTCAAACATTCATGCTGCACACATGGCTTTAAAAGAATGAGGTGTCATTCTGCGCTGGAGGTGACCATCTCGCACGAGTCACATTTGGGTTTAATTTGCATATCAAGTGCCTTTTTAACGTCACCAGATTTAACTGAACTGCCACCTCTGGATGCATTTACAAGTAATAGAAATAAATTACTGGACAACAACAACAATCTGTCCTGAAGCCCTTGACTGTAAGCAGACCTGCAATATGGTCTTTACCTCGCTGTGCCTCCACCAATGAGAATTAACTGCCGCCGTACGGTGGACCAGGCCGGCTAAAAGAATGAGTGCGTTTGACCATTCTTCCTCGCCTCTTTGGCAGCATCCACTCAGAGCTGTTGAAAGTCCAGAGGCAAGCGCGCCCTCTCCCCAACCCGCTACCTTCAACTTAATCCTGTTTGTCCCCGTTTACCAGGATTGAAGTGGAGAGGCCTCTCTGTATCCCCCCACCCCCACCACCACCACTGCCTCCCACGTTTAAAAACATTTCCTGGACCATATCTATGTGCCCTCATCCAGGACAACTTCTATTACTTACAAATTACAGGCTCAGTAACCCAGTTACCCACTGAGGCTCCAGTTCTTCTGGAAATCGACAGGGTTTCCAGGGGACAGCAGCTCGGCCAAGGGCAAACCGCAGCTGAGCAGGTTCTCTTTATAAAGGGAGAAGTCAGGAGTTGGGACACAAGATTGTTTTTTTTTTTTTTCTTTAAACTGTTGTGGCTGACATGAAAAATGTACTTTTTACTATCATGTAAAGGGAACTGTTCTGCTTTTCCTTATTGTCTATCATATATAATGTTCATATCAAACACGGCCAACGTTTCAAATAAAGAGGTAAACTTATTCAAAAGTAATCCCTGTGAGCAAAGACCTCAGAATACTCTATTTAACGCTTTTTCTACTTTGGTGACAAGGTGACATCTGATTGTGACCGGCTTAACCCTCTGGCTTCTGTATGAGACGCCCCTGACTTTGAGTGTCACAAACTGGCTCAGTGAATGTGACAAGCGTAATGTATTAAACCAGAATTAACTTAAATACCCGATGGAGCGTGTAGGTCAGCACAGTCAGTGATGAAAGCCATGCCTGGGTGTGTGTCAGGTGTGCTGTGGAGGTGCTGAAGGAGCAAACCAAAAGCAGTGATGCCAGGAGGATGTCTGCTGCAGGAGGGAGCACGCTTGTGAAAACATGAGGCAGCGTTTATAGCCTGGGAGGCCCAGGTGAGCTTAATCAAGGCAACGACCCTCCCATGGCAGCCAACTGCCTTTTGAGGTTGGCTGGAACATCCTCCAAGACAGAGGGAGGGGCGTCACATCAGCACATCATCAAGAGTGAGAGAGTTGTGCAGAAGGGACAGGAGGTGGAAGGAAACAGGAACAAAAACAAAACAAAAAAACCCCCAAACAAATGTGACAACTCGAACCACCAAAATATATCATTTAATCATTACATTAATATGATAAACATGCGGGCGACTAGTTGACTAATGGCCCTAAATGACGACTATTGGTTGACTTGGAAAATTCTTAGTCGAGGGCAGCCCTGGTAAAGAGCGACACTATTTAAATCCCAGGTGCTGGTATTTAAAAAAATATTTTAAGGAAAATCTGTTGAGGAATATTTTATTTGCTCATTGTCACATCACTATCACATGACAATCGATCATCACGTGCCTCCGTTCTCCCCCGAGAGATCCTCAGTAAAGACTTATAACAGCCATTAAAATTATTGATTGATCATCCTCAGACGCTCAGAGGTGGAGATGTGCCTGCGGATAATCACCCATGAGCCTCTGAGGCATCAGTGATTAAGTGTGTAAGTGGTGGATTGAAGGGGAGATCCTATCAAACTGTGGTGGAAGTTAAAATCTTGCAAGTGCAAACAATATTTTACATTTTATGCTTTTCAGGGTCTCTTTAATGTTTTGATGTAATCAGTTCACAAGAATGGGAGAAACATGCTTTGATTTATTTTAGGAAATATGCATCGTACAATCATGTGTCCATCATGCTGTCAGCTTTATAGGTTTGAGTGTACCATAATAATAACCATTTTTGCACTGAGCGTCTGCTGATATTATTCTGCAGCTTACATTCAGTGATTGAAAAGATTTTTCTGTGCGACCACACACCCTGGTCGTCCGTCTCTCCGATGGGTCTTAAAGCTGAAAAATGTCAACCCACCATCCATTCTTTCCTCCAGACTCAACCTCGGTGCTGATCCTGCAGCACAATACCTGGATGCTGCTCTGTTTTCTTAGGAAACGAGGCCATGATTCAACAGTGAGGAGAGAGACAGCTCGGCTTAATGACAGCCACACAGTCTTCCTATAGCTGCTATTTTTATCTGCCATCAATGAGAGTGTGATACCTGTGAAGAATGCAACAGACACACACAGTCACACACTGTGAAGCTGCTGGCATGCTTCATCCAAACTGCTTGTTGGATGATCGCACTAGTTTTTTCTAATGTCGGCTTCTGAAGATTCAGGAGAGTTTTGCTCCCATGATCTCGATTGTTGGATATAAAACTCAGTGCAAACTGTCTTAAGTCGGTCTCTTCTTTCATCTTGACGTGAAAATCAAACATGTTTAATATTATACTAAGTTTTTAGTCTTGGCTTGTACAAATACTAAAGTTTAATGACATGAACACTGTCGATAAACAATAGCTGCACTTTCTCCAGGACCAACACATTCCCACTCCAACCCTTAAACTAAGTCCAGGGTATTATAGATCAGAATTAACTACAAAACCATCCATTTTGTAGCAGTTTTGTAGCCTTCTGGTTTTTGGCAGTTACAAGTTGCTGTATCTTTGCCACTGCAGCTTACTCATCGTTCCCTCCACCTCCACACTGAGCTGCATCCATTCGTGGAGCCAGGCCAGCGAGAGACCGTGTGATATACGAGGCTTTGATAAGTGCGGAGGTGTGGAGATCTCGGGACACACGGACCTGTTAGGTTGCTGGAGCGACCTGCGGGCCTCTCACAGGAGGGGATTAGGTTAAGCTAACTCTCAGTCATTTACAGTTTATCACGGAGGAGCCGCTGGTTCTGCCAACTACTTTAGAGCACTTTCAGCAGAGAGGCTGGGTCTGGGAAATTTCACACAGATCGAGGCTTCATTGTTCTTATCAACACACACACACACACACACACACACACACACAGAGGCGTGCACTCATAAATGATGTATGTACACAAATGCATTTATTAGAAAGCCAAAGGATCAAGTAAATTTTCTCATTTTATTAATCAGCAATGTTTCTCTTTGTTCAAAAGGTTCTGCGATTACAAAACAGATAATCTCTCCAAAAACACTTTGAATTAAGAACTAATGTGCTTTAACCTGCATTTCTTGAATATTAAATGTTACAAAATCAACCAAAAAAAAAATCTTAATGAAGTAAAAGTGAACAGAAATGACAAATACTGAAATCAATATTTATTTGATCTTATCAGTGTGATATGTGTCATGGATTTCCAGTCTGGGCCTACCTACTGTTATAATTCATATAATTCTGTGAATTACTGGTGAAATTATTAAACTCTTCAACGTGATGTATGTATTCTCTTGTCCACCTCTGTTACTGTCTTTATTACCTGTGAATGATGAAGTGTTGACATCTGCAGTGATATATTTCTCATTTATCAGGTCACTTAAGAACACTGCTGCTACAGTGTTGCACGTCGGTCCATCCTGGAAGAGTGATCCCTCCTCAGTTGCTCTTCCTGAGGTTTCTACCATTTTTTTCCCCGTTAAAGGGGTTTTTGGGGAGCAGGACTCCTTTTTTTTATAAATGCTTTTGTGAATGGAAGTTGCCACCCTGTTCTCACTCCAAAGTCGTCAAGTACCACCGCTTTTTCAGTGCTTTTGGTGTCAGACGCCTGATGCCAAAAACCACCTTTTGCAGTGGTATGATACGTATGGGTGGTGTCACGTCAAGTTAAATGCCACTGGTAACGACATAAAAGAAGGAGCTGGAAAGTCCCTATAGGGCGGGCAGGAGGGGTGCTGGATGGGTCCAACACACCCCTGACTTTCACTTGGGAGCCCACCGGAGCAGAGTGTGTAGCGATTTGTATCATTTGAGATCGTTCTTTATGTTCACAATCATATCTCATCACTCCTGCTCCTAAAAAAAAAAAAATCAGCATTCATTAAGACTGTGCATTTAATCTACTGAGATATTCATATGAGCAAACCTGCGGAAAATAGTATGAAAGATTCAGGACAAGGATACAAAGACATTAGGCTGATTGTCTCTGACTATAACAAATGTGCCAAAGATACAAAGCCATTAAAAAGAAGGGCTCATTTATTCTCCCTTCATGCACAAAACTAGATCCTTTCATTTCAAACCTTGCAAACATCACTGCCCACGTGCCTCCATGCGATACTATGCTACAATTTGTTCTATTCCACCATTTTTAAAATGTCTTCATCCTCTCCTATGGTCTTGTCTCGGTTAAACTATGCTACACTGCCCCCATGATCTCAGGTGGTACTTCACCTTTCTGTCTGTATCTGTAAGCTCTCAGAGAACGTGCACAAATACGGACAAAAGAAAATGCATTTACAGGAGGCTCCGTCCATGTCCGTACATATTTAACGTTGAGCATAAATAAGTCTTAAATTGAAAAAAAAAACAAGCAACAAAAAATAATATGAAATCAATGTGTCACACCACGTACATGTGCATGCACTGTCAATTCATTAGATATGATTCCATCCACTTATCTTAACGCACAGTTTCTATTTTGTATTCCAGAAGTGGAAAAAAATAATAATTTGAGAACAAACCTAGAAACAGACATGTTGCAACAACGTTTTTACACTCAGTTGAGAAGGTGGAAAGGTTTGTGTGTCATAACGGAGAACATGTGATAAAGGCCGACAGATAAAGGACTGATGTTGTGGTACCTGCGTCTTCAACTCGGCTCTGCAGCCACTGTTACAAACATCCACTCCACCAGACAGCAGGACATCAGGACTGATGTCACTGAGACGTCCTTGGTTCAAGCTCGAGCGATTTTTAGAAATACGTTTCATGGAAACTAACTAACCTCTCTTTCTGTCTCAGGCAGACATGAATTGTTTTCTTTTCTTTATATCCTTGCACACACACTCACACCAGACACACACTACCTTGTGTCTCCTCCAGTTTACCTCCCCACCACCAGGCTTTGAGGGCAACAAGCACAGTAAGTAGCTAGCTAATTAGCTAATAACCCGCTAATCAAATTCGCAGCCACCGGCCCTTTGAGGCTCAGGACGGTCCATTAGCATCAGCGACTGTCGTCAGAGCTCTGATCCGTCCGATATTCAGCCAAAGAGTCCAACATTTCTCATCCAACGTTGCACCTTTATCCATTCACAGGCCCTGCTGATAACAGCCCTCCTGTCTGAAATGAAACGTCCCTTTGAATGTCTGCCTTTACAGTAAATGACCCAACACACACACACACACACACACACACACACACACACGCTGCCTTTAAGAGCGCACAGCTCTCCTCGCCTCCCCAATTAGGCCTCTAATTTGGCTAATGGAGCATTAATGGAGAAAGAGGCTGCTGAAGACCCGAGCTCAGCACAATGTCCTCCAAACCAACAACACACACACACACACACACACACACACACACACACACACACACACACACACACACACACCACCCCCCAGTACCCAAACCCCTCCACCCCAACCCAATACAACACACACACACACACACACACACACACACACACACACACACACACACAGAGATTAGATTTCACTAACAATAGTATCAGAATGCCCCTCTCTGGAGACAACACACGCACACACACACACTTCAGATAGGCTTCTTTTGACTGGAGCCACACACACACACACACACACACACACACACACACACACACACAATTTAAAAACATTCAGAAACATGTTGGCTGGGCCGCTCTATATCTATGAGCCTACAGGGGCACAAGAAATAACTAATACCGATCTCATTCCAAAGTTGTCAAATACCGGCGCTTGGGCAGTGACACCAATGAAAAAAGATGTCCTTTCACGTCGGCATGATACGTGGCCGGGTGCTGTCAGTGTGTAACAGTGCCTGATGGCGTCGGGGGAAACGTGGCTGGACAGCAACGTAAGTTAAGGGGGCGAAAGTCCAAGTAGGGCAGGCAGGAGGGTTGGTGGAAATGAAAAAGGAAAACTTATTCTGTTTATGAGGAAGATGTTTCGTCATGGATATGCACACAAAAGTATGCATAATATGTGCAAAGTGATGTTTTATGCAGGTTATATGTTGTATATTATTAAAAAAAATACTGAAACACAAACACACACTTTCCTTAAACTCCTCTGTGCAACACACTCACAGAGAACACACACACATACACATCACACTCATTAAAGGATGTGGACAGCATGGGAATGACTGCAGCGCTGAGAGGAGGATCAACATGGCGCCATCACCCTGCTCCTTATCAAACACACACACACACACACACACGTACACACACAAACACTGGTGGTCATGTACTGTATATGTACATAACCCCATGTGATACTCTAAACATGTATGACCTGTCTCGCTGGGCTCTGCCTCGGCCTTCATATCTCTGTCATGTCTCAACTCACATTTTTTGTGCCAAATATATACATTTAAAAACTCACAGAGGCAAAATTCAAACCCAAAATCTTTCCCGAGAAGCTCCCACATGTTGCCAATATGAGGTCATCACCTGATGCGTCATGTTTCAGCAGCATTAGTGAATATTGGCCCTGTGTTGTGATAAGGCTGCAGCGAACTGCTCCCATGATGCCTTGTTGGGCTGCGTTGGAGTTTCCAAGGCATGACGGCGCTGGCGACAGCCGTATCTTACGCTCTGACCCTTTTCAAGTCAGCCGCTAGCACTTCAGTCTCTCTCTCTGCTGCTCACACACACACATACTCACACACACACACACACACACACACACACACACACACACACACACACACACACACACACACATCCTCCCCACATCTGTAGATAGTGTCACTGCTCCAGTCTCCAGGCCTACGATAAGGGGACCCCTGAAAAAAGAGGAGGGGTGCAGCGAGTGCTCATGGCGAGCAGTCTGAGAGTGGAAACCCAGAGAGAGTGAGACAGAGAGAGTGTGTGCAGTCATGCTAATCTCCAGCCCGGCTCCATAAACACTGCTGTGGCCCTGCAGAGCCACATCCTGAGCAGCCGAGCAGCCCCGCGGCTCCAAGTCTGATGCAACACGTCACACCACGCTGCCGCCGCCGCTGCCCACCGACAACAGGACCAGATAAGCTCAGACCCTATCTGATGATGTCATCAATTAGCATTTCTGGTGATTGGGGGGAGGACACATGACTCAAGAACATTTAAAACTTTAAAAATAAGATATTCAGACCCAGAAAAGCGAAATTTCATGAAAACTGCATCAGTGCTGTTCCAGATATTTTACCCATGATGCAAATTTGTATCTTTGACTACAAATGAAGGAAAACGAGACTAATTCGATGACAGTGAAAAGTGGGACAGGAATGAAAGAAATTTAATAACAATCCTTATTTGTGGAGATGTTTCATTAAAAGCCAAAATGTCGATCTGCTGGTGGCGCTAGAGGAAAAGTCGGGATCAGTAGAGTCAGTAGGCTTCCTGTTTTGTTTTGTTTTTTGCGTGTGCGTGTGTGTGTGTGTGTGTCTGTCGACCCCTTTGTATCATTCTGTCTCCTCTTGAACTTCTGAGGTTTTTGTGGGTCTGTGAACGCATCGCAGGTGAAACTCTTTATTAGTTCTTGTTTTCTTCAGCAGCAGTTTGTGGAATTTAAGTCGCGGGGTGGATAACTGATCAGTCGATCCAGTCAGAGCTGATCAGATCAATGGATGAGAGGAGCAGCTGCAGCGAGTGAAAGCAAACTTTTATACCCAACAGCTAAGTTTCACATTCGCTGAAATTTCCTGACACACTGCTCCTTTATTTCCAACTCATACAGTATATAGATTTATCACTTCCTGCTCTCCATCCGAATTTTGCAAGTCACCAGAGTCACCTGATTGTAACAAGCTATTCAAAAAATGTGCCTGTACCATTAATTCCAATACAAAACCCAGTGACTCAATGTGCAGACAATGATGTAGAACTAGAGGAAAAAACATCTACACACACTACAATGACATCTGGTGTTGTTTTGTAACATTTCCGTTTTATTTATGACTTAAAAAAGATAAATTTAAGTTGTTTGCAAAAGGCGAGCAACCAAGCTAGGTCAGATTTAACAATAAGAAATGTGGATCTGAAGAGGTTGTGAACCACAGGCCTATGATGACCACAACCTTACAGCTGTGAGCCTGCCAGGCTGCCTCTGAATTTCTTGTAAGACACATTAAATCCCGCATTAGCTTTTCAGGTCATTTCCAGGAAACATAAAGTATAAGAAGGTCAGTCAAAACACATTATACTGCTGCTAACATCTGTTCCCTGATGTGTCCTGTTATATTTCAAAATGCTGATTGTCTCAGTGATGGTGTGTTTGTCATCTTATCACAAACTACATTCTTTTGAACATATTATTATTGTCTACCTTTGATTTCCCATTCACAGGAAAAAAAGAACATAAGTCGTTTTTCCTCTGCCTGCGTTTGGATTGGCTCCCTGAGATTAAAGTGGGCCGTGATTGGTCGATACAGAGAGCAGGGTTAGGTTGTGAGAGTCAGAAGCAGATAAGAGCCGGAGCCAGACCAAATAAAGACCAACAGTCTGTTAGCATTCCTCACGTTGCTCGATATCCCCCAACCACACACAGAGACATTCCTCTGCTGTCACACAAAAACCACAAACACACTCTCAGCACATGAATTTAAATTTAACAAGATGATGTGCCAGGTAAGAAAGTTTCCCACTGTTTATTTGAGCTGCTTGAACATGTTGAAAGCTCATTTTATAATCTTAAAAACACCTGCAGAGGTGATGTGGCGCACAGCTCAAAGACAGACGAGTGTATCACAAATATGCACACAAAATAATGGACACAGCACGTGAATCTGGGGAGCAGCACAGTCATCATTGTGGTATGATGGAAATGTGGGACATAAATACATTTTTTTCAAACCTGATTTTAAACTGCAGACACAGTCTTTCATTGTAGGATAAATAGGTTTAAAATGTTCAGCTCTATGGTAATATAAGTCTATCATAGGGTAAATACAAGAAGAACAAACAAACAGAAAACTGCAAAACAAAGTCTGCAAGATGACAAAGACCAGGATCTTGACATATCAGTGCAAACAGACTCTACAGAGTCCAAACAAAGGACAGAGTAAAAGGTCAATGGCTGTGTGAAATTGCGGGATATCAGCACAAATTGAAACACGCTGTCGTACACGCTGACCCAGAGCATCCCAACATGCTCAGTGGGTGACATGTCTGGTGAGGATGCAGGCTGGGCAAGACCAGGGGTGTTTTCAGCTTGCAGGATTGTATAGAGATCCCTGCAACATGAAGTCATGGCGGCCAACGAATGGCATGATGATGAGTCTTAGGATCTTGTCATGTTTTCTCTGTACATTCAAACTGACATCAGTAAAATGCACCTGTCTTTGTTGTCCGCAGCTTGAGCCAGGTTAAATACACATATGTCCGCACACCAAGTAGCTTCCTTGGGCCTGAGGAAGTCTGAGGAATCTACTGGGTGTGCAGACAAATTTTGGCCGTGAGACCCGAAATGTTTCACAGTATTAAATCAATCTAAGTGGGAGCTACTAGGTGTGTGGACTTATTTGTTATTCACTTTGCCAGATGTTCTTCTGGTCCATCACCCACTCCATTGGACGTTGGGATGTGTGTGTCTCTCTCTGTTTATAGAGTTACAATATTGGAATTACGCAACGCCATCTGCACCATCTGCCATCTGCTCGGTACACTGTTAACCGGGATTCATCTGTGAAGAGAACAGATGCCATCGGCAGTGAGCAGTTGCTCACTCAAATCAGTGACGATGACAAACTGCTGTCAGGTGAAGACCCTGGTGAGGATCACGAGCATGCAGATGAGCTTCCCTGAGATGGTTTCCGGTGGTTCGTGCAGAAATTGTTTGCTTGTGCAAATGAATGACTGCATCAGCTGCCTGAGTGGCTGGTGTCAGACGATCTTGCAGGTGAAGACGCTGGATGTGAGGTCCTGAGCTGACGTGGTTACTTGTGGTTTGTGGTTGTGTGTACTGCCAAATTCAGGGAAACATTCATTTCATAGGCAACGGCTCTGGTGGACATTTCTGCAGTCAATACGCCAATGACACGCTCCCTCAAACCTTGTAACATCTGTGTCTCTTGCTGGAAAGCTTGTCTCCTCTTCACCTTTGATAATAAATCATGATTTATTGGTTGATTAAAATGTTGTTTTATTCTGACTCTGCACAGTAAATAAAGTCATCACATAAATAAAGTACTTGAGTAAATGTACTTAGTTACTTTCCATCACTGCATCTGATACTCATAGATAAAATCTCAAGTATCAGTATCAAGCTAAAATTGGTTGGGTTGTAAATTAGCAACATGCAGTATATAAGCAGCGGTTAGACAGGCTGGTTCCTATGTTTGGCTCATTTCACAGGATGTCGACCGTCAGTGTTTCCTGTCAGAACCAGTGGTGACTCAGGCTCTTCAAACTGTCGTTGAGTTTCAGTCCAGATGAATGAGAAGCTGTCAAGTTCAGGACAAAAGCTCCCGAGTGGGAACTGCCATCAGCATCAGACACGGAGAGCTTTCTCTTCCTAAACAAAACACCAGGCGTCAAACACAACAACCGGTCGCAGTTAAAAAACGCAGAGCAAGAACGCGTACGCCCTCTCACACTTTCGCTCATTCATGCCATGAGAAGCAGGATGCTGTTTGTTACGAGCGATTGTTTTGCTTGTGTCAGCTTTTACGAGTGAATGAGGAGATGTCGAGTTCCTGTTCCTCGTGGCTCGGACCACCCAGCCTCCAGAGTCTGCATGAGAGTCTGCATGATGAAGCAACATTCTCTTCCATCGTTTGCCTCCGTCTGGGTCTGAATCTCCTGACCATGTGTGTGTGAACACATTCAGCGCAGCTATGTAGTTATGTGCAAACACACACAGATTGAAGACTTTTCTGACTGACAAGAGGGGAGCCAAATCTGTCACACACAAACAGCTGGTGTTTTGTGCATTTGTATTTATTACCATAGATCTTTACTGAAGAACCAGAGACCCAGTACTGCCTCCTGCCTCCTTATTACCCTGGTAAAATCATCCTGATGACATGAGCTCAACATTCTGTGCCGCGAGATCGGCGATGAGTGCTAATCTTGCGACTACTCTGTGCCTAACCTGATGACATCACACTCGTCGTGAAAGACAACCAGGGACAATTGGTGTGGACCATCGTGTAGTGTGTCATGTCTGTCATCTAAGTCACGGCACGATTTTATGACTCTACAATCCTGTAACCTGACATAGTGACTGTTGGAACGGACAAAAATGAAAATGGCAAGAATGGTTTGGTATTAGCAAAACCAGTTTTATTGATTTATTTATATTTTTACTTTATGTCAAATCAGCATTTTCTCACTGATCAGACAAACTGTCAGCCAAACAAATAGGCAGGAAAAAACTGTTTATTATAAAATAACAGACTTGAATTAAAACTTTATTCTGTTTTTTAGAGACTCTGTGACGTATGAACATGTCCTCCAATAACATGACATCATCAGGCATCATCATTTTTTTAGAAGTGTGATTCTTAAATTACAGGCACAAAATCAGTTTTTGAGACATGTAACACTGATTTAGTGAAATAACAAACTTAACATGTTTTATTTTTTTCCCCAGTAGCCTGACACTTGGGATAGGGTTCAGTCTTTTCCTCTGCAATGTATTTTCTTTTAAGAACAAATCTAGAACATGAATCACAGCAATTATGCTGAGTGTTAAAAAGAAATTAGATCTTTTTAAATCCCCCTTTGGCACAATCCTTTATTGCACACTGAATCCAAATAATTAACTTCAGGTAGCAACTTCCTTTGATGAAAGTGCTCAAGAGTATTGCATCTAAAAGATGTTACAGGACGTGGCTAAGTGTGTAATAATTCCTCCATTTATTTAGGTCACAACAAGCCACGACTTAAACTTGACAGCCATTTTTATCTTTGATCTCAGGTTATACCTCAGCGTTCGCACCTCCTCTGTGCGTAAACGTTTGTTGGCGGGGTGTTAACAGATGATGCTTGGAGAGGGCCGCTGGCATGATGATCCACTCACTTCAAAGACCATAAACATGTCTGTTGTATCTTCAGCACAAATTGCTGTATGTCCCATTTTAGCCTTCATGTCTGTGGAGCGTACAACAGTGCCTGTGTTGTTGAGGGTGTAACTGCAACTACGGCCCCGGGGGATGTACTGGCTGAGAGCCTCAGAGCCACACAAGAGGAGCTAAGCCCCGCTGAAGAGAGGCTGTCATCTTCTCCAGGGCTGCACCTGTGGAGACTGGCCTGCCTCTCCACAGGCCTGGCCGAGAAACAGAAGGGAGCTTTGGGAGGATTTGGGTGAGAATGGCAGCCCACTTTGCACCTTGACACGGTAAATGCCATGAATAGGTCGACGGCCTTTGGTATCAGCCCCCGAGGGGAAGGAATTGGAGAAAAGAAACAGGATGACACTGCTTCAGCAAGCAAACATCATCCTCATTTATTTATCTGTTGAACTCAGTTTTAGCCAGTGGTTTCTAGTAAAAGTAACAAGTCTAGTAAAACTGTTTAACACTAGGGAGAAAATTACACTCAAAAAACTGCTAGGTTAAAAAACAACCCAACATTAACGGAACCACTGGTCAACTATGGGACGCACTGGATTGGTTCAATCCAAATGCTTGGTTTTTCATTCGTCCAACTCAAGCAGCACCTTCAAGGCTGAAAAGTGAAGCCAACACAGAATGCCAAAAACTACAGTTCTTTGAACGGCCACTTGAGGCTGGCTCCAGAAGCCAGTTATCGGCCTCTCAGTCAGATCCACCCCTAAGATGGCTACGGCCATAATGCTGAACTCGAGGCTTCAAAACAGGTACAAACTAGTGATCGACATCATGGTAGCTAGGTCCGTTATTTTTACAGTCTATTGTCCAACATAGTGAGTGACATTATTCATGTGTTGCTGGATTAAATATTATCCATATACTGACGCCCACTACCTCACCTGTTAGCGTGGTTGCCCCAAAAGTGCTTGAAGTGGTTGGAAGACTAGAGAGGCGCTATACAAAGTAGTCCATTTAAAAATATTATCCAAATATTCCCTGTCTTCTTGCCTTGCTTTTACTTAAAATATCAATAACTAGTCCATACCCACTGAGTACAGCATACCATACCATGACTTAGTCATACCAAAAATTAGAAAAAAAAACAACAACATTGGTCCACAGGGGGAGCCACAGCGATCGGTCGCATTTTAGCCATTTTGAAGCATTTTTCTGTTGTTATAGCGCCACCCAGTTGCCAATTAGAGTTAAATTTCTCCAGTCACCTTGAGGCGTCCTGTTCTACATATCTACCAAGTTTAGTAAAAATCCATATGGCGGTTAGGCCTAGATAAGAAATGAGCTCTCTAGCGCCCCCATTTTGTTTGATGGGGTCAATAATGGAGGGGTCCCCTCAGATTATGTGTGGTCATATGCCTACAAAGTTGCGTGGTGATGGGTGAAACCCTTGAGATGTTCTACACCTTTATGTGATGAGCCACGCCCTCCGCAATATTCATTGCCTTATAGAGCTCAGTTTTAGTAAGTTTTCCAACTTTTGCTAAGAGGGAACTTTAGATATTGCTCCCTAGATTATGTTCACCCAGTTTCATGCAGATCGCTCAAACTTCCTAGGAAGAGATCCATTTGAAGTGTTTTTCAAAAAATTCAAAATGGCGGAAAATCTATATAAGCGGAAGTTATGGGTTCTTGAGGCAAATGTGTTCCTCACGAGGAGAGGCATCTCTGTGCAAAGTTTCATGTCTCTACAACATACGGGGCATGAGATATGCCCATTCAAAGTTTGCCATTTCAATCGGTTGCTATAGCGCCCCCCTTTGGCCAATTGATGTAATATTGCTTCATTGGCATCCTCCCATGACCCTCTACCACTGTGCCAAATTTCACATGGACTGACCAAGTCAGTGAGGAGGAAAACATGGAACAGACACACAGAGTTTTTGTCATTATATAGTAAGATAAGATGTGGACATTTATTTTTTGTCATTTAAACAGTCGCCTTATGTAACTTTGTGCTACAGGCTGCAATGTGGAGTCGCTGGACATTACTTGTTCATCACTGCCAGTAGCAGCAGCCTGCATGTGAGATGTTTAGAGAACATCGGTAAATTGTAGCATCTACAGATTATCTGCATGTGTGGTGTTTAGGGACATCTGTAATTTGTAGCTGCAGAAAATAGGCTGGGTTACACTTGTGTCACTCAGTTGTATTAACAGCTGGAATCACTTACTTTCCTTCTATAATTTATGTCCTGACTGAACATCCATCCACTCATCCATTTTTTACTGCTTATCCAAAGCTGAGTAAAGTTGCATTCTGGCAGGTAAGATGCTTCACAGTGGGCAGAACCATTTGGCACAAGTCAAAAATGATATATTCTAAATAAATCTTTGGGACATGTTAACACACATCTTATCAGATCACTTTATTTAGCATCCATGTAAACAGTTAAGTTGGAACCTCAGATTGATTTCAATCAGATGGAAGAACCATCGTCCTGTTTTTGACTTTCACATAAGAACCATTTGTCTTTTTCATCTTGCTGACAGATCACAGGGGAGCATCACCTGCTGTAGATTATTTATCACATCAGGTCGTCCTACTAAATATTCATGAACACCAGCTACTTAAAGCCAGAAACCAGAGGACTCAAACAGGAAATCGTCGCAGGTCAGTGGAGTTGAGTATTAGTTTTATTATTGGTGTTCTCGGACATAAAAAAACACCATGGAGACAGATATATGTGGCACTAAAACTGCTCCATTTTCCCACTGCCTCCATCCGCAGGAGAGCATTTCACAGTCTGGTACTGCAGACGTGTTTACACACACTTAAGCCTCACTGTATTTATTACTGACCCCCCCCCCCCCCCCCCCTCCCCGCATACACATGCACACTTATGAATATCATCATGCACACACACATTTTTCCCTCAAACGTGCACCTCACGCTCCTCACAAGTACTTAGCGCATTAGAGAAACAAAACAGATCTACCTCTCAGCACACACTTTAATCCTCAGGCATCCAGCTCTGGGATGGTGTGAGAGAGTCTGATGCTGAGCTCTGCATCCCAGCAGGTCTGCGCTGACAGACGGCGGTCTCTGCAGAAGGATAGGTCACCAGGTCATATGACCTATCTTTGGTTGAGCCCAAAGCAGACACAAGGGCCATGCCACTAATCCACCCATCCTTCTTCAATACGCTGTCGTCAGGCGAAGCATACATCTGCAAAAACAAAATGTGGCAGCGGCAGGTTTCCAGGGCTGGAAGGTCTTAATCACAATGTAAGTTTTATCATTCCTGCTCATACTGAAAACCTGGAAGTTTCGTGCAGCTTTCCAGTAATGAAGAAGTATGAATATGTGAAACTTGAACCCAAATATCCTGGAAAAATACCACCAGACTGCGATGAATCGTCGTACTGGTCATGAGCTGCATTTTTTTCTTTTCTGAAATACAACCCTGGCCTTGGTTTTGGCAAAGATTAACCTCTTTTTCTTTAACTAAATGAAAAAAGTTTAAAACAACCACTATAGTCCTTGGTTGTTGAAAATGTCCTGGAAGTGTCTTCCAAATTGAGACAGATGCTTCTTCTTCTACCTTAAGAGACAGTAAAGGTCACAAAGGTTGAGCTGCTGATCCTCACGGTGAACAACACTGTTCAGGGTTTAACCCACAAAAACTGTGTGTGTCTGTGAGATGTGAGAGGCAGTGAGAGGCATGTCTTTTGACAGATACATGGGCACAGGTCCTGCTGGTGGCTCAGTGCAAACATGACGACTTAAGCTCAGTTTAGGACTAGATGTTACAACCCCTGATGCACATACTTGAGACAATAGCCATGTTCCCATCAGCCTGTTTAGATGCGCATCTAGAAGTATCGCCTCGGAAAATTATGATGGAAACGACAAAATTCAAATTAAAATCCCCTGATGCGCACAAACTAAAATACACTCGCTTTAGCCGGGTTTTGATTGATTTGAAAAAATGTTGATTCGCAAAACGGGGGATGGAAACAGTTACGTTCGAGTTAAGTCTGACGTAGCGCACCTCTCTCCATGGTGATATCCACACTCCGGGTCAGGAAGGCAGTAATGCATTTACAAGCTGGTTGCCAACCACCAGAAAACATAGAAGAAGAAGAATGCGAGACTTGTTTTGTTTCCGGTTCTGCGGAACACTCACACGAGTTCGTAGTTTTCACCAAAGTCCGTACATTTAATGGAAACACGCAGGATTCGTATTTCTTTTAATGCGCATTTCCCAATGATTCGAATCACTTTTGGATGGAAACGTAGCTTATGAGTGCTGTCTGGAGGTCCAGTGTGAGCCAAAGGGTATAAGCTTCATTGGGGTCATCAGGTGGGTGCCCTCCTTCACTGATGTCTCATGATAGACCCATAACACCTCCAGAGGGCTTATCGGCATCACATGGCATCCCAGGTGTGCCCCCCTCTGCTTTTTGTTCCTCATACCCTGCTGTTGTTAGTGGTATTTCGGGGCCCAAGTGGTGTCTCTCCTCCTGATCCATAGCCACCCGCTTGGTGCTCAGCTGTGCCAGAGAGGGCTTTTTATTGCCTGACGCTGGACTTGGCTTTCAATTCCCTGCCTCTGCCTCTGCAGCCCACTTCAACTGGGCAAACCAGCGTTGGCTGCCAGCTTGGCATGCTTAAGGCTCGTAGGCCTCCTCCACAGCATCCTCCCAGGGCACGGTGAGCTCAATGATGTAGACGAGGAGCAGTGATGAAGACCAAAGCATGAAGTCTGGTCTGAGGTTAGTAGAGGCCATCTCAGGTGGGAAGCATCGACACTGATTCAGATCTGCCAGTAACCTCCAGTCTTGTGCCCCTTCCAGTCTGGCTGGTGTCTGATTTTACTGTACAGGCCTTGGACTGCTTCGCACCTTCACGGACAAACCCCCTTGTACTTGCTAAAAACTGTAAAAAAAAAATTGCTTAAAACTGAAGTTACTGCTGCTGTGTCACTTGTGTATAAACTCAAACTCTCTAATTGGAGACTAAAGATTTCGTTCTTGCTGCTGTATGAGACCAAATATACAAGTGATAGGAAAACATGAATAGTATATTTTGTATGCCTTCATACTTGTGTATTATTCAGTCTAGTTTGCCTAATTTTCCAAGCTTTAGAAACTGACAATACTTTGACAATGTTCAACATCTCATTTTCTTAAAACCAAGATAATTCAGGATTATAGTTTGGCATTCTTAAAAAGGTGCAGACATGTTATCATATGACAGATGCAGAGCTCAACGAAGTGTTCACTGCTTTGTCCTGCAAACCACACCCTTCATATTGGGTGAAATACCAAGTTTTTTGGAGCCTTGATGCAGCATGGCATGCATTAATGTTAATGTGGTTCAGTTAAATGAAGGGGCAAAAAAGATAAAAACAGAAGTGACCGTCACGGCTAGCTCAGATGTGGCAAGACCGTATTTCAAATCAATCAGTTATCAAAAGAAACAAGTTCTGTGCTAGCTAAACGCCAAAATGTGAAAGTACCATTTCTGATAAATGGCCGCCTTTACGTTCACATGTAACTGAACAAGGTCGCAGAGAAAACCCTGCACTCTGTTAACCACATAAAGATGTTTGCTGCATGAAGTGGATGTGGACAGTTTGAGAAATGGAGGCGTTTACAATCTGCTGAGGAAACAAATGGAGGGCTGAATGAGTGCTAGCAAAGTACGCGATCGATCACGGAGCGGGCAGGGAGGGACGGAGACGGAGGGAACGTGTGAGCGAGGAGGGGAGAGATGGAGGGGAGTTAAGGAGTCGGGGGGCTGGTGGCTGGGTGGGTGCAGATAAAGCCGAGCTCTGGAGGATTAACTTGTCTTGAGTGTGTTTCAGAGCCGGCGTGGTTGAGGGACAGGCACTCTGCTCCGGAGCTCTGGAAGTTCTCAGCAACATCCAGACGCCCTGTCTGCAGTCACACACACACACACACACACACACACACACACACACACACAGAAACACACACACACAATCATGCATAAACACACAGCGCGTCAACAGACAAATATCTCCCTCTATATTTGACCCAGTTTTTAACGTGCAAACTCCTGTTTCTTCTTTTATTCTACTGTATTTAAAGCCTGTCAGACATCATGTGTTACATTTGTTTTGTCTTTATTCATAGATTCTTACTTTGTCGAGGTGTAAGCTAGCATTTATTGATATTCTGTGAGGCTCAACAAACGTATAACCCCATCCTGATACTGATGTTTACATCTTAAACCAAGAAAAAATCTAAATAAGTCAATAAGTCAAGCGAACTGTGTCCTTGCTCGACAGATTGGCAAATGTGCCAGTTTAGGTTGCTTAACTTTATTTTTTAAATATGAGTTTTTTCAAATACAAACTAAGATCTCTTCACACAGTCAAATTATGTGGATTCACCTTCAACATTGGGACAAAACATGTTAGGTTTTATATTCAGGCTTAGGTTAGGGTTAACTTTTGGTTTGAGTCAAGTTTAAGGCTGTGATTAGGCACCATGTCCACCAAAGCAGGAGACAGCAGGTCAACAGTATATAGAAGCAGTTTAAATCACCTGAAAGCTGGAAACTGAAGACTCATTTGAGGTGCAGCTCAGCACTGCGTGTCAAGTTTTTCTCATCATAAATCTGTAATAAACATTGCATGCAAAAAAAAGCACATGCGTTGTGCCCCACACTGTGTGGGACAAATATAAAGTGGACATGTCTGTAAAGGGAGACCTCCTGGATGTTTCTTTAATCAACCAGCGACATGAGTTAGCGGGTCTGTTTCACACCATGAGGCTCTTGTCTCTGGCTGCGTCTCTGGTGTCAACTGAGGAGGGTGACAGGGCCCCGGTGTGAAAGCGCTGATAGGAGCTCGACTTTTCAGAACGTTCCCACACGGAGCGTCTCCAGAGCCGCCGACACTGACAGCATGATGGGTGACAAGCGTGCCTGCTGTCAGTCATCCAGGGCCCAAACATCAAGGCAACTACAGTCCGATTTCTGGTGCTGATTTGTCAGTTACTTGATGAGGTAGCTGTCAGTTTCAATGTCTGATTTTTTTTGTCATGTATTAAGTAAAAAAAAAACACGTTGGTGTCTAGTGATTTGAAGAGATTAAGACAGATGTTATTTGCACCCAGGTGTATGTAGCCAACTATTTGCACCTGCCGTGGAATAATGTGGCAATTGCGGCAATTCACACCCAGAATTATAAAGCATCATAGCAGAGACAAGCCCCCAGGTGTCCATAGCCAACTTTGGGCCTCTGTCACCAACAATCCTCTAGAAGAAATTTCTTCTTAAACCCACTTCATGAAGATTCTGACTGTCACCGATGTTTTCTTCTTGAGTTGTTAATAAAATAAAGAAAGAGAAGTGAAGCAAATCTCCACAACTAACATTAAGGATTCACAGGTGCAGCACCCTGAAAGAGCAGTGTGCCAGGAGGACACAGATGGGAAAAATTACTCGAGTTGTCACCAAATATGCAGCCTCCAACAGATGAGGTTGGATTGACCCAAACAACTTAAGACTACTGTGGTCAACTCTTCCACGGGCGAGCCACTCCATCCTTGAACTGTTAAGTTGTGTGTGCAATACTCAGTGGAGTCTGGTGGCTTTGATATAGTAACCGCTTCAATTCCCCATCACAAGCAGTCTGACAGCAAGGTGAAGCAGTAAAATATTGTAAATATGTCATACATTAACACTGGTTGTCTACCTGGAGGTTAGGGGTTGTAAACAAACACTGTGATTCTGATCATTTTGTGTGCTAAAGTTAGCTTAGCTTGCTAACTGAAATTAAGAATGACAGGATGGTGACCTAGCAACAGCATGCAGTTATTGTTTGTATGAGACCAAAGTGTTTTGACTCAGTTTTTACAGCTCAGTCACTTGTGAGGACAATTTTTCTGGAGAGCCACATTGTGTGATTGTGTTTAACACCATGTCGAAGCAAGACAAGCTGAGACTGTTGATGAAACGGCGTCTGGACGCGGCGGCTCAGGACATATGTGATCTGTCGGAAGCTTATGAGCGGGAACGCTCTCTTTTGAAGGAAAATGAGAGACTGCGCAAACTACTGTATGCATTACACAACCCTCAAGTCCAGTTACGCAGATCAGGTTTGTACATTTTCAGTGTTATTCTCAGACTTTATTCATTTATTGGTTTTAGTCACATTAGTCACAGTTTACAGGTTGATAGTTGACATTAGACAGTGTTTAGTGCTTGATGTGATTTTAGTCAGGCACTTTTTTGTCATTTCTTTTGGTGCATTGTGTCACATAGCATCTGATTAGCTTAATTTGGCTGTGGTGTTGATTGGGTTCAGCTAACTACTGTAGTGCAAGATTTTAAAAGTTAAGTTAATTTATACATTTGAGTTAATTTACCAAAAATATATTTACAATGTTTATGCTGTTAGTTAGTTATATATTTGTGCTTCAGATTCAGATATTTACACCAACATCTTTTGAAACAGTTAAAACAGTCTCTTGAGTCTGCTTCTGTGGTTTTACCTCAAAGTTGCCCCGGTCTGGGTCATTCCTGGCCTCTGATTGGTTGGGTTAGTCACATGGGTGTTACAGACGACAAGGAAGTGTAATTGTTGTGATTCTGATGCTGTGAGCCTCAGTTAAGTTCTGCTTAAAAGTCATCTGCCTTAATCCTGCTGCTATCGAACCCTCACTGGCTAAAACGGAACAAATACTCACTTTACTTCAGTGGAAGTAGCAACACCACAGCGTGAAAATACTGTGTTACAAATAAAAGTAATTAAAGTAAAATTACATTAATGTTGCAGCTGGTAAAGGTGGAGCTCATGTTAATCACTTCATATAGGCCTACTGCTTGGTAGTTTAATCTATAGTAATACATGTTTTGTAATATCAATATTTATTTATTTTGCATTAATAATCAGGTTCTGCAAAGTAACTAAAGCTTCTGAATAAATGTAGTGGATTAAAACTTCCTTTTTAAGTAACTGAAATAATCTTAATCCACACCGTGAACAATCATTAGCTTAGTTTAGCTTGCTAACTGAAAATGTACTGGAAGGGTTGTTACCTAGCAACAGCATGCAGTTATTGTTTGTGAGAGACCAAACTGTTTTTGTACTGACTCAGTTTTTACTGTTAAAGAAACTTGTAAGGACAAGATGCTTCTGTCATTGTGTTTACCTGCATGTTATGCTTTTGTTTAAAACATGAATAATAATAATCTAAATAATAAAGATGTAATATATAAAATTATAACAGTCACTGGGGGCATTTATGTACTTTTTACAGTAAAGCTACATTTTACTGATTACACTTACTTTTATTGAAGTAACATTTTATTTTTAATGCAGGACTTTTACTGTAACAGAATATTTTAACACTATGATATTAGTATTTTTACTGAAGTAAAGGATGTGAATACTTCCTCCACCACTGCTTTTATTTCCTAATGGTGAAATAAGTTGTAACAAATTATGATAGCATAAAAATGATAATCTTTATTTATAAAGAGCTTTTCAAAACAGTTACAAAGTGCTTTACATATCAGTAGTTAAAATGGACAAGACATGAAAACAACAACTTTTAAAAGAACTGATAAAAACACTTCAGTGTATAAAAACTGAGAAAATAAAAGACAGTTTAAATGAACTTAAAACTCAAGTAAAATCAGGAAAGGCTCTCCAGTAACAGTATGCTTTAAGAAGGGACTTAAAAGAGATCACTGACTCGGCCGACCTGATTTCCTCAGGCAGACTGTTCCAGAGCCTCGGGGCCCTGACAGCAAACACTCTGACCCCTTTAGCTTTCAGCCTCTGGAACAGACAAGACCTCAAAGTATGTCCAAGTGTGTACGGCACCAAGAGGTCGGTCCATATGGTTTAGTCCCTAATAATTTTCTTACACATGCCATGGGAACTCTGTCTTTCACATTTTCTTATTCTTCTGGGAAAACGGTTGTAAAGTAACTTGTTTTGTCATGTTTGTTGTTGATAAAATGAACGCTACTGAAGAAAAGGAATCATCAGAGAACTCATTAATGATACCAGTGATATCAGGGTCATACATCAAGTCACAGTTTTCTGTAATATTTGTGTGTATTTCAGTGTTCGCTGCAGAGGTTCCCCCGGAGGTGAGGCCAAGTCTGGACCAGGAGAACCCAGAGTACCCACGCATTAAAGAGCAAGGAGAGCAGCTTCAAGAACTAGAGGAGGCTGATATCCTCAAATGTAAAGGTGATGAAGAGAAACCTCAGTCCTCACAGCTTCATCAAAGCCAGACTGGTGAGAGCAGAGAGGTGGAGCCTCCAGCCAGCAGCTCAGCTCAACAGATAGAAACAGAAGGTGATGGAGAGGACTGTGAAGGACCAGAGGACCCACATGGTCATCTTCAACCAGAGACAGACGGCAAGACCTCACTGTCCTCTGTGATCAGAGCACCTGCATCAGGTTTGTTCATTTTCAGTGTTGTTTACACTCATTTTAAAGCTATGTTCTACGTTTAGAAAGCTTTCCCCTCCACACACACACCCCTCCCTCTGTGCTCCATGATCCCTCCCCTCCGAGCTCGTGCCCCCCTCCCTTCGGAGCCTCCTAACGACACACCCCCTCCCGCATAGCAACATACAGTTAAATAAAGTTATCTATGTCACAACATCCATGATAAAAACGAAATATTACCTGTTCAACAAAAACTCTGTTGTATCAGCATCACTTTTCAGGCCCAGATCCTCCTGGAGCCTTCTCCATCGGTCAAAGGAACTGAGGAGACAGAACATGGCGGCGCGCGAGAGCGCAGCGGCTCTTAGCTTTCTTGCATATGTAGTTTTGTCCGCGTTTTTCTGCTCATGTCGAGCAGATTTTGTGTATAGTCGGCAGGACATTATTGACATCGGCTGGAAGTGCAAGGTTGGCATCACGAGAGACTTTCAAAAGGCACACAACATCCCGGTTGCCATCGGCAGACCTGCGGAGTCACTGTGGATCTGCTGCCCGAGTAAGCGACGCAGACGCCGGAGGGAACAAAGGCAGAAGCACGGGTGCCGCTCGGGGATATTGGCTAGGCTAAAGAAGTACTCTCACACTCCGTCACTGCCAAGCATCTTCCAGACAAACGCCAGATCTATTTCGAACAAAATGGACGAACTGGAGCTATTGATTGCCTCTAACTGCTACGTACAGACCTGTGGGATTACAATCATAACGGAAAGCTGGCTTCACCCGATCATATCCGATGCTGCAGTGCAGCTAGCAGGCCGCACTAGCCACCGGCAGGATGAAAACATCGAGTCCAGTAAGAGGAAAGGAGGGGGGCTCTGTGTTTATCTCCATAACAACTGGTGTAACAACAGCAGGATCATTGCTCACCATTGTTGTCCAGACCTTGAGGCTCTCTCAATATCCTGCAGACCATTCTACCTTCCCCGGGAACTGAGTGTTGTCACCGTCTCAGCTGTCTACATACTACCGGATGCTAACGTTAGCATTGCTCTTAGTAGCTTAGCAACCATTGTAAACAAACTGCAACACGCCCATCCCGAGGGCCTTACAAACCGCTCGTACTTTCAAATGCGGAGGGGGGGGTTGGGACGAGGCAGGATGAGGAGCAGAGGAGTGTCAAAATGAAGTGAGGGGATTGGACGGAGGGTGAGCGAGAGAGAGAGAGAGAGAGATTTTCAAATTTGAGCAAGGAGTCACTCCCATGTGGACCGGATGGCTGTGATTGGTCAGTTTCTTTGCAGGCCTGCAGCTGCCAGAGAAAATGGATTTTTTTGGTTCCTTTTGCTCTTCACATTGTGTAGCTAGCACTATTGGGCCATAACCACCATCTAAACAATGTTAATAATAATGATCAATCTTTATAAACGTCGTCCATAGCTTTAAGTTTCAACAGTTTAGAGTAATTTTATTGAGCATTTTCTAAGATTTAATCTGCTTTCAGTCAGTCAAGCACCTGTTTGTTTCCATGTTGTTTAAATGTAAAATTCATCAGATCTTAACCTGCTGTTTGTACAATGCTACATGCTAGCATGCTAAAAAGTTTTACATGAAGAAGATGAATTAAAAATCAGAAAAGTTTGCGTTCATTTGTGAAGATGATCCTGCTGAACAAAATGTGTAAGTCTTATAAAATATATATAGTGTATATAGGTATAATATAATAATATATAGAAGAATATAATAGTGTAACAGTCACAGGTGACATTTTTATACTTTTAATACTTTAAGAACATTTTACTGATTACACTGACACACTTTTATTGAAGTTAAAGTTTTAATGAAGGACTTTTACTATAACAGAGTATTTTTACGGTGTGACATGATTACTTTTACTGAAGTAAAGGATCTGAATACTTCCTCCATCACTGCTTTTAGTTATTTATCACCAGAGATATCAGTGTCATATATAAAGTTGCAGTTTCCTGTAATATCTGTTTGTATTTCAGTGTTCCCTGCAGATTTCCCCCTTGAGTTGAGCCCCAGGCTGGACCAGGAGGACCCAGAGTACCCGCACATTAAAATGCAGCTTCAAAGACTGGAGGAGGCTGATATCTCCATGGGGGAAGATGATGAAGAGGAACCTCAGTCCTCACAGCTTCATCAAAGCCAGACTGGTGAGAGCAGAGAGCCCGAGCCTCCAGCCAGCAGCTCAGCTCAACAGATAGAAACAGAAGGTGATGGAGAGGACTGTGGAGGACCAGAGGACCCACATGGTCATCTATCATCCATCATAGGAAAGAAACCACTGGGATGCAATGTTTGTAAGAAAACATTTGGCACAATGTACAAGCTGAAATCACACATGAGAGTCCATACAACAGAGAAACCATTTGGTTGCAGTGTTTGTGAGAAACGATTTAACTTAAAGAGTTATCTGCAGAGGCACATGAGAGTCCATAAAGGAGAGAGAGCTTTTTGTTGCAGTGTTTGTGAGAAAAGATTTAACGTAAAGAGCTATCTGCAGAAGCACATGAGAGTCCATACAGGAGAGAAACCATTTGGTTGCAGTGTTTGTGAGAAAAGATTTAACGTAAAGAGCTATCTGCAGAGGCACATGAGAGTCCATACAGGAGAGAGAGCTTTTTGTTGCAGTGTTTGTGAGAAAAGATTTAACGTAAAGAGCTATCTGCAGAAGCACATGAGAGTCCATACAGGAGAGAAACCATTTGGTTGCAGCGTTTGTGAGAAAAGATTCACCCGAAACAGCTATCTGCAGGAGCACATGAGAGTCCATACAGGAGAGAGAGCTTTTTGTTGCAGTGTTTGTGAGAAAAGATTTAACGTAAAGAGCTATCTGCAGAAGCACATGAGAGTCCATACAGGAGAGAAACCATTTGGTTGCAGCGTTTGTGAGAAAAGATTCACCCGAAACAACTATCTGCAGGAGCACATGAGAGTCCATACAGGAGAGAAAGTACTTAGTTGCAATGTGTGTAGGAAAAGATTGAGGGCCCACAGTGGACAGAAAGAGTAACGTTGCAGTGTTTGTAGCAAAGGATCTGCTTTTTAATAAAGCAGCATTAGCCATCTGAGGAAATATGATTGAAATGTCTTTAAAAAAACACTGTACTACAGTTTAAATGTGCAATACAAAATAAAGACTTTGGCAATGTGATGTCTTTGCTGTCTGTTTAACAACTGGCTGAGTTGCTCTTCGATTGGATTGTTTTCGTGTCAGTGGTCTTGTTTAGTCAGAGTCTAGTCCTGTATCAGGTGATGTGAGCAGAGATTTTACGAACAACAGCGATAAGTCAGAAGGTAACTGATAGCATGGACGGCGACAGAGTGTTGACTGTGTTCTAAACCTTAACATGTCCAATCCCCATCGACATGGACCAGGAGTCAGAGCCTTTCTGAACCTCCACCACAAAGATCCACCACTCTCCCGGGTGAAAGTTGGTGTTTGTTGTCAAACTTTAACAGCGACTTGCCGCGTATCATGCCAACATTAAAGGATGTTTTTTTTCAGCAGTGTCTGATGCCGCAAGTCACTGCCCAAACGCCACATTTCGATGACTTCCAAGTGAGGCCGGGTTGCCAAAATGTACAAACAATCAGTGATTTGATTAGTAAAATTAAACTAATTGCTGCACTTCATCTCCGAGTTAAATATTGTATATTTGGTAACACTCCAAAATAAGTGTGTTTTCTTTGAATTTTATTACACGGCTCTATTAAATGCTGTATTCTGATTGGTCAGTCGCGGCATTCAGCGGTCTGATATTACTGTGTAATGACCGTTGCTAGTAGGGTCCTTACACAGTTGCTATGTAGCCCAGCGTTGCTAGGGACACTGCCCTGCAACACTGCAGCTGTCAAACAACTTCAGAGGGAAAAAACAAACAGAAATGGCTGATTTTAACATTTCTTTTAACTTATTTGGAGAGTAGCTACAAAGATTTTGAGGAATGGGATGCCGCTGAAGAAAAAGAAATGGAAAAGGAAAGAAAAAAATCAAGCGAAAAACGGCACAAGGAACTGACGCCTGAAGAGCTTCAAGTGATAGAGGAGGAGAAAGATGAGATAAATACAAAAAAGACAACAAAATGGTCTACTGTACTATACTGTACTGTACTACTACTACTATACTGATGGACTTTCTCTCTTTTACGTGTGTTTTATGCCTCGGTTCAGTCCACTAAGCCTGGGTGAGTACAAAACTTAAACCAAAAGTTGTCGAATCTGGTCAGTTTTAATGCATTTCGCGGAGGCAGACAACGTTATTTATTTAACTTATAATTAGCCGTGTAATAAGCTGGATAATGTATGAATAGAAAGGCTTCTATTCCCCTTCAGGAGTTATTTTCCCAGTATTCACCGGCTCATTATACATTATCCCTTACATAATCAACTGAAAAAAGAATTGTTTTCATGACCTCGGAATGAGCAATTTATATCTGCATGGAAGCGGGTCCTTGTCCACGGAGTTTGACAGAATGGACAAACCAAACACTGGCTCTAAATATTGCCGTTAGTGTTTTCATTGTTTTGCAAATGCCACCGGAGTAAGTGGCTCCTCCGTGACGAGAGTGTTGCAAAAACAAAGATAATTTAATGTGAAACTCAGCGTTTTAACAGGTTTAATTAACCAAACCATTTGTTTTGGAGAGCAAGCGACGTCTGTGGATAATGTGGCTCACAGTTAAATCCGTGAGGGCAATCAGCAGTGCAACATGGTGATGTAGATATAAACATCTCATTTTGAGGTAACAAAAATGGAACGATTTTTAGGGTGCCCTATTTGGTTCAGTTAAATCGAACTCAAGTTCATTTGTGGTATGATATTTGTGTTGGCGCAGCAGCCTGCTCCAGAGGTGGACCTCTGGTGGTGCGTGATGTGCACTACATGCATCCTCGATACAGCCTCTCTGTCTGAGTTTAATAAAAAGATGAGCGTCTTTTACTGAAAATCATACCGTTCGTTGGGATTTCTAAATACCCTGCTGTATGGTAATACCACCCAAGTCCACTTGGTGAGTGTGGACACCAAAGTCCACTGTTGGATAGGTTGAGAAGTGCACACACACACACACACACACACACACACACACACACACACTGCAGGTCCTCTTACTGTAAACAGGCGCTCAGGTGACAGAGAGACATGATCCAGGCAGCAGGTGACTGTGTGTTGTTTTGCATCTGTTTTCTTCTACCCATGCATGTCTTGTAAATACACTGCGTGTGTGTGTGTTGTTCAGTCATCATCATTACTGTCATGTTGACAGCAGGACACACACGTAGTGCTGAGAGGAGTGGGTGTCTGAGCAGCCTCGGGGTGCATCTTTGTGTCAGCGGTGGTGAGTTAATCGAGCCATTACTGTGATTAGCTCCTCTGTGTCTCTGCTGTGAAACCAGGCTGATGGTTGGTGTTTGTTTGGAACAAAATAATACCAGTATTGTTTGGAGGAGGAGGAGTGTGTGTGTCGGTGAGTCTTCTTCATGGGTGACAGATAAAATAATTCTTCTTCTTCAGTATTGGTAATTTTTGTTTTTCATATGGATATATCTTAGAACTGTCACATCCAGGCATTTCCAGCAGCTCTAACAAATATTGGTATTTGTCTTGACGACTGCCTTTCTTTTAAACCTCAGGTTGATAATCTTAAAAAGCTGAGGCTGAAATCAGGGTTTTATTTCAGACACTAGTCCTGTTTCTGTTGTTTTTACTGGTTCTGGATTATGGTGATTTGTGAATGCATCTGCACATCGTTTGCACATGTTAGATACTGCACATCATAGTGTACTGAGATTTATTACAGACTGTAAAGCCCTTACTCATCACTGCACAATTTATTCCAGGACTGGTCGGCCATTTTTGACCCTTCATAGCCTCAGTCACTTGTGTTTGTTCATTTATAAAGACATACTGGCATACCTTTGTACATTTGTACTTTGATTGAACAGAGATCTGACAGTAGCTACAGCATAAGATCTTTATGTTTTGTTGTCTGTTCCTCATACACCGACCGAGCTGGGCAAATTACACACCTGGAATATATTTGAACCATACAGAGGAATAGTTTCCAGGAGGGCCCCGTTCATTTTCACATTTTCAGTTGAATTTATTCACTAAAATCTAAGTGTCTTCTTGGCTGTACAGCAGCAATAATCCAGAGGAGAGAACCCATGAGCTAATAAAAAAATGTCATTTCACTCTATTTGTCACCGTCTGTCTCAGGACTTGAAACACAACCCATGAATGATGGTTGAGTGGATGTTATTTATCAAAGCTCAGGCTGTGTGTATGTGTTCCTGTGAGTGTTCCTGTCACAGGAATCTATTTCAATCAGGAGACACAGAAGAATAAAGTAAAGGTAATCTTTAATATGGAAAATGATGATTTGTGCTGATTGAAATTTAACAGTCTTTTGCACTTTGAAAAGTCATTAGAAAAATGAGCGAGGGGTCCCTAAAAAACACCCATGTTTGGGATCCAAAAAGTAACTGGAAAAGGAGCAATGGGTCGCTAAAAAACATCCTGTTTGGGCTTTGAAAAGTTGCAGAAAAAAGGATACAGGTCGCTAAAAAACACCGAAAAGTCCCTGGAAAAAGACTGAGGGGTTGCTAAATATTTCCCTCATTAGGGGTCTGAAAATTTGCTGGAAAAAGAGCAATAGGTCCGTAAAAAAACATCTTTTTTTTAGGTCTGAAGAGTTGCCGAAAAAACAGCAATGGATTGTCAAAAAACATCGACATTTGGGTTTTGAAAAGGTGCTGAAGGAAGGGACGTGTTGCTAAAAAAACATCCATGTGTGGGTTTCGAAAAATTGCTGAAAAAAAGGATGAGTCCCTAAAAAATACCAGTGTCTGGGCTCCAAAATGTCAGAGAAAAAGAGTAAGAGCAAACATGTTTGGGTTTCGAAAAGTTGCTGAAACAATGGGACAGGTCGCTAAAAACACCCATATTTGGGGGCTGAAAAGTCTTTGGAGAAAGACTGAGGGGTCGCTAAATATTTCTGCTGTTAGGGGTCCGAAAATATGCTGGAAAAAGAGCAATGGGTCCCTAAAAAACACCCATGTTTATGGACTGAAAAGTTGCTGAAAGGAAGCAATGACTCGCTATAAAACAACTGCTTTTGTTGTCTGTTATCTCAAACAGTGGTCTTAGCAGGTGTCTTAGGTGACAGGCCATCCACCGTCCCCTCCACCTCTCCATGAGAAAGTCAGCTCATACACTACGTCACTTTATAAACAGTGATATGATACATATGAAACGTACAAGAGTAACATATTCATGGTTTGCAGAAACATACAATGCCAACATTTTCTTCTTTCTCCACTTTCTCCTTTTCTATCACTTGAGTATTCTCTGCAGAGTTCCTTACTCTCCTGGATCTCTCGTCTTTCACTTCCCTTCATCTTCAGCAGCGTCTCCACTCAGCAGAGTCTCCACAGTGGCTGTTAGCTTCATTGTGTCTGTGATTTGTCATCTTCTCTTGTGCTTCAGGAGACTTGGCCGGGGGACAGCTGCCTTTGTGTCGTTCTGGTGTTGAGCCCTGGTGAAAAGGCAACAGGGACGAGGCAATGAGCTAAGTGATATTTAGCTCTTTGCCTGCTTCAAACACACACACACACACACACACACACACACACACGCCTGCAAATACATCGACACACACTGATAGGCGTATTTAAAACCAGAACACACACAAAGCCACGTTAGTGGAGTCAGCAGCCGTCGAAGCTGGCTACAAACCTCTAAACAATCAGCACACACACACACACACACACACACATCCTCTGTCAGCCTCGAGTTGACGTTGACAGGCTGCTCTTTTGTCCATCATTCACCCGCAGACAAGAGCACAAACAAGAGAGAGAGAGAGGGAGAGATAAAAGCCCTCCCCCCTGCCCGCCGTAATCCAATTACAGGCCTGCAAATTTGATTGGCGCCCCAGGAGTGTGCCTTCAGCTGTCCGTCATTAGCGACTAGAGAACAGGGGGGCTCGCTGAGGGTGCTGTTAGGGTGGAGGGAGGTGTGTGTGTTTGTGTGTGTGTGTGTGTGAGACAGAGCAGGACTTGCACTTTATCTCTGTTGGCTCAAAGACGTCTCCTCTGTCTTCATGTGCCAATGTCCAATGTATACTTCCCATTTAGCAGCCATTAGAACAAAATGAAGCACGCTGAAAAATGCCTTTATTAAACATTTGTCAGATTATCAAATGTGCTGCAGATTCCTGTGGAAGGCCTCATGTTCAGATGAGACACACAGTCGCAGCAGGAGGACATGAAGGCTAAAAACAAAGTTTAAAAAAAAACAGTTAATGTTAAATATCATGTTGATCTGCTCAGCTTAACGTTTAAGAGCAGAATATAAGCGGAAATGTAAGAGGTCTGGATACTGATTAGATACAGTGATGGACAGTCTGTTACACATCCAAGTCAGCATCTTGGTAAATATGGTGCATTCAATAAGCACTTTTCATACACACTGACGTCAGTGAACGACCATCAGGGGATAATTTGGGGCTCAGTGTCTCACTTAAATCCAGATTAAGATATCTTGACAAATACTGGGTGAACTGGCAGGAAATTTGGAGCAGATACTTGGAGGGTGCTTACAATGAATTGTGGAAAATCTAACTGAGCTAACAATGTGTAGCATCTATATACTGACAAAAGTTTAAACATTTATGTTTGTATGTGTGATCTACAAACTGATGTTAACTTGAGTGAGTAACCAACAACCTGTTTTATACATCCAAAGAACTCTGAAGAAGGTGTGTAATTAAGACAGTCTTTTATTTGTCAAAATGTGCAGCTACACATTTTGTACTGGGACTTAATTGAAGTTTCACAGTATGCATTCTTTTTAAGATTTATAAAGCCGTGCGTACGCCGGTTTCTGTTTCAGAAATCTCAATAATTGTGGTGTCAGGTGAACATGCATGAGCCTCATTTCTGCTCCCACAGTTCACCATAAATGGATGTAAAAACAGCCTTAAACATTCGCTTGCATATCCATACTTGTGTTTGCTCCATTGTTCTTTACACCTGTCAGTGAGAAATACGGTAAAGAAATTGCAAATTCACAAACTGTGTCGGATTGCTGAGGTTCTCCAGCAGCGCCAGAGCAGCTGTCATTACACACAGCTGTGGCAGTTTGAAGAGTTTGTACCACTAATTCATCTCATTTTTGCATCACAACTATTATCACTAAATCATCATGTTTATGAAGGATGAGCAGTGACTCATTCATAGCGATCAGGTTGAAACTGACTTTACAAAGTCCTTCACGGGATAAATTTACATGATCAACCTGGTCTCATTCCGAAGTCGCCGAAATCTGGCACTTGAGCAGTGACTTGCGGTGTCAAAGCCGTCCTTAAACATCAGCATTAATATGCAGCCAGATGGCTGTTATAGTTTAACGGTGCCTGGCGGCGTCAGGGGGAAACGCGACGGGACAAGACCAAAAATTCAGGCAGCAAAAATACGAGTAGGGTGGGACGGGTGGTGCATGGGTCCAACAAACACTGACTTTCACTAGCAAGAGCGGTGTTCGCATCCTGTGAGATTATAAAGCCAAATCCTGTTCTTTTTTTCCTGTTTCTTGTTGAAGAAAAACATAAAGTTAAATTTGAGGTGCTGTATCTATGTAGTGCTTTTATTTTGAAAGAGACTGTATGCAAACAGAAATGTATTTTGAAAGAAGACAATGCATGTAACAGGCAGAACTTGACACAGCGTCCCAGAACGTCAACAACCAGGGTACCTTGCATGTTGTATCTGTACGTGTAAAGTCCATGACCAACGTCGATATGTGACGAGGTTGGAGTGAGAATGTGTTGACATGACAGCTAACACGAAGATGAAATTCATCTCTCCGTAATAAAGTTTTGGAGAACACCTTTAAAATAAATGTTTTAAATGATTAAACAGTGGACTTGTTTGGACGCCTGATGTTATTTTCCCTAATGGACTCCATCGTAAAGCTGTCGTCATGACTGACAGGAATAAAGGTCACAACTCTGGTCGTGCAGACGAAAGATTTGGATTTAAACACAGCTTCAGAAGAAGTCCAGTGTTAGTTTGAATGGCGCTGTGTGAGCAGTATATGTGTTGTGTTTCTCTGTGGATGCCAGTGAGACGCCAGCCATATCAGCGCGGAGCCTTGTATCTGCCGAAGGAAGATCAGTGAGGAAGTCACAGACATGGCCCCAGGTCTTATCTTTTATTGGCTGGCTCCTCGGAGGCTTATCTTTTATTGGCTGGCTCCTCCGTCAAGCTTATCTTTATTGGCTGGCTCCTCCTGAGGACAGCCTGTAAGCCGTGCAGGGCTGAGCTGGAGCTGGAGGTGGAGGTAGAGGTGGAGGGGGAGGCACTGCCAGGATGACTGGGACCGACACAGATAGCTCTATCACCAGTGTGGGAAAAACACACAACCCTGTTTCCACCTTCGGAGCAGAGACACAGACAAGAGTCTCCTCCTCTCCTTGCTCCCTTTCCTTCCTCCCTTCTACTTTCCTCGTCATTGTTTTGACCTCACGACCCATTTTACACCTCGTGTTACCTGTATGTGATGGTGCTTGGAGTCGTGGGGAGTGAAAACAGAAGCAAAAACTACTTTTATTTTTTAAAATTCCTCCTGTGTATCCTTCTTGTTCACTCTGGACCAACCACAGACACTGACACTCTGATGGGCTGCTTTCAATCAGCAGCCTCCTTGTTGCTCATCACATGTGACATCACTCTGTTCTGTTCTGTTTGTGTGTGTGTGTGTGTGTGTGTGTGTGTGTGTGTGTATGTGTGAAATGACAGCAGAAGACGCTGCTGTTCTCAACACTTTCTTTCCTGGAGTCTGTCCTATCAGAGAGATAAACAGCAGATCTCCTTCAGCAGGTCTGTTACAGGAAGTGCTGCTCACAGGCGTTACACAGTTTTATCATCAGGAGGAAAGCCAATAACTGAACTCCGCAGACCGACTGAGTGCTAACGATAATTAGCATTTTAAGAGCGTTAAGTTCCAACAGAAGATGTCTGAAAAAAAGACACCTGCTCTTCTTAAATATCACGAAGTAGCTGCATACATTTTTTTTTTTTAATTTTTTAAAATAAATAAAAATAAAAACAAATAAAATATGGATATATGCATTTGCTACTTTTTATTTTTTTATTTGATTAATTTTTATT
This sequence comes from Epinephelus fuscoguttatus, assembly GCF_011397635.1. Lineage (NCBI taxonomy): Eukaryota > Metazoa > Chordata > Actinopteri > Perciformes > Serranidae > Epinephelus > Epinephelus fuscoguttatus. Next base: position 6,341,018 of record NC_064759.1, read on the forward strand.
TTTCATTTTTTATTATATTTATTTTTTCATCTGTGTATAGTTGTGTTTTTTGTGCATTTGCACTTTTTTTTAAAAAAATTTTTTTTTTAATTATTATTTTTTGCACTTTGAACGGATGTCCTAAATAAATTGACATTTTCTTTGTATTGACCTCAGCCTGTGAACTTGTTTGTGTCTGTCCAGCCCAGTTGCATTGGTGTGTGGGTTTCTCCTCTGGCGTCCTTTCTCGTTTGTCCTTTGTACGGACGCACCCAAGATAAACCCTTTTGTTGCCCTAGGTAGGCACAACCCAAAGACTTTGCCATAACCTAACCATGTGCTTTTGTTGATGTCCTGCCGTTGGTTGTGGTATCCTGGAACGCACAAGGACACCCTAGCACAAAACGTGTAGACATAAAAAGCCACTGACAAAGCGGTGATATGTGACGACTTGGGATGAGAACGTCGTGGACGATTGGAGAATTTTGACAATGAATCATTAGTACAAAAGATTTACTACATGTTACATAAAATATCAGGTTTTTTGATAAAAAGTCAAAAAGCCTGTGAACGTAAAAATATAAGACAAGAACTAAAACTTCCAAGGAGCATTTCAGTAACCAACATCTAGTCACAGAGCTAAAGGCCAATTTCCACCAGATGCGTGTTGGTTGCGTCTCCGCTCCGGCACGGCAGCGGAGCCGATAGGATTCAATTCTAGTCAACGTGTGTGTTTCCACCGGCTGCGGCTGTGCTGCGTTCCAGCTCCGTCTCAGCTCCGGCACTCCGGAGTCCTCCACAACAGATACGCAGGACTTCTATTTTTGCCAGACGCCGGAGCACAACGCTGCAATTCAGCACAGAGCAGATCGTGCGGGGCAAGAAGTCGTGCACAGAAACACAATAAAACATCCGGTTAATTTTCAAAATAAAATACAGTGTTCACGGGGGATCATATTTCCCTGCACTACACCTTAAAAACTACATAATGGGCAGAGGCAGGCCTGAAGTCAACAGGTCAGAGGTTTTCAGACGTCATTTCACCCCGTGAACACCATGGACGAGGAGATATTAATCATGGCAGCGCACAGATGTCTTCAGGCAGAGCTGCACCGCACCGCACAGCAAACGCAGCCGGTGGGTATTGACAGACGGCGGAGCACGCAGTGGATAACCAGCGCTGCCGTTCCACAACGGACACGCATCCAGTGGAAATCTAGCGTAACAATTCTGTTTAGCGGGCTGCTAACAGAAGCTAACGATGCTACTCAGAAAACTGACAACACAATGAAGTGTTTTGCTCACAACTACAACGACCAAATTTTTTGAATTAACAGCTCTAAAGGTGACCCAGTGTGTCTTCATACAACGGTTTGTATGATATCCTACGGATGAGGTCACATACTTGACATAAAGTTACGTACTTAATGTTAAGTTACAAAGGTTCGGGTCAGGCAAGTGAAGTTACCATGGTTAGGTTTAGAAAAAGAAACATGGTGAAACCATACCTTAAAACGATTCAAAGATCTCACGGTTCTGAGCACCAACCTCCTGGGGAAAGTCCTGTGTTTTGTGACCGATCCACCACCAAAACCTACCTCCTTACAGGGACCTCTTCCTTCTTTACTCCGTCAGTGCATTAGTCATGTGATTGCAGCCTTTGCTCTGTTATACACAAGTTACTGGCTCATGATTATGTGAGATATGTACGAATTTTGGTGCGTTACTTTTTGTTGGAAAACGTATGAACAGTGCACGAGAACAGCCTGGGTGATAAAGGCTTGTAGGTGGGGTAGTATTTAGAGTCGTCCTCCATGCCAGACTGATGGAGAAAAAAAACATGACTTCTCGGAAGTTAAATTAATCAAAACGTATGGCCTTCTACTGTATCCTGTCTGTGTTTGAGTCTTTGTGTCCTGTCAGCTCTCAGTCAGGGGGCTGACATCCCCCACACATGGACCCTCTTATCAGTCCCCTGACTCTTGTCCCACCATGGCTCCAAAACCAAGCACCCCCCTCCCCCCCGACCTCCTCCCAAACACTGATGTCCTCCATGTCTCTGAAATCCCGATAAGTGTGTACATGTGTGTGTTTGCTGTGTGTATTTGTGACACTGTGTCCTGCCGCGGCTCTCTGTCTGTCTCCATGCCTTGAATGACATCACTGGACCAAACGGGGAAGTGTGTCTGGAGGTGGTGGGTTGTCTCAGGGTTGCCGTGACAACAGCATCATCCATCCCATGGGAGGGAGAACTGGAGGCTTATCACTCGGAAAAGCTTTTAAACAAGGAAAAAAAAGAGTTGAGGCTCTAGGAAGCAGAGCCTGATGGGTAAATAAGTTAACCAGGATCCATCTCCGCCCATTTAAGACCAGTTCCCGTATTCCCTGATTACTAACCCAATACTGTGTGAGGGAGTGTTTGTGTGCCTTTGTGAGGTCCAGGTTCGGTGGGTTTGCCAGTGTTTTAGTGTGATTAACTGTTTTTAAATGCCCTGCACACACATATACAGGTGCAGCTATTAGTAGGTTGGACCGCTGCTCAAGTTGAAGTCGACTGGAGCTTTGATGATATATATAAGGTCACTAGACTCCATGTACTGATACTAAGAAAAGTCCTACCAAAGTCGAAAGAGATCAGAGATAAAAAAAAAACTGAGGTGCAGGGGCCGGTTGCACAAAACCCTTTTAAAGATATTCCTTTAAATCTGAGTTATGGTTAATTAGTTGCACAAGACATCCTTAAGTTTTCTCCTTAAGCTTTTCTTAAGTTTTTCTCCTTATTTTGATCTTATACTTAAGGAAAGTTCATTAAACCTTTAAACCACCTTAGCAACCGAAGTAAGGAAAAGTTTATGGTGATAAATGAGGAAAATTTAGGCAGCCCGAGAAGAGTGTTACCCAACCAAGAGAACCCAATAGACACCCTTAAATACGAGCAATTGATTTTGCACTATGAATTTGACTGGAGGTCAGTTTATGATTTGTCTCGGCGCCTGGTGTTGGATCACTGGACTTTCCGAAGCTGCGCTCTTCCAGACCCGTTACAATTAATGATTGCTCTGCGGTTTCATGCAACAGGTCCAGTCGGAGTTGTTTAATGTACACAAGTTAACAATGTGCTAGGTTAGTTCATTAAGCCTGCTTCGCTTTAGCTATAATGGGGATATACCGTTACTGTTACAGTCTATTTTATATCTATCGCTTCAATATTTTAATGTGCTAAAATCAACAATAAATATATAAGAAAGTCACGTTAGAAGAGGATATCATCTTTATTATGAACAACTTCTGTACAGAGATTTCTTTAACAGTTAGTTATATAGCAGTTAGTCTAACCTAATGGTTAACATGATTTCAGGTAAGTTAACTTTAAGTCAAACGTTATTCTTACCAGTTTTGTTAGGTTCCTTTCTGTAATTAACGATCTTCTTTTTGGCCAGAACAGACAAACTGTCATACTTTTTTGTACCTCTTGGACAGACCTCTTCACCAGACTTCTTGAATTAATTTTTGTTGCAGTTTGTTTCTTTTATTGAATTCCTCCAGAAGTATGATTTTTTTTCTTCCACCAGCCAATTTGGTTTTCGTGTCTTCTTATCTTCTGCCATTGTTTTTACTATCAAGCCAACTTTGTGAGACGATACTAAGGTGTGACAACAGGTAGTATAGGCTATCGCAAGGACACTAAAATATTCAATATTCCTACTATTTGTACTTGACTGGTCATCAGTCATCTGACTGCATAGTCGTTGCGGCTTCTGACAACTGTCAACGAGCTGTCATCTGTCTGTGAGGACTGTGGGTCAAAAGAGCCAGAAAAGCCTGCTGGCTTGCTGCAAAATGTGACCTGATGCTGTAAGACATCCTGGTATTTATGACATTTGACATACTGTGCTTGGACATACTAACTCTTTTCTGACTAAACAGTATGGTAATATGGTATTATGGGTACTGGAATGTGCAGCATGTACAGTACAACAGTAATAGGACAAAGTCAGACCGGATTTCCGCTGGAAAAATGAACTTACGTGGTGTGATGAAAGCAGCATCCCTCTTTCTCTGCTGTTTATGTTAATGTACCATGAAATAATAAGAATGTTAACAATCCACATTTCTTGAATAGGAGGTCAGTCCCACCAAGTCTCTTAAACCAGCTGGACATCGGAGAGCCTCGCGATTTCACATGCCAGTGTCAATCAGATTGAACTCTGCACAAAGCAAAGGTGCAAGTCAGTTTGCAACTATGTCTCGCCCGGTTGCAAATAAACAGGGGGTGAAATTTGGTTTAATCGTGCCGTACGCTGTCGCATCCAAACAGGTGCATCAAGCAAGAAGGGAACTGGTCGTGTATGTTGGCAACAACCACCTGGAGTTCCAACAAGCCCCCAAGTACCTCGGCGTAGGCTTGGACCGGGACATTGTCCTACAAGAAACACCTGGATGAAGTGAAGGCCAAGGTTACAGCTAGGGTCTCGCTCATCCGCCGCCCAGCGGTTTCGACTTGAGGAGCGTCCCCCCAGACCCTATGCATATCCACACAAGCCCTGGTCCTACCCGTAGCTGAATACTGTGTCCCTGCCTGGAGTAGAAGCCCACACTTAAATAAGGTAGACACTGCCATCAACAGCGCCCTCCGGATAGTGACTGGTGTGTCTGAAACCCACCCCTGTGTCTCACCTGCCAGGCCTCGCTGGAATTGCTCCAGCCAGTCTCCGACAGGATGCGGCTACCATCGCTCTGGCAAGAAAAGCCCAGAAGTACGACTGGCACATCCTGCACGCCACGCCATCTATGGACCTTGCTGAACCGTCTACGCACTGGGGTCGGCCGCTTCAAGTCATCTCTGAAGAAGTGGAGCCTATTGGACAGTGCGGCATGCAAGTGTGGTGAGTCTGAACAGACTGCCGAGCACATAATCACCAGCTGCCCGCTATACAGCCCTCCCTCAGAATTCGACTCTTCGACTTAGGACCGGAGACGAGGGCGTGGTTGCACGACATGGAGTTGGCCATCTGATGATACACGAAAGAAGAAGAAGGCGCAACAAAGTAACAGAAGAGTGAAGGTGGTGTTAATCAATGGCAGTCTGTTTACTTCGACATAGCTCTTAGAAAAGGTCTAATCAGATGGATGAAGTGAAAACACCTGTGTGCGTGCACCATGGTTGTGTCAGCTCAAAGAAAAATAATTTTACATTAATCTATGTGCAACTTTCTAATCACATTTTGCAACATGTTATCACTCCCAAGGTGTCAAATGTGGCAGCCTTGTGCGTTGGTAACAGAAGTCGTGGGGCCACTGACCAGGCTGACGAATGTGACGCCCTGCTGGGTTTACATCCAGGTTGCACTTTGAGGTTTTCCAACTTTACGCAACATTTTGGCAGCTTTCACTTCTTTCTCATGTATCTAAACTAAAGTAACTTACTGCATTACAAAGTTATTTTTTACTGACTTGTTGATTCCTAACTCACAAGCAGCATGTGAAAGTGAGCGATCTGCCCAACTAGTACTTTTAAAGATATTTAAAGTTAAAGATGTGCAAGTTTTTAAACTCTGTGTCTGTGCAGCATATTATGGCTTCAGTACATTTAATCCGTCACAACTATCACAATGGATGAAGAGAAAATGATGGCTAAAGAACAGAAATATTTGAACCATGTCTGTTTTTATTTCGGTTCTCTTTTTATTTCCTTTCAAACTACATGTGTAAAGATATTAAATCTGAACTTTTAAAAACTCAGTAGAAAAAGTAACTGTTGGAAATGAAAACAAATCATGCACATTACATGCATTATCCTTTCCTTTCTCTGCGTCGCCCCATGTCTCTTATCCAGCCTGCGAATAAAATCAGGACTGACAGTGTGCCATGACAATCTGCAGCTCTGTCGTCTCATTGGCTGATAAACAGGAAGTCACTTATTCATTTTTTATTAGAAAAAACAGCATTCAAGTGCAGAGCTGTGACTTTGGGGTTAAGATTCAGTAGATAAATGAGGGGTAAAAACGAATATGGTAAATATACCCTGAGTGTGTGACCTCACACATACACACACACACACACACACACACACACACACACCATCCAGACATCCTTCCTTATCTCTCAGCTCCTTGGCTACATCTTGACACACTAACCATGTACAAATATGGAGAGAGCAAAGCACTGTCAACACCATCCCAGTCATCCCAGTATGGACCAGACCAGACTGCACACACACACACACACACACACACACACACACACACACACTAGACATACACACGAGGACAGACAGGTGCAGACACACAAACAGAGACGCATAACCAGTGGTGAAAAGTAACAAAGTACATTTACTCAAAAAAATGTACTTTTTACTCCACTTAATTTATTTGACAGCTTTTCTTATATCATATTATTAATAAAAATATGAATCAAAAAATTAATTCTTGTGTATTTGTAGTGATTAAGCTGCACAGCAGTTTATAAATAACTAATCAAGCAACAGTGTTGGTTTAGTTACTCTCAATATGTTATTCATTACATTTTACTACTTACCTTCATTTGAAAGTAATACATTACTTTGCAAATTACGCTCTGTGTTATAAGTTACTTATTACACTACTTTTGCATTACTTAAACCAAAATTACCTCAGAAGACCTAATGTTGATTTCAAACGGATGAGGGTCATGTTGTTTCACAGCAGTTTATTACAGTTCATTTCAAATCCAGTGCTGCAGGTCTGACCCATTCATGTGTTCACATACAGCGGTTACTGCTTTGGATTAAAATCCCCTGCTCATATTAATAATAGCCTGATGATTTAGAACAATTAAATAGCCTAGATCGTTTAAAATAAATGAACAGCCTTGGACACAGGGAGGGTCAGGCAGAGGATCAAAGTCTGATCATTATGAAATATGGATACATATTTGTGGACCTATCATACGAAACACAATAAACAGATATTAAGGTGAGCACAACAAAGGGAATGGCATGTGAATATAATCACTATGACAAAAGCAAATTAATACAGCAGACCTGGAGGACCCACCTGCTGGTTCCTGCCATGCCAGTCAGCTACAGCAGCACCAGAGAGAGAGTTATGCATTAGAGCAGGACTGTGTGCCGGTGTTGCTCTGCAGCTGAAGGGGATGTGAATGGAAACACATCCAACATATACTAACATCACCCACATGTGCCGGTCACCAGGACACCAGAGGCCAACTCCTTATCTTCGCTGCTTTCAGGCAGCCTTCAGTCGCAAAAACAGAACGGGATACGTTGTAGATGTTGCAGGTGTGTTAATGAAAACACACTGAACATGAAAACGCACAGTCCCAGGTGTAGCGATCACCTGCACCCTTCTAGGGATATTTTTTCTGTTGGTGTACTGGTGGAAGTGGAGCGGTGTGCATCAGTGTGGATGAATGGAAAATGAAAAAACATCAACAACTTATTTCTGGTGGTAACACCTTATGTTACTTTGTTACTGCTAACATGTAATATATTATTGTAACATCTCCTGCATTATTCTGAAAAATGTCATTCTGCATTATACTTTTGGTACTTATTAAGGGCGCTGTATGTAAGAATGTGGCCAAAACGGTTACTGCACTCAAATTCAAAATACTGTAGCGAGTCATGTCCGCCCCCCCTCCCCTACAGATTCGAGGTTGCTGGACAGTGGCACGCTGGAGACTGATTTCTTTGCCCACGGACGGCTGCCGTGGCAGGGTTGCGTTGCCGTGTCCTTGATCTTCGGTTTTCCAGCGGACTGTTCGAGCAAGTCTGGCTTCTCTGCTGCTAACGCTACTGCCTGGATACAACGGAGGAATAGCCGTCTGCTAATGATATGTACCGGGACACTGCTAATGCTGCTTGCCGTGCTGCTAACGTTTGTTTCTCAAAAAAACAGTCGGGTCGATGACCCACCTGCACATGGGCTACAATGTATGATCGAAAATAATTAACAGTTGAAGGTATTTGAAATGTCCATCCCCGTCTAGCTATGATGCTAGTTAGCCAACTTTGGCTAAAGCTTACCTGTCGAGGATAAGAGTAGCCACTTCGACATCCGATTTCAAAATCTTCTCCGCTTTCAACCGTCTCCACCGTTCAAAAGCATCTCCTATAGACCCTCTCTTTGCCTCGAGTTTTGTCTTGCCATTTCTGGGAATCATTACGAGGTTGTTTGGGTTTAGTCGCACCGTCAGCCATTGAAGCTCAGTCGTAACTATAACTGATGCTGAGACTCTACTGACTGCGTGACTGGTGGACGGCGGTGGGTGGCGCAACAGGCCAGAACACAAATTCAAAACATAAACATGATTTTTTTTAAATGCGAATATTCTGGCTGTACTATTGTTGTCACTGAGATCAGTATGTTACATTAACATTAATCCTTAGTCTCTGTGACGTATTAGGAGGATTTTACAACTATTTGCTTTAGATTTCTTACATATAGCTCCTTTAACATAACTATACTTTGGTGGTAATACTGTTGTACTTTTATTCAAGTGAAGTTTTGAATGCAGGACTTTTACTTGTTGCATATTCAAAGTATTCTCATACAATGGTTCATATATTTCAAATTAGTGTTCCTACTGGTTAGGTAAGGCTTAGGAAAATAATCATGGTTGGGCATGTCACAGTACAGACTCAACATAAAGTGACATGATGTGACATCACAGAGGTGACATAAAATGACAAAAACCCTAATTCCCTGGGTCACAGTCCTGTGTTTGTTTGGACATTGTCACTCTTTTGACTACATGACCTGACTTCCTGCTTCACTCCCATCATATGACAGACTGTGGTATTTCTTTTCTCACTTTATTTCATTTTAATAAGAGTTCTGAATCTTTCCTCCACTGCTGATACTAACACACACACACACACACACACACACACACACACACACACAGAAAATATAGACACACACATCCAAACACAGATTCACTGTGGTTCATACACACAACTCTCTTTCCTACTTAAATGTTCAGACACTTTCACTCTCACAGTCATAAACACACACACACACACACACACACACACACAGTGGTCCAGACCCCCCCTCCCTGGGAAAGGGTGAGAGGACAGCAGGCCGTCACTGTTAGCGTTACATACCACTCAGAGCGCGCTCAGATAAGACAAGCAGAGGAGCCGGGTCCTTCAAAAGACCACGACCAGACCCCGACTGATCTGCTGACAGCACAGTTAAAAATACTGAATGTTCTCCACCACATATTAGACAATCCTAACATTTATGTCTGTTCCGTAATGCTCGACACCGCCTCTATAAAACTGCCTCTAAGCCTTTCCTACTCGGCCTGTAGCTGTGCAACATGTGCTCATACAACAGTTTGTGTGATATCCTATGAAGTAGCACCCAACAAATGATGTTACATAATGTAAAGTTATCTACTTTACATAAAGTTACTGTGGTTGATTTTAGGAAAGGAAACATGGTGACGATGAAACTTAAAATGACTTAAAGTTCACTCAATGTCATTTGTGACTCATCCAACATCCCAGCTTGCTTCCTTACCGGACAGCACATTGGTTACATGATTGCAGCCTCAGCAGTAGCACCCATGGGAGGTTATGGGGCAGTAATTACCAGAGACGTACGCTGATAAAGGAGAGAGACAAGTGTTGCATTCACTTGCTCACTAATTTAAGCCGTTCTCTAATTGTGGCTCGCTAATGGGCTGCAGAGGAGATACTATTAGCATCTGTGAGATAGTTTATCTCTGAGCTAAATACAGACACTTATGGTACTTTAAGTATTTTAAAGTGAATCTTTTGTACTTTTACAAGTAAGATTTTGAATGCAGCACTTTTACTTCTAACAGTGTAGTTTTACACTGTAGTATTTCTTTTTTTTTCATCCACCCATCCATTCATTTTAATCTACTTGCCTAGGGTTAGATCATGGGGGCAGCAGGCTGAGCAAGGTACTCCAGACATCCCTCTCTGCAACAATGTTTTCCAGCTCCTCCTGGAGGATCCTGCTTTATTCAGTTTAATTCAATTGGATTTCAATTTCACTTATAAATCCCAATATCACAATTTACAATTTGCCTCAGAGGGCTTTACAGCACACAATATCCCTCTGTCCTTTGAACCCTCACAGCAGATAAGGAAAAACTCCCCCAAAAAACAGTTAAACAGGGAAAACATGGTAGAAATTCAGAAACCTGAAGAAATTCTTATTATAGATTATAAACTTCCTGACGTTGATGGGGTAACGGGAGATGAACTACAAGCCAGGTGGTTGAAAACGGTGCATTTCTCTGCCTGTATGTGATGCTCGTGTTTCTTTTCTGACATGCAAAGGAGTTTTCAGTTTGCAGCTTTTCAATACTACAGTCTTTAAAATTTCGGCCTGTTTAACCTCTTTAACTCCGTTCGAACACCGGCGTCTGCGCTCCCTCCCGCTTCTGTTAAATGGGATCTCACAGGCGCACTACGTCATCAAACCATGTGATGCTTGGTATCGCTGGATTCAAGGCTATTCAAAAGAAGGCTGAGACACGGGGTCAAACATGGGGGGATTGCACATGCGCAGTGTAACTTGAGCTGCGATTCTGGAGGGTGACAGTGAATAAGTGCAGACCGGATGTTACTGCGCATGTGCAATCCCCCCATGTTTGACCCCGTGTCTCAGCCTTCTTCTTGAACAGCCTTGACTGGATTCAGGAAGCTCTCGGCATCGTTTTTCTTTTATTTATTATGTATTTTGCACCAGAGCAGCCTAAACACACAAAGTCCAAAATCGCGATGAGTGGTGACAAGCCATGTCATGCTGTTTTTCGAGGGGAAACGTTAAAGGATTACTCGTGATCTTATGTGGAGCTGTTAGTGGGCACATAGCTGGATTATAACTGATTGATAATCCATCTGGATTCAACTGATCCATTTCGACGTGAAAGAGCAGCAACTCTACTCCAAGCTCTTTCCGGATGTCCAGGCCCCTCACCCTGTCTCTAAGGTTGAGCCCAGCCGCCTTCCAAAGGAAACTAATTTCAGCCGATGTATCCACAATCTCATTTTTTCGGTCACTACCCAGAGCTCAAGACCGTATAGGTTTGGGACGCAGATAGACGGGTAAATCGAGAGCTTTGCCTTCGCTCCCTCTTCATCATGATGGTCACAATGCTCACATCACTGCTAATACCACAACAAACAGCCTATCCATCTCCCGCTACATTTGACCCTCACTTGTAAACAAGACCCTGAGATACTTGAACTCCTTCACTTGGGCAGTTACTCTCAACCCAGAAGGGGCAATTCACCATTTTCCAACAGAGAACCTCAGACTTGGAGGTGCTGACTCTCGTCCGAACCGCTTCACACTCAACTACAAACTGCCCTGTTGCATGCCAAAGTTCACGGTTCGACAACGCTTATAGAACCACATCATCTGCAAAGAGCAGAGAAGAAATTCGGGAGTGCTTCCTCCACTGCCTGTCTTTTATTTTCTCATACCGTGACACATTGTTTGTTATCACTATAGGTATTCTCATGGTCAAAGACAGCTGTAAACAAAAGCTGATGTCAGACAGAATAATGAGGTGAGAATTCAGTCTGAATATCAGACTGTTAAATGTGTGTCTGTGGTGATCCAGCAGTGTGGAGCTCTGAGAGTTTATCAGAGTCCAGGGGGGTCAGCAGGTCACAGTGGGAGGCCTGAGGGTTCAGGGACAGGCTGTCTGTCTTTGAGCTAATCCTCCAGCACACATACACACACTTAGACCTGACCCTCAACCTCATAGACTGGACCAGGAAGCCAAGTGTGTGTTTATCATCTGCATCTCTGTGTTTGCATAAATCTGTCTGTCTGTTCATGTGTTTGTCAATCTGCACTCTAAGACACGTATGTTACTGTGTGTGTGTGTGTGTGTGTGTGTGTGTGTGTGTGTGTTTGTGACAATGTCCGTCATCCATCGTTGTGCTGCTGCTGCTGCTGCTGAGCGGTTACAGACAGGGAAGCAGGGCAAGGGGGGAGGTCAGAGGTCAAAGAGAAACAGAAGTCCCTGACCACATCTATCTATCATCACTCCATCGTCTACACCTTCTCTTTCAGAGCAGTGCGGGGGGATTGTTAGCAAAGTAACGACAGAGCTATCAGCACTTATTTCTGGAAAAGAACGACTTCTGTTGATTTATTCACATGTTCATTTTATACAAGCTGAATACACTTCACACAGCTAATTCCAGTTGTGCTGTTTACAAATGTCACAATTCCAAGAATTTTCTTAGAATTGTGTCACTAGGAGCAACTCTTAACACTAGGAAGTTTGTGAATGCGACCCTTGATTTCCTTGGGCAAATTGTTCCAGAGCCTCAGGGCCCTGATAGCAAACGCTCCGTCCCCTTAAGTTTTCAGTCTGTTCTCTGGAAAAGACAAAAGACGTCTGCCTGAGGATCTCAAAGTAAATACCAGCACATACAGGACTAAGAGGTCAGAGATATAGCAGGGAGAGGGGACATAAAGAGCCTTAAAAGTAATCAGCAAAATCTTAAAATCTATTCTAAAACATACAGGAAGCTAGTATAAAGAGGCCAAAACTAGCGTGATGTGATCATGTCTCTTGGCTCTAGATAAAAGCCTTGCAGCTGAGTTCTGTACAGTCTTGAGTTACGGACAAAAATACTGAGGGTGTAAATGATGCTTTGACTTGATCTTTGTGGTGAATTTCAGCCACAGATGTCGGCACGTATGGGGGTAAATGTTCCTCACTGACCTGACTGGGCACAAGTGCCCACTATATATCGTCAGGTTTTCTGCTGTAATAAATAACTAACTATAGAACTAAGGAAATTCATTAACTCATGTAAAACCAGACACACACTGTACAAATCTGGCCCGATTTTAACCCTCAATTGCTCGGCCACAGCTTATTTTAGAATCCAGCTGAATTTCTGCCAGTTGATGCGTGATGTGCAGTTTGAGGATAGAGTGCCTGATTATTTGCCAAAATAATCTGCTTCACGTTCTGGCTCTCGGATGATCAGTAGGTTGCAAATGATAGATGAATGATTCAGATTGCCACCTTGGAACAACACCTGTGTTTAGAAAAAAATAAAACAAACAAACCTTACATCAAATTAAAAATGGTGCCATTTGCTATATGCGATATGCCCTAAAAAATGCAAACCCATCTTCATCATGACTGGCTTTTCTTTTCTTGGGTAAAACAGTCAGTAGCTATTCATAACAAAATGCAATGTTTATTCTACATAAACCATAAAAACTCGTAATAAACTATATATATTTTTAAAAAAAACTACTCAATTAAATGAATTGTTTATTTTTTCTTTGGTATTTTTGTCATACACATGTCTGCATTGATGATTGGTGGGTAACATGTATGTTTTTTTATTTATTTATAGTTATTAATTTTCCGGGAAAAAAAAAGACAACACCATACTCACATAACAAAAATATTACAATGTTGATTTCGTGTATGTTGATGTTGCCTAATGTCAAGTCTCTACTTGATCACGTGACAAGACAACCTGGTCTCACTCCGAAGTCGTCAAAATCGGGCCTGTGGGCACCAACTTGTGACGTCACACACCAATGCAAAAACCATCCTCTAATGTCGGCCTGATACGCAGCTGGTTGCTTTCGGTCCCTGACGGCGTCAGAGGGAAACACGACTGGACAAGGATGAACGTTAAGGCGATAAAAGTCTAAATGGGGCGTGTGGATGGGTCCAACAAACACTGGCTTTCAGCCGAGAGAGTGGTGATTGCTTCTGGTAAGATTATAAAGCCGAACCCTGTTCTTTTTCCTAAACTTGATGACGTTTTTGTTGTTGAAGAAAAAAAATGTCCATTGTGGTGTGTGAGTTTATTTTGAAAAAGACTGTATGTAAATGGTAAATTTCCTGTGAAAACGGTACTAGTGTGTGTGTGTGTGTGTGTGTGTGTGTGTGTGTGTGTGTGTGTGTGTGTGTGTGTGTGCACGCACCAACTAGTAACTAGCGTGCACTGGGGCCCATCCGAACTTTCTTACGCCACTGGTCTTGACTCAGACTCTGCTGTGATATAAACCTGATAAAAACTTTGCTGCAGAACAGACAGACCATATTCTTTGCATCCTCCAGTTCCAGATTTTTCTTTCCTCTTACTTCCTGTTCATATTAATGCTGTCTTTCTTGTTTCAGTTAACTTTACTGGAATTGTCAATGAGCAAAACCAACCAGAGGGTTCTGTCCCTGTCGATCATTGTGGCCGGTCAGTTGATCCACACAGTGTGAGCTTAAAAGTTGCAGGTTCTGATCATGGAGAAAGACTGATTCAAACATGTGATCAAACACAGCCTTCAAGATTAAAAACAAATGCTCAGGCAGAAGTTATTTATTCTTAAAAGAAGTCATTTCAATGCATGACTCTCCTCTTGCACTCAGCAGCCTCTGTATCTGGAGCTGAAGCTGAGAGAAATCAATCGTGCATGTTTTAAAACCTGATAAAACATGATTCTTTTGTACATGATTGATTTTTATTCCTCAGCTCGGAGAGATGCTGAATGTATCGGCTGACAAAATGGACACAATTTTTATTTGTGTCGGGAGTTGGGCTGCAGGGATGTGTGACAGTGTGTATGTGTCATGTGACAGACAGCCGCAGTGTGTGTGAGTGTGTGTGTGCAGATGAGCGACCATTCAGAGGTGACACTGTGTATGTTCAGTCTTCCATAGATTTTAGCAGCAGTGAGTCCACTGGGCATCGCTCAGTCCTCAGCAGTTAGTGTGTTTCTCTGGAGGGTTGGAGACAGAGTGTGTGTACATGTATGTACGGTGTGTGCACATGCATGTCCCACTGGACTCTGAGGACTTTTATCCTTTTAGGAGCTTGTGGTTCGACCTGAGCACAGTCAGATCTGCTGCATTCATTCTTTACTGCTGACTGTACTCTGCTTCCATCTCCAGCAACCTTCATGCTACACCACATCACTTTAAAGGACCCGCTCAGGTACTGACATGAAATTATACCTTGCTGTATCTAATCTGTTGAAAGAAGGTGAGTGCTGCAGAGGCCGCTGTTGCCTCCACAGATGTAAGTAATGGTATAGTGCTCATTACTCTTTCATTTCACCATGTTTGCACTTGTACATGGACCAAACACATTTTATCAGGAGAGGGCAAAAATATTCTAGTAAGTAAACTCAGATGAACAATGAGATGTGGAGATCAATAAGGCAAGCAATGTGTAGAGATGTTGAAGGTGTAAAACCAAGAGAAGGTGATGCTGGGTGGATGTCAGCTGCAGGAAGGTTGGTGAGCACATGGGCCATCTTTAAAAGCTGGTCAGGCCCAAGTGAACCAAATCAAGCTAACGACCCTCCCATGTCAGCCAGATTTAGCTCTGGACAGTGATCAGAAGTCTTTAGAGGTGTATCCTGGACCCTTTTTAATTCAAGTTCACATTGTGATTGCATTCATGTGTGTTCTTTGTGTGCTTTTACACACACACAGTGAGATCCAGCTCCTCTCTCCTGGGTCGTTGGCAGTTCTTAGCAGCTGCCTGGTGTTTATGTGACACCTTTTCAGGGGCGCTAATGCTGGAGAGCCGTTTAACAGCGGAACAGACCGTCGAGGCCTCTGCTGCTCCCCACCAGCCAGGAAACAGTAATGGATGGTTGGATAGTGACGGAAGGGGGGATAGAGGAGGAGGGGAGGGAGGGAGTGAAGAAGGGTGAGGGAAGATGTTGTTATGAGGGGGTGTTTCTTATCCCGATCCCATGGCGGCTCCCCTGCTGCGCTGGATGAAAGCTCCCCGACCAGCCGTCGTCGCGGTAACTAATTTGCTGAGATTTTCTGCTCGACTGGAGGCACGAGGAAGAGGCCCCCCACCTCCTCCTCCTTCTCCTCCTCCTCCTCCTCCTCACCTCTCCCTCAACACTCAAAATCTTTCCATCTCTGCTCCCCTGACTCCGTCCTCCTCGGCCAGGAAGACCTTCAACTTCAGAAATCTTAATCATGATCATCATCTATCATGCCTTTATAGCAAATATACCAAGGATTTTTATTAAGACTAATATCTGTTTAATCACAGTAAAATTTGTATAAACATTTCATAAAAATGTCCTCTCTCATATCAAAAATAACTTAACTGGAAAAATGACCTGCCGTTGGAGAATTTTCTCTTACCTTTTTTTTTATACATTCCTTGAGTTACCTTTTCTTTTGTAACTGTTGCTATCTACACTTTTTTCTCCCTTAAAACAGAAACAGATTTTGGAGGGAAGTAGTTACAGCAGTAAAGAAAAGGCAATTCTAAATTTCATATTCAGCTCTAATAAGTCCTTAAAAACTCTGCAGCTAATTCAGAATGCAGCAGCACGTGTACTAACAGGAACTAAGAAACATGATCATATTTCTCCTGTTTTAGCTTCTCTGCACTGGCTCCCTGTAAAATCCAGAATTGAATTTAAAATCCTACTGTTAACTTATAAAGCTCTAAATGGTCAAGCTCCGTCATATCTTAGAGAGCTCATAGTGCCATATTATCCCACCAGAACACTGCGCTCTGAGAACGCAGGGTTACTCGTGGTCCCTAAAGTCTCCAAAAGTAGATCAGGAGCCAGAGCCTTTAGCTATCAGGCTCCTCTCCTGTGGAATCATCTTCCTGTTACGGTCCGGGAGGCAGACACCGTCTTCACATTTAAGACTAGACTTAAGACTTTCCTCTTTGATAAAGCTTATAGTTAGGGCTGGCTCAGGCTTGCCCTGTACCAGCCCCTAGTTAGGCTGACTTAGGCCTAGTCTGCCGGAGGACCCCCCTATAATACACCGGGCACCTTCTCTCCTTCTCTCTCTCTCTCTCTCTCTCTCTCTCTCTCTCTCTCTCTCTCATATTCTATTACTGCATCTTTCTAACTCGGCCATTCTGGATGTCACTAACTCGGCTTCTTCTCCGGAGCCTTTGTGCTCCACTGTCTCTCAGATTAACTCATATCACAGCGGTGCCTGGACAGCGTGACGTGTGTGGTTGTGCTGCTGCCGTGGTCCTGCCAGATGCCTCCTGCTGCTGCTGCTGCCATCATTAGTCATTAGTCATACTTCTACTGTTATTATACACATATGACTATTGTCACACTTGTATACTGCCAGATATTAATACATACTTTCAACACATTGTACCATAGTAGCCAGAACTATAACTATAATATTATTACTTTCAATAATGTTGTTGTAAGCTACTGTCATTACCTGCATATCTCTCTCTCTCTCTCTCTCTCTCTGTCTCATTGTGTCATGTGGATTACTGTTAATTTATTATGCTGATCTGTTCTGTACGACATCTATTGCACGTCTGTCCGTCCTGGAAGAGGGATCCCTCCTCAGTTGCTCTTCCTGAGGTTTCTACCGTTTTTTTCCCCATTAAAGGGTTTTTTTTCGGGAGTTTTTCCTTATCCTCTGTGAGGGTCTTAAGGACAGAGGGATGTCGTATGCTGTAAAGCCCTGTGAGGCAAATTGTGATTTGTGATATTGTGCTTTATAAATAAAATTGATTGATTGATTGATTTACTGCAGTTTTTTTTTTTTCATTTTTCCAAAAACTTGCTCAAAAGCTAAATTTTGATTAAAAGGTAAACATTTCTTTTCCAAAACCAAAAGCAGGGTAAGATCTGTTTAGTAGCTGTTCTGGAGCTCTCAGTCTCATCACATGATCTTCATCAACAGATGGAATTTGCTGAGTTATCATGGGCTGAATCACAGATGATCAAATTTCCATTTTTTTTCTATCAATTTCAGGATTTCTTATCTGTGTTGGCAAAAAAGATTAAAAAAACCTGCTTAAAAAATCATGTGTCATAATCAAAAAAATCCCAAAAAGCTTCTAATCTGACCCTGAGGTGAAACTGTTTTCTCAACTGCTGTTTCTGAGGTGAGGAACAAACTTAAAAACATCAAAAGCAGCGCTGTCCAAAACAGAAAAGGAGTAGCATGAATAAGCATCAAGCTGATAAATCCCATAAAATTATATTTGACGCTCCTTATATAATCATGGCTCAAGTTTATTTTGTCACAAATGACGAAAGCAACCCCAGGAGTTAAAGAAAATTTAATTTCCAACCCTAATTTAACAAGAATAAAAGTCTTTTCACACCAACCATGAAAAATCTGCGGCAATAAAATGCACAGAGATTAAAACTTTGTTTTCCACCTTGCAAGGTTTTTTTCCACAGCTGTTTCAATAGCTGTGAATTTTGGATGCTGATAAAAAACAAGCCTGTCAATAAAATAATGATTTTTGCTCCAGTGATCAATGGATTTTCTTTGACGTCAATGTCATTATACTCTTTATTTTGTTGATCACACTAAATAGTGTCCTTTTTGACAGTTAAGATTATAAAGACAATGAGTATAAAGATAACATCTGGGGAAGTGCAGGAGTCACCAGTTAACCTGCATGTCTCTGGACTGTGGGAGGAAACTGGAGTACTTGGAGAGAACCCACACAGGGAGAACATGCAGACTTCACACAGAAGGGCTCCCCCACCCTGGGTTCAAATCAGAAACCCTCTTGCTGTGAGGGGAATGATGAAAACCAGTGCATTTAACTCTGCATTTACACAAGTCAAAATAACATGGTGCCAAATAGGATGTGCGACCACACTGTAAATTTTCTACACAGCACTGCACTCTTTGACTAATGATCGCCGTTCTAGTGTGTTGGTTTATCACAACAACAAAAACAACAAATACTCTGTATTTTCATTTTGTTTTTTCATTTCGTCTTCGGTGTGTAAAGGCCTTAAGAGTCTACAGCTATGCTCGTGGCTCTGTGAGGCTGTATTTAAGAGCAGCTGTGCTTGAACTAAATGCTAACGCTGGCATGGTAACGTTTGCCATGTTCAGCATCTTATTTAACATTTGCTTCTTAACAGTGATGTACAGATGAGGCCGATGGGAGTGTCACTACTTTGGCAGATACAGCACTGGACAATAGCTGCTGAGACCTTTCACTCGAAACTAAAAATGTCACCCTCATGGTGGCCCTAGTGGAAAAGTCAAAAGACAATCAAAGCTGTCAGGACTAATTGTCTGCAAACCATTAAAGTCTGTACAGAATTTCATGTAAATCCATTTGATAGTTTTTGAGATATTAGAGTCTGAACCAAAGTGGTGGACCAACATTTTCATCTCTTCAGTCACCAGCTTGGCTAAAACTGTACATACAGTGACTCATACCTCTCTCTCTCCTCTCTCCCTGCTGTGTTGGAGCCACGTCACCTTGATAATATTCCCTAATCACCGCTGTGGCACCCTTTAGGGTTCAAACGGGTCACTGGCAGGAAGCCATAATCCTCTTCTTGAACTCTGGCCCACGACGGCCATTTTAATGGGGTCAAATACTGAAAGCAGATCACATCACATCCTGACCAGCGCCGCCGCAAACTCTGACGTATCGGCTGCGGGGGGGTGAGAGGACGCAGGCTCCTTGTGCCTTTCACACTTTCAGCAGTTATGTACCTGCAGCTGATAAACACGAGGATTAAAACACGGCAGGATCGATGATATCGATGGAGACACGTCAAGGGAGGTGATCACATGTTATCATGGTCATGGTCAAACCCCACAGGAAGCAACATCTGCATGTGTGTATGGATTATAATAAAGAGCATGGGAACTGTGTTTGTGCATGTGTGTGTGTGCATTATGGTGTAACTAAGCGTAGGTAATTCCAGGCAATAACACTTGGACAACAATAGACCTTTTCTTGGGGCTGTTTGGCTCTGTTCCAGCTTCCTCTGTGTTATTTTAGCAGCGATGCTAATCCCACCTCTAGCAGCGCTCACGTCCAGACGAACAGAGGCCATGAGACCGCAAGATTACGGCTTATAGATCGTTTCTTCGATCCCACACGTAGTCCATATGAGTGTGTGAGAGTCTAACAACAGATTTGGATGTTTACAAACTGTGTCTAGTAAAAAACGTTAATAAATAAAAACACTGATTGAGTCTGATTTCACTTTCCAGACATCTTTAACATTAGGCTTGCTTTGGTCACTTCAGGATTTTTATTCATTATTTTCCTGGGTATTTTAATTCAGTTATTTGATTGATCTTTGGTTTACTTTCCTCTCTCCGTGCTCCACACTCATGGTGCACCCACACAGGTGTTTTCTGATTAGATGTCTCCTCAGGACTGTGGAAACATGCACAGGCTTGATTGACATCTCTTTTACTCACCTGTGAAGGCAACACAATTTACACCTTGATTAAGAGGACGTTTACACGTACACGGTGATTTTGATAAACTGAGACATCTTCCTTCATTTGTGCCCTTCGTTTACACACAAATGGAGATTTCTCCTCTGAAAACTAGTCTTTCTAAAAACTCCGGCCAGAGTGGAGATTTTGGAAAACTCCAGTTGCGCGTTTGCATGTAAACTGAGATAAACGGAGATAAACGGAGTTATAGGCAGTCGACGTCACAGTATACTTGCGCCTGTGTCAAAAGTGTGACCTATGTTGCTATGGTGACAATGGATACATGGAAGGCTTGAGCTTCTTGTTACACTGCCACCTACAGGTTTGGCATGCTCTTGTGTGTGTATATACACGGGTAAGTGTAAACGAAGATCTTTTTGAAAACGGAGACGGTGGAATGTCCGTTTATGAAAATAGCCGGCAACGTGTAACACCTGCATGGACGCATTTTCAAAAGGAATATTTAGCTGCAAAATAAATTCATTTCAATGAATACAGCACAAAGAAAATAAATCAGTGCAAATCTTTTGCATCAACTTTAACTCTGGGAAACTTTGACATGTGAGTTTGTGCTGCTAACAACAAATCTCCTTCAAGGGAACGAGAGAGCAAGAGAGTTTTATTTTTACTTTTTTTTTATTTTACGTAGCCCCATACCCAAAGAGTCCAAATCAGAGCTTATTAGCTGTGTTGCTTTTTATTTAATTAACCTCCAGAAAAAAAGAATGGCTTACACGCAGGGGTCAGTGGTTCAAATACTTGTTTTGAATAAACTTCTTAGAACTTACTGTCATTAGCAACCAAGCTAAGTGTCTTGACACTTTGCAAGGTAGCTGGAGAACTTTAACAACTGACTAGAGTCTCTTTCCCACTGGACAACACCCACTTACACCCACCAACATCTGGCTTTAATCGCTAATGGGCATTCATTTCTAGGACAAATGCAGCTGTCACAGGTATTTATAAGATTCAGCTTCGATTGGCAGCGATGGAAACATGACACCGAGGTGGACACACAAGTTTTTGCCCCTATTCCGGCCGTAACTTTTGCAACTCTTTGGCATCTTAGCCACAAATTCTGTCTCTGTCCAAGCAGTGCACAAACATCGTTCCAAATCTGTCATCACAGAGTTTGAAAGAGAGGCTGAATAAAAATAAAAATAAAATAAAAAAGTAACCATTGTAACATTTTCAATGGCTTCCATGCTATTCAACTGTTTACTTACCTGTTTTCCAACAATTTTGACGTCACAAATGCTACACACCAGAAAAAACAAACAGTAAAGCACATTAATCTATTGGCATGGAAAAATAGTCCATTGCTGTATTTTTAGCAGGTTTCCCTGCTTTTGAAAACCTGCATTGATGCATTAATTTCAGTGGAAAAGAAAATGGGCTCTAGTTTCCCACCTCCGTCCCACCTCTGTCCCTCCTACCGGCGCGAGTCGGAAAGAGGGAGGAGAGAAGGCGTGGAGTGGGTTTTACACACATCACACCAATCAAATGAGCCCCTCTCCTCGCCCTTAAATGCGCTGCTGTGGCTGTCTGTGGTTGGCTGAGAGGGATGTGAACTCATTAGTTTTATTAATCAAATCAGGTTGGGTTTCCATTACACGTGCCAAACGTGCCAAACAGTGCCGATCCCCTTTGATCTGACATCACATGTGACGGGACAGTCGATATAGAGATACATTTATGTGCTGATTGCAGATAGTTGCATTGAATAGTGGTTTTTTTGGGTATTTATTGCATCATTAATGTGCCTGATATTCTGGAAACCTGCCTGTGAGGTTTTGGTGATGTGTGCGCACTGTCCGCCGGTCAGCCAAACTTCGGCTTACACCGGCTGCGCTCCCCCTGCGCTGACAGTAGACCTGGTTTCAGTTGGTGAGCTTTTAGCGCACCTTCGGCGAAGCCTTTTGGCACGAAACTGTCACTGCGCCAAGCTGGATCTGTCGACACCTCCCCCTGCTGCGCCGCCACACCCATCTCAGCACACCTCGGTCTGCCAAACTACCAAACTGAGCGCGCCTCGGGTTGCGCTGCTCGAAACTAGCTCTGCGCGGGGTTCGCCACCACTGTGCCACCCTGCACTGCGCCGGAAAACTAGAGCCCAATGTGTTAGCATGTGTTCTGGGTGGCTTGCAAAGTTGCTAGCCAGACCTGCGAGTCATTACCACGTCACCAAGTTTCTTACAGCAAGTTTTTCTTGAGAATGCATGAAACAGACTGACAGCACTGTGCGCGAGGCATGTGCTTTTGAATGAATGCATGAAAGAATATTGTTGTGTAACTTTCTGATGTGCACGGTTTTACTTATTATTATATGGAGTTTTTTTTAATCTCATGTATTCTCCACCCAAACAGAGACCTGGAGGAGGTTGGTGCAGACCTAAACTACATGGACATCAAAACACTCTTTTCCACAGATGCCCACTTGGACTCAGGATTAACTTGTTGACACTAAGAAAGTCTTCTGAACGACCTCAGATCATGCAGAGGGGCCCAGACTGGGCAAGTGTGGGGGGGGGGGTTAGTGGGTGAGGGAGGGTGCTTGGGGTTGTTGGGGTCTTTAACAGAATAAAGGTTAAAGTCAGTTCCACTAACAGGGGCTCTTAGCACATGCAGCACCTTTCCTCCCCTAGATGCGCCCAGCTGTTAACACCCTGCGTCCCTCAGCTCTGTAGATCCAGCCTGCAGCCCCCAGCCCCCCCCCAACACACACACACACACACACACACATGCACACACAAACACAAATCACAAATGCTCATATATGCATGAGATTTCTTGACACACATCTAAAAACAAATTTAATTGTAGTACATACTGCTAAATCGGGGGTGAGCGGGTGTGAATAATAACATGAACAACCATACAACCACAGATACGTTACATTTGCATGTTATTTTGTAGCAAATATATTGAAACTTAACATTTCAAGAACACTGCGCTTCACTGCTACTTGGTTATGGCTGGGAAAGGCAGCGTTCTCTAAATAAACAACAGCTTTAACAGATGCTAGAAAAAAAGCAACAGGTCGCAACAAAACATCCATGTTTGGTGCCTTAAAAGCTGCTGAGAATGCAGCAATGATTTGCTAAATCACAGCCACTTTTGTTGTTTGTTGGGCTCGAACAGTAGTCTGCAGCTTGGCGGGGGTCTCGCCTAGGTGTCAAGCCATCCACCATCCCCTCGTACAATGCCAACGTTTTCTCCTGGAAACTGAGCTGAAATACCCTCAAAAATATGGTCATGTGTTTATCTCTGGGTGCTTTCAGACCTAGAGTTGTCTTGCTTTGGTCCATATCAGGGACGAATTTTGTTCAAAAGTTGTATAACTGCCTAGAGTTGGTTCATGTTCTCACGGCAGCATTTACAAGTGGACCAGATCAAATGCCTTGTGTGAGAAAGCTGCTCTTGATTGGTCAGAATTTCCATGTGGGAAGAATCCAGGAAGTAAAGCAAACGTTGAAGAAGAGTACACTTGCAAGATAAATGTGACACTTTCTAATGTCACAATGGAGGGACAACTACGCAGGTTGATGTTAGCGCTGCTCATCGTGGACTATATTGCTGTCATTGTTCATTTTAGTCAAACCATACAGTTTGAAAACGAGGCGCGGCTCCAACTAGAAAACAATGTTTTGATGCATTGGATGTGCTGAATGTGCATATTAAGGCAGTACAGGAGGAGGTTCACATTAATAATCCTCCAGGACTGTAACATGCTCACCACAAACAAACCGCACCGGAGTTCGTTTGTAACCGGACTGAGACCACCTCTTCAAGAAGGTCTCAGTTCGGTTGTTTTGGTGCGCACCTGAGTGTGATTATTGTGTTCACACCTGCCCAAATGAACTGCACTTTTCAAATATTCAGGACAACCTAGTGCTTGACTTTGAAGGTGGAAAAACTAATGACAGTTCAAAGAAACACTTTCTACAACTTTCTAAGTGGCACAGTGACCTTGACTTTGACTTTGACTTTGCAGCGTTGGTGTGAAGCGCCCTGTGAGCCGACCTCCTTCTCTCTCCTTGCCAAAGTGAAAATCTGTGGAGCTGAAGTGTGGAGTTCTGAAGTTGAGGTCAAACTAATAGAAGGACACGGAGGTGAAGTCCACAGTCTAACATGCACAGATGACTCCCCCCCTCACTCTGGCCATATTTAGAGATGTGACTCTTGGCACTTCACTGAAACAGCCTCCCCGGGGGTCAGCGGGGTCGATCCGGTCTGCAGAATCACAACACAATTACAGCACTCCTCCTTAAAGAGATGTAAAGGGTGGAGGGGTGTATTTCTAAAATCCCTCTGTTAGCTTTTAGCACCACCCCCTGCCGCTAAAATCTTCTGGTTGTCCGTGCTATGCTGCAAAAAGGGTTTGGGTGTTGCAGTAAGCGTGTCGTTAACCTCTCGCCGTCGGTGTCTGTCACGCTCTCTCAGGACGCACGGCAGAGAGCCTGTAGATGTGTATTAATCTGCCTTTTTTAACCACCCAGCTCCTCAATTATTCAGAAGCAGTGTGGAGTCAAACATTCCCATTTAAAGATCTAACACTTGTTTGACCAGCTGAATGTCCGATAGTCGTGTAGAGACAGACAGGGCAGATGGCTGGGTGAGGGGCGAGGAGGACAAACAGGCTCTGAGACAGTCGGTGTGTTTCAAGACATTTTAGCAAAAGACTATGAACAATATTTAAATAGGAAAAAGTCTTTATTCCAGAAAAGCCATGTAGACTTCAAAATGAGTAGTCTGTGGGATTTAATGGCATCTAGCAGAAAGGATTGCAGGTTGAAACCAGCTGAAACTCCCATGTGCCAAGCCTGAACTCCCAAATAGAATTCCTTCAGTGTTCATTGTTCAGGAAGTTTTTACCAGGAGCAGAGTTATCAGCAGAGGTCTCCTCCTGTACAAAACAAACGGACCAGGTAAAAACACTAAGTAAAGCAGTTTTATGTTACAAATCAGTGGGTCTACTACCAATTTCGCTTGTTGCAGACCAGCAGCCAGCACCTGCTAATGTGCACTCACCTATTTTCTCTGATATTCAAAGATCCAGACATTAGAGGTTTTGGTGAAGACGACCTGCTGAGGTTCAAACTGAGCATCAGAATGATGAAGAAAGGTGATTTAAGTGACTTTGAACGTGGCATGGTTGTTGGTGCCAGACGGGCTGGTCTGAGTATTTACTGGGATTTTCACACACAACCATCTCTAGGGTTTACAGAGGATGGTCCCAAAAAGAGAAAATATCCAGTGAGCCAAAATGCCTTGTTGATGTCAGAGGTCAGAGGAGAATGGCCAGACTGGTTCAAGATGATAGAAAGGCAACAGGAAGTCAAATAAGCACTGGTTCCAACCAAGGTGTGCAGAAGAGCATCTCTGAAGCAACAACACCTTGTCCAACCTTGAAGCAGATGGGCTACAGCAGCAGAAGACCACACCAGGTGCCACTCCTGTCAGCTAACAACAGGAAACTGAGGCTACAGTTCACACAGGCTCACCAAAACTGGACAATAGAAGATTGGAAAAACGTTGCCTGGTCTGATGAGTCTGGATTTCTGCTGCCACATTCAGATGGTAGGGTCAGAATTTGGTGTAAACAACATGAAAGCCTACCTGAGTAAGGCAACACTGGGTCAAACCCGGTACTAGCAAGGTGTACCTAATAAAGTGGCTGGTGAGTGTAGAGCTTGTCCGGCCTGGGAACACCTTGAGATCGTCCAGGACAAGCTGGAAAGCATCGCCAGGGAGAGGGATGCCTGCTGCCCCCACGATCCAGCCCTGGATATGAAAGTAAATGGATGTTCAGGAGGTTTTGAACGGGAGCTAAATTATCCGAAGAGGTCTCATCCTCTTCAAAACAAACAGATATTGTTTTTTAAACTCGTAAAAACACTGAATAAACCAGTTTCACATTAAAAATCTGTGTTTTTTTTTCAGCATTATTTGGCCCATCATGGAGGCGCTGTTAGCTGCGGTGAAAATGCAAATTGCCTTATTTAAAGCGTTAAAGTGTTTGGTTTGTCTGATCTGGGCTACTGTAGAAACATGGTGGTGCAACATGGCGATCTCCTTAGACAAGGACCTGTTCCTATGTTGATATAAACGTCTCATTCTAAGGTAAAAACAACAACACTTCTACTTTTTTGTTTCATTTTTGCTTATATATCTCCCTTTGCTTATATATCTCCCTCAACCCTACTCACTAGACCTTTAATGCTTTATTCTACTTTAGTCCACACCACATTTAAAAGAACCAAACCCTGGATTACGTCCAATGTTGA